>NC_088799.1:76649826-77300626 GCF_011386835.1 Chrysemys picta bellii
TTTGGGGTGGGAGGGGGAGTTTAGGGCAGCCATTGAGGGATGTTAGTGATGAAACATGTTTTCGCAGAATAAGCATTGGGTCTAAAAGAGGAATTAATGCATTTGGAGCCTGACTGAAACTGGTTAAGTTTGGCAAGGGAAAAAAATTGCATTGACCCTCAGAAAAATACTAGGGTCAACTCAGAATACCCAATGAAACTTAAAGGTAACCTATTTAAAACAGGAAATACTTTTCTACCCAATGTACAATTAACAATAGAAGTCACTACCACATGAAACAGTGAAGCAAACAGTTTGGTGAGATTTGAAAGAGAACAGACACTACCGTGCCCAGTAACACTAGCTGGGATCAATAGTCTTCATCCTCATATATTAGGGTATAAACTGATCATCAGTTAGAGGTCAGCAAGAAATTTCTGGCCACCATTTAGGTTTCATGATTTCCTGTGAAACATGCAGCATTAGTCCATGCTAGAGACGTGATAGTGGATTAAATGAACCATGGGCAGATTCCAATATGGCAATCGCTATGTGATATATAGATTTGTACTACCAGTGGCTTAAGTTTGCACCACTTATCCATTCCTTTTGCTCCTATTAACAAAGGAATGAATTAATATTCTACTGTTTTTGTATTTTTATTGCAAATTTTGCCTTTAGAATGGATTCATGTTTTGCCATTTTCTGTTCTCGTTACTATGTTTGTTATGAGAACGAGATATCATAACTTTAATGCCCAGGATAGTCTGTGAAACACTATAAACGTTTAATAGACTCATAAACACAGACTTTAACCTTTTCAATATTCTGTATTTTGATTGGCTACCCATTCCACTTCATCCCTACAGGTTACCAAGGCTGTAAACAGGAAGAATGGGAATGGCTAGTGAATCAAACAGCAGAAATACTGAAAAGGTCAAAGTAGTGCAGTTTACTATTATCTTCCTCGGAATATATGAGGCGTTACAATTCTGATACCACATTCTTGTGACTTAGATTGTGGCAAGAAGAAAAAATGGGACAAAATAAATCTGTTCTTAAGACAATCATTATAATGTGGATGGAAAATAGAACATACTTAACTCATTTTCCTTTACCAGTGTTCTGGTGGTGCTAGGTTTCTGCACCTCCCTTTCATGGCTTGTCATGTACTGGACAAAAAGCAAACCTGCAATTTCAGAACAAATACTTTATTTTTGGTTATGGAACTGGGAATGCTTCTCCAAATGTTGGCTGAGTGCTAAAATTCAGCATCCTTTTATTCTACATAGCTCATTTCATATAAAATATCCTAGTACTTTTTCAGTCAAGGATTACAAAAAAAAGTTATGCAGTGGAAACATACACAGTGAATTTGAGCCCCAGGTGGACTCTAAATTGAAATAAATTGACATTGGTGCACAGTATGGCAAATGGACAAAATACCATCTATACCAGGCAATACAGACCTTTATTTTCAATCAGACATGAAGACTAAGGTACTGTAACAGGCATTCTGTTTTATTAAATTGGCTATGGATTGCTACTCATGCTATTTTTGTCCATGGAACAATTTCTGAAGCCATCTAATATTATCCCTGTTTAGGAAAGAAAAGACACTCTGACAGCAGGTGAAGCAGTGAATGTGTTGGTGAACTCTCTTTGGAGGTAAGGTGGAGCATAGTAAATGGGTTGAGGGGGACAGAGGAAACAAACAACTCATCTCAGGTTTACTATAAGGTTTTGAGATGATGGATTTAATCCCTATATTTCTAAATACAAACAAAGCTATGCTGTCAGATATGGGATAACAGAGAGCACAAGAAGGTGAAAACACCATTTGGTTTGTATTTCAACAATAAATTAAAAATGGCAAATATTAAACATTCTTAACTTGAGTTACTGTAAACTTATGTCACTTATGCAACTTCTTGCACATCTTGTTTTACCAAATGCATATTTAAAGAAAAAGTTTCTTTCATACCTACCCTCTGCATCCTGATTTTGGTCTGAGCCATCTCCTGTAGTTTCAGTTCTGGACTGCGTTCAAAACCCAAAGACAACTGTTTTCTAATTTCAGTACAAATGTGACTGAAATAATGGCTAATTGTACAAGATTTCTACCATTTTACACTGAAAGCTCAAAAAACCCATATTGCAAATTTCTGGCATCCTAGTCCTGGTAAGTCTTTGAACCTGAACTCTTATTCTAAACCTGCTCCAGATACAAACACAGCAGCTTCAACCCATCTCATGAGCAATGCAGTTACCTTCTACTAATGCTGATCAAACCTTTTATATCGAGAGGGAATGAATAATGGTGTGATATAAAGTGTGTATTTTTATACAAACAGATTTTGTTACATTATACAATAATTTCATCACATTTCACCAACGATCTCTTCTACTTATAGTCAAGTGAGTTCTGTGTTGTTTGCCTGCCTGTCAAAGATGGAGTTTGCACTCCCAGAATTCCCACTGAAGTTATGAGGACTTTTGGGAGTGTATGTGATACAGAATTTGGACCCCATATGTTGTGTATATATATGTCATCCTTGCATGTTTGTTTGGTTCGACTAGTATTACCCATTATGGGATTTTTTTACTCCATTTAAAGGTATGTCAATGGAAAGAGCTGGACTCTGCAGTTTTTCTCAGGCAGAACTCCCATGGGTTAAAATTGGGATTTCCTTTATGGAGATGTCCAATAAAATGTAATAGGGATTAAACAGGCTATCATTCTCTATAGAAGTCTACAGATACTTAGAACCTTTCTGTGGGTTTAGTGATCCACAAGAAATTTACAAATCCACTTGTACAAGCCACATTTCTGTCAAAAATAGGTCAAAATAGCCAATGTATTTATAAAGTTTGAATGATGCAAACAGAGAGAAGATGAATAATGTAATTTTCAACAGTGTGAGGTTTTTAGTTGTTAGCAACTGTATTATAAGGACCTAAAAGAGAACACTTAGCTCTTAATTCTCAACAGGTTTCTGAAATATGGAACTGTTTTTTAATTTTAATATTACTTTTTTGCCATATTGTACCATAGCAAAAATGTCATGCAATGAGATCCATTGGTTTTCCACAGTAATTGCACAGAATTTCTGTTTTGGTGTATGATTCCCAACACCTGCTGGTGGGCTTTCAGTTTGGTTTAACCAGATCACAAGTTACTAGCTGAAGATATGTGCAACAGAGACTGATCCTTTAATCCAGACAGAACTACAAAACCTTCCACACTGCTCATATTACCTGCCATTTGCCCTAAGTCTGAAATGGAAGAGAAGTTAAGAGTTAAGATGGTTATTTATCCTTCAATATTTTATGGTCAGTGAGATCTGTGGGAGGGAGCTATTTTAAAGGCCAACAGTAAATATGAAAACCAAAACTTCCTGCTTTGAGACTAAAGGGAAAATAATTGTCAGATCTAAAATAGCAGAAATTGTACATTGGATAAATATTATTTGTTCTTGGGATGCAGAAGTCAAAGACTTGCATCATTAAAAAAAACAATCTAATGGCAGAATAATAGTGACTTTTTTGGTTGTGTAATAGTAGTGAACAATGTCCCATAATAAAAGAAGCTGTTTCTAGATTCTGCATTTATTTTTTGAAATATTTTTGAGTATTTTAAAATGTACTTTTGCACAGCCCAACTTTTAACTGCTGTTTTCATGCTGCTGCATCCTGTCACTTTCTAATATGCAATTGACCAGGAATAGTGCAGAGCTCCAGAGCTAGAATCATGAAGATCAATATCACAGTAAGAAGGGGTGGGCATGAACAAAATGTATCAGTAGCTTCTTAGCTTATTGTTGACGGGCTTTAAACAGGAAATATTCCTTCTATCCCTTTCCAAGCTTTAAACTGGTATTTACAATTTTAATCAAAGAATCTGATTTTGCAAACATGTACTATCAGGACAAGCGTGGTGCTTACTGTCAACGGGGCAATGATGGTTGTAAGCATTATGCCTAGTAGTGAGTGAGTGAAGGATTAGGCCTCACCTGTGCAGAGTCCCACTGAAATAAAGTGCTGTTGCATACGGTGTGCTGTGCATATACAGATCTCTTTGCAAGTTCTGTTTATCTAGGTTCTGGTACTGCACACATCACAGAGGTATCTAACCATCTAAGGTTGTAGTTTTATTTTAATTACTCACCCTATTTTCAAGGAGCTTAAAATTTGACCAAAAAATCAGCTTTGGGTGAAATTTGACATGTAAAATTGCATAATAGGTTCAAACCTCTCATTATTATTCCTTTTTAGCATATTAAAACAAAAGTTTATTTAGTTTGGCCATTTCCATAAGTTACAAGTTTAAAAAAATTGATGCTTACTGCTTTAAAAATGGTTTTGATTTTGGAATTATTTAGCATTTAGGCCATAGTATGGTCTAATTGCTTTTGATATTTAAAAAATAAAATTAAAAATAGCTGAGAGATGGTGATTTATAAATTGGCTGTTGCACATGTAAAGTAAATTGTATCCCGTAATCACTCTTAAGGATCTTAACTACAGCTATCACATATCCTAAATACGTAATTACTGTGGAGCCTTTCTCATCTATCGGGTACATAATACTTGTTGTAAGAAAGGGGGAAAATGCAAATTTTATGTCCTGATACAATCCTACCTACATGTTTGCAGGAACTTTATGCAAATGAGTAGTTCAAGGGGACTACTCACATGCGTAAAGATTGTGTATAATTTTTATAGAATGTGAACTTTTGCATCTGATCCTGCAAACATGCACATGAATTACTCCTAGTGGCATGGGTAATCACACTAAATTAAATGGGACTGCTCACAAGTTACCTGTGTGTGCTTCAGAATCAGACCCTTTAGCAAATAGATTGCAAACAGTCATCAGCTCCTATTACTGTGCCTTTCTTACCTTGTTGTGGGATGAGTGAAACATATATGCTAACTTCCATTTGTGGATCTGCTACTGATATCAGTGGCAGTTTTGCTATATGAATCCAGGGCATAATATGGTCAGATGATTTCACCCTGCTCTAGTTGAAGGTGTGGCATCGTTTCCATTAAAACACCCTCCCCCCCCCAAAAAAAACCCCTAAACGTTTGATGTTCAAAGGTTTTTAAAGCTTCTTGGTCAAACTCAGTCTAAGTGTGAACCCACTTCATATCCTGAATTAGCTCTAGAGTAATTCTACAGTAAAGTGAGACACTGGCCCTAGCTCTCAGTGATTTTGCTTTAAAGTGACCAGTTTGATAAATGATGTCCTTCCTAAAAGAGAGGACAACACTGCTACCGTGGGAACATTTAAAATTGAAATTTTAAAAAGTGTCAGATTTTCTTCTTTTCAAATTACATAAAAAAGGCAATTCAACCACAAAATTATTAAAATATGGTTAAGGGTCTCTATTAAAATCACAAAAGCAAGGAAATTCAGTCTTACCACTGAAATATATTTTTCAGTCTATTCTTCTTTGGGCTATATGAGGTATTTAAGCACTAAATTAATGTCTTCCCTTAATGCTCGTGGCGGTGAAGAATACCGCTTAAAAAGTGGGAGCGATGCCTGTGTGGTGACTGCAGGAGCAAAGCCAATTCTGCTCTCAAAAGAGGGCAAAGTGATTCAACCCAATTCTGCCCTCAGTTATGCTGGTGTAAATCCAGAGTAATTCCAGTGGAATCAGGTGCTCAAGTACCATGGTGATTGGCAGCCTTATAGAAGCTAACATAGGTTCTGGTTTTACACTGGTACAACTGAGAACAAATTATGGACCTTCTCTTATACTCATGCCAAAACAAACAAACAAACAAACAAAAAAACATGAGGAAGCATATAGGTAACTTCCCAAATACAGGATTTCAGGGCTGATTGATTCTTAGATTTTAATCTTAACTTTGTCTTTCCTTGTTATTGGTTTATCACACCTTTAGCATTAGTCAGGCACCATATGTATGTTTATGAATAGGGAAGTATACTTGGGTTTGATTATTTTTTCCAGAAGGCTTTAGCTCCTCAACTCCATTTGGAAGTTAATGGAAGCTGTGGGTGCTCAGCATCTCTGAAAATCAGGGGTGTGTGTATGTGTATGAGAATAGAGGAGAGGACAGTGATCTATACTTAACATAAGAGGGCACAAAAGAGTTTCATTTTGCTCAGAGGGATACTAAATTAGAGAGGGAATGGGGAGCAGAATTTTTATTTTCTTTGTGGATTTGCCTTGCTTGTGATTCTCCACTCACCCCCTCCCTCTGTATATAACAATCTTTAAAACACGTTTGTTTACATTTTATTCTTTCCGTGTATCCATTTTGCCTATCAACAGCAACTCTAGGTGTATGGACAATTACAAAAACAAAACAAAAGCCCTCAACCATACAATAATGAAATACACACAGCATCCAAATGATCCTACCAGGACCCAATTCCAGCTAGAACCTTCCACTCTGAACCAACACCCTTTTGAAAAGCATTACCCCGTAGGGCTCTGAACTATAATAGTCATCATAATCACCTAAAGTATTTATTGATCTCAAAGGCTTTTCTTAAGAGTCCGTATTGGTGGTATTTAAAAAATATTTCAGTGTGTGTCCAGTTGTGACTAATTTAGTACACAGGCTACTTTGTATATTTTCCATCTTTTCTTGTATTGGGGGGGGAGGGGAGGTGGGGCAGGATATGAGAAATGTAATGACTTTGTAATTGTTTATGCTCTGGTTTTCAGTCCTTTTTAAATAGTTAAAAACTATGGTCCACAGTTCTGAAACACTCAGTCAACATGAGTGCTTTTCTGAGTAGCCAGATTTAAGCCAATAGGAATACTCATATAGGTTACTCATACAGGTTAGTGTTTGCAGGAGGCCTATGATTCGATCAAGGGCCTTACTGATCTTACAGTCATTACTCAGCAACATGACCATTGTCTTCTCATATGGGACTTTGGCCTAATGAATGCAGACCACTTTGAAAGCAATGGGAGGTTTGTCATTGACTTCAGTGGGAACAGGATCAGGCCCCAAAACTGTGATCTCTAGTGCAGGGTCAGTAGTTAAAAGATTGAACTGTTTTCAAAAATGTATTCCTACGATTGGAAAGAAAAAATAATTGCACATTGTCTACACTCCAAACCCCTCTTTTTAATAAATTCAGGATTTTCTGTTTGTAGCCTGAGTGGAGTCAGGGTAGCAGCAGCAGCCTGAGATGTGGACAAATGGAAATCTATGAATGCTAAATACTTTCCAGGGAACAGTGCTTGGTTTATTAAAGACAAACACAGCTCCCTCCTAGCGTTGGTGCTACTCTCTCTCTCTCTCTCTAAAGGCTTGGTGCAGCTTGTCAAAGGAGGTATTTCTCTCTTTCCCCTCCACTTCCCCCCTTAACCTATATATAGGACTGTTGTATTTTTTCTTCCAGCTTAGGTTGAGAGACTATATCTAGAATTGTATTAGCAATTCAGCTAGGCTTTGTTTGCCATTGTCTAGCCATTCCTACCTCCCTTACTCTCACCCAAGACTTATTTTGCTCCTATGGCTCTGATCAGGTGTTGAGGATGTAGCTTTTCAGTTTCACCCCATTAGATATGATTAACTAGTATTGTTCTTTTTCAATACTCCACTTCTTGTTCAGATGGGACAGAGCCCCAGTAATATGAACCTGAAGTAATCTGAATCCAAAGCTGCCTCCCTGGCAAGGGCCATCCGCAGAGGCATCAGTGCAACTAAGATTCAGTCCCAGGCATCTCTTTCACGTGGCTTCTAGGGGAAATGGGGAGGGTGAGAACATGGGGCTGTGTGGCAAGAAATATGTAACAAAAGAAACTTCATTCATGTTATTTCCTGCTGTTCCGGGGGGAGGGGGGAGATAGATTCATCATCCTCCTTGTATCAGTTTGCTTTTATGAAATTTTTTTTAATCTGTTCACTATATTGAAGTCTGGATTAAATAAATTTAAGAAAGAACGTACACTCACACAATTGGCCCCTACTTTGCCATCAACCAAGTGATACAATGGTATTTACTGTAAACCTAAAGAAGGATCAGCCTCTCCACTAGGGTGTATATATTGTGTACATACACTAGATCGGTATGGTGTGTACATACATCTTATGTACAGTGTGTATCTATATAAAACATTTGTATTTAGCTATTTCTAGAGAGAGTATTAATGTAGGATACAACTGCAACATATTAGACGATCAGAAAAAGGTAGGTCTACTGTTCCTAGGAAAAGTTACCTTTTTAAAATGATTATATTCTCTTCGTCTTTCCAACAACCGTCACTACTTCACAGCTACAGAATAAGATCCCATACTTTCAAAAATACGAACAGCCCTCAAGTGTAATTCGTAATGTGTCCCCATGTGGAGTGGGTATACACATATGTATAATACACACACCCCACAATCAAGTTCCATATTTTTCCATCGGTGTCAGTTAAATCCCTATCGCTACCTATAAATCTTCCTTAGGGCGAGGAGAAAAACCAAACAGCCATTCCAGCATTTCCCCCAGAAACGCGCTGTCTCGAAACCCTAGCCCAGCTGGGCTGCAGGAGGAGCAGGCAATGCCTCCATATTGCACCATCAACTACACACAACCCCAGCTAGGCAGCGGCCCTCCGGAGAGCCAAGCGCTTCTCCGGCTGGAGAACACTGCGAAAGGACGGACCAGACCGTTCCGAACGGAGACAAGAGGTGACGAGAAACCCGCTGAGCTGGGTTCAAGGAGTTGCTAGTAGATTTGTGCCTATTGCCCGGGGCGGGGAGAGTTCAAACCCAAACAAAACAAAACAAAACCCCTCGGCTTTTCAGTGAATCTCCTTCCAGAAGCTTTGGGGGTCCTGAAATACCGGGATCGCTATTAAACCCCAAATAGAAGATTAAATGATCATAATAAATAGGGTCTAAAACGAGCCAAAGGCCGGAGCTGAGGTTTGTTTTAAATGTCCCAGTTTATACACCACGCAAATAACGCAACATTTTTTTTGTAAAAATGTTTATTTAAACCTTTTTTTTTCCTTTTACAACAATAAAATATTGCGTCAATATAAACCCCTGGACTAAAACTGGTCGACGATCAAACATTACAGCGAATCGTGTATTTTTAATTTTTTTTACACCCATTTCGGCTTTTGGAAACCATTTTTTTTAAACATAACGTGGAATTTATTGAAAATAAATAATCGTTGGCAACGGCAATAGGCAATTTTGAATAAAATAGTTGAAAAAAGCAACCTTTAATGAAAATAGCGTTTATTATACATCAGTTACTAAATGAATAAACTAAATGATCTGTCTTTAAATTAATAACTTCCAAAAAACGTTTAATATACAAAACTGTACAGGTATAAAGTTGGCAGAAATAGTCAGGTCCTCAGTGTCGAGATTTTAGCGCTTACTGAAAAATACTTGAAAAATATAAATGTCAAAATGAAAATCTTAATGTTGGGGAGGAGGGGGGGAGGATCCGGGGAGCGAGGTAATGCAATTTGCCAATATATCTGCAGCTTCAGGGATGCAAAGCGGCAGCAGGGTCAACATGGGCCTTCCGTCCTAGCTACCAGTATGTCTCCCCTCCCAGAGCTCAGCCAAAAACTGCGGGAGGCAGGGCTGGCTTGCCTTTAAGTAGTATGGTTTTGTGTGTGGGTCTCCAGATAGCGAGCTGTGTGTGCGAGTGTATAAATAACACAATATTATATACACACGCACACAACCAGGCGAGAGTATCCCGCCTCTATGGAGACAGTCATTTTACAGTGTGTTTGGATCAATATTTGTGTATTGTGTGTGTTTAGAATGTGTGATTTTCCGTGTGTGTGTGTGTAGCTGGATATATACACACACGTCTGTATACACTCACACATATATAGTATGTATATACATATTTACACACATACATACTACATATCTGTGTACACACACAGAATACATCTCTACTGAAGGCTGGGAAGAAGGGAAGAATACAGCACCGCTCCTTCATATGCCAGAAAAAATGGTTACACTTTTTTAGCATTTTTATTCACTTGCCTTTTTTGTTTATTTGTTTAATAAAAAGCTTTTCAACAAATCTAGCATTTCCCTGTGAGACGAAAATAAGCTCAGCATGAAACAAAGGCGGGCATTTCCCCGAAATTCATTGAGATACCTCAGAATCCCTCTTTAATATTGAAACAAAAATACAGAGAAACTGATTTCTGAAGCCAAAGCGCAGAATTATTAAGGTGTTTTACTACAGACCTTCGCAGTCTGCCGCGGATCAGAAGCCCAACACGTTTTCAGAAAGAAAAGAAGGGACAAATCCTTTATTTTAGTTGCAATGCTTAATTTCAGATCTCTTTTTTTTTCCTCCGTGGAGGAGGGAAGAGGGAGTCGGGGGATTTATTTCGGAATTTCAATCTGAACCATGTCGTGGTTTTAGGAAGTTATTTGAAAAGAAGGAAAAGCTGCAACAAAATCAGTCTGTTTTGTTATTCTTCACAACGTGCAAGCGGCAGTCAGCTGTGTTACAGTCAAAGGAGGCACAACTTCCTGCCTTTGGGGTGCAGAAAGGGGACCCCACTCCTCTAGTATGGAATTTGGGGGAATGAAGGGAAGCGAAGGGAAGTACCCCTTCTCCCCACTACAGTAACAGTGATATGCCCAATACATGGGGGGGGGGGGGGATGATGACTGATCAATTCGGTACAAATTATGCCACAAATATTGTGTACAGTTTGTAGTAAAACACCTCAGACATTTAAAAACGCTATATAAGTCTTTAAAAATGCAAAACTAGTCTATTGTAAAACAGATTCACCTGAAATACAGCTGATATAACCAAGGCGCTGGAAGGTTATTCATAGGCACACATCTGTCTTTTTTTTTCTTTTCTTCCTAGTGGAGACCGAAAACAAACCTTGTTTGATAGTAAACAATATGTACTGATCAGCGAAAAGGTTTGAGAGAAAATATTGCCCAGGAGGAAGAGCAGGAAGCCCCATGCTCTAAGTCTTCGAGTATTTGTTTTTGTTTCCTCTTTAAGCATAAGTTAAAACCCTCTTAGAAAATCCGCGCTGTTCCCAGTCCTGTCTGCGAGCCGAGCCCTATAGTCAAAGATCATGGCAGGATGTGTCTGTTTTCACGTTATGAGAATAAACCTCGTGCTGCTGCTGATCCCCTGGTGGAGTCATTCTTTTCTCTTTTTGTCTTCTGTTACAAAACCAGACACGCACCACTTCTTTCTCCAACTGCAGGCTGTCTGCCAAGGAGGAGATCTCTTGGGCTGCAGGTTTGGGACATTTAAGAAAATGAGTTTCCAAAACCCCTTTGACACTCACCTCTATCGAGGTTCTCTTCTTTCTTTTCCTGCCTTGGGCTGCTATTTTGTCAATACTAGTCGGGCTGCCGGTAGATGAATCTGCCTCTTCTAGCCACTTGTTTAGCAGCGGTTTCAGTTTGCACATGTTCTTAAAGCTGAGCTGCAGAGCCTCAAACCTGCAGATAGTAGTCTGGGAGAAAACATTGCCATAGAGAGTCCCTAGTGCTAAGCCAACGTCTGCTTGAGTGAATCCCAACTTGATTCTCCTTTGTTTGAACTGCTTTGCAAACTGTTCCAACTCATCTGATGTCGGCGTCTCCTCGTCAGAGTGATCCTGACAGTGATGGGAGCCTATATCTCCATGATCTGCGGTGTCCCTCAGCACTGGGTGCAAGCTTTGGGTAGTGGCTGAGGCAGGAGGTGGTGTTAGACCCCCATGGTCCAACATGCCACTGACTGTGAAGCCAGGTTGCGAGTAGACATTAATAGGCTGTCCACTGGAGGTTATCGATGAGTTATGAGCTGGACTGGCTCCCCATGCGTTGGGATGATTTGTATGGGGCGAGTGGTGAGACACATGAGGCGACCTGTGATGGATGATTGCGCCAAGCTGGAGATCTTCTCTTCCTGGCTTCACGTCTTGCTGGTCGAGGGGGCTCGTCGCTAGCGTGGAGGACCACGGAGTCCCATCACTGAGGCTGGTCACCCAGTGGTGTCCGAGCGGATGCCCATTGCTAGGAACTCCCTGTAAGTAGTCACTTTGGAGAAGTTTTTGAGGGTTTCTGAAAGGACTCCCTTGCTGCATGCCCGCAGAGTCTGCATGGACTAAGGAGCTGGAACTGAGAATGCTGTAGGGATTAGAGGCAGCTGTGGCCATGGTTGGTGTAGATCCCCTACTAGTTATAATGTGGCAAAGGGAGCAGCTTCAGCCTTTGACATCTACCAGGCAAGGGAGCCAAATCAGCAACCACAGAGTTATTGGCAGCGCTGCTGGCCAATGACAGCATTTCATCTGTCGGGAAGCTTTGGCTGCGCCAATGAGGGGTGAAGAGGCAGGTCGCGCTGTCCAAATTAGGTTTGCGAAACCCAGGAGTTAAAGTGAGTCTGAAGCAGGAAGTGAATCAATCTTTAGGCTCCATTGGTTGCTGCTAGCTAGCTGTCCACGGTTCGTTTGTTTAACTCTTTCTTCACTGCATGCCAAGATTTGTTTTTAAGATCTTAGGGGAGGGGTGGGGGGATGACAGAGCATGGTTTAAATTTGTAGTGATTAATTCCAGGTACAGCAAAAACCAGAGGTTAAATGCCGGCACCGAAGACTGACAATCTATCCTTAGCACAGTTCATACGGACTCCCCAATCCGTCCAGCATTGTAAATGCAACATGAAGGTAATTGTAAGATGATAAACTATAGATTTATATACACAAAACACCCCACACACAAACAAAACACCCAAACAACCCCCCTCAGACACCTAAAAGCCACCACGTCTCAATCTTTACATTTAAGGTACATATCCTATAATCAGGAAAATTAATGAATATACCCCGCCCTAAAATAGGATTTAAAAACGAGTTAAAGGGAATATTTTCTAGAGGGCAGAGCTTTATTACAAATTTATTTTTTTATTTTGTTGTTTGTTAACCAACAGTCAAACTCTTCCCTGATTTAAATACAAATCTTACAAGCTAGTAATATCATTGTTATTCTCAAGTTTACCTCCCCGATCGTCTGGTCAATTGGGGTCCTTGCTTTTATGCCTATTACATGTCATTTCATATCAGCAGTTCGACAACTTCTAAATCCCACAGCCACTAAGCACTCCTTCTAGGACGACACACTTCTGCAAGGCTCCAAAATATGTACAATATATTTCCTCTTTCCGGATAATTTAGTTCACTGGGATACGTTTTGCCCATTTAGGAAATAAAAAGGTGCTTTCCAATATTTGTTTAAATAAATTATAATGATTTCTCTTCTCCATCAAAGTTTGAAATAGAAAAAGAAATTAATGAGGTGTATCTTCACTAAACACTATCCTAGGTATATGAATGTTATGTTGCTCTGTGCAAGAAAGAAAAGGGAAATATATTTTGGTGACCAGGCAAAACAATGAGAGTGTGTGAGAGAATGGGAAATGTTAAATTTTCTCTCAAGTTCAATTTCAAATCATCTGTAAGTTAGGGTGGGGGGAAAACATTGTGTTTCAGGCTTCCTCTTTCAAATGTTCTGCTAAGGAGTAGAGTTAGACAAATCTGGGTATTTCAGATTTCTTGTAGTGCTCAAGCAGAGAAAATTAAACACCTAATACCTTAGAAAATCTCTGAAGTTAAAAAATGACCTTTCCTTGCATAATTTTGGAGGTAACCTAGCTGCGTAATTATATTTGCACTTACAGAAGACTGCATCAGAGTTCCCTTATTGGTTTGAAATTCCATTAAATATATTGCAAGAGCTCCTAGGTTAAGCTTGATTTAAATTTGCATACATTTTCATATATTTAGCAGAAATAAAAGAAGGCTTGCAGCTACCAGAAAGTCATTAAGGCATTAGTTTCTCTGAGAAGACAGATCTGGAGAAAATTCAAGAAAATGAATCTCTTTCTCTATATATAAACAAGGTGAGCTTTCCTCTGATTCCTTCATAGCTAAGCAACATCAGTTTCTTCATAATAATAATAATAATAATAATAATAATTTCTCATCGAAGCCTAAACCAGCACATCTGATATTTGTAAATTTGAATGCAATTATTAAAAAGATGCATGTGGTAAATTGTTTGAAATAGATTTCGATATTTCTAAAAAATAAGTTATGGAGAAAGATGTTCATTTCCTCTGTGTTTTCTACCGAATTAGGAATGTGCTTTTACATAAAGGGCAATGCCATTCTTGTATTGATGGTGCTCCATTTTCAGGGTTTTCGCCGCTTTTAACCTAGATGTTTATTGTATTGTATCGATTTGTTTATTTTGAGGCCACTTTTGCAGCGAAGTGGGGTCCCTGCCCCCTTTGAGAGTTGCGGTGCTGTTGGTGACTGCCTCTAAAATCGAACTTCGGGAAACTTTTCAGGTGCAGGGGAGGCGGCTCGCTTGGAAAATCGTTGGAAAGCGTGTTGTGAAGGGTCAGTTGAGAGGTCAGAAGATGAAAAATGTCTCTGCAAAAGAGAACGATAGCCCCTTTGCCCATTTCAAAGCGACATTTCTGACGGCAAAATTCCTAGTCAGACTCCAGCCATTCAGACTGCGGTTGATCATATGTATGGAAAGATATGGAAATAGACTACACAAGACTTTTAACATAAATATTACCGGTGCCTGATGCCTGGTGGTGGTAGTGGGAGAGAACTAATACTATGTTATAAATGTAACTAAATTATTTAAAATTAATTTGCACTCTAGATTCTAAAATATTTTGTCCAGTCCTTCTGCTCTTGAAAATGAATGTTCAGATGAGCCGTTTAATTATAGTCGAGCCTTTAACGGGGAAATAAAACCCTGAATATCAGATTTTAATTTTTTTTTTAAATGTAACCAAGCCAGAAGCCAGCGCCATAACGGTGAGCTCCTAGTAGACTCCGATCTCGCCTATAGGAGAATATGCTTTATTTTAAAGTCTTTTTATCTGCATATAGTTAAATCTTCTTGCTGTTCTAACTAATCTGCTGGAGAGGGTTTCTTTAGCTCTTTCCTGTCAGTCTAACTTCCCAAGTGTAACAGATGCCGCTCTCAAGCGGTCCTTTCTGCTGCTTTTCTTTATTCAGCCTCGCATATTTCTCCCCATGATCTGGGTTTCCATAGAGAGAGGAATAAAAGGGGGACCATGGCCACAAATCCCCTGTCCCATGCAGAATAAAAGAGCCTTATTCAATAGACGACCCCGTCTGGACATGGGAGAAAAATAAGTACATGCAAAGCTACTGTTGCAAGAATTTGTAACTTATTTTTCATAGACTGAGACCCATTAAAGTACTAAAAGTTTGTGGGTCTGGACTCTGCTCTTCAGCTGTTTGGCTAGAGATGCCTTTTCACTCGAAAGATCCATGTTTACCCAACAAATAACTAGTTTTAATATTTTTTTTCTGCTAAATCTCTGCCATGAATAACAATAGCTCAAGGAGCCTGCCGTTTTGGGGAAGCTAGAAGTCGCTATAGAGAGAAACCACCATTGAAGTAGAGGAGCTGTAATTGTGTCGAGTCCACACACTTTCCAAAGTAAAAGGCAGGACCGTTGAGTTTCTCAGGTCACCTCAGTACATGGCTCAAACTTTCTTTCTGGTGGTTATTGGGCTGACGGCGGTACCAGCCAACAAAGCGTTAAATCAAAGTCTGCAGGGCGAGTGGATTTGCAACTCCTTGTTCTTGTGGGCACTTGTAATAAAGCTTGTCGTGGGCGCCTCTGTTAGAGGAGAGGAATGGCTCGCCAAAGCCAGGAAACACAGGTTTCCCTTTAAGAAGCGGTTACTGTAAAACAATGCGTGTGTGTGTGTGTTATAGCTATGTCTATAGACACATGTATATAGTCTAATTCGCTGACAGGAGCTATCCAAGGAGTACTGAGACTGGGTTTATTATCCTGGCAAGATTTGATTCTATTTTAGAGATGTTGCCATTATTCATCTGCAGGGGGAAAAGTGGTCTAGAAGGGGGTTCGTTTTGATTGTGTTTAATACAGCATGAAGCTCCAGGCGGTAAGCTCTGGCTCAGTGTCGTGACCCCTACATTGAAAACTTCACCTTCAACACAAGTTCACTTTAGAGACAGTTCGAGTTAGATTGGACTTGGTGGGAACAAGTTTACATTTCAAAACAGAATCAGACATAACGGGGCCTGGGGTATGGGAGGGACAAATTAACTGTTTCTTACATCAGGAGTGAAGTTTTTTAATTGTGTACCCTGAACCCCCGCTCACCAGATGGATAGCTGAAAACAGGCTACTGTACCTCCCGAGTTAGCCTTCTAAAAACCCTGCCTGCATGGGGGAAGGTAAGGAGGAAAAGGAGAATGTACAGAGTATTACCAGAAATTAGCCAATACCGACACAAGCCCAATTAATTCCCTTTTTGGGTCTCTGTTGGCTGTTCTTGAACGTGAGTAAATGCTGTGCTGCGAGGGAGACACCGCATAGTGCGATCTCAGCACCACTGCCAGGCGAAGGACAGACACTGCAAATTAAAATATTCCTAATGTAAGTTTTAACGCAACCCCCCCAAATCTCTAGGAACACGAGCCCTTCAGTAATAGCCCCAGCACTGACGGAGCATTGTTGTGGTGGGGGTTGGTTCTGCATTATGGACAGAGGATGGGGAGGGACAATAAAGCAAGTCACTGGCAGAGAAAACCACAAGGTAAATAACATTTGTATTCTAACCGCTGCATTCTCCAAATAGGTTTCATGCGACTCCTCGCCGCTCTGCTCGAGTCACCTGTTATTTTCACTGGTCCATTGTTAATGTCTGAGAAATGTACTTGCCGGCAAAAAGAAAACATGTTCATTTGTGCACCATCACGTCTTGTGAAGGTCACTGTGATTTTTGGCTTTGGTTAATTTGTAGCAGGTATTGTAGATAACATTTGGTTAATTTGCCATTTAGATAGAAAATATTCTGGAGAATCTCTCTAGAGTGCAAATGTTGACACTAGAACCTGTCTTGCCTTTTATTACAATCAGAGCATTTGAACGTCGGGTTTGTTGTTCTTAATCCAGAAATATGGGTGGTAAAAAAGGACCCAGATTTTTCGGGCTGAAGTCTTGAAATGTTTGTGAGGCTCCGGTACACAGTATTTTGAAGTGGGCGGATCAGTTTCTCAGACGTCTGTAAGTCGGTTATTTACCTCTACACCAGTTTTTAAGGTCACGTAAAGAATGGCGTAGAGATTTTTTAAGGTCACACGGAGCTGCACACAATTGCAGTCCCCTTCCCCTTTCCGTATGCACTTTTCTGATACTGTGATCATTCGAATATATGTCTGTGTGCGTCTGTCTGTGATGATTTCATAGTTAATTGAGATTCTGAGATTTTTTTAACGTGTGTTCAACACACCTTCCAAACCTATGTAAGTCCTCAATTTCGATCTTTTCTTAGCAGTGTAAATGTGTAGGCAATAATGACCATATACACTTAAAGAAACAGAAACTAATTCAGTCTCAAAATCAAAAGCCACGTTGTGCATATTTTAAAAATAATTACAATTCAATTCCTTTTTATACCGATTTCTGTTCAGGAATGCTTGCAACAAAATGGATTGGATCTGAAAATGCACTAAATGGTACACTATTTAACCTCTGCTGACTAATGGGACATCGAAGACAAATAGCTCTCTTCCTCGGATGACAAATACCTGTATTGGTGTTTATTAGCTCGCCGAATAATTTCAGTTTGATTTTTTTTTGGCTGTTCATTTCTCCAGCTTTATCACTCCGCGTGCACATGATTCAATGGTACTGATGATCCAGAGACCTGTGTGTCTCTTGCACTTTGGAAGTACTTCATCATTCTGAGGATAATATATATTTATTGTCCAGTTGATTTTTTTTTCTGGAAGAGGAAATGTTTATGGTCCAATAGGAAGTTTATTCACTGTTACACGTACATTGGCGCAATCAATCCCGAAATGAGAATTGAACGTTCAAACCATATTAAGTATCTAAAAGGCATTTTTATCTAAAATGCATCCACAAGATGTGTGTTTTAAAAAAAATGTAGAGGGATGAGACATTGCTTGGTCATCTAAGACATTTCCTTTGCAGCTGAATGTTTGGTAGCAGCCTTGTTTGTTGCTTGTGTTAGTGGCTGTACGTTCACGTGTTTGGGATGTGCAGGGACTAGCATGAATCTGCCTTTGGCAAGAAACATGGCAATGAATCGGTGCAGAGAAAGGAGGCTGCAGAACCAAAACAAAGATTTCAGACAAGTGACAAATAAGAACGTAGCAGGGACGTCCACGGCGAACTCCTAGAGCTTCAGAGCTGTCTGTTTCCAAGGCACTCACAACCTGTTGTATAGGAGGGGGGTTCGGGTAATTGGGGGTCATTCCTTAGTTGGATTCCGGTTTATAACGGGTCCTTTGCAAACCCCACAAGGGGCGAGCTGGCGAGCAGTGCGTGGGGGCAAAAGAAGGATGAAACGTCTAGGCTTCTGGTGCAACTACTGGGCGAAGGGCAGTGTAAATGTTGGGGGGAGGGGCGGAGGGTGACTTGCAATGGGTTGCGCCTGGTGCCTGCAGCGCCTAGCTGCGGTAGCACAGCCCAGGCACCGGCTGCGCTTCCTTGCACCAGCCCAGCCTGCAGGAGCGGCCGGTGCGTGTCACCGTTTCCCCAGCACGCTGCTGCTGCCTCCCGGACGTGGAGCCGCCTCTCCGTGGAGGGCTCCTCTCCTTCCCGCTGCCCCGAGGGCCGCCGCCGCTCCCCCAGTCCCACTGACCAAGCGCTGCCCCGCTCTGTGCAGCCGGGAGGGGAAGGGCAGCAGCCTCCCGCGAACGCTGCTCTGAATGGGAGAAGCCCTCGGCGTAACGAGCCCGCATTTCCTATGGAGCGGAGCCTGCGGCCACGAACGAGTTAATCCTGGTCCTGTCAAGGGCAGCAGTGCCCAGACTTTGAGTTTAACCCACCTAATCTTCATGAAAGGAGCAATTTTCTTTCCTTGAACAACAAAGGCCACCAGTAAAACCCCGAGCTGCTGCAAACAGAACTTGTTTGCGATTTTAATAGAGCAAGATGATGCTCTGAAATGCAAATCTAGCAAGACTTCAGCCAACTGGAGAAAGACTTTTCTTTCCCGATTTCCAGTTTCTGTTACAGCCTCTGGATTTTTATTTGCCACTGAACTCTGATTAAATCCAATCAAGATTTCATTGCTCTCCCCTTTAAAATGAGAATCCTAGAGCTGAGATATACAGTACACTCCTATACATAGGGGATGCAGAGATGGACATATTGATCTCTCTAGTCTTGCTTTTCACTATCTCTTCATCCAGCTAATCGATCAGAGTGTGCACATATGAGGTGAATATATGTGTATATAGGACATAACATCTAGGCCAAGTGCATCTCTACAATTCTCTAGAATACACTTAGAAAGGGAAAATTAGATTTAATAAACATTTGGAAACAAATTCATCTGAACAAATGCAAAGCAGTATGAATAATAAGTTATACGCCAAAGGGCAAATACAAATGCAGAAGGATGAATAGATATGAGGTGGAAAAAATCAGTCTCTTCGCTGCTGAGGTTACAAGTTTGTAAATGTTATTGTTCCTTATGTTAAAAATAAAAATATCTAAATCCCTGAATGGAAAAGAAGAATGTAAGTAGGCGAATAAACACTGGAGAGAAGACTCTTTGTCAGCATCATAGGTGGGGATTGGATCTTCAAAGGCCTTTCTCTCAAGGAGTGAGTGCCCCTTTTGAAATATAACCCAGCCTATTTGCTAATTGGATCGAACCCACTGGCACGTCGGAAACAATTGGTACCAAGTGTTTCTCTCTCCTGCCCCCCAAAAATATGAAGAAGGAAAACCCAGTTCCGTGGGACCCTTTCAGGAATGTCCCCCTTAGTTCTAGTAACCTCGGCATGAATTTGGGGCTGTGAAGCGATTAGTCTTTGCCGTGCTTGGGAATTAAAAGCGGGAAGAACAAAAAATGCACTCTGCAAACTTTTAATGAAATTACTGGCGGTATCGATTTTATTTTTATTGGGCTTCAGACATTTTAAAGAATGTCCCTGGCGGTGGGGAGAGGGAGAGGGGAACAAAGCTGTCTGACCTCTATTGGACACTGAATTATTTCATATTTTAGAAAATAAACTGCGTATATTAAAAAAAATCTTAGAGATAAGGCGGCTCACTTGGAGGTTTGGAGACAATCTAATAAAGTTTGGGATTTATAGATGGAGAAACTACAGGAGTAGTTTTATAGGCCTTAGATATTCATCTGCAAATAAGATCTCGTATTCATCTAAGAGTTATCCGAATAGGAAACCAGCATAATCTCTGCTATGCGCATTAAGTGAGGTACCAGTCTGTTGTTGTCAGTTTTTTTAGGATTACTTTTGCAGGTCATTATTAATAACTTTTGCAAACGTCACCAGTAAGCGGTGCCTGTGAAATTCCATACAACTACTACCTTTCCAGGTTGTCACAGAGGAGAGAGCGCTTCTAAACCAATCGTTCTAGCCTGCTGCTACACATGGACACTACATTTTTAAAGCTCAATGTTCAAGTATTTTGGTTTGCTCCCTCTGCAAACTGTTTAGAAATTACTAGTAGTGGGTAAGTAAATTGCAAGTAAACCTAGTGAATTAGGATGATTCTCTATCACTTTAATTTATGTTTTATAGTTAGTTTAGCCTTCTGATTTGATTGCCTTAGTAATGTGAATTGCCTACAGCTGCTGATGATACAGCTTTAATTCTGTTTTAAAGGTCATGTAAACATGTGCCTGTAGCATAAGGAATGCAAATTCAATTCCCTTTTAATGCTTCCTCACATTCACTTCACAGCCTTCACCTAGAAAATTAGCCGGATTTAATATAAAACTGTTTAATGTTATGATTTCATTAAAATCCTCGTTCAATGCTCTACTCTTCCCTTTTCAGGCAAAGGGCAACTAAGTCCGCCTGCGCCTTGCGCTGCGTTGCTTACCACATGCCTCACGCAGCACCAACAGAAAACCACATATCGGCTAAGATCAATTTACCTTTCAGTTTCTTTACTAATAAAGACTCAACTTCATATTAGGCTTTGTTTGGCTGTAGGCAAACAACATACCCATAGAACCAGAGAATCCGGCAACACTGCAAATTATTGTCACAAAGGAGCCAGAGAATTATGGAGGTGTACATTTATTGCATGCTCCTGCACAGTTGTTTGTTTCTAGACGATCGTCATGAAAGTTTAGTCTTGAGAAGTATAAGTGCAACAAAATATTTGATTTCAAATGAGGCTGACTTGACAGTGGGGTACATAGTCTTTCCGAGTTAGTATGACGAGAAGCTGTGTAAAGATCCCAAGGTGGTAGGGTTACATATAAAATACCTGTGTCTTGAAGACAGACCTTTTCAAATTAATTTTTAAATACAGTGAACCCTCGAGTTCATGCAAGATTGCTTCATCATACTGCATTGAAAACTTTTCCAAAGGTTTTTAATTTTATTTTTCCTTTCTTTCTTCAGGGACTGTATACATTAGGCAGTGTAGTCTGTAAAGAGATACCAAGTAACTATTCTCCTTTTTTTCCAGCCTCTCATCTTCTCCACTATCTGGAGAGACTGGAGGAAAAAAGGGAACAATGTGTCTTTGCTTAAAAAAAAAGTGGGGGGATGTTTTCCCCTTCCACATCATCTTTACAGAAGAATATTGCTCTGGTTTTGTGGTACCTGCTTGCAAGCAATATTAAAACTGGAGGACTCCATCCATCATTAACCCTTTGTTAGGGGTTTGTCACTGAGTCATGCAAATTTTCTACCGGCTAAAGCTTTGGTAAAACTCAGCTCAACCGCCCGCCCCACTGTAGCTTTTTATAAAAATTTATTTGTCCAATTTCAACTCCCGAGCGTTACCAACCCCCCACCCCAGAATGTCACTACTACGGGGCCCTTCTGTGCGCCTCTAAAATAGCTTCGTTCATAAAGGACATTTGGGAAGAGATGAACCCCCATGATGGGATGATCTTTTAGTACTTTGCACCCCACATTTAATAGCCAACTTGGTACATGTAGGAAAGTGGCTTCTGTGCATAGGCACAGTTTCGTGAGGATTCTCACTAGCTACGTTTTAAAAATGGTCTCTTAACATGATAGTCCCAGTAGCATTATTTAACTATTTTAAGTGCCTTGAGTCTGTCATCTCTGACTCTGTCAGTTTGACTTTCATTTCTGGGATTTCTTTCTCTTGAAAGTGCCCATGAAAAACAAAGGAAATCAACACCTTGATTGACTCAACAGACTAACAGGCGCAGGTTCTTCAAAGTTAAGATTGATACTTTCTTTGATTGTATCTAGGTATCACAAGGATGCACCCCACCATACGGTATATCCCACAGTACCAGGAACAAAGGGAGCCAAATTTTACTCTTGCACCAGTCTAAATCCGGACTGGCTCCGCTGGAGTCCATGGAGTTGCTCCGAATTTCCGTTTCCATTTACAGAGTCTCGTCGTTGCGTTGTCTTGCTCCTGTGTCACAACCTCAATGTTACTTCTTTGTATTTTTGTTTTAAAATAGATCATAGTGCAAGTGTCAGTGATCTTATGGGGGCCTTTCCCACGAAAGGAAAGCCTCCCCATCCCCAAGAGGCGCCTATTACGACCTATGGATGTCTCCCAGGCTCGAGATTTTCCCAGAGCAGCAGAACTGATTCCTCCCCTGCCCAGTCTCGCTTCTTTAGTGTCCTGGGCACTAGTCATTCTTTTCTCACCACTGGCCTTGATTTCAGGGTGCGGATTATAGCCGCGTTCCCATGGTGGTCTCACACCATCCGGATCAGACTTAGGAGCGGGAGTTCAAAATGTGTCTCGACCCCGCTCCCTCCCAAACCCCACCACGATAAATACAATCAACCGGGAGAGGTGGCTTGAAGCGACACAGAGCGTTCCTGAGCGGCATGATTATCACCTGACTGCTGCCTGTGTGCAATTGATGTCACTTATTCACATGACTCCGCAGCTAGAGGTGTCGATTTCAATGTAGGTACATATTTTCCTTTGATGGGAGGATCAGTTCCATTACACTGTCAGAAAGACACAGAGATACCAATCCCTTTTGGAAATTAGATATTTCATGAATGCTCCATATGCGCCAGAAACGAACGCTGCTTGTGTGTGTGTAGTTGATGGGACTCAGGGAAACACTTGACCTCAAGTAGCAAGAGTAAATGTATCGTAAAAGTGCAAAAGAAAACAACTTCTCACGTGGGGGGGGGTCATACTCCTTTGGGGTCTGCTGGTGTCCAAGCTCAGGATAATTCATTGTCACTTATTTTAAACAAATCAGAAATTACCTGTAGTCCTAAAAACAAACCTGATTGCCCTTTATAGCATTAAACTATTAGTCATCTGTCATTAAATCCCCTTCCAGTTGGCTTTGACAATTTTACATTTATCTGCAGTTCCCACATAGATAAGGGCAGTACTTCATGTCTATCTCCTCCACCAGAATGAATGATTTTCACAAAACCTTAATTCTTGTAGTAACACCTCATTGGTGATTCTATTAATGTTGCACACCTCATTAAATAGCCCCAAACACAAGGAGGTTTAAATGACTTTATTAAATTAAAAACAGCATAGAAAATTACCCATGGTACTCTCATCAAATAATTACTGTAAACTATATACATACAGTGTGGGATTCTTTTAACAAATCTATTCATAAAAAGTGCAGAGATTCATAGATTCCAAGGCCAGAAGGGATCTTTGTGGTCCTCTAGTCTGGCCTCCTGTATAACACAGACCACAGGACTTCCCCAAAATAATTCTTAGAGAAGATCTTTTAGAAAAACATCCAATCTTGATTAACTTAATTCCAGTTGCTTTAAAATAACTTAGAGCAGTAACTTGCTTAAAACATTGAACCACACTCATGCACTTCCTAATATGTTCTTGTATGTTTCACTGCGTGCTTTTCTTCCTTATCTTTTTTTATATCTGAAGTTCTATCCCACCCTCCCCCATGTATTTGATCATTTTTTCAAATCCCTTGGCTGAACCAATCTCTTTTCATGCAGAGGATAAAAAGAGAAGAACTTCAAAGTAGGTTCAGGTAATTAACAGCTGAGGGGAATATAATCTAAACCATAGGCCCTGCTTTGCACCCAGGTCTGCTTTCAGAGCCAGCCGGCAAGGGAGTGCCTATTCCCTATAGCATCCAAATCTGCTTCCTCTGAACAGCTTTGCCAGGCCTCCAGTTATCACATCTGCATTTCAAACACCATGTCTCTGGCATTAATTATTAATTAGCCTACAGTCACCCCAGAGGATTTAAGTTCCAGCCTGCACATACTTATTCATTGACCTCTATCTTAGTTTTTGTTGGAAAAAACCCACTAGAATGCTTAATAATTTCCTTTCTCTCAGTTCTAGTTTCATGGAGGGGAAACAGTATATTTTCATAGATGGAAAATCACAAGGTTTTCTAGAAATTTGTTTAGAGTAAAATGCTATGTCAAGGGTTTGAGCAGACCCTTTCAAAAGATTTAGAGAGAATTTTGTGTACATATTTTTGCCTTTGACAAATGAATTTATGGATTTCCCAGAACTGAGATATGGTGGGCTACAAATAAAATAGAGTGTAGCTCCATGTGGACAATCACTATGGAGTTTTTTACAAAATTAAACTGAATGTAATTACTGGATAATGCATTTATATGATCAATCAAACTATGACTTCTCTGAAGGCTCTGGGGTTAGAGTAGACTATTGACACCACTAAGAATGAAAAATAATGTTGCAAAGCACTCTAATCTTTTGTCATAAAATATGCATTTCATCCTCAGGAATATAGTGTAAAAAGTCTAACTTGTCATTATTCTGTTAAATTTTTCAATTAGTTTGGAATTTCTTTTTATGTTCAAATAACAACTACGTTCCTCACCTCTTCTTTCTTGACCATTGTATACATTGACATTAAACTGCCAGTTTTAAGCAGTCAGATAGGAAATTGGTTATATCAGTAGAATATTATAAATTTAGCCATGCTGAGTGAAATTGCAAGTGATTGCTATATTAAGGGTGTGTTGTGTACTGCATATATTCTTTTGTTAATATATTTTAATATTACAGCATTCAAAAGAAACTGAATAAGTCCTATATTTAACCCTTCTTGCAATTATACACAAACTTCCCTAACTATTGCCATGTTGCATCATTTTATATGCTGTACTATTTCAAATTATTATTGAAACATAAAACATTTCCACTGTTTCCTAAAGGAGTGTTCACTGTGCAATTACAAAGTCATAACTAGTTAACTTATTTGTCAGTCTAGAATTGATTTTTGAAAGCATTTACTCTGAGCATAATACTCTTTTGAGTTTATTTTTAGTAAACTATATAGCACATATAGATGTTAGCTTGATGCACACACGTATGCAGTTAGGCTATGTCAATAAAGAAGAGAGACAGTTTTTGAAACTACAGATAAAATACCCCTTACCATGACCTGTGCTTCAGAAAACGATGACCTTCAGAGAGATGTAGGGTCCAATCCAGTATTCTTTAGTCAGGGGACTCTCCCCTTGACTTCAGTGAGAATTTTGCCTGAATAAGGGACTTCAGGATTTGGCCTATTTTGTGTCCTCTTATTAATTAACCCATGTCTCGTAAACTGGTCTGGAAAGCATTCAAAGTTCATCTGTTAAATAGTACTGTAAATGTTTTAACCTCTATTTCAAATATTAGGAACAACATTCCCAACTGAGGAGAGGAATATTTAACATCTCAGATTTAGTTCACAGAAGAATATTATATGCTGAAAGAAATTTCAGAATAAATCAAAGCTTAGTGCTGAAGAAGGGACCAAATCTGAATTAATGTAATTATGTGTGCAGGATCTCCTGGTGACTTCTCCTACAGTACCTAGGGGAACTAATCTGGAACTAGGGCTAAAATCCATTTGTTTTTTTACATACCTTAGCATCTTCCTGTTTGTGAGACTTAGATGTTAAGCCTCTCCACAATGTGAATATTAATTAGGAACAAGAATTCAATTTCTCATACAAGGAAATGGAGTGGGAAAATTATGGAAAACAAATTACAAGACAGGGTAGGTGAGGTAATATTTTTTACTGGACCAACTTCTGTTAGGGAGATAAACAAGCTTTTGAGCTCTGTATAAGTTCGAAAGCTTGTCTCTCTCACTAACAGAAGTTGGTTCAATAGAAGATATCATCTCACCCTCCTTGTTTCTCTAATACACTGGGACTGACACAGCTACAGCAATGCTGCAAATTACAAAGCAGTCAGTTTTAGAGTAACGTCTCTAGAATGTTTTAAGCTTATGAATAAATTCTATTGGACACCAAAGAGATTTTGTAGATTGAGTATTAAGGATTCTGAGTTGTCCTGGTGCTACTTTGACACACTCTAGCTGCTGTGGCTTCGTTTTGATCGTGCTCCAAAGTAGCTGACTTCTGCAGAATGACCTTTGATTAAATACAATAAATCATATAAGGTGGGCTTTGACACATCACCACTCTGTGTATGTGGGGATACAAATAATTTGAATGTGTGGGGGAGGAGGGTGTCTCAAAATGCAATAACATTAACTAAAAATATTCCCATGAAAGCAATCTTTAAACACTCTAAGGAGATCACTCATTTGTTATCAGAATGGACTGCAGCTTTCATGGATGTTATAGTGTATGGCTAACTTTACAGTACATGTACATTGAGGAGTTCTATTATATTTGGGAGCCTTTTCTAGTCTACACAGAGCTAAATACAAGTTGTACATGAGTCCGTCCTCTTTCTCACCTTGTCATTTTGCCTCTTAGCTCCACTACTTTCTCTCTCTCGCTCCCCCTGCCATTGTTAAATAGGCTAATGTAAGGAGATTTTGGAATGCAGGCAGATCCATGCTTATAGAAATCCAGTGGCCCTAAGCATTTCCATCGGCATGGGAGAGTGCAGCTGTAGACTGGCCGCATTGCATCCCACAGCTTGCCTTGGGTTGGGGAAGGAAGAGCTAATCAAAATGTTACAAATTTTTGAAATTTTGATGGAAAAAGGGAAAATTTTATCAGAATTTTTTCTCTCAACTTTTTTTTGCCAATTTTTGATTAGCTCTAGGGGAAGTAGATTCTATTCCCCAAGCCCTTTAGAGCTCCCATCACTAGGTCCAATTACTTCAGCTTTGGGGGATACATTTTGGGGTTGTGGTGACAGGGGAGAAGGGAAAGTGTATTTTTACAGGGCAGGATTTCACTGGGTGTGAAAGATTGTGTTACTCTTGTTAACAGTGATGAGTTTCTGTAAGAAGCCTATTTGTTTTTGTTTTTTAAAAAATATATTTACACTTTGTTACTTTCATTTAACGCACAAATGTTTTACTGAACAGGTAATACCTAACCCTTGGCTACTCTGAAATCCCATTTTACCTGTTCCAATTCTATCCTTTACTTATTTTCTTAAAGTACAAATGTTTGCAGCAATTTTGTGGTGGAGACTACTAGCCTCTACCGGGGACTGATTTGTGATCGTGGTGGTATATATTTTGTATATTCAGATTTGTAGCATGCTGATTATATTTTGTTTAGAAAGTCATATGGTTAATCCTGGTTTAAAATTATTTGCACAGTAATTATAATTAAAGGGTCTGCTGATTTCTTGGGCATTGAAAGTTCCCAGAACTATGTTTTAATGAAAGCACTGCAATAGTTGCTGTGTTCCAGGAATCTTGTCCAACTGTGCATAAACATTAGGTGGAAAAGGCTCTATACAAAGAACAGCAGGTGATACAGTGGATCACTACAGATAATAAATATGTAGAATATTGGTTTATATGCCAATGGATTCTTATTGGATTGTGAATAATAAATGGGGCCAGACCCTCACCTGCTGTAAATCAGTGTCGTTGATTAGAAGGGAGTGATGCTTATGTACACCAGCTAGGGATCTGGCCCTTGAAGTTTAGTCTACTCTGTTCTAAGAA
This sequence comes from Chrysemys picta bellii, assembly GCF_011386835.1. Lineage (NCBI taxonomy): Eukaryota > Metazoa > Chordata > Testudines > Emydidae > Chrysemys > Chrysemys picta. The sequence goes on from NC_088799.1 coordinate 76,677,727, forward strand.
AAAGATCCAAGAAAGGATATTAGAATTACTTTGCTTTATGTCTGAAGTTAGCTACAGTCATATAAAGATAGAATTTACCTTCTGATTATACTGGTATGGTAATGATGCAAGCTGAACTCCAGTCTACAGGTCATGCACTCTGTATAGTACCATTAATGCATATACACAGGTCATCAGTAAATGGTAAGTGGTAAATAAGATATTAGGGATATTTCTAATTCTTTGTGATAACAGTTGGTAACTGTTGGCTTTTTCGTGGTGACCAGTGTTTGACACACTATTACACAATACGTTTTAGCAAGTGGTGTGTAGGATGGTTTTTATTCAGGTGATTCTAGTCAGATATTAATATCCTAGTTTGAACATTTCAATTCTCTGAGCAAGGTCCTATAAAGGTTTCTGCTCACAGGGGAATTTTAAGATTTCTTGAAGTTTCTTTTAGAGATTTGAGTTTGAAATTTCTAAAACTGAGCTGCTTCATGGCCAAATTCTGGGTATTGCACCATTTGGTCCAAAAAGAGGCCCATTTTAACACTGTTAAAGAGCATTAATGTGCTCCCATGTTCTGGTTGGCAGTGGCCCAACACACAACCTCCCTGCTAGTGACAGGAATAGTCTTCATGGGGGAAGGAGGGTTCTATAATTGTTACTGCCAGGAAGTGGATGTACACAAATATATGGACCATGCCTCTTGATCCCAAGGCCCTGCACTGTACTGTCATTGCAGAGCTCCTGTTGTGAAGAGCTTATAGAGCAAGGTTGTGGGAACCAGAAACTGCTGTTCCTCCCCCTCCCCCCACCAACCTTTTTTTCTGGCATGTGCCTGTGCATAACTGGCAGCCAGAATTTGGCCTATTATTTGCAAACTTATTAAAGGTCTCCCATTCTTTGTGCATTTTTTCTTTACAATTTTAACCTTTTTATTCACACACAAATCAGGTGTTCTATGTATTGGTTCTTGGTTATTGCTTTGGGGCATGTATGCAATGAATTAATTGGACCAGATCCTCAGCTAATGTAAATCTGCATAGCGCCTTTGACGTCAATGGAGCTAGGCCAGTTTACACCAACTAAGAATTGGTCCCATTCTGATTGAGAATAATATGTTCACTGGGAATAAATACATCATATCCAATGTGCAAACAAATCTGATGTAAAACTTCTTTTGCACACAACATAAAATAGAGGATGCAACTACAGGAGGAATGTGAAAGGCCTTTTGAAAATATTTCCCTTTTTATTTTTATTTTTATTATTATTATTTATTTTATTATATATTTTAATCTTAAAACAGTGTGTGTGTGTGTGTGTTTTGTAGTCACCAGAGTTTACTGCTATCCAAATCACTATTCTTCTTGAAGATAATTGTCTTTGTCATTATGGAGTTAGTTGAATTTCTATAATAGTAAAAAGTCTCTCAAGATTAATCTATATATTTTAGCTAGAGAGAAAAATAAGATCATTTGGAATATTTGCTGTAAATAATGGAGTGTCACAGGCAGGTGAGGGTGGGATTAACAAAATAACCACCCAAATGTGCAGCCTTACTCTTCCAAAGAAAATGTGGGACCACACTAAAACCAAGGAGCTCCCACACTGCTCCTTTTTTTCTCTTGTAGGGAAACACAATGTACATTTAGGTATTTTCAAATTGGAGAGACATGTTAAAGGAGTTTTCTGGTGTGGTCTCATCCTCTGTCACTCTTATATTAAAAGTGTACTGAGATATACACTGCTGGATGTGGCAATGTTAAATGGGTGTCAGCAAGATTCTAAGAGTTTAATATCATGACAATGCGGTATCGTGGAGTTAAATTTTGTTTATACCATTTGACCTTAAATTAATGGTACCTTTCATATCCCTTTTGTAATCCATTAGATGTTAGAATGCCACTGTAGGCCAAATTTACAATTTACTTTCCTGGTGATTCACAAGGTATAATAAAGCATAAAATTTGGCCCTATGTTTCCAGTATCTTGGTCTTATATATTTCCAACTGATTTACTCTGTAGCAGAAAAGAATGTCTAAGAATTCTCAATTTACTAGGTATAATCCTGTATCTCTAACCATGGGAAGAGAGTCATCCAGCTGAAAATGAGAAAATAAACGACATATCAAAATGCTGATTTCTTGTTTTCACAATTCTCAGGCTTCCAGCTATAGTGTACGGACAAAGCACAACGTGAAGGCCAGCATTGCTTTACCTGTTAACAGCGGTGTCTTCCCTTTTTTTCTTTCCTATGTAAAAACATTGTCCTAATAGGACAGTCACTTTCCAAATGTATTTACTTCAAGAAGCAAGGAAAGTTGATGAACATTTTAACAACAATGAGATATGATAAAAATATTCTCATCGGACAGTTAACATAGAAATGACCTGACACCATAGCAAATCCAGCTTTCATAATTCCTTTCCAAATGATCATGTACTGCAGTTTCATTATTGTGAGATTCATAGCAGAATGTTTCTTTTAAATATCCTGTTTTTATTTACTGAAGAGATGGAATTGGTTTGTAAAATACAAAATATTGATAATTAGACCTGGCTCCCACAATTTGCATTATTTCTATACACAGAGAAATTGCTGCAGAGTTGCCAGTTTTTCTTGTGTCACTGTATTATATTTTGCATTATTACTAACCTGAGTTTGTGATTTAACTCCCTCCCAAAACAAAAATAAACACCTCCCCAACACACACCACAACTTGGTGGCTTTATTTATGTTGTTTCCTACTTCCTCACAATACTTGCTCCCCTCCCCCAGCAGCTACACTACAAAGCTTGTTGTACAGGGACTCCATTAATCCTACATTTCCTAGATGGTATCTGAGGCACAGTGGGTTTCCACAGAAATTAATTTGTCCTGACAACAGGCCTAAAGATTGGAGTCCAGGGATCACTTGGCAAATTCCCTTTAAACTGAGCACAATAATAAACAGAAAGCTGATAACGACAGTTCTAAAAGACCACACAGAGGAAGGACCCAGAATAGACTTGCTCTGTGTATATCTATGAATACCTCTGATAACTAGCATACAGAAGCTTTATGTATGATAGGAAAATAAGCATGCTGATTTATGCACGTTTTGATATTACAGCACTAGGCAGAACTCAATTAATCTAGAAATATACATTTCTAGCTAACTGTTTTAAGGTATATAGTAATTTAATAAAATACTAAATAGGAAACAGTATTTAACAAGCTGTTCAAATTTGCACAAATTTGAACTTAATGATTGCATGACCAGATCTGTATAATTTTCTGTACATTAATGTGGCTCAAATTTTCTCAGAATATCCTGCTCTCTAAATATTTTAAGAAGATTAATAACTGACAATATTACATTTAGTAAAGAATGAGTCCCAAATTATAATTACCTATGGTTTATGACAAATATATTTTCTTTACAACCCTTTGTAAATGTGTTGACTTTTGCATTTGGTTTGAATTATCCTTCTGTGCAATAACTCCTTGTAAAGGTAAGAGCAGCTTAAAAGATATTACTGTTTTTTTCCTCATCCCTTTGGTGCATGTCTGAGAGTTATTGTTTTTCCAAAGTTTAGGTTTATAAAATAGTATTTAAGTTGCATGTTGAAATATATACCAATATAGTAAATAAATGAACATTCATTGGATAACCTAGCCTGTGTAAGAACATTTTAGCATTTTGTTATTTGTAAATAGTCTTAGAGCTTTAAGGATGTTTGTAATTTATAGTGTGTCAATAAACCAATCCCAGGTCAATTTATGAAAAACTATCATAATATTATGAATTGATAGAGCAAAGTGAGGTAAAATATATGCTGCTTAACTTTTTTCACCTCTCAGGCATAGGATGGCAAATGTAGAAAGAGAGAGAAAATGGATTTCGGTGCTTGAACGACGTTTTGAAAGTAGTCTAATTTTGCTTTTAATGACCAAAATGCATTATGAAATAACACCTCCTCACTGCACAAAAAATATATGAGACTATGTTAAAAGTAGAGAAAACTAGCATAGTTGACAGGTATGGTTATACACCTAAATTGCATGAGTCACATATGATTACTTTTAATGCCTCAGATATTTCCTTCTAGATGGAAATTCTTTAATATACTTTTACATGATATCCTCAAATTCAATGATGATCATTAAGCACAATATATTTTCCACCATTTTTTCAAGTAAAACTATGCGGGTGCTTGAGATAAACAGAAATATTAAAGTTGCAAATCTACAGTGCCTGGGGAAAACAGATGCAAGGTAACTGACCCAATGTTCCAGCATGAAGTGATAGCTCAGAATGAAGGGTCACGTTGTGGTTGTTTCTGTATCACTACATAAGGCTGGGTGGCAGGCTGCCAGTGGTTGTGTAGTTAAGGGTTTGGAATGCAGGCTGCCCTTGGCATTTGAGATGCTGGGAATTTATATATAAAAGTTCTGTCTTACATGCTATTCCAGCACAGATAATGGACCAATTCTGCTTTTATTATAGGCAGTGACAAAACTACCATTGACTTCAACTGGGGCGAGATCAGGCCCATTATTCAGGTGCTGACCTAGCTGCCGAGGTGGGGTACATTATACTCTTCACGTGTAATATATACGGCATCTCCTTGAAAAATAAAAAAAACCTCTCTCTCATTATTGGCTTTAAATTAGTTTGTACACTAAGAATTAATTAATTAGAGCTGACATACTTTTAAAATTAAATTCAGAATGAGTGCAATTTATATTTGTCACACTTAAAGAACTTTATCTATTGTTCTGAAATACAGAAGATTTAAAAACAACTATTTTAATGCTCTCAGGCTCCTCTTTCTTGTTTCTGATGCAAGACCAAATTGACTTGCTATGCCTTTTAGTTCATAGTTCTGTAACAGAGCAAATGCACCAAAAATAAATCCCCCTCATATCAAAATCATTTCATGTGTTTCAATATACAAGCTATTAGGTATTTTGAATTTGGACCAAATCAGCCAATGTTTTTCTGCAGCAAACAGTTCCATAGTGTGCTCTATACATTTGATTTGAAGGACTGTGTATTATTTGATGTTCTTATGAGATAAAACAATAAACTTTTGAATATGTTTTTCCATTTGAATAAAAGCCTATGGATGCTTCACCCTGCATCCTAAAGCCTGATTTCCCCCGGGACTCATTATCATGCAGCTCACATTGTCAGTCACCTACACTGTTGAACTTGCTATCACATAACCTTCAAAACGTTACTAGTTATTATGTGTCATAGGGCAGATTTATGATAAACTAACTTTGAAACAGTAATGAATTCTTGTTCTGTTCTGTTTCTGGTAACATTTTGGGTAATGTCATTAGATTTAATTTTTAAACAATACGTTACATTTTCCTTTTATTCTATCATATAGAAGAGCCCCCTCCCTGTCTGAAATAGTTCCCTCCCTAAACATGGTTTATGATGATTTGAGCACTGCCTATAAAGAATGAAAATGAGAACACTTGTCTTTAAGCTACCAAACTGCTCACTAACGTTCATCATGACTCAAATCCGTCCCTTGTGATTAAACTTTCGGAACTCTCTGACTTGGTGAAAGTTGAAGAAACTTAACCCTTATTCCAGCAGTCAGCATAGCCAACCAGCATTCTGAATACAAGGAGAAAGTTTATGGGTATATGTGACAGAAACATTTCTCAGGATCATTCATGCTGCCAGTGTCTTGGGATTTTTGCTGAGGCTCTAGTTTAGTGGTGACAACTGTCTATAGTATCATTATCTTAAGAAAATACAAGCCTATTTTACCATGTATCTTAATAAGTGACCTGATTTTCAAAAGTGTTGAGGCCCACAGTAGCTCCCATTGAATAGGGTCAGTGCTTACTCAGGATTTTTGAAATTATAGCCATTGGTATTGTGAACTGTTGTGAGATCTTAAAAAAGGTATGAAATTCATACTGATAATCACGGTACAATCATCCTGTAGGTACTTAGTATGGAAAATACCCGCAAAGAAAACATGCAGTACAAAGTATTCGGTGGCAAAAGCCACTAGTGTGGTTGATTTGGATACAAATCAGCTGGACTCAATTATGAGGATTGGGTCCATGATGTCTGTACAGGATTTGCACCTCCTATGAAGTGACAAGAGCAACAATGCACATTTTGAAGACCATATTGATTTGACATATTGCCCAGATCTACTAGAGATAACTGCACAGACAGAATGTTTCCACTAAGGTGTGGTGTTGGTGAAGTTTAGGGATAAGGGCCAGTATCATTACCTTGGGAAAAATCACTTGCTACCATGGCCGAGGTATCATGCTGTGGTTCTGGTTCTCCAAGGGCACTAGGGGCGAAAGTTCATATCACTCTATTAATATTTATGTAGCAATTCAGGAGGTAATGCATTGCTAAAATTCAACTCAGAAATGCATCAAATTTTATCACTTTTAGTGCTTGAAATTAAATATTTCTACACCAGCTGAAGGGGGAGGGTGGCAATAATTAGAATACTCTTCTTACCCCAGGTTATTGGCTACCTCAAATGCCCCAAGGTATTTGCTATCTCAGGTACTAGTCCAAATTAAAAGGTCTACAAATGCCTCTGTATAGATAGACATTTTTAGGCAGAAGATAAGCTGCTTTATAAATACAATAAAATATAATATAAGGCATTCAGAAATATTTAGGGCCAGACCCTGCAAACACTTATTTACATGGGTGTGCACTTGTTTCCCATCCAGGCCAGTCAATGGAACTCTGTGTGTGTCTAAGGACTATTTGGATGCATAAGGAATGGCAGGATTTGGCCTTTTGTTCTGGGCAATACATCCCACCTAAAGGTAGTCAGAATATTTTTATCATTGGCAGAACCCATTTTTGCAGCTATCTGCTTGCATCAGAATAGTAATATAAACTCTGACAAAGACCACTCTCTCTCCGCTCCAAACCTTGTGCAAAATCAACAACTATTACTGATGCTGGCCCTTTTAGGGTTAGATTCTAAGAAACAGTTTAATATTTTATTAGTCCAAAACCAAAGGACATTTTAATTATTGTCATGGAAGGTTCTTATACAACATTCCTTATTCACAAGATTTCCATTGGTTTCAATAGGATTTGTAGCAAGCAAGTAGTGCTAACCTCTCATTAAAGCAAAATAAATTTAACGGAAGTAAAAAATCAATTACATTAATTTAAAAAAATCTGAAAAGTAAGAAGTCTGAGGAGAATATGGTACTCACCACAAAACCCCTTTTCCAGGTCCCTGGAATTTATTATGTAATTTTTGGCAGGCCTGCTAACTACATCATGTGGCTACATCACTTCATGTTCTGAACTATAACATGGTCAGAGATGATCAAAGTGAAAATGCTAAGGCACCGGGCATTTTAAAAATGCTTTATTCTGAAAATTGTTCTAAAACTGTATACCGTTTATATTTAAAAATAATTGCTAATACTCTAAGTGCTCAATCATCTCTTTTGGATGGAGTTATTAGAAAATGTGAATGAACAGCCCAATATCCTCACTGGTGGCAGATTTGAATCAGTCATTTCTCCCAATCTCCAGTGTAGTTTAGCCCATCTCTGTTTTTAAATACTTTTTACACTTGAGCATTGAAAGTGTTAACTACTTGAGACCAGATCTTCAGTTCTTGTAAATTAATATAACTCAGCTGAATTCAATAGAGCTATCTCAGTTTACACCAGCTGAGGATTTGTCTCTTTCTGTACTTTATTTCCCTAATTTTCTCTCTTCCTGATATTTGATGAACCTGCATCAAAGTAACGCAATCAGCAATATTCCTAATGATACAATCCTGTGGATTATTTGATAGCCCAAACGTCACTAACATGTAATCCAAGTAATTGGAATATTTGTATTAAAGGTAACATTTACCCTAGGGTTAAGTAGGACTTCAGTGGTCCCATTGGGCTTGTTCTGCATAGGTATGAATTTCACCCCAAGTTAACAGTTTGGTGTTCTAGCATATTACAGGTCTGTTGCATCTTACGCTGGGGTTACGTTCCGCAGTCAGCGCGTAAAGCGAAAATCGTGTATAGTCAAAATTGTATTGAGTTTAATGGCGGGCAAAATTGCCCGCACTACAGGTACAGTATTAAAATTGTTATTTTTCTCCTTTTTTGTGGTTTTTTTTTGTTTTTGCCAACTGTGTAAAGCTGAAATCGTGCATGTTAAATGTACGTAAGATGCGACAGACCTGTACACATTTTACACTTCTATGAAACAAGAGCTCTGTTGAACAAGTCAGTAAATAAACTCATTAGGAAGTCAACAAAAAGATAAGACATCAATTTTTCTAATTTTAAATGCATTTTCGTGCTCAAGAAAGTGAGAAATGGGAGTGCTGATTTTCAAGGGCTGTACATCCTGTTTCCCTCAGAACATGGATGTGATTGGGAGCTGTATGCAGGAACATAGGAAGTATATTATATATGTACTAGAAATATGCAAGATATGATATGCAGGATTTTACTATGTCCATTTTCGTGTATATGCTTAATGTAAGTGTGTATTTTACAGAACCATTGGAGTTGGTGCTGTGAACATTTGCAGAATGCTGGGCCCCCCAAATGGAATGCAGGAAGGTGCTGTGCAGGTTTCCATATGGTCTCTTACATTAGATGATACAGAAGAGAGCAGTTTGTAGCAAGAAACCACGGCCTGGAATGCTGTACAACATAGTATGCGTCCCATAGCAAATAGTTAAATGATATATCCCTGCCATTGCTTTGCCATGTGAGAAAAGGTGTGTGGCAAAGCAGAAAGGGGAAGAAAGCATGAAATTCTCTATGTGTCATGCTCCAATGGAAAACATGCAGTGCATGGATATGGCCCAAGCAAGTTAATTCAGGTCAGAAGATTATTAACTTCCTGTTATCTTTGAAGGGGTGACATAAATGTTTGTACAGTGGCCAGGACAATGGGGCTGGGACCTTTAGAAGCTACCATGATAGAAATATTAACAGTAGCGGCTGGGGCCAGTCAATGACAGCTTGGTGATGGGTTGGGAGACACACACTCAGGACAATCACTTGGACAAATGCTACTCTCATTTACCCTGATGTAAATCTGAGTAACTCCACTGAAGTTTCCCCAACAGAATTACTCCAGATTTACACTGGTGTGAATGTGAGCAGGGTGTTGTGCATCTGGTTTGGGATTCATAGGGCGTGGGCCTTCTATTTCGGTATGTCCATGCATTTGCCCTGCTGTTGGCCTCAGGTACTTATGTAGACAATGTAGGATCCACTGTTCTTTTTCACATAAGGCTTTCCCTTCAATTCACACTTTACACAGGGACTCAGGACATGGCCTATGATTTTCTCAAGTGTACCTCAGACCTGCTACTCCAGTCATGAGCAAAAGCTGCCGTGTTGTAACAAACTGTGTTTGTTTTGTGCATTGTTGAAGCTCAAGTATTGCTCTAAGTCATTGATATATGCTAGATGGATAAAATAGCCTCTGGGCTGCTATAAACTATGCTGTCATAGTCTCAAAGGACCATTATGCCAGCTGGGGAATCACTGGAGCACACCCTGTAGTAGGGACCAAAGGAAAGAGTTGGGGGAGGGGAGTATGTGGATTAGTGCAAAGGAACTGCAGCATAGTAGAGAATCTGTCTCATTATATACAGCTGATATATACATAGGTGTTATGATTAAACAGTCCACAAATAGCTTCAGTTACTGGTACCTGAGATATCAGTTATGCACTATTTCCGACATAGTTCAGGTACTGCATTGTACATATGCTGTATCTGAGATACTATTGGGGGTAACCCTGTGTAAATGTTGACTCCCAAATAGCAACAACTGTTTCCAAACTGTTCAGCTTAGAAGGGTTGGGTATGTGCTTCCCTGTAATCCAGATCCATTCTAGTATTTTATCTTGTATTTCAGAGCAATTCTTCAGCTCCTCTTCTCTGTATAACCCTCTGATAAATCATTTAGGATCATTCCTTTTAAGAACAGTAAAAGTGTCACATTAGCCGACTCCTAAAATGATTGCTTGACTTGTTATAGATATCTGTTGACCTGCTCCTTTAAAGTTACAAGTCTGCAACTAACTGCTCTCTTAAGCCAATCTACTTCCTTTTTTAATGAAATTGTCCCTTTAGCCCTTTTCCAGAGCTGACTTTTCAACAATAGCGTTAGTAACATTGTGCTCAGTTCTTTCCTCTAACACCTTGCCCAGAGCTAACTTGCAGCTTCACTCTGTCAGCTGTAAGATATAGATATACTGTTGTCTTAATTACTCATATTTCTCCTGCTGCTCATAATTCTGCTTGTACCACCAAAGAGCTCTTCAGAGAGCTTTACTGCTTCCTTTTCCCTTTCTTTGGGGGTTTAAAGGTTGTCAGATGTATAAATGATCCTTGTTGTACAGCCTTGGTTATGACAGCGTCCTTTGTGGTAGAGGTTTAGTGGGATGGGAGAACTTAATAAGAGTGCTTTTGGATAGGAGCTCTATGGCAGAAAAGAACATATACCACCTTGCATAATAGAGCACCAAATGCTGCCTATGGCAAATCCAGTCTCTAATGAGTGTCTTATCTATCTAATCTATCCCTCTTAAATTTTAGAAGTTGATTGTCAGTGGTAAATGGTTATTTGATTCTCACTCCTTCTCACTGGTTATTTATTGGCAATTGATTTCCTACTGTAGCCAATCTGCTAATGTACTTCTGCTTAAAAGACTACTGGTGAAGGAGGACCAGAAAGTCCAAAAAAGCCCTGTGCAATAGCTCTTACACTTAATCCTTTGTGGTTCCAATTCCCTCTTTATGAATATATTCTATTGTTTCTGTTATCTACATTAATTAACTAACTAATCCGTCTGCCATTGCCAGTTGAGGACCCTTTAGTAAACCGACGACATGATGTCCCTGTTTCATAGGCAGAGATTCAAATAAGTTTTGTCAGACCAGTGAGATCTCAAGTACAGACCATTCTTGACCTCAGTCCTTCATTTGCAATTACTTGAAGTCTACTCTGAGAATTGTCTTCTTTTAGAATATAACAGCTTAACTACAGTGGCATGTATTTTTCATAGATAGAATACATCTTGGCTGATTTATGGTCCAGTGCAGAAAGTTCTATTATGTTTTTATTTTGCTTGAACAGATTCAGTGGGAATGAATTCGTTGGACATTACTACATCAGGGCTTGTCAAGTCACTATATTTAAGAGTTGGTTACTCTTTCCATTATAAAGCTTTCTGGGATGCTGAAGTTGTTTGAGGTGATGCAGGGCTTAGCACCAGCTCAGATACATGTGTTCTGCTCATGCTTGGCCTGTACCCCAAAGTGTACCTTTGATTTTTCTGGTTTTCTTATGGGTTTATTTTTCCAATTCAGTTGTGAACATGTTGGGCAAGTGTATCTTAGTAACCAATACAGCAGGGATAGTCAATAGGTGGACTGTGGGCCAAATCTAGACTATCAGGTACTTTTCAATGGACCCTGAAATCTTTTTATTAATGTTGTTGTTTTTTTAAATTATTTTCTCTGGAGTCTGGACCTTGACTATGCCTTGACCAAGAAATTTGGATCTTAAAAAAAATAATTGACTACCCCTGCATTACAGTATCATAGAAATGAAAAACAATAACACAAGGAATTATTACAGAATTTCCCTGACCTTAAAACAGCATTAAATAAAGGTCAACAGCCTACAGACAATAGGCTGCAGTAGGTTCATGGCCAGGCTAATCAAATACACAGGTGTGACTAAAGAGGCTGTTAGAGGAGCTAAATGGAAATAGACGAGAGAACTTAATAAGAAGCATTGGAACTAAAAAGCAATTTTATGTTTTGTATGGAGGAATTGTGGGGCCTGAGGAAAAAAAGCCTTCTTATGTTAGCACTGACTTTAAGCAAAGGAAAATGGACAGGAATCCTGCAGCAGGAAAGGAAACAGCAGTAGGGACGAGAATGGGAACGAAGAGGAAGGCTAGTGCTGATACCAGTCAGATAGGCGATACTGGCAGTAGAATGACTGTACCCAATTGGGCAAGGAATGTGGGCGAACCCAAGCAGCAACAGTTAAGATGTTTGTACACCAATACAAGGAGCCTGGGTAACACAATGGAGGACCTAGCACTACTGGTGCAGGAAACCAAATATTATACAGATAACAGGAACATGGTGGAATAGTAATTATGACTGGAGTACAGGTATTGACGGGCATGTGCTGTTCAGGAAAGACAGAAATAAAGGCAAAGGTGGCAGAGTAGCATTGTATATCAATGATGAGGTAGACTGTAAAGAAATTACAAGAGAGCCTGTTTGGGCCAAAATCACTTTGGGGAAGAAAGCTATTCGAGGTTCACCTGATATAGTGCTTGGGGTATGGTACCGACCACCAGGATCTGATTTAGATATGGATAGAGACCTCTTTAATGTTTTTAATGAAATAAATACTAATGGAAACTATGTGATTATGGGAGACTTTAACATCCCAGATGTAGATTGGAGGACAAATACTACTAATAATAGTAGGGCCCAGATTTTCCTGGATGCGATAGCTGACAGATTTCTTCACCAAATAGTTGCTGAACCAACAAGAGGTGAGGCCATTTTAGATTTGGTATTGGTGAGTAGTGAAGACCTCACAGAAGAACTGGCTGTAGGGGACAACCTTGGTTCGAGTGATCATGAGCTAATTCAGTTTAACTAAATGGAAGGATAAACAAAAATAGATCTGCAACAAGGGTCCTTGATTTCAAAAGAGCTAACTCTAAAAAATTAAGGGAATTAGTTAGAGAAGTGGACCAGACTGAAGAACTCAAGGATCTGAATGTGTAGGAGGCTTGGAATTACTTTAAGTCAAAGTTGCAGAAGCTATCTGAGTTCCGTATCCCAAGAAAGGGAACATTTTTAGGGAAAGGTGGCAGACCAAGATAGATGAGCAAATATCTCTAACGGATGATTAAGAGAAAACAGCCTACGAGGAATGGAAGATGGGAGGGATCAGCAAGGAAAGCTACTTCCTGGAGGGATAAAGTGAAAACTGCCAAAAGGAAAGAAGAGTTGGACCTTGCAAGGGGAATTAAAACTATCAGTAAAAGGTTCTATAGCCATATAAATAAAAAGAAAACAGGGAAAGAAGAAATGGGACCGCTAGGCACTCAGGATGGGATGGAGATTAAAGATTATCTAGGCATGACCCAACACCGAAACAAATACTTTGCCTCAGTTTTTAATGAGGCTAATGAAGAACTTTGGGGTATGGTAGGGTGGCTAATGTCAACGAGGATATGGAGGTAGAAATTACTGCATCCAAGGTTGAAGTCCAACTCAAACAGGTTAATGGAACTAAATCGGGGGGCCCAGATAATCTCCATCCAAGAATATTAAAGTAACTGGCACATTGAATTGCAAGACCAATATCAAGGATTTTTAATGAATCTGTACACTTGGGGGTCATAACCTATGACTGGAGAATTGCTAATATAGTTCCTATTTTTAAGAAAGGAGGAAAAAAGGTGATTCAGGAAACTACAGATCTGTCAGTTTGACCTAAGTGGTATGCAAAGTCTTGGAACAAATTTTGAAAGAGAAAATAGTTAAGGACATAGAGGTGAATGGTAGTTGGGATTAAAATACAACATGGTATTACAAAAGGTAGATTGTGCCAGACCAACCTGATCTCCTTCTTGAAGAAGGTAACTGAGTTTTTTAGACAAAGGAAATGCAGAGGATCTAATCTACTTGGATTTCAGTAAGGCATTTGATACAGTTACACATGGGGAATTATTAGTTAAATTGGAGAAGATCAGGATTAATATGAGAATTGAAAGGTGGGTAAAGACTTGGTTAAAGGGGACACTACAACAGGTCATACTGAAAGGTGAACTGTCAGGCTGGAGGGAGGTTACTAGTGGAGTTCCTCAGGGACCAATCTTGTTTACCATTTTAACTACTGACCTTGGCACGAAAAGTGGGAGTGCGCTAGTAAAATTTGTGGATGACACAAAGTTGGAAGGTATTGGCAGTACGGAGGAAGACCAGAATATCATACAATAAGATCTGGATGACCTTGTAAACTGGAGTAATAGAAATGGTATGAAATTTAATAGTGTAAAATGCAAGGTCATGGATTTAGGGACTAAAAACAATTTTTTTTGCTATAAACTGGGGATTTATCAGTTGTAAATATCAGAAGAGGAGAATGACCTGGGTGTATTGATTGATCACAGGATGACTATGAGCTGTCAATGTGATGCAGCCATGAAAAAGGCTAATGCAGTCATAAGATGCATCAGGTGAGGTATTTCTAGTAGAGACAGGGAAGTGTTAGTACCATTATACAAGGCACTGGTGAGACCTCATCTGGAATACTGTGTGCAATTCTGGTCTTCCATGTTTAAGAAATATGAATTCAAACTGGGACAGGTGCAGAGAAGGGCTACTAGGATGCTCCAAGGAATGAAAAACCTACTTTATGAGAGGAGACTCAAAGAGCTTGGCTTGTTTAGCCTAACCAAAAGAAGACTGACGGGAGATAAGATTGCTTTCTCTAAATACTTCAGAGGCATAAATACCAGGGAAGGAGATTAGTTATTTATGTTAAGCTCCAATACGAACACTAGAACAAATGGGTATAAACTGGCCGTCAACAAGTTTAGGCTTGAAATTAGGCAAAGGTTTCTAACCATCAGAGGAATGAAGTTCTGGAACAGCCTTCCAAAGGAAGCAGTGGGGGCAAAAAACCTAACTGGCTTCAAGACTGAGCGTGATACATTTATGAGGGGATGGTATGATGGGACTGCCTACAATTGCATGTGGCCCATTGGCAACTGGCAGAAGCAAAAATCCCTTACGATCAGAGATGGGACACCAGATAGGGGGGACTCTGAGTTACTACAGAGAATTCTTTCCCAGATATGTGCCTGGTGGGTCTTGCCCACATGCTCAGGGTCTAACTGATCTCCATATTTGGGGTTGGGAAGTAATTTCCCCCGAGTCAGATTGGCAGAGACCCTGGAGGGGCGATAGCTGTCTTCCTCTGCAGCATGAAGCACAGGTCACTTGCAGGTTTAAACTATTGTAAATGATGAATTTTCTGTAACTTGAAGTCTTTAAACCATGATTTGAGGACTTCAGTAACTCAGCCAGCGGCTGGGGCCTATTTCAGGAGTGGGTGGGTGAGGTTCTGTGGCCTTCAGTGCGCAGGAGCTCAAACTAGAGGATCACAATGGCCCCTTCTGACCTTTAAAGTCTGAACAGTTTTAGTAAGGAAAATAAAACATTGAATAATCACAATATAAGTAACAGAGGGTCCTGTGGCACCTTTGAGACTAACAGAAGTATTGGGAGCATAAGCTTTCGTGGGTAAGAACCTCACTTCTTCAGATGCAAGACTTGCATCTGAAGAAGTGAGGTTCTTACCCACGAAAGCTTATGCTCCCAATACTTCTGTTAGTCTCAAAGGTGCCACAGGACCCTCTGTTGCTTTTTACAGATTCAGACTAACACGGCTACCCCTCTGATACTTCACAATATAAGTGGAAGTTAAGAGAGGGACTCCTCATTTATGACACCTGGGACTACTGAAAATGCATAAGAAAAATATTAGTTAATTTCTGCCAACACTAACTCACATTGTCAGGTGTAGGAAAGTCATGTTTATAGCAATGGATCTCAGAGCCAAGGAATACCATTTGAACAATAAAAAGCAAGTCCAGACCTAGGACTAGCCATGCAAACGTAAAACAAGACTATTGATGAATTATGGGAAAAAGTTTTAAATTGTATTAAAGTATTAAATGAATAAATATGTCCAGGCAAGGAAATGTGCATCTTAACATGGACAGCTCCTGAACTGGGTGGTTTGTAATAATAATGTGCATTTACTGGAATATGATGCCTTCCTTTGAGATTCTCAGAGTACTGTACAAACATGGTTGCAATAAGCTAGGTAGTTAAATGCTATTACACTCATTTTACAGATGAGTAAACCGAGGTACACCAAGGTATAGTAATTTTTTTCAAATATGGCCTCTAGCATTGGGTGCCTCAACTTTTGTGTGCCAAACTTGAGACAACAAAGTTTTGATTTTCAGAGATGCCGAGTCTCCACAACTCCAGGGGAAGTAAATTTTAACTCTGGGTACTCAGTTCCACTGGGAAATGGGCCCTGTGTGTCTCAAACTGGGCCTACAAAATGGAGGCACTCAGTGAGTGGCCATCTTTGAAAATGTTGGCCTAACTTGTCCAGAGTTACACAGTGAGCCAGTGGCAGAGCCAGGAATTCTGAATTCTAATCCCTCCCTGTTTTGAATGTCAATCTTCCTGTGAGAATTTTGACCAGTGTACAGATTACCTTAAAAATTAAACTTTAAATAAAACAAGAGTATTTATGCCACTTCTGTTGGCATTGCTCATTGCTTTGTTTTCTTTTGTTGCATTATTGCTATTTAATTGCAAAGTCTGAGTCATCAATATCAAATATTTTATAAGGTCACAATTAAAGTAATTTTTTAGAAGTTCACACTTAAGGAAGCGGTTGATTAAAATGTGATTTGTGTTTTTAATATATAACATGTAAGTGAGTTTTTATGCTTTCAGGTAACTTGGGAACTGTGCCTTTACAATTATCTTCCCCCTCTACAGCAAATAGCAGATTGATGAGAAAGGGATTATATCAATGAAGGAATTTCTTATGCATTTTTTCTATTGAAATGCAAGGAATTTTTGTGAAATATATACAGTATTATTTTTAAGTGTCACTTCTGCCTGGGCATTCTATAATAATACAATAAAAACATTATGGCCCAGATCCCGCCAGAATTCATGCACATATTCTTAACTTTCTGCACATGAATGTTCCCACTGACTTCAGTGGGACTATGTATGAGTATAAAGTTAAGCATGTGCATTCGTTTTTGCAGGATGAGGGCCTTAAATAGCCATTGCTATATATAAAAAGTCAAATGAAAATAACAACCAGAGGAAGTGTATACAGGAAATGGGAAAAGATAAATAAGAAGACAACAGAGTAGGAATGATGGTCTAATGGATAAAGAACTGGACTAGGATTCAGGAGAGCACTGTTCAATTCTCTGCTTTTCCAGGCTTCCTGTGTGACCTTGAGCAAGTCACTTAATTCACTCTGTGCCTCAGTTCCCCACCTGTAAAACTGGAATAGTATTTCCCTACCTTACAAGGGTGTTGTGAAAATAAGCAGTAGTGATTGTGAGGCTATGGTAATAAGGGCAGAGTAAGTACCTAAATAGATAAAAAAATGTTCAAATAAACAAAATAATGGGGGGAAGGGCATGAAGTGTTGTTTCAATATGGAGTGGAATGGATGTAAAAGAGAGCATATTCTGTACTTTATGGTCCACCACAACGTGCTTGCCTAAGCTGAGATCCCTAAAAGGCAGGTGGTGTCTACATGCAGATGTTAAGTCTGTCCTGTTACGCTACATATATTGTTGCAAAATATAAAGTACTAAGTAAATGAGATTTAAAAAAGTTAAAAATACCCCTCCCGTCAAACAAACCTTTTTCAGGGGGTTATTTTGGTATCTTGTGTTAAGAATCTCACTCAGTTGGCCTGAGTGGCTAACCTGCAGGGAATTATTTTTATCAATTAAAAATTACTGTTTACTATTTATAGTGGCATTAAAATATAGAAATGTTGGGCAATGTCATCCAAAGGAGCTGGGCAGGGAGCTCTGTGAGGCTGAACATGAGAAGATGCTTCATGGAGGGGGACCAGGTGCTGGGTGGGATACAGTGTTGGGATCCCCAGGGCAGAAAACTCCATTGCACAGGCATCTGTGTAGAGGATTAGGTTATCTGTACTGCTCTTTTGGTTCCTCTTCTCCCTGGGCAGCATGGCGCTTCATGTATATTTCTTACACACACATCCATCAGGTTGACCTCTGAAGCCATTATGGTCATATGTTACCTGTATTCAGAATGAGTATATGTACCAAAATATGCACCACACAGACACTCTCAAGTTGTTACCTCCCCCAAATCTGAGCGGTGTATACATTGATGGGGAATATCCCTCAGGGTTTAAATATCTATTAATTTTACATCCAGCATTATGTGGTTGAGAGTTATTTTAGAGTCACTTGGTCAAAATCTTTTCTCAATTATACCTCAACAACCCCAGTGGGGTATAAAGGAGGGTCAAAATCTTCTCTCAATTACACCTCTATAACCCCTATCTATGTTTAGCCTTACAATACATGTATACAACAAAGGTAAGCCATTTTCATTGGTTAAATCAGGACTGAAAATACTCCAAGTGATAAGATCTAAGGTTCCATAGCAATACTCAGAACAATTTCACTGAAATTAGTGAAAGGGGATGTAGTATTATGGGGAGCAATGAAACCTGGGTTTGTTAGGACTGAGAAGGGTGTTGTTTTATATTTGTTTAATCAGACATTGTCCTCTTCTCCTTATGATTTTCTCTTGTTAGGACATGGCACATGCACCCGTGTTTTCTCTCTTGATGAATGAAGCAGAGCTCAAGGAGTTTAGCTGAGATTGGCTTCCACTTCAAGAAAGATTGCTTCTTGCTGACTGAATTATAATTTTAAAACATGGAAGCTGTTCATCAGGAAGCCAACACTTTAACTCCTTACATCTCTTCTGCCTCATATTTGATGGGTGAAATTTTGGCCAATTGAAGTCAATGGGAGTTTTGCCATGGACTTTAATAGGGTCAGAATTTCACTGTGATGACCCAGCATTAATGTGACACCATAAATAATATTATTAATAACCCACTCCTGCATCTTTTGATAGTCCAAATCCATTTAATATATCATCCAAATTATTTAAATGTGTTCATCAAGGTACCAAGCCTGCAGTTGGATCCAGTAGAGTGCCTATCAGAAGCCTCATTGACTTCAGTATTGTTCCTCCTGAGTAGAGATAGAATTGCAGGGTCAGGCCCTTGTTAGCAAAGTTTGGTGTTCTAGCATATTGTGGTATTTCATGTTTGATGAAGCAATTGCTTTATGGCAGAAGAGAGTAAAGAAACACAGTCAATTCACACAAACTTTGACTATGACATGTGCATAGTAGGTCATTTTAGGTGCACATCATGTATAAAACCATGTCAGATTATTCCAGAGGTCTGAGCCATGAGAAACCTTTGATTTTTGGTTTGGCTTGGAAATTCCAGCTTCACGCTGCCTATGTCCAAGGAACATTCTGATGAGGCTCCTCACTGTGTCCCCTTTTAAATGGAGATATCCTATCTCCTAGAACTGGAAGGGACCTTGAAAGGTCATCAAGTCCAGCCCCCTGCCTTCACTAGCAGGACCAAGTACTGATTTTTGCCCCAGATCCCTAAGTGGCCCCCTCAAGGATTGAACTCTTAACCCTGGGCTTAGCAGGCCAATGCTCAAACCACTGAGCTATCCCTCCCGGGAAAGACAAGGCGGGTGAGGTAATATCGTTTATTGGACCAGATTCTGTGGGTGAACCACAAGCTCCATGGAGCTCTTTCTTCAGTTATTTACAAATTTTGAAAGTTTCCGCTTGCCGCAATCACCTCCTCTAAGGTACAAGTATCAGCTCATGACACATTAATGTAGCTCGTTGTTAACATCATGCACTTTCAAATCTGTTACCAAATGGCTGGTAGGCCCAAATCTAGCAAAGCACTTAGGTCCATGTGTCACTGTAAGTATATGAATGGTCCCGCCCATCATAGTCAATATGTTCACCCTTTTACAGTGCTAAATGATCATTAGGAAATTACCAAAAAAGGCATGAAGACAACACTTAGCTTTGAAGTCAATACATTTACTCATGCTTAAATTTACCCACATGCTCAAATACATTGCTGGATTGAGATCCTAGTGCATGAGCTGAAAGGTTGAACCCATATCTGAACTATGATTGACCAGTTGTCTGCCAAATGAAAACAATGTACAGGGAACTTCCTTTCAACCTTCATATTGTGTCACATTAGATGCATTTCTGACTTTATATTAGTGTGTGCGGGGGGGGGGGGGGTTGTTTTCTTTTTGCCCATATTGTAATTTTCTAAGGATTTATTTTGTATTGTAACTAGGCAAACACATTAGTTAAAGCCAGATAGCATCTTCTGACCAGCTTTGCCAGTAAATCACTGAGCTATGTAATTGAGTTTGTGTAAAATTATGCATTGTAACCTTGGGAATAAATAAAATAGGGAGAAAAAAGTAGATCTTTTAACTCATACCATTTTTTCAGCACACAATTTCTTTTGATTCTTCTTTTGCCCTCCAACTTGATCATGTTTGTCCTTCTTTCAGAGTTCAAATGAAAAACAAACTACAGTATAAAAGTGGTGAAATTTAACTGAAATGGGTAATGATGTCTGATTTGGCTTGTAGGTGGAGTGGAAGACAATGCCTGCATTTATGGTTAACTATAAGTGATACACTAGGAAGATGATGGTATTCAGACACACACAAACAATTTGATTCAGACAGATTGGATACAAGATTTCAACCAGCATAAGGAGAACAGGTGAGAACCCTTGAGTGTGAAGCTAAAATAATAAGTATTCTGGTGGACAGGGAAAATATTTCTGCTATAATACAATAGACCTTCTATTATATATTAAAACTCTTAATTTAAATCTTCCCAAAGACTTCTTATAAATTAAATGGAAATACAAACATGCTAATCAAATGGGGAGGCATATTTGCAGATAGTCACTAAATCAGTGACACATCTTCACAATTTTAGCAGTGTTAAATAGCAGGTTTGCTTTGATTTAATTTAATTCAACGATTCCTTCTATCTTCACAGGTATGTTTGCAAAGAAAATCTGCTGACCCTGACTTGTAACTTAGGTTTTTGTTGTTGTTGATTTCCATGCTATTTACAGCCAAATGATGGGGTCAAAGCTTCCTAACAGCATGGCCAACAGATGTAGCACAGAGATGACAACTGGAGGTTTCAGTGCTCTTTTGTTACCTGAGCACTGACTGATGGTTGAGATGCTGGAAGTCTGAATGTCAAAGGGCACCAGAAGGCTCTTACAGTCTTTGAAGCCCAAATCTACTTGGGAGAGAAAAGGCAAAAAAAAAAAATGCTTTTTGCTTACCTTTATGTAGAAGTGAAACGAGCAGTTTGCTGGAGATCCATACTCTAGAAAAGAGGCCCCTTATGTGCTCTGAGGAATTTAATGGAGTTTTCTCATCAACTTTTCGATGGAAAGCAAGCTTTGAAAGCTGTATATATTTAATGTTTGGAGATTTGGTGGTTTTATCTAAAAAGTTAAACTAGGTATTGATAGAAAAGAAAATTTCTGAGTTCAGAACAAAACCAGCCCCTCTGTGTGCTTACAGAAAGTTTTCTCCATTGACTTTGTTTAAACTTGCTTTGGGTGTGAGAGCTTAGAGACCTTTAGGTCAGAAAAATGATTGCTAATACACCAAGTGTTGTTCTTCCTTTTCTCCACTACTAGCTGTAATTAAAACAATTATTGAAAATGTTTCAAATCTATGTAGTCCTTAGTTAACTTTTAAAATTTGTATTTGAAGAAGAGCAGTACAATTAGTTTGTATCTTGCTCAGAAAAGTGCTAATGACTTGAGAATGGACATTACTGCATTGCCAACAAAAAGAATGTGATTAATATTACACTTGAATTTATACAGAGTTATTCAGTTAACTATTTTATATTGGAAATTAATTTCCATATCTCAGAGGTGTCTACAGACTCATGAATACTGTGTTCCCAGTACACAGTCAGATAGGTCTTCCACTTAATATACATGGCATTTAGAGAAAAAAAAACTTTAGAAGGAGGTAAAGTGAGGCTTGCCAGGATAACTGAGTGATACAAATAGTAAGTCTATATTCTACAGATTATCCATTATGTAAATTTAAAAAGTGTTAGGGATCATTATTTTGAAGAAAAAGAAATAAGAAAAAAATTACGGTTTTGTCTTTCTAGAAAGAAAAGTTCCTTTGGAAACTCAGAGCAATAGAAACTTACAAAAAAGCATGTTTTTATTTTGAAACATTTCTTTCCATATCTTTGTTTCTTTAATACTTCAGAACTGACTTTACAAATCTTATCATTCAGGCAGTCTTGGAACAAGACTTTAGTTTTACAACAAGCTTCTTGGTAATTCGTTCTTTTTCGTCCTTTAACAATAGCCCTTAAACATCATTACAAATCAATATACTATGTCAGTTTAAAGTGAATAATTCAGATTGGATAGCAGAGATGAAAAGTATAAATTATGAACTGTGTATATAACAGATGAGTACATGGGATCGAAATATATAATATATATTATATCCAGCTGCTAATTGGAGAAATATTTATGAAAACACACCTATTCCATTAAAGACTTGTGAGAAGTACAAATTCATTGATAAAAGGGGTGTGTTGACAAGAAAGCACAAAGTATACTGCAGAAATAGCCAAAGTTCTATTTACAGGTGCAATAGTTGTAATGGTTCTTTCCCTAATAGCTGAGTTCATGCCTGCAGAATATGCAGACAAGTTGGAGGTGTCCATTTAGAAGTAACTGCTGCACTGACAAATTCATTTTTCCCCAAGCGTACATGTGCTTTATTTATATATTGTTTTTACCACCTCCTAATCTCATGGCTCCTCCCCTTCATTATTTTGGTTTGGTCTGGAATTGTGGATCTCGCTGAGATGAAAATGAGATGTGATAACTGGCAGTGCAGAAAATATTGGTTAGTGAATTTTCAAAACAAGCTTAATTGACGAGGGCTTGTGAAATGACCTGTTTTTCTAAAGCCTGTGTACAAACTTGCATGTGCATGTTTGCATGCTCCAATTGCATAGATGTAAATGTTACTTGAGAGCACATGCATATATCTACACACACCTGATGCATGCACGTACCTACATACATGTACAGAAGAACAGTTTTACATATGTGCCTTTGAAAATCTGGACTAATATTTATTAGTTAACAAACAACTGAACAAAAATATCAGTAATGATAGCTTCAAAGAGTGATATTTCCCCCCCGCCATAAGTTTTAAAAAATGACCTAACAGTATTTGTACAAATATTTTCCAATAATTAAAGGCAGTGTAATCTCTTCCTCTTTCTATGCTTTTCTGTGGACATTTTTGACTATAATATGGACAAAAATAATATACAAATATTAATCTCCATCTTTGTTTCAGCACAACCTCAATTTGACATTGCATTTTTGTCAGGTGGAACAAAGAGCAATAAATTAGTTTTGAACGTTTATGATCTTGTATTATAAAGACTCTGCAACAGACGGTGTTCAAAATCAATTGTCAAAGTGATGGGGGATTAATAACTCTGGGTAAGGGCACAATTCAAGATCAACTGGGCATTTTTCAAGATCAACTGCCATGTTTCATTATTGCAACTTATATTTTAAATATGTTTCAGATGCTTTTTTAAAAACAAATTAATTTTTAGTAGAGCTGAGTGAATAACTCATAACGAATAACCGAGTTGATGAATTTTGTCTTCTGTTTATGGAATGTTTTTGAAATTATTTGGTAATTTTTTTTATGAGTTTCAGTGACTACATGGCCTGCTATTCAAAATCAGAAATTCAAGCTATATTGCTTAGTTGTGACTTATTACAAGTCACATGGTATTGTTTCTGTTCCCTGACAAGTTGAGGGCAAATCCTATAATCAGATTTCTGGGGTGAATGTTTGTGGAGGGCAAATTTAAAAATCCCTTTCGACAAATATATAAGTTTATAATTGGCTTTAACAAACAGAACGGGTAGTAAAAATCCAATGGTGTGAAAGTAGTTGGAAAGTAAACACACAGAGACATAAATATGACTGAAGCAAAGTCGTTTTAAAATCCAAATGAATATTTACAGACATTTTTGTAGTATTTGCCCAGCTCTAGTTTTCCTCTTATTTGCTCAAATACCTATTTTGAGAAAAGACCACCAAGTTTAGACAATAAATGTAAAGGGAAGTGTAAAGGAGGGCTGTGGGTGCTAGGTTCCAAACACTGACAACTTCACTGAATAATTTTAGCTCTCCAAATAGGGGTGGTTTGAATCTCAATTGTATTTCATAATAATGACATAAATTCAGTGATAGTTGTCTTGTTCTGGTAAGACCCTAGTTTTCTTCATCCCTCAGCCAATGACTTTGGGTCATCAATGGGAGATCCATTTGTAGACTGTGGGCTATGACAGATGTGTGGGCTATGTCTCTTTTTATATATGTATATTATTTTGCCTTGCCTCTAAATACAGGGAAAACACACAACATATTTTTCAACAAAATGCACATGCATAATCTCAAGAGCCATGCATCCCATTTAACTGTCATTTCCTTTGATTAACCTTCACCTGACCTCACTCCCTAAGGCAATTTCATTTCCTTTTGCCCCTACATTTAAATACTGCACTCTATCAGGTAAGTACATCTGTCATTGAAGAGCTGGCTATGTTATTAGAGCTCACCATAAATGTTTGTTATAGAAAACAGTTTGCAGAATCTTGCACTATTGAGGATAGCTTAGTTCAATGCAAACAGACCTGTTGTGAGCAGTTCTGTCCCTCCTTTAGAAAAGCATGCACTCGTGACCAAGAAACTACATAAATATAGTTTATGCATTTAAACCCCGCATTATCGAGGTGTGTAGATATGTGTTTTTATTCATAGAATTTCAGGCTAGAAGGTGCCATTATTAGAATTAGTTGGGCATTTTCCAAATCAACTTTTTTTATTGGAAAATGCTGATTCATTGAAATGGAAACTGTTCACAGGAAAGGGACAGTTTTGGTGAAACTACTGATTTAAAAAAAAATTAAATATTTTTTTTTGAACCTTGAAGCATCCTGTTTGAACATATTTCAAATGAAAAGTTTTGCTTTTTGTTTGAAATGACTATTCATTTCAAAATTTTAGATATAAGGTATTTTTTTAGAGAAAAGGTTGAAATAGAAATTAAATATTTCAAAATTATCAGGATGCAAGTTTCAATGAACCTGAGCCACATTTTATTTTATTTTATTTTATTTTATTATTAATTCATGAAAAATTTTGAGACTTTAACTTTTTGTCCCAGGAACAGGAAAAAAATTCAAAATTTTGAAAGGGAAAACTGTCTCCTGTCCACCTCTAGCATAAACGAGGGCACAGACCCTCACTCAATAGTTCTTGCGTCAAGCCCATTACTTCTGTTCAAGCCATAACATATCTTTTAGGAAAATATCCAATCTTGACTTTAAGACTGCAAGTGATGGTGGATTCTCTATGTTCCTATGTAAGTTGTTCCAATGGTTAATTACTCTCACTGTTAAAAATATGCACCTTAGTTCTAGTTTGAATTTGTCTAGCTTCAACTTCATTGGATCTCGTTATGCCTTTTCATACTAAATTAAAGAGATGTATATTACCAGAAATTTGTTCCCTGTATAAATACTTGTACACCATGGTCAAGTCACCCATTAATCTTATTTTTAATAAACAAACTAGATCAAGCTTCTTTAGTCTCTCATTATCAAGTCTGTTTCCCAGTTCTTGAATCATTCTCATACCTCTTTTGTGGACCATTTCCAGTTTTTAAATACCATTTGGAGTTGGATGGGCAGCTTCAAACATTTGCCAATATCAGCTACGCAAAAATCTCAGGATTCCTCCCAAAATGATGAGACTAGCTTAAAATCATTTATTATTAATTTGTGTTGTGGTATCACCTACAAACTCCAGTCATGGACTAGGGTCCCATTGTGCTAGGTGCTGTACAGGCACAGAACAAAGAGATGGTTTCTGACTCAGAGAGTTTACAATCTAATTGCTCTCTGGTTTTTGAGCTTTTAGGTCATGTTTACTAGCTATTCTCCACAGCCATGGGGGATAATAACTTACATATTTTATAAAATGAAAGCTGAGATTCGCACAGATCTAGAGCCTTAAAAAAACAACAACCCACCAATATCACAACACTTATGATAAAATTATGAGAGTTGGCAATTCAGAGACCCACCGTTGATTTAAATTGGTGTAGCTCAAATGACTTCAGGACAGTTTTTTTTCTTTTGCTTAAAAAATATCCAGTAAAGAAAGTAATGTAATAAGGTCTATTGATCTTTCTGTAGGTCTCATAAAATCTAAAGTTTGGGCCAAACTTTATCAGATTTTGTGACTGTAAAGGTTTTGCAAACAATTCTCTAGAGCAAATATTTCCATGAAAAACTCCATAAAAACAGTCTGTTCTTGATGAATGCTCTTTAATGACAGAGATGTACTTACCTGGCAGACTGAAGAATTAAATGTAAGAACAAAAAGAAACTGAAATTGCCTTAGGGATTGAGGTCAGGTGAAGGTTAATCAAAGGAAATGACAGTAAAATGGCATTCATGGCTCTTGGTACATTTTTAATCATTTCTCTCTCTCTCTCATTCAGACCCACACACAGAGTTTATAACTTTTGCCCAATGTATACAGGTAAAAAAGGACTATATTTTTGCATTTGGTTTTTAAACAAATACGACTTGTTGGATTTCTGCTACTGTTTAGCTTTTTAAAACTTGTATAGAGATGCTTTAAAATGTGTATGGGGAGCTGAGGAAGAATAAGGAAGAATATTAAGAAAAGATGATTTTAACAAGAATATACCACTGTATACTCTGCCTCTGATTCATTGAGTTATGAAGGATTTCCAGAAATGGGAGAATGAACACCTTGATTAAGCTAAATAAGACACCCGTACCAGACTAGGCTTTGGAGATAAGATAGGGAAATGGACCTGTTGATATAAGAATGGTTTTACTCCCTTCCAGTTCTGTGATAACCTATGAATAATTACTCTGTTTTAAAGTATAGAGTAAATGAATATTTTAAAGTGATTTCTACTCCCCGCCTACAAAACAAAAAATTCCCACACAACTGATTAAATTGTGAAGGGAGCTTTTGTCCCATTAAATTGGGTGTCAACCATCTTCTGATTGATTGATTGATTTTTGTGTGAAACTTGTTTTCAAACTTTTGAATTGTCATTTTATGCTCGTCACCTTAAGTAACTTTTACGCAGTCTGACACAAATGAGGGCAACTTTATGTAAGTTATATTGCCTAAGGCAATGTTTTTTTCCCCAATAATGCAAGGAATTTTTAAGGATATAGTAAAAAATAAATAAATTAATCTTCAGATGTGGTAGTTTGACTGTAACAAGAATGTTTTCCCCACTATTTGGATCATATGCTGCCAAGCACTGAGCACCATCAGCTCTTGCTAAAATTGTTGGGAGTTGAGTCTGCTTGCAGAGCACCTTGCAGAATTAGGCCTTCTAAGAGTGATGGGTAATATAAAGCTAACATATTACTGTAAAACATTGTTATATCATCACCCGACTGAGTTCTACAATAAGTGATATGTTAGTTGTATCCACATCTAAGAAAAAGTCTGGAAATAGTTTTCCTTGTATTGCCATGCTGTATATCTACATGATCACTACTGGTAACGTGGCATTTTCCTGCTTGTTCCCACATGCTAAATGCGTTCACATGCATGCCATATGTGATGTTTGACACCGAGCTGTAGAGGGTAGGAAATCAATGATGAGCAAAGCTGTGAAAAGATGATAGGTGATGATAATAAATGGTAGAGTTAGTCAAAACTAAGTCATTTATCTGAACCCCATAAATGATACCTGGTTCCAATCCATCCCTGATTTTGCAAAACCAAAACCAACCTCACTTTCCTCAATCTCTCCTGTGCAAGGGAAAAGAAATCACTGACCAAGCCATGGAGGCCGAAATCAGTACTAATTCTATTAATTGAAAGATAGTTCATTCAGTACTAAGGCCTGATCCTGTGAAGATTTAAATAGGTGAGTAACTCAGGTGCTTAGGATGGGGCTCTTTGTTATATCTTATATTGAAATAATACTTATATTATTATTCTCATACAATGGGAGTTTCAAAGGTAACTACTAATGGAAGCAGAGTCAGGCCAGTGCTGAGTAGTTATGAAAATCCTGCATATAACATTTCTGTTTTATAAAACGTTTTAGGATTTTTGTTTTGCTTCTATAAAATGTGACATCAGTAGTTACTGGTGAGCCTTTGATAAAACAGGAATAATCATAGTCAAACACACTTGGTAAAATTTTAAATGACGTCCTATGAACAGCTCAGGAGAAGACTATCAGCATTAAACAATGACAACTAGGAAACAATCCAGAGTCTGACACTGTATAATGTTTCATTGGAAAGACCAATACTGCCACAAAACATTTCTTCTGGAAAGTTGCACATAACGAAATTGTATTGCTATTAAACAAAACCACCCAAGAAGAAATATTGCTATAAATATCCAAGCTACAGTCCTTCCAGACACTGACCTATTTAAACAGAAAGCTTGCAATCGGCTAAAGCATTCTCTTCTAAGTCATTCAAGATGGCATCAAGTGCATCCTTACCACTTTTCTTTCAATGTTTGTTTTAAAAAGCTACAGCATTTTCATAGTCTCTTATTTCTTCTTCAACGGTAACACAGAATTTGACTGGAAAAAGTACTGAAGCCTGGAGGCTTAATGAAAGAAACTCTGACTGAAAATTCTGTCATTTTCTAATGAAACCTTGTGAATGTTTTTTGTATGAATATACGTAATTACCATGTAGGATGTCCTGAGAGGCCATACTGGCTAACCCAATGCAAATAAAGTGATGGGAGATTGGAAGGGACTGGAGTCCTCATCCTGCATCCTGATCCATGGAGTGGGAAACCTGGGCCTGTGCAGAGCCCCACTCAGTGCCATGGGACCCTTAGACCTGACTGGAGGATCATTGAAGCCAATTGAGCTCTGCACAAACACAGGGGTTTCCCTTCATGGTTCAAATTGCAGGTTCGAGGCCTTTTGTTAGGACAAAAATTTTTTCATGTGAACTAAAACTGATTCATATTTTTTTCTCTTTGCCCATGTTGCAGAACTGTTGTGGGGTGTGTGTGTGGGGAGGGAAGGAGAAGGGAGGGGGAAATATCACCATTTGCAGCTTCCCCTATCGGCAAAAAACAGGTTTTTGTGTTTAGCAAAAACTGTCCTTGTGCATTGTAATGGATGGGAGAAGCTGAAGGTCAAAGGTTAAATTATATTTGCTGTCTCACATTTGTGCTGGCTGAGTTTTACATACTGTATGGGATTAACAGCATTCTCATCCTGATGGAGGGAGTTTGGGGACAAGAGAGCTCATTCCAGTATCCGAGTAATATGATCAAAAAATAATGGACCAGCATGAAGCTCAGGACATATTTTCCATTTATTTTCTATTTTGTTTTTGATTTGGAAGGAAATGTTATAAGAAAGTGTTCTCAGTTTTATTAATTATTTTGGTGGGAAATTGGGAAAGACTGGAGGTTTTGGGGAATATAAATGCAAGTCTGGTAGTGATATTATCAGCAATACCATGAATGGAGATGAAACTAGAGAGAGGAGGCATAGAAAGAAAGAGAGAGAAACACCTCCTACCACCAAAACAGCAACAACAGCAGGGCACATGCTGCTGTTTTATTTAATTTCAGTGGCGGGGCACATGCTGAAATAGCAGCTGCACCCACAAAGGTCAACGATATTGATACTTTCTGCCTCCTCTCAGTGAAGGCATCAATGAACAACTTCAACACTGATCTTTGTGAATCAGCCTCAGCCCAGTTTGTGCCACTACAGTCTCCTAAGACTAAAAGAGGAAGATACAGTTTAACGATGCCACAACTGACTGGTGGTCAAAATAAAGATGTTGGCATTCTAGTGAGCCTCCTCAGTGTCTGGTTATTTAAAAGTGTGTGGGGTGGATTGGCACTTATGCGGGAATTATTAACTTGACTTTCTTGTTAAGCTAGTTATGTTACAAATTGGTTTGATCAATGCCGGTGATAATAGAATAAAAGTCATGCAGCAGCTACCATAGTTTGTTAACTCAAATGAATTCATATGCTTGGCTGTTTGGTAATCTGTTGAAATAAATCAGTGGTCTCAGTTCGTTCCCCAGCATTTGTTGGGATCCAATGAATGTTCTGGGTTGAATGGAGTTTTTTTGGACATCTTGGATATTCCCTAGACCTAAAAACAATGAGAAGGAGGAGACCCCCCTCAAGTTTTGAGCCTCTTCTCAAATGGAGCTGATGTGGTCACTCTCTCTGAGGTCATTTCTGATTGTATATGAAATTAATTTATAGTGCAATGCATCCCTAATTGGGGACTAATTTCTTTTATGAGTTTTTGAACTGGAAAATGAGCTTACTGCCTAAGCGTACCGCCTCAAATTCCCCTTTGCAGAACTGATCATGCAGAAGGATGGGTCATATCTGGAATATAGATCTAAAAAAATAAACATTCACAATAATGGCATTTCTTTATGGTGTCAATTTAGAAATACGAGTAATGCAGGAGTAGGCTGGCAATAGAAGCCTTCGCGTTCCATGATGTTGTCCTTATTGGGGTCATCAGAAGGTCAGGAGTCTAATATTGGCCTAGACAGCCCTGGGCAACTTTGGACCATTTAGTGTGCCCACCTGTGGGTACTGGTTTAGAAAATGTGTCAGCATGTTTCCTTGCTTCTGCTCAAAGTACTAATTCTGTGAGTTAAGGGCCTTTCAGATGAGAGAGGTAGAATCCATTCCTGCCACTCAATGTCGGAGTTTACCGGCGCCAGCTGTACTGTTGGAAAGACAACTGTTGGGAAGAGGGGCAAGCAACAGGACAATCTGGAATAATGGGCAACTTCATGATATATTTTACATAAGACTTCTGTCTTTTGCATCTTCAAGGACTTTTATTCCTCATAAACATTAATTTTATTTGATATCTGAATGTGGGGCTCTCCTTTAAATAGTGGTATTTAAATACATTTACAATAACTTAATATTTTTTCAATTAGAGTTTCATAAAATAATAGTTATTTTTTTCCGTTCTGTCTTTCATGAGCCAATATTTTGACCATTGTGCACTCCTTCCTTCCTACTACTTCCATTTTCTCTTCCTCAAATACAATGCCACTTCATTTCTTCAAGTGAAGACTATGTGGTTGTATATGGGGGAATACTTCTCAGATGTCTAGAATGTGTTCTATTTTTGCCTTTTAAATTATCTTGGATATTAGCACCATGAACCTGCTTGTATACAACACACCTACCCAGCAACTTGTCAGGAAGTTCTCATTTTCATTGTAATTACCTTGGATTTGGTCTTCTATACGTAGCATCTTATCTACTGGAGTAGCCTTCATCAGAAATGCTTCTTTTGGTTGTTCCCCCGTCGTGGAACAGTGGATTTCAGTTCTCTATTATGTATAATAACTTCAGGAATCTAGTGGCAAAATAATTGAACATTTGACCTACCAAGATATTCCTGCTTTATTAGGCTAATAGATGGAGCAAGAGTTTCTAACAGGATTATGGGACCATAATACTGTACTGTATATCAATAGGAGTTGTACAGAATGCAGATAGTATATGGCCCAAACTGTTTATCTTAGCTCAGCTAGTTTTCACTGAGTTTCACCACATTATAGGCAAGTGATCAGCAGCTCCAGTAGGCCTTTTAGAATAGGGAGAGAATGCTTGCATGAACTGTTAGATCATTTGATAGTTCTAATTGGAATTTATTTATCCAGAAAGTGTCTGATAATGAGTAAAAATAAGCTAGTACTAGGCAACTGAAAATTGGCAGTGCACTAAAAGCTGACTAAAGTGTTTTGGGAGACTATCTTCGCCTCCTGTGAGCTGAGTCAGAGTTCCTTATCCACATGTATCCACACTACTCCTAATAAACAAACTTTAAAAGAATTTCTGCACCTGGGGAAGGACTGAGCCATTTTGATTTTGTGAGAGAGAAAAAGAAAGAGACATTGATTTTACAGCACTGCCCATTGAAATATTTAGAGGATTCTCATTCTTACTGTATTTGGGAGAAATTAAACCTGCTGCCCAACTTGAACCAAAATGATAACTTGTCTTTTTGTATTTCTAAAAGAATTTAAGTATTTTAAATTAAAAATAAGCTACATTGGTGTTTTCAGTGTGCAGGTGGAAGGAAAGGACTACACAATGGGCTTCGCAGATACTTAAATCTGCCTCTGAGAGAACTCACTATTGCTCCTGATAAAACTCTTACTTCTAGTAAAGGCATAGGACAGATTAAATTCTCAGTCTGAATTCTCCCTATGCCTTGGGTATACAGCTAGAATAAGGACAGATCACTTGAATTACTTTAGTTTCTGGAAAACAAGGACAAGGCTATATATATCGCACATTTTTGGGCTCTTCTTCACAGAGGAAAAGCAAACATTGTTTACATGAAACAAAATGATCAATTCTCTATTTAGAGAATGCAGATGAAAGTTTAGTTAAGCTTCTACATTTTCTGGTGCAGCTATCTTTTAGAAAATAGAGCTGAAAGGAATCTGTTCCCACAAAATCTGATTTTGCCTCAACTTAGGTTTAAAGTAGAAAATATTTGACAATTAATACTTGTGTGTACCTTTTGAAATAACTGACCTTTTGGGAGTTGACGGAACTATGAGATTAGCCTTTGTATTCTACTCTGGGTCTTTAACTCTCTGCCTTGTGGATGTAAGTTCAGTGGATACAGATCTGAAACTTGATTTCCTCAGTATAGCTGCATTAGCATTCAGCTGTGGGTATGTAAGATAATAGTATTAAAAGCAACCTTCCATCCTGTTGTCATGGATGCAGCACAGCCCAATGCTGGTAGCAGTACACCACTAGTCTTTATACAATCTCATTTTTATCTACCAATTTTAATTTAATTACACCAGAAATTCTCAACTGTATATAAAATGTGATTTTATTTTCTGTTTTAGACATTACAATGTAAGAATTGAGCAGCAAATGTTCTTTGTCCAATGCTCATTTTTTTTGTATTCCAAATAACTGTCAGTATTAGTTATGAGACTGTGTGAAATAAGTAGCCATGAAAGATGCCTTCTTTTATGACAGAATGAGTGGTTTCATGAATTTTAAAGGAGCACATTTGTATTTTCTCTTCTTGAACTACATGAGGCTACTCACAAATAACTGACAGAAGATAATTGTTTGAGGAATTATAATGCCTTTCAAGATTTTGTAGGATATTACTATTTTCATAATCTTTCACTTATCAGGTGATATACCTGATTTATTTATGTGTGTAATTTGGAAATTAAAGTACTCCCATTCTGTCAGCATAGGTACATGTTTTCTCAGGATATAAAAAAAAATGAATATACTAATTTTTTTGTCAGTTACTAAAGAAATGCAACATAACTGGAGAACAGTCAGGTATTATTCCAGACCACATGAGACAATATGGAACTGTTAGTGCTGCTCTGTCAGTGTTTTAGGATTTCTGAAGAGCTGATTTCAATATGCAATGACAATAACCATATCACTAGACAGTGTATGTAGTGTAGTTTGTCAAGATTTAAATTAATGCACTGCTAACACTAACTTCAGTGGGATTTTGTGTGAGTGAGTAAAGACTTCAGGCCTTTATTTGTCTAAGAACAGCTTTTTAGTTGTGATTACAGGGACAGATCCTCAGCTGGTGAGAACTGATGTTGCGCCATTCGGTCAATATTCATACCAAATCTGAAGTCAATGGAGCAACACTGATTTATACTAGCTCAGTACATGGTCCATGAATTTAAAAATATTTTTCGGATTTGGTATTTGAAGGTACAGTAGCCTATTTTATCAAAGATCTGCTTGACCTGTGTTTAAAATTTTAATTAAAATCAAAACTAAACATATCCTTAGACTGAAAAAAAAACATATTGCCTCAGTCATTTATTACTTTAATTCTCTGACAAGGTAGTGTGTAGAAACCTAGCATTGTATGACAATTTATCTTAGACACATCAATCACACTTTTAAATAATTTTGTATTTAGTGTAAAATTATCTTTTCATTTTTTTAAAAAAGAGCTAAAATTAGGCTTCTATAGATCTAGCTTTTTTTTCTATTTTAATCATGACATACTTATGTTGTTCTCTTGGTAGTTTTAAGCTATTTCCCATCCATTAATAATTGGGCATTGTTTTCTAATAGCAATATCTTAGTATGTTTTTACATAAAGGCTGTTTATAATGTCTGTTATTGTGACTGAAAACCTCCAAATTCTGTGCACACCCATAATTAAACTACTATGAAGGCGCATGCATCAGTCAGGCACCAACATTATGGAGTGAAAATTAAAGAAGCAAAACATCAGAGTGTCTACTGTATGTGCCTGCTGTTAGACACTCAAGCATGGAGAACAGGATACACCTCTATGGATGGATAGCTTTCCTTATTAAAAAAACACAGTAGGATTCACAGTAGGGGTACATACTAAAACAAGGCTTTGTAGTAATTTCCTTGAAAGAAATTTCCCAAGATAGCAACTTGAAAAGCTTTTAATCTTATGACTGGCTATATAGTGAGTTTGACTGTAGGTGGTATAAAAAAGACCATTAGGCTACAGCTGATCTGGTAGAGTTGGTCCAAAATCTTGTCCCCTTTTTTTCCCCCCAAGAAAAAAACAATTTTATCTCATGAAAATGTAGTTGAGTATGTCTATGGAAGTTCTGGTGTCTTTGAGAGCTTTGGAATCTTTTTTTTAATAGATTTTTCCTCTGAGTTAAAAATAATATTAAAAAAACAGGCATAATGCTTTTACTGGATGGAACAACAGACCTCTATGGCATATTTACTGCACTTGAGATATTGAACTCATTCATTTGATGAACCAAATGTTTCAGCAGGTGAATACTGAAAACACTGCTTTATCTTTTTTACTTAAACTCCTATTTCTTCAGCTGTTGTTGCATGTTGGTGTTATGGTGTCCTTTTGCAATGTAAACTCTCCTGTTTATTCTTCTCCTGTTTGAAGAGAACACTGGAAATACTTCCATAAACACTTGTGAACTCAAAGAGCTACTATTTGATATCTCATCCTGCACTGGCACTGTGCTCTAGAATGTATTAGCAATGTTCTCATTAACTTTGTCTGATTTATGCTATTTATTGAATGTAATTATTAAACCTCAAAACGTTTGGAAAAATTCCCATACAAATATACTGGAATGCTGTTGAGCATATTGTAGCCAATTGATGGAGCATGTTGAACAGCCCATGGTAATCTGATATTCCTTAAAACTAGAGGATTGTATTCTATGCTTTATAGAACAGTGGTTCTATTCATCGGTAAAGTGCCAGATCCTACAGTCCTTTCTTCCATTAGCTTCAGTGGAAGAATTGGCCCAAAGTGGGTGTATTTTCCATTAGAACAATATGATGGTTTTAGTTACAGTGCCACGTGGAAGACGAACTTAAGTCCTGTCCTTGCAAGGTGATGAGTGCCTCCTGGCTGGTGCTGGCCACTCTCAAGTGTAGGTGAAGTCGTTTCCCATTGAGGCTATTCAGCACCTTGTGGGCTTGAGCCAGAACTGAAGAATATTAAACATCTTGTGAGACACCAAAAACTGAAGAACAGGGAACAAATATGTTTGATAATCTGTTTCACATTGAAATAATTAAAGATAATTCTTGCTGCATGGAAATTTGTCTTTAAAAATTAACCCTGACTTCTCATGGAAAAATCAGCTTATTAAACAAGGTTTTTTTTTTTCTAATTATGCTAAATCTGATTTTGGTCGAGTTTTGTCATTGAACTTCATCTGTTTCTTTCAGCACCTTAGAAAGCAGGAATGTAGAGCCCTATTCTTCAGTTCTTATTTACAGGAGTAGTCCCATTTATTTCCCATGGGACTAGTCATAGGATTAAGGGTTACAGGATCTGGGCCTTATGAAGTGAGACACCAATATTCTCCTAATCTCTAGAACCTGCATTAGTAATTATTGGAATGCATCTTCCTATTTTACAGAATGTGATTTTACACTAAGATGCCATAAAGTAACACACTTACTTGTTATGGGACTCTAGAATATTTTAAAAAAGTTTAAGGGTACATGAAAGCGGAACGGTTGCTTTTAAAATACTAAATATGATGACAATACCTGAATACGTTTGTTAATTATGGGAAGGTAAAGATGGAAATAGATATAGACATTTGAAAATGTTTGTTTTCATTACATCATTGGTAGAAACTTCTTATATGTCAATCCAACATTGTACAGCTTTATCCTGATTCATTAAAATAGCTGAATTTCACCCCTTTCATTTGATCAAAATTTGGGAAATCCAGTGTGGAGAAGTCTTGGATTTCTTTCAATTTGTTTGATCATTTTTCTAATCAATCTATTACTGCACTATTCATTTAACTAGAGCGAAAAGAGAGTCTAAGGTGACAGGATTATGCGTTTGAAGTCAGACCATTTTTATTTGTTTGATGTTGTTTTAGCTGTCTAGAATTTTTTTTTTTTTTTTTTTTTTTAAAAAGCTGTTCTTTCTGTGTGCCTGCCTGTAAACACTGGGAATTCAGATAATTTCTTCCAGCCATAATGGCTTAGGATTCTAAAATTCTCCATCCTCAGGAATGGTTTGATGGTATTTACATGTATTCATTTTGAATTCAGTAATTACTAAATGGAAATGCAAATTCTCCTTGACATTCTGAAAAGTTTGCTGCTTTGAAATGATACCGTGTGCTGTAAACCTGTAGCAAGAAAACAAAGTTCAATGGGTAGGATTAGGGAAATACTTTTATTATTTGTATTCTAAAACTCACCTTTGCGTTTGCAAATGTTAGGGCAGGGCAGGGGGCGGGGGAGAGGTAGATCTTCCGCTGGTGTAAATTGGCATATCTCCATTTGGAGCTAGGCCAGTTCATACCAGTTGATAATCTGATCCTGGGCCTGATCCTGCCCTCCTTACTCAGTCAAGGGGAATTTTGCCTGAATAAGGAGTATAGATTCAGACATCTATTTTCTGTACCTTCAAATGTTTAATAATGCACTGATTCAGGGCCCAATTCTGCAAGGTCCCCTGAGTACCCTCCATGGACACTGAAATAAATAAAGGCAGAGGGCACTAAGCACTTCTTAAAATTGTGTACTTTATTAAAAAGAATTTGGAATAATTTTGCAATCACAATATATTTGACACAATATGGAAAGGCATTTACAATTCTTATTTTAAAACAGAAACACAGGAAATAGCCATTAGGAGGTGTAACAATTACCAGAAAGCGGGCTATACTGGTGCACTGTACCTTATACACTACATATTCGGTGCATTCTTGTTGGCTATTAAAAGCTCATTAAAAAAATTAGTCTCCACAATTTACAATATTTTCCATTGAAATAGCATGTTAACACATTTCTTTAATCACTGTGTAACTGTCAAGGGAAAGGACAATTAATCTAGAATGTGCATATACTTTTAAAAAATTATCAGACATAATTTTATTTGTTTTATATTCAGTTTTCTGAAGGAATTCCTGCAGGGAAATGGTTAATCTATTTTTAACTAAAGCTTACTTTTGTAATCTATCCAGTGCTTAGAGTTCTGTCATTGATCTATGATTTATGTGATTTAAACCACCTCTTGGCTGTAACATTGGTTGCTATCCAAGATGCTGAGCTGAATACTAATTACAAGATCAAATTTATGCTGTTGGGCTAAGCAGCTGAAGGAGCTTTCCATGTAGGACTCCCTTAAACCATGCCACTGTTGAGCCTTAGTGAAATATATTTTCAGGGGATGTACGGGGGGGATGTTGAGGGAAAGAGAAACAATGTTACAGAAAAAATGTAGAATGTACTTTGAAAGCTGTATGTTAAGTATATTGAAGCAATATTCAGAACTATATACAGATGTGCAGTGTGTCTGTATATGTGAATATGCACAGATATATGTGAATGTATATATTTATATATTTCACACTAATGATTGGGAAACTCATTGAGGAGTACCAAATGGTAGGAGTGACCAAACAAATAAATTTGAGGATATTTAATCCCCAAATGTATTTTGTGCCTTTATTTATATTATTTCACAGTATACTAGTAAATGCACTGTAGTATGCTACTCCAGCTCTCTCCTATAACATCTTTGCTGAGAAATGTTCTGAGACCACCAATTTTATAGTGAGCATTATAAGTCTTATGAAAGAATGGGTAAGGTTCTTCAGTTTGTATGTGTGTTATTACCTTGGTAGTGAAGGTGGGGAAGGAAGAGCTAGTTGAAAAATTTTCAACAGAACGGTTTTCCACTGGAAAATGCAGTTTTACTGTAATTGAAATATTTTGCAGGAATGTGCCTATTTTGACATTTTTTGACAGAAAAGTAAACTAATAAATCATTTGCACTTTCTCATTTTGATAATGTCAATGTTTAATTTCATTTTGTGTAGATGTCTATGTTTTAAATATTAATTTTAATATTACATTTACATTATATTTTAAGATATATTAATTATTTTACATTATAATGTTTTGACATTACCAAAATTTAATGACTTGATATTATCAAAATGAAAAGTTTTATAGGACTATGATGGGGTACACAAACCTCACACTGGGATAGAAGGGGTTAAAGGACAGTACTGGGCCCAGTTAGTCCCACCCCTGCAACCCTGCAGAGCATGCTCCAACTGGAGACAGGGTTGAAAAGGGAGCAATCCAGCTCTGGAAGCTGGAGAGGAGGACAGACCTATCCTGAAGGCTCCTGTCAAAAGGGGCTAGAGATGCCTCCCTGAAGTACCAGGACTGTATGCTGAGCCTGGTTGGGGCTGAGTTTGGTTTCCTTTTCTTCTTTGTTTTTTCTTATCTGGGACCAAAAGTGGAGAGAAGCAGTGGTAGGAAGTGACCTAGGGAGGGTAACTCAGAGGGCCCCCCCTCGGAAGTCAAATATTTGGTTGGAGCACAGTGGAGTGGGTGGGCTCAGGGTCCCCGGTGACAGAGTGGATGCTAACCACTAGGCCTCCTAGCCCACTGAGGACCCTATTACAAGGACCTTGGGTTTTTTGGGTTCTTGGTGATTTTTTGCCTTTGTCTGCAGCCTGG
Organism: Chrysemys picta bellii; assembly: GCF_011386835.1. NCBI lineage: Eukaryota > Metazoa > Chordata > Testudines > Emydidae > Chrysemys > Chrysemys picta. Next base: position 76,716,636 of record NC_088799.1, read on the forward strand.
GGTGCAGGTTGCTTGCTAGGTTCATCTGAGTCTATCTCACCAAATGAATTCTCTGGTTTGGTTTGGTAGCCTGTGCTGTACAGGAGGTCAGACTAGATGATCTGATTCCTTCTGGCCTTGAATTTTATGATTCTACAAAGTTGTTTCTAAATAGAAATTTTTCAGAATTTCTGTTCCACAAAATATTTCAACTTTTTATTCCAATTTGGAACAAAACCAAATGTTGAAATATTGGAATTTCCTGAGGAATGGAAATTCTGTTTTTCAACCTGTTGTATTCTTTGGGATTTTTTTTTAACCTTCAAAACAGTGGATCTTTGAGCCACTCAGGGATATTGAGGATGAGGGGACAAAGTGCAGGTGAGGAAGTCAATGGTGCGTGATGAAATGCTGTCCCAAATACTCTGGAATTTATCACATTTGTAGAATAAGTTGTTTTGTATGTTTGTATAAGGAGATAGTGTGTGTGTATAGAGGGATATGGAGGAAAAGAAATTCCACTTCTGACTGAAACCCACATTTCATATCAGGTGGGAACGTGTGTTTTTTCAGTTGTGCAGGTTGTTTTAATAGTGACTTTATCTCACAATGACCTTACAACAGCAGCATATGACCCCGAGGCTCTATTATTGCAATTTATGTCCATAACGGCCCACCCGTGCTTGCAGTTGAGAATGCAGCAGCACAATTGCAAACTGACTTGAGATATTTCAATTAGATTATGCTCACCTGTGTTCTTCAGGGGCTGTGCATAACGTAGTGGCTTGAATTTAAATTAGCGCTATAGGGTTTTAAAGCCCTTTGTGGTATTGGCCCTGCCTACATGTGAGACATATGTCTTGAGCCTTGTTCTACTGGGTATATATTCTCATGTGCCATCCATGACCCACCATTAAGGATTACAGCATCATGCCTAACATCAGCAGGCTATTATACTTTGGCTGTGGGGGGGCCCTATGGTGTGGAGCTCCTCTGAAATCGGTGTCATTACAATCCTGCTCAATTTAAAAAACCTTAAAGAGCTTTTTCCAAGGGTGTTTTTAGAATGACCACTATTGGCCTTCATTTCTTCCCACTTTCTTCACATTTATTTCTTGTTTGTATTTTTGATTTATTTATGATACCCTATTTGGTTTTGCTTGGACAAAATCTTGAGTGTATTTGTGTGTGCATGTTTATGAATACATTAGAAACAAATAATATAATATGCATATTCTGATATAAAATATACCTGCATGTGTGGATGTGTGTGTAATACAGAATTTGGGTGTGTTTCTTTTGGGCCAACGTTTTAAAGGAGCCACAAGTCACAATTCCATTCTGCAGAAGCAATTCACTGTGAGCAATTATTCTAATATTTAAGTGTCTAAGTGACTGATTTGTGGGTACATATAGATAGATATCGAAATGCTAGCATTTCCAGCCACAAAGAATTGCTGGCACAACCTTGTACCTGCAAAGTGGAAGCAATTTTTAAAAAAAGTCAGGTCCTAGATAAGCCCATGCATACTCAAGAAACTATAAATCACAGCTATAATTTTAATAAGACCATCTTGTTTACTTACTGTAACCCATAACTAATACTGCATTCCTTCTTATCTTGTATACGTGACACCTGCTTTTTCACTGCTTATGCAAGAAAATAATTTGCACTGGCAACAGTTCTGTTTATCTTGAATAATAGTAACTAAAACAACAAAAGTGAAAAGGGTGTTTAGTTAATCATTGCCCCACTCTGAGAGACTTCAAAGAACTTATTTGACCAAAACCTCATTAAATGTGTAGTGTATTTTAACACTTCTTTCTCCACCAGTGCTGCTCCTTATAGCTGGCCCAGCACGTTTTAGAAGGCATGCAAAAATTCCCAAGGGGGGCACAACTTCCTCTGTGCATGAGATCTCTGTCCCTCAAACCCCACCATCAGCTGTTCTTATCCTACACTCACCCGTGATCACTTGTGAACCCTTTCTAGTGACGTACTCTGTGGCAAGGTGGGCTGGTTCCAAACTAGGGAATCCAATTGCTACAAATCCAGCCACTGCTTCTACACACACATGCATAAATGTGCACACACAAATCCCTCACTCCTGCCCCTGCCCCCCCTCGCACATATTTGCGGTTAGCATTTTTAACTATTTCACTGCTGATTAGAGCAAGTCAGTAAGAAGAAGGGTGATCATATTATGAAAATCTACACAATCTACTTCGAGTGACAGGTTACTGTGGGGCCAGAGGAGGGTGACAACACTTATTTTCCAATCTGATCCATGGAGCTAAGAAGCCAGAAGGGAGGAGCGGATTGCAGGGAATCATCCAAGCCCCAGTAAGGGGAAGCCAGTCCTACAGAGGCTAGCATGGTATCCAAATCTTACTGAGGGAGAGCCAAGCCAAAATAGCTGAGCAGAGCTTCAGTATCCCACTGAAGAGGAATTAAGCCCATTAGAACAGCCAAGGTGTTTGAGGGGATGAACACAAACCCAAGAAGTCCAACAGAGAATTCATGAACACATTTTGAACATCTGTATAATCTACTGTGTTGTTATCTTGTTTTGGCTTCTCAAGTGGGCGATGCTCAGTTTGTGGGAGGAGCCTGGCAGAGTGCCACTGTATTTTTGTCCACATTTTTATTCTTGGCAGAAGTTATTGCTGGAGTAAGGATGGGAGTGTCAGGGGAACTTCACTCCCCTCCTCCTCAACAAAGAGGGCAGGGATCCTTGGTGACAGGTAGGCGGCTAGTTCTGCAGGCACTAACTTCATACTGGCAGTCTCCATCTCCTAGCACAGTGCTTCCCCTTGGCTGATTTTGTTACTTTTTTTAAGCACTAGTGACTAGTCCTAGGGTGTGCCACCTGTGATGACAGGTCTTGCATGCCCCCTGCACTGGCTTTTCTGGTCATCAAGATATTTGTACACAATTAGAATGCACAATTAGAACTATACACCCAGGGCCTGATTCTGACTTATACTAAGACTCGTTTAGATTACTCTGGCAATATGAAGGGGCACTGAAGAGGAAGGAAATGTAATATATGTATTCGAGCCATTAAAAAACTTACCATTAAATGTTTTTAATGGAAGATGAGTTTTTGATTAAATTGAATTTTTTTTCATAAAATATTCAATGTTTGTAGAAAATTCTGGGGTTTTGTCAATAAACCTGAAACAGTCTAAAGGTAAAGGTTGATGATTGATGATTTTGATGATTTTTGTTGTTTTCATTAAAATATTTTTGCAGGAAAAATAAATATTTATATATTATTCATATATATATGAGCCAGTTGGCAAATGTTTATTTTTATATTTGTATATATATATATAGTTGAGGAGATGGACAATGTGCTCCTAAAGCACTTAATGTTTTGAAAACCATTATGGCTAGCAGTCACTCAGCTATGTGTTTTATCCTAGTGATGTGAACAGGCTTGTTAAGTACCCTGAGTGGAGTTTTATTACATCATTGCTAAAGGCTGTTCTCTATGGCTGGTGCAAAGGGTTCGGGGGAATGGGACATGGTCAGAGCAATCTTTGGCTGCAGGAACAGTTCCTGCTTTTTCTTGCACTTTGAGATTGGCTTGAAATAGAATGGAGGAGGATCAGAGCAGTTCAACAGGTCTTAAAGCCAATTTTGCACCTCATTTTCTAACTTGTCTCTAATAGTCCTGGGCCAAACTCCAGGATCTGACCCAAATATTTTATGTGATTCCCTCCTTTCTCTAAAATTCTTGCCCAATTCCCTTACACCAGGAGTCATGAAAATATGGTCTCAAACATATCTATCTTCATACAGCCTTAAACATAGCTGCAGGTCCTTGTGGAACATTGGGTCATCTGCCACAAAGAGATGTAGTCTATGTGCTGCAGAATAATAGCCAGATGGGATAGTCCCTAAGGGTTTTCTAACTCACAGCTTTAGAGCCCACCAGACAGGAAACTGTGTTGCAGAATGAAATGCTGGGAAAACGACCCCTTTCCCTTCAGCAATGACCTTGCCGACCAAGTTCAAATCACCTAGTAACGAGTGCACTTGTTTTAATATACCTCTTTCTATTAAGGTGGCTTGTGCCTGCAACTTTTTGAAATATTCGAGTTGATGGAAAAGGAGGTAAAACCCAACCCTCCCTGAATCATCACTAAATGGTGATGATGATATGCTGGCTGCTGGAGTTCTCTCTTCTGCTATTGGGACAAGAGACCTTCAGCTTCTCAGCTAATTCTCGGAAGTCATTCAGTCATCCTTGATAGATGGAGATTTGCTAATCCCACAAATATAAAGCTGTCTGAAGCAGGAAGGGTATGAAGTTTAACCCAGATTGCTGAACAACTAATCAACAGGAAAAGGAACCACAGTGCAAGTCACTCATAAAAGAAGCAAAAAACCAGCCCAGTCCATGGGAAGATAGTTACCAACTAAATGTTTTCCCTTCAGTTAAAGCACTCACCCCAGCAATTGAAAACTAGAGAGGAATATAGACAATAACCAACAGTAGAAGTTTGGTGTCTGTCCTTACTAAGAGAGTGACTTTTCCAGAAGGCCTAAAATGTCTTGAAAATGCCATTTTATTTTCTTGCACAAAGGGCGTTTACCAGGATGTAATATAGAGTTACACAAAAAGTATATAATTCCTACAACACAAATGAAAATTAATAATGTTTAGAGCTAATCATTTTGATGAACATGAGCACAGAAAAGTATATACCTATTCGTTGACTGGGTGACATCACAGAGATGATGAATGATGATGGCTCAGCACTCATCTGAGCCTTTTTTTGAAAAAACAACAGCAGCACAAAAGTCATTTCCGTAATGTACTTGAATGTGCTTGAAGTACCAGAAAATATTGTCTGTTGTGGGTTGTGATAAAAATGATAAATGTTTGTGTATATAGAAGTGCCGGGTAGTTTGTGTTATTTGTCTGACTTCTGACATCGTTGATTTAAGAAGCCAATCAGATATTTAAAAAAAACCCACCTTGGTTTACCTAGAAAAGTCTATGCTACAGTGGTGGTGGATGTGGAATGCCCAGCCATCTCAGAAGCATGTGTAATGGCTGTCACCAGGCTGCATCACTACTGTGTCTGGGCCTTGTTCCAAACAAACCAATGGCCCAGACTTGAAGAATTTGTGATTGGGGGGGGGGAGGGTGTCCTAATGGTGCTGTGTGAGCATGTGATCATCATAATATTGATACATGTACACTCTGTGTACTTCAGCGTGCAGAGCATTTCCACTAGCCAGCCTCAAAATGAGAATGAATGAATAAGATGACTTTTTCTCCTTATTTTCATATCAGAAACATTCTAATCCTATTAGTACCAGAAGAGCCTGGTAAATGTTATAATAGCTCAATTACTAATGTACCCTGGATCATTTAAAAACTGTAATTACTCTAGTAACTTAGGATGACAATGATCATGGCTGGCTATAGCATTTGAACAAATAACAATAGAAAACTGTATATAGTTGTCTAGAACATACCAATATTGTCAGGAGGTTGGATTAGGTTTTGAGTTCAGTGGAGCTGTGGCAATTTGTACTAATGTTCTGCCCAGAGTGTTTAGTTAGTTCATTGTCAGTACTCTTGATTGTAGGGTCAAATGTTTTTTGCTTGAGAATCCTTTGATCTTGTAAAGTGAGTTATTTCCCCCAAATTTAGGTGCCTCCATATATCTTACAATTACTTTATCTCAACAGCAGTAAAACCCACACAGAAAACTTGAGGAACATTTTGTGGAGAACATCTTTTCTTTTGTGTCTCTCACTTTTTTTAATTAGGTACATTTTCATGAAAACAGAAACTTTGAATTTTAAAAGTTCACCTGAACTCATTGTTTATAAACTGTTCATCCATTCAGAGGTTGAAATCCCCTGGCTTTGATATGATTGTTATTAACATTTGTGATTTTATTTACTTTAGTTTGGAGATCTGCAAGAATATTTGATTTTAATATAGCTATCTCAGAGAAGTTGAGCAAACTGATAACTTAAATCAAATTCCTTGTAACATTGGGAAGATGCATTAAATCTCCTTTCCTTTGGCCTGGCACTAAAATCATTTATCCTCGCACCTTCTTTAAGGTCAGAAATCAGTTTTCCTTCTGGGGTGCCAAACAGTAATTATTCCCATTAACATGCTATGCCTCTAAAAGCAAAGATTATTTGACATGAAGTGGAAAAAGAGGAAAACAAAATGAAATAATTTGAAGTAGAATACTAACATGGCAAGACTAGACACCATGGTCAATGTGACTAGCTCAGCTTTAAGGTTAGTTAGAAAGAACTTTGATTAAGTCACCTGAAGATTTTATATATTATCAAAGTTTCTCTTTCTCAGTCCAGCAAGACGTCAGATGCAGTTCTATCGTCAGCCTGAAGGATTGTGTCCTTTGTTCTCCAGCCAGGTGTAAAACGCAGTTCCTCCCCTCTACTCTTATAAGGTTCAATCTTGATAGCATTGAAGTCAATGGGCAAAATACCCACAGACTTCAGCGGTGCAAGGTCAAATCCACAGTCACGTGAGGCTTTGTGAGTTCAGTTTTCATTAGCAAGTTGTAGATTACCTCATCCTTTAGTCCAGGCATCAGTACCAAAGAACAATTGCATTTCAAAGTTCCAGAATATTTGATTGGATTCAATATTTCTATTCTTTGAATACATGAAATTGTTCAACTGCCTTTTTTTTAAATTTGCGTGAGTGCATATCAATCTGCCTCACTGGCCTTTCTCCCATTTCAGAACTTTCTGGACAGGTTTAAAGGATGGTCCTTCAACTGGATACAAAATCTTTTGCATAAAAATTAACTACGCATGCCATGAAATTTATCTTCAACATCATTGAATCTTTTGGAGGTTCCTCATCTCCTTTCTGTGTCTGAGCCCATTTCCTCATTGGAGCAACAGATTAACATGTTAAAGGGGTACTGTCAACTTGAAATCTGAACAATTAAAAAAAAATGTTAAAAGCAATTTCACGCACCACACATGCTTGAGTCCCCCTGCCAAATTTTGCACATATACAATGATTTTCTTATTTCCATTATCATGTCTTTCTTTCCCCTATTTCCTTCTGAAATTGCTGTTCAGGGGGAAATGGTGCAATTGATGATACAGAAAGGGCTGTCAAATGCACAAGTGAACAAACTCGAATTTTTCCCTTCTAATCTCTTTCATTTATAGTAATTGTTAAGTGTTATGTCTCGCTGAATTTTTTTTAAACCTACTAGTGATCCAGGTGTGATTTTTGTTTAAAGTGACTTTTAAGTGTTTTAGTGGACACTTCACTTTAGGGATTTTTGATCAAAAGTTATATTAAGGTTCCCTTTATAAAGAGTTAATAAATGATTAATTGATGTTATACACGGTACACACATGTAGTATGTATTATAAACTGTTATAAGTGCATCTGTAGAAGGAGTTATAGAAAGTTATAAGCCATGTTTATAAGCAGTCTATAACAACTGATTAATCATTTATAAGATCACAGAAGATCAGGAATGGAAGAGACCTCAGGAGGTCATCTAGTCCAACCCCCTGCTCAAAGCAGGAACAATCCCCAGACAGGTTTTTGCCCCACATCCCTAAATGGCCCCCTCAAGGATTGAACTGACAACCCTGGGTTTAACAGGCCAATGCTCAAACCACTGAGCTATCCCTTCCCACATCATATATTAATAATTTATTAAGTCTTTTAAAACTATTTATAAATGGAGGCTGAATACAAAGTGTGACTGGCTTTCTCTCTGATTTCTGGCTGCATACACGTTGAAAAGTTGAATGTACTGCTCTAGTAAATATCCTTCATCTCAAATGGCAAGACATTGCCTATTGGTCAGGTAAACCTTTTTCATATCTATCCACCAATGAAGGTTGCCTGATGCGATGAGAATCATTTTGATCAGATAGCAGAACCCTGATCATTAGTAAGGTATCTGCTGTCCCATCCCTATCTATCTGCCGGAGAAGGGTTCTCAGTGTGGTGAGAATCAATACTAGGATGTCATTGCTTGCTACAGCTGTGCTTTACTCTGTCATCTTGCTGAATGACATAGTTCATCTCATGATGTCAATCTCGTTCTCTTATTTGCTGCAGGAAGTGTGAGCACACCTAGGAGCAAGCTTGGCTGTGTTCTGATACTTCCATTTTCCTTATTTCGCACACATGCATCTATAAGTTTATAGTATAAAGAGTCTCAAGTGACTCCATGTAGTGTAGTTGTTTGTATAGCTCAATGGCAGAGTCCACCCCACTGGAAAACTAACAACAGGTTTCTAGTTACAAACATAACTTCTACCCTATAAACAACTCAGTGACTGCCTGCTGGGAAGCCCTGTACAGGCTGTCAGGTCTGTATAATTATGTAGAGACTGAGAGACTCTGGAACCCAGCCCATGGCCTTGGCTAGTGAACTAGTGGATGTGAGACACAGAATGGACTGAATATGAATCTCCAACAGCTGGATCTATTATGTCGATTGGTTATTTATGACTGAAAAAGCCTATTGTGATACTAAAAGTTCATGGCTAAAACTAAACCATGACAGGTCAAACTAGAGAGCTTTATTCATTCTAATGGCCTATTTCACTGATGGCAGAATACTTAGTGCCAGTGGTCTTAGTGCTAGACTCCCAAATGTCTTCTTGCCAAAATGAATCCAGTGCACCATATATGGTGATTTACTCTGCTCTGTGGCTTTCTGCTTTTCACATGCAAAAAGAATTAGGATCTCTAAAATGTGCTCTGTAGTGCATGTTTTACTTGCTTGTGCTATTTTGATCATTCTCCAGCAGGACAATGTGGTAGGCCTCAAGTAGAACTCTCATGTAAGTAGCCTCTGTTTAGATATTCCTTACTAAGTAATGACTATTCTGATCAGAATGTTGCCTTTTCTGCTGGCCTGAAATAAGAACTATACTGCTGTATTACAGTCACATCTCTTGATCAACGGAAAAAGAACAGAGCTCCTTGAAACCAGCAGGCTATACTGTATATTCAAGCCTCTTAGATTTCATTAACATTTGGTTAATGAAATAGTGCTTTGTCACAGAGTCTTGAAAACTTAAAAGGGTATTTAAGCTTCTTCCATGAGTCAATACCATGTAATGTCAACATTACCACCAATAGATAATTCAGAGATGTCACACAAAGCATATTTTATACTATTCACAGTCTAGCAAAACAGCGCAGCATTTATGTTGTTTAATCCGTCTTCAAAAATCTTCTGTTCTGAAAAAGTTGTAAATCAATCTTGCTAGTATTTACTGACACAGAACAGATGTAATCACTCTACTGCCTTCAGTGGAGGAACAAAGGATTTACAGCACCTGAGGATCTGGCCCAAAATAGGCTTATAAAACATTTCTTAACACCAAACTTTTCAGGAATATAATGGTGAATGACATATTTCCTGCAAGTGACAATATGGCCAAATTTAAAGTGAAGTAAATAGTCTGAGCCATTACGGGACAGCACAGAAACAAACGCTACAGATTGTACAAAGATAACACTACTCTACAGCCAAAATGCTTCTGAAATAAATGTAGTCAAACTTTACTAATTCTGGGTCACTGAGAACGAAAATGATGCTTAAAATTGTTGATTGGCTCTAGTTTTCAAGATATGCTATTGGGTCAGTATATACGACCCTTGACTTGGGAATGGCGGAGGATAAGTGAGTTATAAAGGGAAGGGATCTCAATTTAAACCAGAAATGACTAAAATACATTTTTGACTGGATCTATGAATAAATCTATGACTGGGTTTGGACAGTACTTGCTTTTTAGGCAAAACAATGAATGATGCAATCTGAAGCTGGTATTGCGTCATACATGATATGAATTGCATCATGTTATTCCTAGAAGTCATGGATGATGTAATCATAACGAAGCTTACATCACTCTGCTGAACAAATTGCCCTATATCAGCTCTAAAAATCATACAGTGTCGTGCTCTCTTATTTGTCAGTGTTTGATTTTGCAAAGGGACACATTTCTGTTTAGCCAAAGTGAGCAGAGATGCTTCGTACTTGTGTGAACAGTGCATCACAAAAGCGCAGTATAACCACTATGGTTAAGAAAGTCTATCACCTTTATTTTGGCTGCAAAATTGGAGATCAGGACAAGAGGTGGGCCCCACACATATGCTGCAACACTTGTGCAACAAATCTTCGCCAGTGGTTGAACAGGAAAAGGAAATCTATGCCTTTTGCAGTGCCAATGATTTGGAGAGAGCCAACAGATCATACCAGCAATTGTTACTTCTGCATGGTGCCTCCAGTTGGGAAAGGTGTGTCAAAGAAGAAAAAGTGGACTGGGCATTATCCAAACATTCCATCGGCTATACGCCCACTACCCCATGGAGAAGGACTGCCGGTTCCTGATGCACCAGAATCATTCTCACTTGAGACAGACGAGGAAGAGGATGAAACTTCTGGTCCTGAACCATCAATGTCACAGGACCCACATTTTCTCCCATCCTCCTCCTCTGAACCACACCTCCTAACACAAGGTGAACTGAATGACCTTGTCAGGGATTTGGAACTACCCAAGAGTAAGGCAGAGCTGTGGGCTCCAGACTATAGCAGTGGAATCTCCTGGCAGGTGATGTTAGGGTTTCCTTGTTCTGTGACCGTCAAAAGGATCTTGTCCCATTCTTCTTCATGGAAGGTGATCTTGTAGCCTGCAACAACATTGATGGTGGGATGGCAGCCCTCAACATCGTTCATGATCCAGATGCGTGGAGACTGTTCATTGATTCATCGAAGACGAGTCTTAAAGCTGTTTTACTGCATAATGGCAATGTTTTGCCATCAATTCCAGTTGGTCATGCAGTCCATATGAAGGAAACCTATGACAACATGAAACAACTTTTGAGGTGCATAAACTATGACCAACATCAGTGGCAGCTTGGTGGCCATTTGAAGGTTGTTGCTCTCTTGCTTGGTCTGCAGACTGGATACACAAAGTACTGCTGTTTTCTCTGCAAATGGGATAGTCGTGCAAGAGATTCCCACTACATCAAGAAAGATTGGCCACTCCGACAGTCATTGGAGCCTGGGAGGAAAAGTGTTCAGCATCCAGCACTTGTTGAATCAAGGAAGATTTTGTTACCACCCTTATACATCAAGCTGGGTCTGATGAAGAACTTTGTCAAGGCCATTGACAAAACACAAGCAGCTTTCAAGTACCTCTGTGGAAAATTTCTAAGGTTAAGTGAAGCTAAGATAAAGGAAGGTGTCTTTGTTGGTCCTCAGATCCGTGAACTTCTTCGAGATTATGCATTTGACCATGCACTGCGTGGCAAGGAAAAGACGGCATGGAAAGCCTTCCAGTTAGTGGCAATAAATTTTCTCGGAAACAACAAGGCAGACAACTACAGGTTGTTGGTGGAAAACCTCCTCAAGGCCTACAAAAGCCTTGGGCCTAGTCTTCACTTACCGGCTGGTCCGGTGGCACGCCATCGATGTTCTGGGATCGGTTTATCGCGTCTGGTTAAGACGCGATAAATCGATCCCGGATCGATCCCGGAAGTGCTCACAGTCGGCGCCGGTACTCCAGCTCGCCGAGAGGAGTACGCGGCGTCGACGGGGGGAGACTTCCGGCCGCGTCTGGACCGCGGTAAGTCCGGACTAAGGTACTTCGAATTCAGCTACGTTATTAATGTAGCTGAATTTGCGTACCTTAGTCCGAAGTCCGGACTAAGTGGGGACCAGCCCTTGGTTGCAACATGTCACTAAAGATACATTTTTTGCACTCTCATCTAGATTTTTTTCCACCGAACTGCGGAGCAGTGAGCGACAAGCACGGCGAGCGATTTCACCAGGATACTGCAACAATGGAGAAATGCTATCAGGGCAAATGGAGCCCATCAATGCTTGCAGACTATTGCTGGACAGTGACAAGAGATGCTCCATTTAATGAATACAAGAGACAAGCCAAGAAGCGCCGAGTAGACACTGAATAGGACTAAACTATGTACACAATAGTTTTTTGCCTTTTGTTTCATAATAAATTTTATTTATATAACCCTATTGCTGATTTTTAAAGTGTTACATAAACAGGACAGGTGAAATATTATCATGTAAAGCAACCATAAACACATGAAAAGACCTAGGTTTACAATTTATGATTAAAACTCTACTATCTACACAATATACATAGACATAAAATGTAAAAACTTAAATATCTTAGAAACAGTAGCCAGTTGTTTTAATTGTCATATTTGAATTCAGCACATCAAAATACATAATAAATAGCATATTTTATCTCTGAAGCAGACGACTTCTCAAAAATTGTAGACCAGTGTAATTTGAGTGTTAAGCCAAGTCATGATTTTTTAACTTATTTGAGGAATAATACCTTTTTCTGATTATAAATAAATGTGCAATATAGAAATATGTATACTCTAAAGAAACATAGGCAGTTTGATCCTATTCAGACTGTTGTAGTTACTATGTTATCCCATGTACATGATTAGAATCTGTCCTGTAGTCTGGTGTATGTACATGTCTCTGTAAATGCATATGTCTGAGGTGGTCAAAGAAATTGCTGTTGGAATCTGGATATGGTTTTGGCAAAGACAAGGTTTGGGTTCTAGACTGAATCCTGACCAAGGTTTTGGTGTAGATTTGAGGGTGCTGATTTTTTGGGACTTGATTTCATGAGGTTTCAGACTAAATCTTGGAAATCTCTCAAGACCAAATGCCCTCATAAGACTTGGGTTGCATCCAAGAAAACAGGCACCTTCTGGTTTGGAATCTAAAAAGTATAGACACATAGAAATTGCCATAATGGATCAATATTTTGTCCCCAAAAGTGGCCAGTACCACCTGAGATGCATTAGAGCAGTGGTTCCCAACCAGGGCTATGCGTACTTTTGGCAGAATGCAGAGGTCTTCCAGAGAGTACCTGAACTCATCTAGATATTTGCTAGTTTTACAACAGGCTACATAAAAAGCACTAGCGAAGTCAGTACAAATTAAATTTCATACAGTGACTTGCTTATACTGCTCTATATACCATGGACTGAAATGTAAGTACAATATTTATATTCCAAATGATTCATTTTATAATAATATGGTAAAAATGAGAAAGGAAGCAATTTTTCAATAATAGTGTGCTGTGACACTTGTATTTTTATGTCTGATTTTGTAAGTAAGTAGTTTTTAGTGAGGAGCAAGACAAAGCAGACTCCTACCAGGGGTACAGTCATCTGGAAAGGTTGAGAGCCACTGCATCAGAGGATGGTGCAAGAAGCACTGCAGTAGGCAGTTATGGAAAAAGCAGCCAGAATGAAGGGTTGAGTTCAGATGTATGTATGCAAATCTACTCCCATTCCATCCAAAATCTGGGGGTAGAGAGTGTTGACTTGGAGGTGTGGGGTATAGCCAGACTCAAAAATACAGCAACGCTCAAAATTAGCTTCATCATGACCTGTTACATGGTAGCATTACGCAGTCTAATTGAGTTAATGTGTGTGATATGTCCTCACAAAATCCTATGGTGTGCTTTGTCCTGTGGTTACATAGTAACTCCAAGTCACCAATATAGCTTCTGTGTGTGATATGACATCATGGAATCCTGAGATATAATGTAGCATGAGGCCACCTAGATTTTATATTATTAGTATGGTTCATTCTTTCACACTATTTCTTATCTTCTTTCTTTCTGCATTTGCTCTCTGCATCATTTTCTTGACTTAGACTTTTCAGTTTCTCAGTATTTCAAACTAATTGTCTAAAGAGGTAATTAGTTTATATTTACCTTTGTACTTCCTAATCATGTTACACTAATATTTTATACAATTATTGGAAGTGTAATACAATTTTATATAAAATAAGTAAACTTCAGATTCATTTGAAGAAAACATGGAATGCTTTACTTCACACTTTGTTTGACTGCAAAATACTGTTCTTATGGTTATTTCTTAGCTGCATTATATCTATTTCAGTTTCAGACTCCCTGGATACAATATATAAATTGATGTGCAATTCTTTTCAAAATAATTCTTGTGCTTCTATGATAAAGGTCTGTGTTTTATTCACATTCAAGAATGTTTTTTTTTTTTAAAAAGGTAAGCAGGCAACATGGCAAAAGAAAATGTTATAGACTTGCTGAAGGAACCCAGCAGGAAAGAGTATCAGCTCCACATAGACAAAAATGTAAGTAAGGGAAAAATAGTTCTAATGCCTTATTAGAGTTGGCGATTTAGGTACATTGAGGTAGTTTGCCATCTCTTAGTTTTTTTAGAGGATGCTTTCTGGCTTCATTGCACACAGCAGGAAGAAAAATAGTGTGTGGCTCATCATTTGCAGCTTTATGTTGTTTCACAACCCAGGAACCACATGGGGCATAAATGGATGGCTCTTTTCTGTGGAAAAAGTCAGAAGGCTTGCAGTCTTGTTGCTTAGAGTGAGAATAAAATATGGATAGAAATCTATCAATTGGGAAACAGAAACTAAAAGAACTTGATACGGCATGGTGTGTCTCAGTAGTGTTAAAATAATTATATGATCGTTATACAGCTTTCATGAAATACCAACTGTATCTGATAGCAAATGAAACTGTATATGGCAACAGATAATAGGCAATGCATTCAACACATTGTCTGGCTATGCTGGCCCGGACAAAGGACAGGAGACGCTGGATGTGGTTTGATTAGGCTGCAACTTTATTCCTAAATGCCTGGGAGGACCCAGCAGATAAAAGTCTACAGTGCAGATATTTTCATAACATTTACATATACTTGAGAGGGGGCTGCTCTCAGCCCTCCCATTTTACCCATTCTGGTTCCCAGCCAATCTGCTGCTGGGCCTTGCCCCCCTCCCCACTCAAATGAGGTTTAAAGGGGGGACTATAAAGGCGCAGGGGGTTGACTCCCTGCTGTACCAGTCATAGGAGCCTCAACCCCTTCACCCCAGTTTCTGCTCCTTTAAAGAATAGCTCCTTTAAATCCTTTGTCAATCCATTTTATCTTATCACTGTATCGCTTCCCTACAGAGTTCCTGCACTGGACACCTGCCTCATGCTCACATAACGAGTTGTGACATCACAGCCGAACCCCCTTTTCATGTCTGCCCAACAAAGCCGCCAACCCACTGCAGGGAAGATGAAAAATCTCCACCTTGATTTGGCCAATGTGGCGATGAGGGGAAAAAATTCCTTCCCACCCCCCCATAAAAGGAGCGACTAGTGTAATGTCCACAGCGGATTATGACATACCTGGTATTTCACTACTTTGCTGGGTGGGAGCTGCTCTGCCTGGTCTAGGTAAAAGAGGGCTCTTCCTGCATCTGTGTGAACCTAAATAGTCCCCCAGTCTCATTCAGTCACCTGGTGTGGGGGGATGGGTCAGTGTCCACACTCTGACCTGGTACAGAACTGCCACTACAAGTCACTTTCTGGCTCTCTAGCCCTTAAAGAGGAACTCACCTCTTCCAACAAACCTGAAAATGGCCCCCACCACTTAATGTGTGGTGAGGTCATTACAGTTATGCTAAACAATTGGAATTGTTCCTCAAGTCCTAGGATATTTGACAAGTCAATTTAAAGCAGTAATAAATATACAATTCTAGATGCAAATGAAAATTTGATAGAACAAAGGTTACATATGAGGAGGAAAAGGCCATGATCCATCACAGTCCACCTTTAAAAACCCAACTTGATGTAAATATATTGAATCTGAAATGTCACAGACAGCACTGAAGTAAATGAAGCATATGACAATGAAAACAATGTTGAAGACTTAAAAGATGTTACTTGCAGTTAAAAAATAAAAAAGTATTTCACACATATTATAATTCAGCTATATTGGTACAGTGCCATTCAGGCCAAAAGTATTCCAAAGTGTGTTACAGATTTAAATTAAACAGTTACAAATAAACATTAAATAATAGTGGAGGCAGAGATAAATATAGAGTAATAAGGAAGCAAGAAAAGATACTGTATATTTAACTGAGAACTGAAAATAGATGGAGAGCTAATGCAGGGGAGAAATACAGAAAAGCTATTCCAGATGGTAGGAGCTACATCAAAGATTGTTTTTTCACAGACTGTAGTGAAATGGTATGACGAGACAGAGAAGTGGCTAATGTTAGCTGAGCAGTGACAAGAATAGAGAGGTGCAAGTTGGAATGAAGGGAACAACTCCCTTAGATGAAACCAACCTTCTGATAAGGGTAGGGGGCACTGATCATTCTTTACACATTCCAGAGAAGATGGGGATACAGCTGTGAGATTGTCTGTCTATCAAGGCTATGATTCTATTCTGTTAATCTCTTACCCTTCTTAAGAATATTGAGATTTATTGACAACAATGACTAACTCTGTGAAGATTTGTCATTGAATTCAGTGCTCATAGAAGTATGGAGATAATAGTGTTGGCCTGAACCACAGAGATGATGTGGCAGTTTCTCCACACAGCTCTGGTAAAGCAACTACTCCTGACTTACCACATCATTGTTATTCAGACCCTGGCCAGCTGCACAGCAGATGCTGCCAATTGCATGATATTAAATTGTGAGTTTATGATATGTGCAATTGAGAACTAAGATGAGATGTCTAAACTCACTTTTGACCTAATCTGTGTTTGAAAACAGGTTTTCACAAACTGAAAGGCTACTGTACTAAGCTGACTGATCCATACAGCCCAAACCCACTAGATGTTTTACTACTTCACCTTTCCTTTCCAATTAATTGGGTAAAGTACTTGTTGTTAAAACACTGAACTGGAACTCAGGAGATCTGAGTTTAAATTCTGGTTTTGCCACAGACTTTCCTGTATGCCCTTGGGCAAATCACGTAGTCCTCGCCTACACAGAGAAGTTGCACTGGTGTAACTTAAATTATTTATAAACCAATGTAGTGAAACTGGTGCAAAACCCTATGTAGACACTCTAATTTCAGTTTCAGAGTGGTTTGTTTGGTTTAGCTTAAATCTGTTCCCTATTGGCTTAAGCTAAATTAATATAAACCCGGTTTATATTGTTTTAAGAATATCCACAGAGTCTTTTGTATTGGTCAAACTAAATAAATATTAAATTGCAGATATTAAATTACACCTGTGGTTAAATTGGTGCAAATATGCCTGAAGACAAATCCTAAATCTCTCTATACCTCAGTTCCCCATGTGTAAAATCAGGCTAATTATACTTTCTTTCTCCCTCAATTTCTCTGTCATTATCTATTTAGATTGTAAATTTGTGGGAAAGGGACTATCTCTGACTTTGTAATTGTACAGCACCTAGCATAATGGAGCCCTGATCTCAGTTATGGGTGCTAGATAATATTGTAATACAACTAGTAATAATAATAATTTAGGAAATACATGGAATATTACTTCAATGTGTCATACATTAAAATCCATCCTGTGATTTAACTTAAAGCTGAAATAATTTATCAAAAATCTGTGGATTTCTTTACTCTTTATCATACATTTTGCATAAACTAAACCCCATTGCCTTGTTCAAGGTAATTTGAACAACAGAGCTGTGCAGTTCTCCAGTATACCAAAAATGTTTATATTCATACCAAGAGGATGCTTTGGGTAGAGGATCAGCTGTCTGGAGCCCATTATGTCGCCTACAGTTTTTATCATTTTTTTTTAAAGGGAGGCAGTGCTCTGTGTGTGAGGGAGAGAGAAAGAACATTGCCTAGAGACTTTGGTCATCACAGTGTATAACTATCCCTTATTTTTAGTTGGAGTCTTCTGAATATCAGGACCTGCTGCAGCTAGGAGCAGTGACCTTTTAGGTTTTGAATCTGCTCTTCTCTGGCAGATGCAAGACTGAAACTTTGAAGGGGAACCCCCTCCTGTTCCATGTAAAACTCTTTGAATTGCCCCATCTATGCTTCTGAGGCTCCCCACTCATATGTAAGATGCTTTGAAGATGAATACTCCATCATAAGGAAAACATAAAACAAACCTTACTCCCTTATGTCAGGGAGTGCTGTAGAGCTCTCAAAGATATTCTGTACAATGGTTGCTCTTTGGTGGGTGGGAGAAAACAGACTGGTTCATCAGCCTGTCAAAGCATCAGAAGAAAATTTCACAGGGCTATTTGTTGGGTGTGTGTTAGGTGAAGGAAATGGATTTGCAATTCCTAGAATATTCAAGTACAGCAACACCTAATTCAAGCGAACTTTTGTGTGAAATTTGTTTAACTAGCAGCTTTTTAAAAAAATCTTCTATTGTTTATAACAAAGATTACCACGTTGTTTAGGGACACAGCACCAAACCCTGCCCTCTCTGCCAAAGGTACAAGATGAGCTTTCCTGAGGTGGTACCTGAGGGGGAGATTTCAGAACAATTTTGGAAGACTACACAAAGCTATGTACCCCACCAGTGCACTACATAGCCCAGGTCCATTCCTAGTTGCCAACTGCACCAGCTGTTCAAGACAGGACAGGCCTGCTGAGCAACCACTGCCCAGATCCGCTGCCTGTTGATCTTCCACTTAGGAGGATATGGATATAAATGGTTACAAAGCTTACTTCAGTCATAAGGTTGGAGTAGGTGCCTGTAGAGCAGCTCAACAGCCATTCCTTGTCTTGTTGCGGGGACTATTTTCCTCTGTCCCCATGGAAATCCTCAACAGCCAGCTCAGCATGTTGCAACCAGGATTTCCTTTTATGTTTTTAGCATGTCATATATACTCTGAGAAAGTGAAGAGCCCTTGAGGCTTAGGAGATTGGGTAGCTCATAGAGACTGGGAAAGGGACATGAAGTCTATCTAATCTGTCCATATCTGTATATTTATAATTACCAGAGTATCTGACCTTGTTATTGAAGTCTGAGCATTAATTTCTTCTGGCCCAGGTGAGTGTGTGACCAAAAAGTCATCATTACCATCTGAAGAATGTTACATGGCCTGTGTTGAATGAATTGGTGGTTACATAATAAGAAAAAATAAAATTGATTGTCATGAACATGTTGGTTAAATTAATCCTGCTTTTTCCAGAGGCAAAGAGTAGTGATGGGATTGAGTATAGGAACAGAAGGAGAAGAGAAACAGAAAGACACAAAGTAAAAACTATGTATTGCTTTGTGGAAAGTGACGTCGGCTTTCTTCAAATAACCTGGCAACTTTTATGTGTAACTTCCCTTTTCTTCACACAAGCCCTAAATTTAAAGTAATCACATCAGACAATTTAAAAATTGCAAAGAGTAGACAGAGCAAGCGAACAGGAGATGAATTATTTTACTTTTAAATCAGAAATGAAACAGTTGTAAAAAAGGGCATGTATTTCTGCTTTTTCTAGCTTGCTTCAGATTTAAATGAGCTTCCAGAATATTTACAAGCTTGAAAACATTTACATTTTAAAGTAAATGTTAATTCTTTGACATGATGGATTTGCATCAAGTGACTATTCAAATAAACAAAGTGACTCCATTCCCACCTGTTCCAGAAAGGTATCACTTTTCTGTTAAATGATAGGCATCATTGTATTCTTTCTATCTTACTCTATGTATCTTTCTGCCCATCAGTCTACTGAGGAATATTGATGGTTGGAATAATTGGTTCTTTATTGGTATTCTTTTGTTTTCTCTGGGATGTTTTGACTTTCTTCATTGAGTCCTTTTCGGTTTTATTTGTGCCATGATCTGGTTGTTTTAAAATGTACTAATTCTGGTGGAGCTCTGAGTGTAAAGAAGAGGCAGTATTTTGATTTGTTGTGCAAGTCATGTACTGGTATCTGGTATCTCTCTATTTATCCTTTCTAGTTGAAATATCTCAGTTGTTACTAGCTATATTTAGCAAGTGAACTCAATCTCCCTCCTCTGTTATTTTCTATCTGTCCCTGGCTTCAAGGGCTGGTGGCGCACACTACAGTGGATAAATGCAAGAAAATCTAATAATGTCTTTCTAGTACAAACATTTATCTAGTAACATATTTTATTTTAACTGTTAAAGCAACTATATAATCACTGCTCCATTGTTATAATTGGATTTGGAAGTGTATTTGTGCAATTTCATTATATCGCTAGCATTTTGTAGGTTTACTCAGAGTATTTAATAATCTCGTAATTTCTACTTGGAAGTATATTTTATTTCTAACGTATGCTCAGTTTTTGTCCTTCATACATTTATGCTCATTTCCCACTGAAAGATCAAGAATATAACATAGTATAGGGTCTTTTCCTCCACTGAAAATGTGGTTGGGGATGTACTGTTTCTGCAGACAGAGCCTGATCCAGCTCCCATTGGAATTAGTGGTCTTCTTTCTGTTGTCTTCACTGGGAACTGGGTCAGGCTATGAGGTTGTAAATTGCACACAATCTTGTAACATTTGTTGCATAGGACATACAAAACAACATTTTATGGTTGAAGTCACTATGTAACAATGCACCGTATATTAATGGTGGATAAAGAATAGCTGACTGTTTCCAGTTTTTCAGGTTTGATAAATTTATAGATACATTTATGAAACTTTAATATTTTCTAGCTATTAAATTATGGTACTGTATTGGTTTTTGAAATATTAATTTTAACCAGCTCTTCTTGATAAATATCGGAACAAGAAATTCTAGTGAGTCTCTGTTAAAGAGATTAAAGTGATGAATATTTCAGGATTCCTATAAACATGTTTATGGACATATAGTATATACTGCTAAGCTACAGTTGCTTGAAAAATTGGGAAATTTTTCACTACAATTTTCATGAAAATTGCACCCTTTTTTATTGAAAAATTAAAAAGTTGAATATTTTTGACCAGCTTAATGCTAAATCTATTCATGCCTACAATGAACGGTTAATACAAACAGTCCTCTTTCCCCCCACACAACTAAAACTAGAAAATCTTTCCATTTTAGTGGAATTATTGTCAGCAAATTACATTTCCATGTATTCACAAATACAATATGTAGGTATTGCCAGTATCTTAACTTTGCAATCACTGGATATCAATTACTCATTCCTATATTACATTCTTTTTTAACTATTGTGGTTTGCTTTTTAAGGAATTATTTTTCTCTTCTGCATTGCTGCCACTCTATTGATCAAAGATTTGTTGCTTTAGTACTGTATATCTCCCCTTTAGGGGATTACTGATTACTGGCAAACGTCTAACCTACCATTTTAGTGGAAGGTTAGTGAGAAGGTGATGTGAGATCAGCTGTAATTGCTACTTAAGGTCATGAGTGTCCTTGATCTCTAGTGGCCAGAGATGGGGTTTTAGCATAGAGATGATGGTGTTGGGATCTATGGTTGAAGAGCTCCTTGTGTGTTAGCTACAGATACAAGAAGTGTCCATACTGGTTTGTTAGATGTCAGCACCCTTTTATATCACTGCTTACAAAGTTTTGCTGACTCACCAAACTGAGTAAACTGAAAGTAGATGGAAATGATGTAGGAAAATAAGGACTGCTATACTGGATCAGACCAATAGACCACCTAATCTTGGCTCTACGCTATTGAATATTTTTATCAATGACTTGGAAGAAAACATAAAATCATCACTGATAAAGTTTACAGACAACACAAAATTTGGGGGAGTGATAAATAATGA
Source organism: Chrysemys picta bellii (assembly GCF_011386835.1). Classification (NCBI taxonomy): domain Eukaryota; kingdom Metazoa; phylum Chordata; order Testudines; family Emydidae; genus Chrysemys; species Chrysemys picta. The sequence continues at coordinate 76,738,135 of NC_088799.1, forward strand.
AGAAAACAGGTCACCGTAACTAGTCAATTGCTTGTTTTCTATGTCAATGACCCCAAACTCCAGGTTTCACTTAGTGGTTAGTTGCTTGTCCTACACCTGATTTGCTCTGTACTTTTTTCTTTCAGATTAGTCCACTAAATATTCATTGAAAAACCTAATTCCTTCAGTGCCTAACTCCAACTCATTTCAAAAACCTTTTAATATGTGCTTGCCTGTCACTGCCTCTCTTCGCTGGCTGCCTCTGTCAGCTCAAGAATGATGTACGTAGTTGGGGAAAGCATCTGAAGGAATAGGTTAGCACAGTGAGTGTGACTTCTATTGAGGATATCCAGCCTTTGAGGGAGATTTTCAAAGATACAAAGAGCAGTTAGGTGCCCAACTTCCATTGCAAGTCAATGAGAGTTGGGTGCCTAACTCCCACTTCTGCCTTTGAAAATCTACCCGTTTGTCAATAAGGGTCAGTCTCAGAGTTGTATTGGATTTCAACATTGCTTCTGGAATCTCAAATGTTAGTTCTGGCACACAGTGCCATTAAATGTCTATGATTGGCCCACGGACTGTGACTTTCCTGTCTGATGTGGACCTTGCATTAGCATGTGATGCATCACCATACTTTTTTATCCTAAAGACTAGATTAATACAATACACTCTATCTGGAATTATCCTTGAAAACACATTGATGGAGCTATTATGGATCTCTTAAGTTGTCAATGCTCCATGCTGTGCTCTAGCTACTTGTTCACACTTGCTTCTTCGTGTAATTCAAGGTGTTATTTATGATCTGTAAAGCATGGCATGGCCAAGGACCTCTAATGTAAGAAAATGACCCTGTCACTATATCCCACACCGGGTTACATTCACTGTTGATGCCGAAATTTTAAATTCTGTGACCAGCAGCAGAACATTCTCTATAGATTCCACTCTTTCAGGAGCCTACTTGAGCTGGACTTTTGTTGTGTTTCAGGGCACAGCATAAGGCATAATCATTGGTTGAAGCTTTTGACTGAAAGTAGATCAGCTGAATAGTTTGTGGTGGGGGGTTGTGTCTCTCATTTAGTGTACAGGATCTTCTGTTATTGATCTTTTACTAAATAGAAGCTTTTCAACTGAATTTTGTAAATAATTATTTTATGAGGTAATATAAAGCACCCAAATGCATGATACAATTTTCTAAATAAATACATTCTTTGCTGAAGATGTATATATAATCTCCATTAAAATGAATGGAATCGGTATTCCTGCATCTACGGGACAGTCCTCATCAAAGGTGAAATTTTGCCCTTAGAGACACATGTGCAACTTCCACTGAAGTTTTGTCAGAAATTAAGTACTGTTTTGCCACTTTAAAAGCATGGTGACAGCACAACATTCTTTTAGAAATGACTCTGTGAATTAATTGCAAATTACTTATTAATGAAGCAAATATTCAGCTGTCACATGAACTGAACTACAAGATATGCTTAATGATTATTTTGTGAGAAAACACTTTAGTGTTTGTTTGATCCTCATAGTGTTAACAGCAGTAGAAAAGGAGGAAAGTATTTGGTGTCTGACTGGAAACTTGAAACGTGCAAAAGCACAGTATGAAAAAAACAGCATAAAATACCAAATGGCTGCAAAGTTGGTGAAGAGACTGAAGAAACAGGAGAGCACTGACAAGTCTGAAAAAACCAATAATAACTAGATATTAAAATAGAAAACCTTTTGTTAGTGTGATGCTGAGGTTCCCAGTGGAAGTCATCTAAGGTCAAGAAACTGAAAAGTGAAGGTTCTTGTAGCAATGTTAACATAGCCACATCCTGCGCCCTGAAAAATGGAGATGAAAGCATTTACCTCAGAGAGTTAAATGAACATTTAAAAAAGTTCTTCCAATGTCTCAGGCAAAAGGTGTTCTGGAGCTGAAAAAGATTATTTAGATTTTTAAAAAGTAATAAGAAAAATAGATGCAGCCAATTATGAATATTGTTTTTTTAACAGATTCCTTCTGTTTCTGGACTCAGTCTCAGACAAAACCAATGTAACTCTGACCTGAAGCATGCAAATATTCTCAGTATGGTGGCTTGGTTTTTATCCAGTTTAAATGGCAGAAGAGTGGTGAGCTTAATGGAGCCCTGATGGGTGACTGTAGAGAACCCAATGGGACTTTTCCCCTAGAGTTGGCAGACAGTTTGCTGACGCTCCACATTTTTTCCAGTTGTTCTCAGTTGCAAGCCAGGTATGAATAGATAAATAATACCTTTGCTTTCTTTGCTGCACTTCTGATGCTCTTTAAAAGACCAGAAACATGGTAGTATATTCATAAGGCTGGTTTGCCTGAATTTGGAAGCTACAAACACCAGCTGTCCTTGTGCTGTTGCTGCTAAATTATTTACTATTCTGTATGTGCCTATCTGCATGGCATGTTTAAAGAGGGGTCTCTGAGGTGAAACCCCTTCAGTTTACTCAGAGTTGACACTGGAATATTCATTGTCTCATTAGATCTAACCAAAATTAAAATGAAGGTTTCCATTGATGGAGTGCTAGTACCCAGACTGTCTGCGCTGGCAACCCTGTGTGACAGAGATGTGAAAAAGAAACCTAGTAAATGGAAACAGGGCTCTCTTTATGGTAGGTCTAATTTCTTGAGAGAGATGAGAGTTGACAGATTTATGTTCAATTTTAAACCCTGGGTGGATTATATAACTTTCTAAATCTCCAGAAGTGATACGAGATTAGCACACATCACAGAAGCTCAATCCCAGCCATAAGCATGATTCAAAATTTCCCATAAAATCAAAAATGCAGACTTGATTTCAAGAGAACAACACAGGTTTGTCTTAATATAAAATTAGTTTTATGTCCTCTCGGAAGGCAATTGTTTGATGTCATCACCAGGTGAAACACAACAAACATGTGTGCCACTATTTTAAGTAGAAATGAGTATGTTCATGATCAGTGTTCTTGATTTTAGGAGTTTATTCACTAGAATCAATATATGTTAAAGGATATGAAGTAAGTTACTGGGGGAGGGGCATAAATATTTCCATGTCCTGAGGGGATCCTGTGCTGGTGAAAGTGGAGAGTTCTGCATAGGCACACGCTGACTGCTCCCACCAGGCCCACTGAAGTCCACTGTGGTGGTTTGGCCTCTGCAAAGCTGGAGGGGGTAGGGAGCCACTTGTGCTTTTCTGAATCCCCCCCCCTTCCCTCAAACCTGTAGACCAGCATGGCTCAGTAATACAGCTTGTAATTCCTTCCATTCTGTACTGCTCCTGGAGGGGACAGACATGGTCAGGGAACCTTTGGAAGCATGACTCCTGCAGGAGCAGTTCTCTCCAGGGATGGTAGGAGCCAGTGGGATTGGGCAATATAGGGCAGCCCAAGGGACATTAATGAAAATGGTCTCTGTCTCATAGATCATGAGGTATCTAACAATTAAGGAGTTAAATCTTCTACTTCTTCCAGGGTGGTGGCAATGGAGAAATGGGTAGGAAACGGAGTTGAAAGTCATGGAACTTCCACTGCCTTGAGCAGGTTAATCCCATTCAAGAGACAGTGGAACCCCCTGTATTCTCTTCATGGGAGTGTTTGTCATAAATTAGGTGCAGACAGTGGTGGCATAGCTGAAACTGGAGTCAGTGATGATGAGCACACTGTATAAATAAATGAGAGAATAAAACAGTTTCTGTTAATGTTAAAAGTAGTTGCAACTCAAGCAAGTGAAAAGAATTAATTCATAATTAGTGTTTTATTAAAATATGGAAATGTGCAACTGATTGCACCAACACAAAGAATTTTATAGATGATAAAATTAATTTCCTGCATCCTTTTAATAGTTTTAAAAGACATTCTACTCTGGCAAATAACAAAGTAACACTCTTAGATCTAATAGAAGGCTTGCTTAGTCATAACTGACAATTGATACATCTTGAGTCGGAGCTACAGTACCTGGGTTGCAATGAAATCATAATTCTATAGAATGAGCTTTTTTCATAGAACACTGAAGATATTATACAGCACGTTCTTTTTATGCCTCCTGTTTTCATCTTTAGTTGTAAATGCACTTAGTAAGCAAGAATAAAATATAAGCATGGATGCTTTAGTTAGAAATGTGCCTAGCACCTTTAACTTTCATTGACACTTGTACTGAATATATATGGAAAAGAAATGATCTGTAAGTAAAATTTAGAGATAAACAAAAATGTTTCATCAACATTTAAAGGAGGAATTACATGTGCCAAAAACACTCTTATTTAAAATCCACTCACCTGTCCTGTGTTGTTCAAAATTTTACCTTATCCCTCGTGTCAATTAATCATGGTTCAACGGGATTTGAGTCCTCATTGTCCATCTTTTCTTCCATTTTTAATCCTGTGTTGAAGCATGAGTGTAAAATCCCAATAGTATTCCTTACAACACACTTTGATGTCACATATCTAGGGATTATAACTTTTAATTCAGGATCAAACACACACATACACACACAAAATAGCTGGATTGACAGATTTTTCCAAACCCAAAGGTCTGGTGCTATAGCAAGGGGAGTATGAATAATGAGATTCAAACTAAATTCCTTCTTGTCTGCGACCTATTGAAGTCAATGGGAGTTTTGCATACAATGTAACTGCATGATTGGGCCCTGATGGACACATCCTGCTCCCACTGAAATCAGTGGCAAGACTCCCACTGACTTCAATGGGAGCAGTATTCAATAAAAGTTCTTTGTACCAGGTTTGTTTCACTGTGAGAATAATCCTGCTAGTATCTTAAAAAATGGAATAGTGCTAGGAGTTAAGAACCTGAGGCTACATTTTCAGCATATGACTCCCACTGATATGTGCTTGAGTTGCTCAGTTAAATCCACATGTACTGAACATCAGTGTCTTGATGTGTACTACCACCTTAAAGCTGAATCACAAAGCTTTACCCATCTAATTCTTTGTGTTGTTTTGAGAGACTTTACAGCCCTCAGAAAATGATGTCAGTTAGTGCAGGAGGGTTACAATGTAAAGAGAGATATTTGGAAGTGGAAATATTTTGGATTTCCTTTAGATGTTTGTAAGAACTCTCTGTGTGGTTACATTCTTTCCTCTGTACTTAGACCCTTCTCTAAAAGTTTATTTTCATACAAACCTATCATAGTTTATTGTATAACTACTACTTAGTCCATGGATCATTGACCTTGATCGGCCCTCCATAAAGACTACTTTGGGAATAGCCCCTCCCCCTCATGTCTTTGTGGCTGCTGTACATATGCTTTAAGTCCTCATGATAACTCTTATAAAAGTTTTGTTTAAAAATCTACTGAACAGCTGCTGTGGCTAGCTTTTCTACCTCAGTTTCTTGACTATGTTTTAAATTAAATATAAAGTGTGATCATAAACTTTTCCTAAAATCAAGTACAGTTGATAATGTTTTTGAGGGGCATTAACTGAGCTCACAGAAATTATTCTTTTTTATTTCCTAATAATACTTGCTCTGCGTTAAAGAAGATGAATAAGTACACATAGCTCTTACTACTTTTGTTACAGAAATCCTGCTCTGTCCTGTGTATGATGGTGGTGAGACTTAGAAGTTCAGAAGATGTCCTGCATCCTGTACTGTTTAATATTTTCTTTAGTGACTTGGATAATGGAGTGGAGAGCATACATATAAAATTTGCAGAGGACACCAACCTGGGAGAGGTTGTGAGCACTTTGGAGGACAGGATTAGAATTCAAACAACCTTGACAAATTAGAGAATTGGTCTGAAATCAACAAGATGAAAGTCAGTAAAGACAAGCGCAAAGTGGTACACTTAGGAACGAAAACTCAACTACAAAATGGGGAATAATTGGTTAGGTAGTAGTGTTGCTGAACAGGATCTGGGGTTTATAGTAGATCACAAATTGAATATGAGTTAACAATGTGATTAGGTTGTGAAAAAGACTAATACCATTCTGGGGTGTATTAACAGGAGTGTCATATATAAGACACAAGAGGTAATTGTCCTGCTCTGCTCAACCCTGGTGAGGTCTCAGCTGAAGTACCGTGTCCAATTCTGGGTGCCACACTTTAGAAAAGATGTGGACAAACTGGAGAAAGTCCAGAAGCAAGCAACAAAAATGATAAAAGATTTAGAAAACCTGTCCTATGAGGAAAGGTTAAAAACACTGGGCATGTTTAGTCTTGAGAAAAGAAGAATGAGGAGGGACCTGATAACAAATATGGTTAGGACTGTTATAAAGAAGAAGGTGACCAGTTGTTCTCCATGTCCACTGAAGGTAGGACAAGAAGTAATCAGAGTAATATACAGCAAGGGAGATTTAAGTTAGATATTCGGAAAAACTTTCTAAGTATAAGGATAGTTAAGCTCCGGACAAGCTTCCAAAGGAGGTTGTGGAAGCCCCATCATTGGAGGTTTTTAAGAACAGGTTGGAGAAACACCTGTCAAGGATGGGCTAGACTTACATGGCCCTGCCTCACCCCGGGGGGTCTGAACTTGTTGCCTCTCAAAATCCCTTTTCAGCCCCACGTTTCTATGATTCTATGTTTATTCATGCTGAGCACAGCAATGACAAAATACTCCAGAAATCAGATTGACTGATAAAACAAAACTAAGCAGGAGGCCAACCAATCAGTCAACCAAGTTCTCTGGCCTTCCACATTGGAGAGAGAAATTTAATTTCTATTTCCTGGAGAAGCAGAGGTTAAAGGGACTTAATGTGAACAGGATAAATACTACATTTCTTACTAAATTCTTGATCGGACAAAATTCCAATTGAATTGAATGGGACAACTCACATACTTAATGTTAGGGACCTAGCCGTGATGACCGATGTTTGCAGGATCAGGCCCTGAGGTAGACAGAGCACACAAATACATGACACAGTACAACAGACCATGAAAAAAAAGGCTGTGAGGGATCATTTGAGGAGAAGACATGAGATAGACAGTGAGAAAGGTAGCAGTAAAGAGAGACAAGTAAGAGGAGTGTAAAAAGAATGAGGGGGGAAAGAAAGCAGAGTATATAGTTGAGGGTAAGACTATGCTGGCTCTTGTAGGTAAAGGAGAGGAACTGAACTTTAATGGTGAAGGACAGGCGGTCAATGAATGTATGTGAGAAGCAGGAAAAATACAGTCAGAAGTGAGAGGAGGAAGATGACTTTAGAAGTGGTATTTTGGATAGACTGTATGGTATGGAGGAGACAGGAGGCCAGAAGGAAGAAGGTTACAGTAATCAGGGTGACTAATATGTGGACCAGGGCTTAGCAGTGGGAGATGTAGAGGAAAGGTGGATTTAGTGAAGAAGAAGAACCACAGGAATCAGCAAGACATTGGACAATGGAGAATAATATGGCACAATAAACAGAAGAAATAAGTAAGCCACTAATTTCCCAAGATCCCCCATGCCATAAAAATAGAGCTAAAAGTAAAAGCGATTAAATAAAAATCACAATGTAGACACAGTGTGTGTTTGTATTTCACATGCATGTACTTGTGTCTACTTTTCCTAGGAGTGGTCTCTTCTGAAATTAATGAATCAGTCTGATAAATAGAATCTTTTTCTATTTCATAAGTAGATTATGGTACAGTTTATACTGGGTAAAAATAGAAAAGATTTTTAAAAATAATGACCTTTATTTAGTGGGATAAAGATTATTAATTTTATGTCAATTAGCTTAGTTGAACAAATCTGCTTACAAATATGTTGTATGCATCTAAACATAGTAAGAATCCAACAGGATATATCTATACCATTAACCACTGCAAATTGTTTCCATGGTCAGTATGAAACAAATAACTATTTATAATAATGATGGCGATTAAGAGACTGATCAGTTTTTCACGTGGACGTACACAATTTTAGTTCTCGGCAATACTGCATGTGGGCAGAGCCCCATTGGAGTCAGTGAGGCTCCATGTGGATGTAGGCATCTACCCATGTGCAGTATATTGCAAGATCAAGACCTTAAATGTTTAGACTGAAAACTCTTTGGAACAGGTACTATCTCTTGTATTGTGTTGTGCAGTGTTCATCACTGTGGGACACTGGTTGTGGGCCTGTTGGTGTTAACATTACAAATAATAATAATAAACAATTATGTAAGTACTTATTTAAAAAAAGATTTCATCACTGGTGGTATTTGATAACAGAGAATATGGCCCATTTCTAGCCAGATGTAGAAGATACAATTATATGGACAGTTAAAAGTTCCTTAGCACAACAGAAATATTCAGTTAAGAGTTGTAAAGAAAGTCAAGCTGAACATTGAGAAAAATTCAGAAAGATAAAAAAGATTTCATTTTGGTAGTTCACTGTTTTTGCAGTTTGGCAGCTGTCAACATCTCAAAATATCATCTCACCCAAACTGTTGAAAGAAAGAAACCCTTTGATTTTTCCCTTGAGACTCCGAAGCTGAAAATGGACTCTTTGTAGTCTCAGCCTCATTTCAGACAGTTTTTTTTTTAAACATCCTTGCTGGCAGGAACAAGTAATTCATAAGTGGAGCCTCTGTTAATTAAATAAGTTTCATCATTTTAACTCGCCTTTTAAAATGAAAAACAGAAAGTAAATCTCTAACATTTTCCTCTTTATTACAAATCTTAAGAGACTAAACATCACATTTCTTGCATCATTAATAATGCAAATTAGTTTTTGTTTGGATCTCACATAAGTTTATAATTAGAAGTAAATATTTAATGCACAGATCAGGAAATCAAATCATATATGGAAGAATTGTATTCTCTAGTTATTGGAAGTTAATGTAGAAAGATTGCAAGTACTATAGTTTTTATTTAACCTTTCTTGCTATAGCTTTTCTTTCACCAGCACTCTTTGTAACTTGTCATTAAATACTACTATATTCCTTTAGTATCTGTTTTTCTATCTTTACAGTAGCCGTAGCATTAGGCATTTTCTTAACATTATTAGGTAAAGGTTAAGCATATAGGTTAAGTATATAGAATGCTTATTGTTATTAAGGCTCTTTAACTATATTTTGGTTTTGATTATTGGCAGAAAAGCTAGATAATTCTTTAGAATAATACCTAGACATTTGTTGATTTTGCATCACTTTTGCTTTCTTTCCTTTAAGAATTAACAGATTGCCAAGTAAGATTAAACTTTGGTGGTTCATATAGAACCTGATATAGTTCCTTATGAGGTAAGTGCAAGAAGGTATTGAAATCCTCTAACTTATTTATTTACTAATACAGGGATAAGCCACAATTTGTGGATGGGTTGTATAATGTATTCAGCCCTTTGTTTACTTGAAGAGCACTTTCTCTTTGCATATTATTCCCAGAAGTACTTTCTCCCCTTTAAAAAGGTACTTCTGTGCAGGCATGATAACTACAGTGCTGGATACACCAATTCACATGCAATATAAGATCACTCTTGGAAGTACTCACTCACCTTCTAGTTCTACAGGATGAATGAAGCCTTATTGCCATAGGGTCATTGGGTGCACAGGTGTTTACTGTACCCATGGGTACCCCCCAATTTCTAATGGTAATATAGATCTGGAAACTCAGTTGCTGCTATGTGTTCTACTAATGTTTGATTGGACAATTTTATTTGTCAGACTGAATTATACAGGTACAATAGTAATGAAGTTATGCAGTTTAACTAATAGTTGGTATGTTATTGTTTAATGGTTAATAATAAATTTAATCTCAGTGCTATATCAATCAGTGACAGATCATCTTTACACCACACACAGACACACTCTAATTCTGTAAACCAAATACAACCGTTCCACAGTGACATCTGTGCCATCACGACTCAATTTATTTTTATTGCACTGGATAACGTAACAAAAATAATAAGTGTTATGTTATCTTATGCATGAAATCTGATAGTGAAAAAGACACAAGAAAGAGAGTTTTCCCATGATAAAAATTTAAATAGCTCCATTTATCAATGTGACAGAGAGAGAGAGAGAGAGAGAGAGAGAGCTGATTTGACCTGGGAGTTAAAATGTTTGAAATTTGAGTGAGGTATTTTAAAGGAAGCAGAAAATGTGCTACAGGTATACTGTAAATTTGTAGATTATTAAACTAAAAAAAGATATTGACAAAGCAATACATTGTTCATATCTTCCAATCTCGTTCATTCTGGAGTGTATTAAATACTTTATATCCCCTTATGTGGGAACCCCTTTCTTTTCTTGTGTCTTTTGCTATTCCACTTCAATAAATATACTTCGCAGTTGGTTTTATACAAGACCTTGCTCAGTTGCACATGTTAATATTCTGCCAGATAACTCATGCTGACTAGCAGCTTGAAAAAACAGGAATGAGTGCATTGTTTTCTCACATAATATACAACAGTAGGGTGGTTTTAGCTGTTGAATTTTCATATTGGGCCCTATACTCCTAGTCGGGAGAGGCAGAGAATAGAAAATAAGGGACTCAAGTATCTCAAAAGCAAGCAAGGAAGGAATGATTACTTGGTGGAGTGTGTCCCTCTCCTCAAGTGGCAGTGGAAGAATGTCCATGCTGGGGACCTGTTGGATTTGGAAAGGGAAGGATGAGTTGGGAGTCTGGAGTCTGTGAGCAGCTGCTTTTGAGGGCAGGCTCCCCTTAAACATGGGCAGGTTTTGGAGTGGGAAACCATGTGGTAGTTCAATGCTGCTTGCATAATACAGCATAACTCTCCTCTGTAACTTTGATCTTCCTCAGAGAGGGGGCGAGTTTGCAGCTGTAGGGGAGAAAGCCAAACGGCTGCATTTCTCCAGGGGAATGGTGAGGCTGGGCAGCAGTGGAAAGGGGCAAGCCCTCTTTACAAATGACCTAAGCATCATGGTGCTGGAACCTGATTTTCCCCTGGCTCCTCAGACTGCATGTGGTTATAGGCCATACCCCCTGTACACAGCTTCTCCACAGAGGAGAGTTTGAAATGTACACAGATTTTAGACTATTTTCCCTCCTGTAGATTTTTCCATGCAGAGAAGCATATAAGACATTACTATTTATAGTGCATAGTACGTGCACACAGCATAACATCTACTGGCTTTTCAAGCAAACATCCTACCAGTTTGGAGGGAGGGGGAAGCTTTTCCCCTTATCTGGCCCTGGCCTTTCCCACTGTGACAATGCCTCAGGCTTGCACATGCTCACCACACTGTTAATGCGAGGGGTATCTGCAGGCTCCCTCGAAGGGGAAATTGTGCTGAGGAGTCACACATCACTTCTACCAATGTTACTGGGTTACTTCTACACCTTTTCCAGTCTGATTTACTCCCTTTCACGCTGTGGGGTTGATTATAGGGCCCACAGTCAAGGAAAGTTAATGTCGCTGTCAATGTGAGTAATGTGCAAATATGGGGAGGGGGAACAGAACACAAGCCAAAATAAGGAAAGAACAGGTTAAAGAATGTTTAGGTAAATTGAATGCATTCAAGTTGGCAGGGCCTGATAAAACTCATCTTAGAGTACTTAAGGAACTAGTTGAACCAATCTCAGAACTCTTAGCAATTATCTTTGAGAACTCATGGAGGACAGGTGAGGTCCCAGATGACTGGAGAAGGGCAAACATAGTACCTTTTTTTAAAAAGGGGAGCAAAGAGGACCTGGGGAACTATAGACCAGTCAGCCTAACTTCGACACCTGGAAAGATACTGGAACAAATTATTAAACGGTTTGTAAGAACCTGGAGGATAATAGGGTTATAAGGAATAGTTAACATAGATTTGTCAAGAACAAATCACGCCAAACCAACCTAATTTCCTTCTCTTACAAGATCGCTAGCCTAGTGGGAAAGGGGAAGTGTTAGATGTGATATAGCTTGATTTTAGTAAGCTTTTTGACACAGTTCCACATGACATTCTCGTAAGCAAACAAGGCAAATGTGGTATAGATTAAATTACTATAAAGTGGGTGTAAAATTGGTTAAAAGTCCATACTCAATGTAGTCATCAATGGTGTGCTGTGAAACTAGGGGGACATATCTAGTGGGGTCCTGCAGGGATCTGTCCTGGGTCCAGTACTAGTCAATATTTTCATTAATGACTTGGATAATAGAATGGAGAGTATGCTTATAAGACTTGTGGATGACACCAAGCTGGGAGCGGTTGCAAGAACTTTGGAGGACTGGATTAGAATTCAAAATGACCTTGACAAATTAGAGATTTGGTCTTAAATCAACAAGATGAAATTCAGTAAAGACAAGCACAAAGTGGTACACTTAGGAAGGAAAAATCAAATTCACAAATACAAAATGGGAAATAACTGGCTAGGCAGTAGGACTGCTTAAAAGGATCTGGGGAGGTATAGTAGATCACAAATTGAATATGAGTCAACAATGTGATGCATTTGCAACAAAGTTTAATATCAGTCCGGGGTATTAACAGGAGTGCTGTATGTAAGACACAGGAGGTAACTGTCCCAGTGTGGTGGGCCCCAGACTCCGCACTGGTGTGGCCCCAGCTGAAGTACTGTGTCCAATTGTGAGCGCCACTTTAGGAGAGAGTCCAGAGCAACAAAAATGATAAATGGTTTAGAAAACATGACCTCTGAGAAAATGTTAAAATCGCTGGGCATGTTTAGTCTTGAGAAAAGAAGATTGAGGAAGACCTGATAACAGTCTGCATATATGTTAATGGCTGTTATAAAGAGGAAGGTGATCAATTGTTCTCCATGGTCACTGAAAGTTGGATAAGAGGTAATCTAAAGCAAGGGAGATTTAAGTTATAATTTAGAAAGAACTTTCTAAGTATCAGGATTGTTAAGCACTGAAATAGGCTTTCAAGAGGCTGGACTAGATGACCTCTTGAGGTCCCTTCCAACCTACATTTCATTGATTCTGTGATTTAAGACTACAGAAGTTACAAAGAGGTTGTAAAGAGCCAGAAAGTCTGATTTGGATGCTCCAGTTGCCCATGTTGACTTGGGGAGAGTATGGAGAAACCTAACCAGAATTATCCATTTTGCCTTTAAACACTCTGACTCATCTCTCTGCCTATGTATTTATCCCACACTCATCACCATGGCATCTAAGTATCTTTCAATCTAGATATCATACCTCCTAATTCACCGGGTACAATACTGTGAAAATATTCAAAGCAGGTTTGCTATAATCTGATATTTTCAATTCCATAAGCCCCAATCCAGCAAAGCACTTAAGCACCTGCATAATTTTAAACATGTACATAATCCCATTGAAATAAATGCACTACTCACATACCTAAAATCACATATATTCTTAAGTGCCTTGCTGGATCAGGATCATAAAGAGCAAGGTGTTTAGAAGGGGATACTTTGTCAGAGAAATTTTGGTTGCAAATGATGGAACTATTATTATATTTTATATTACAGTAGCACCTTGAAGCCCCAGCCAAAAATGGGCCTCCACTGTACCATGCACTATACATGTATAGTAAGAGACAGTCTCTGCCCTAAAAAGTTTACTGATAGACAGGACAGACAATGGGTGGAAGGAGAAACAGAGGCATAGCTATGTGCAGTAACTAACCCAAGGTCACACAGATCAGTGGCAGAGCCAGCAATGGAAAGCAGGTTTCCAATACCCTAACAACTAGACCACACTACCTCTCTTTTTGTTTCTTGATTCAAACATTAGAAAATTTTAATCTAAGATTGACTCTTGATATGAAAAAGATGACTGACATTTACAATAAAAATAACCGTGAACTGTTGGAAAAGTCCAACTCAAATTATGTTCTCTCAACATCTTTGCAATCTGTATAAATATGGGAGGAAAGACAAAACAACTGTAATTTCTCTTTAAGAATGTGGGCATCCATTGGCCTAGAATTACATTAGAATGTTTTCCTTGTATTGTATGTAAAGTCTATCTTTGCAAATAACCCATGTCTACTAGGGCATGTGTATTTTGGGTCGTGTATGGTTTTGGTGTCTGCTAAATACAATGAAATTTGATAGCACACAGAAATACTCACATGGAATGTCACATTTTTTTTGCATGTACTTCTCAGATATCCATAAAAGAGTTTACACATTTCTAATTACTCATTCAAAAAGAAACTCTACAGCACTTTTAAATGAGAGCCAATTTTTTTTCCTGTGTGTTCTGTTTTTACAGCTTGTGGAAAGCTTATTTAATGAAAGTTAAAGTAAGCAGTGAAAGTCACTTCTGAGAAAAGACTGACAGATATGAAGCCCCTTTTCACACTTCAGAAGAAGTGGAGATAGTAGACATAAAACCTTACAACTGAATAGTACTCTATTCATCTTAAGCTATAGATTTATTAGTGGTTGAATCATGTCATGGATTTTAAGGAGGCAAAGAAAAGTATTTTAAATTATTAAGCCCATGTTGTATAGTTTATATATCATGTGTATGAAAACAAAAGGGTTGGGGTTGTTAATGAGAGAGCTGCCTGTACATTTCCATATGGGAGTGGCATTTCTTTCAAATTATTTGTTTGTAGCATTTGGAGCTGAGTTAGTTGGATGGTGTATTAATAACACAGTGTACGCGGCTGTTAGAGAGAATTGCCTCTGGAAACAGAAGTATGAATCCCAGGCCAGGAAAAAGAAGAGGCAGGGCATATCAGGTAAGAGATTAGTCTTCAGGGAAGAGAGCTGGTTCATCTTGTCTGTCCCAAGCCCTCAAAATGCTATGAAGTGACCTAAAATATTTGCTTTAATGTGCAAACAAGCTGTCAGTTTAAAAAAAAGCTCAATGAAAACAGGAAGAGCACAGCTAAATTATGAAACGGAGAGGTTAACAAGAAATTGCTACTCCAGTTAATATAAATGTGTATGCCACTTGTAGGTAATAATAAGCATTTAAGTGTACGTCTTTTAAATATTGTGAGGTACCCAGATGCTATGGCAATCGGTGCCATACACAAAGCTTGTATCAATGAATAAATAAGCAAACAAAACAGAGTGAATTTAAGCATCTAAATGCTAAGCAATCTGCATCCTCTTCCTATTTTTCTTTGTGCAGTTAGATCTAGCTGATTACCCAGGAATGAACTGAAAAAAAGTATTAATCATTTTGAATAGTGCTTTGTCTATAATATAATATGAACCATATGGACCGGATCCTACTCCTGTTGAAGTGATTGGGAGTTTTGCCATTGATTTCAATGGGAGAAGGGTAGGGCTGCTTATCTTCCCAATCAATGAGAGATCCTTCATCCTAACTGTGGCAGACCTCTCTATAACATAGGGATGGTGAAGAGAAGTCACCCAGTCAGTGTCGCTTACATCAATATGCAGTTTAAATATGTTGAGCATAACGTTTATATTTTTTATTCACTTTTATGTGAACCTAATACAACCAGCCTCATAAAGTTCACTCTTGCACCAGATTAAAGTGGAGTCTCCGTAGCATGTACTAGTTGTTCATAAATCATGGTAGCAGTTTGTTACTGTCCACATTCTGGTTTTTATGCTAAAGGTTTTAATCATTAAGATGTACAGTATTATCTCAGGCATGGCTTTAGTCCTCAACAAATTATGCTAAGTAGTTTTTTGTATGTATAGCATTTGTAGAAAATGGTGTGTGTACAATATGCTGTTTGAAAGCTGATACACATGGTACCATTAACTAATATATTAACAAGCACTTTAACTACATGCTGCCTAAATATACAGGAGATTCTCTTGTGTATTCATACAATGCAGCAAAAGTACTTATCACACCAGTTTGTGAATTCCCAGTGTTTACCTTAGATGTCTGTTTCATCTCAATTAAAGGTATTCCGAACTGTGAACATTTGGATTTCAGGTACAGATCTCAATTATATGAAAAGTACTTTGATTTATCAAACTCTATAGGTATACAGCCTTGGTTGTATTATATAAACAATTCCTAAATCCTATTCAGCTTGCTCTGAAAACTGTGTTCTAAATGCATCCAGTGATCCTGCATTCAAATGGTTAATTTGTACTATGTTCTGTTAAAGAAAAGGAAAACTGTCACCCTGTCATTTTAGAGTCTGACACTAAGCTTGTCAAAAGAGACAGCTGTTAAACTGAATTACTGTTGACATGCAGAGAAACGGCCCTTGCCAGATGTAAAGGACATCTGCAGCAATGAAGTGGTACAGGGTGGCTTTTAAAATGTGGTCATACTGGTATTTGAATAGAATGTCTATGGCATTAAAACATGGCCTTGACTCAGACAGTTTAAGGCAGCGAACCAGAGCCAATGAGAATCACAAAGAAGTGCTGATCTGTTGCTATATCCATAAGTTATGCATGAATATGAAAACAGTGCAGTGTCAAAGCTATTAAGCTCTTATCTTGTAACCAGGAGGATGTGGGCTTAAAACACAGCAGGAAATATTTTGTATTTCAGATCCTTGAATATATGGGTAGGTGAGGTGTAAATTCATAAGGTGGATTATTCAGAGAATGAATAGAACTAAGTCGTCTTGTCTTCTGCTAACAACTGTTCAGACAAGAATTGCAAAGGGCATTAAGCTTGTGTACTGGATATGCCTAGCCAATGTCGCAGATAAGGCTGCTTCTATATGTAGTGTGTGTATGTGTATGTGGGTGGGAGGTGGGGAGTTGTCTTTGGAGAGAAAAGCAAATAAAATGGAAATAACTATGGGGATGCCTGTACAATTTTGTCGAATATTTTAACAAGATCAGCACAAGAAAAAAGTTAGGATACCAAATTCATTTTGTAAAAAAACAGATATATTATGAATATTTTATAATTTCATGATTGAACTGGCTGTGGGGAATTATGCACATCAGATAAGTCAGTGGTTCTTCGATTTGCATGATTTTAGGGCAGAAAGAAGACTGTTTGGGAAAAATGTATCAGTTAAGCAATTTTGCTAAATGTAGGGAAAATTAAATGTTACGAGCTGACGGTTGTATTCATTATTAAATAAAATTGATGTTTGAAGCTTTAAAAAAAAATGGAGGCCAGGCATCATTTGAATATGTTAACAGATCATATCTTGATGATTTATTTACATCTTTAGTTGTGGCAGAAACCGAAGAGTTTGCCATCTGTAAGGAGGAAGACAAAAACAACATTTCTAAATTAGCGGGGAAGGGGGAGAAGGAATTGTCCTCTTCCAGAAAAAATCTTGTTTTAGGGAGGAAAAATCCTCAGAGTGGTAGGTATGGGAGGTGGAAGATTTTGCTTTGTCATGGAAGAAGCAGAGAATTCTATCCCAAAATCTCATGGACTCCCAATATGCTTTGAAGGCAAGGGCCATACACACAGTGTGAAAGTCTGTAACATGGAGACATCCACCATCACATGCTGTCTATGCTACCTTGGCACTGTTGTCTGACACCATAATGCCAGAAGAGAGAGAATCTGGTCAGTTAGTCTACTCTGATGGCCTCCATGTTGTTCAAAAGATTAATGGCAGTGTGTGATTTATTGAAGCCACACACAAGCAACTTGCCATATCGTTAGATATTGCTGCCACCAAAACTGATCCAGTGGCCACTCAGACATGTAGCCAGTGGTGTTCTCAGTAATCTGTATGGCCATAGTTAGTTGAATCGTGGCAGGAAGCACTTTTGTAAATAGTGAAAAATAGGAAAGCAAAAAATGTGTGACCGAGCGACTGCCATCTTGGAATTGCAAATTTCAGCAGCTGTCAGAAGCCTTCTTCCTTCATATGTGAGAAGGGTAATAAGTAAAGTGCCAGCATTTTAGCTACCATGACATTAAACAAGAGGGTCTCAGTGAGGTTGTGATAGTACTTACTGTCTTTTCAATAGTCTCACTGGTCATGCACTTTGTCCCACCTCTTGGTCGCTATCCTTTTTAGTGACAATGGATACGATGCTGTGGCTCTGTTGTATGAATAATTGGGGACCTTTTTGTGGCACAATACACTATAATGGTTGGGTCATTTATATATATATATATATATATATAAATGACCCCACCCTGTATGTGTGTGTATATGTATGTGTGTATATATATATATATATATATATATATATATATATATCCTTTCCACTGGGATAATGTTGATACCCACTGCTGCTTACGAGTGGTTCAAGAGCATACAAATGAAGTTTGATACTCTGGCTAACCCTCTCTGATGTATGATGAAAACCTCACACCTGACAACTTTGGCATTGTATATAAGTAGCCCCTCTCCTATGGAGACCAGTTTTTGTCTCTGCACAGGAAATATCTCACTGCTGTTGGTGCTAATGATGCTGATGCAGTATTAACCTGAACAATGTCTTCCAGAGCAGGGGATTCTGATTAGGGCAATTGCCTAAGGCAAGGGTTCTCCAAAGCTTTCATAGTGTGGACTCCATGTTAATAGAGGAATTGTCTCACAGACATTTCCTCATCTATTGGCCATCAAATAATGTCCCTATGGCAACTACAGAAATTGCTTTCATGGAAAATTCTGTTTGATCATGTGACCAATCGCCAAACTACCTGGAAGTGCTTCAGGAAACACTGGAGATCCATAGCCCATAATTTGGGAACTGCTAGTCTAGGGGGAACATAAGAAGGACTAATATTAGAGTAATCACCAGTCCTACCTGTGGCTCTGGCTTCTACGCTGCAATTCCCAACATTTCACACAACATGAGTACTTGTGCGTGCTGCAACAGCAGTAGCATTTTAGAGTGTCAGCTCCTCTTCTATGGCCATGTTGGGATTAGTCTGTTGTTCCCCCTCCTAGATGCTGAGATTTCCCCCGCACTTCCATGCCCTAAATCACCTCCTTTAAGGCTGCCCAACATTTTTTGTAGGGCCTGAGGAAGGTTACTTTGGGCATTTGTTTTCACCATGTATAGGACAACATCTTAAACCTCCGTTTCACTGAAGGTGGTTTTATACTTTAGCAAAAACAGATTGACGTTTCAATGTGCATTCTTTATTAACTAGGCTGTGCTGTATCTCATTGGTGTATGAGCTGAATTTTGCAAGATTGTCTAGTTATGGAAGCCTAACTTTTCTTCCCTGCCTTAATCCCATCACATGGGATCTGCTCTATGGGTCTTCTCTGTCTAAAGTGTTCAGTGCCATATCCTCTATCACTTTACATACTAACATGTCGTCCTTTATGACATCCCACCACTTCTTCTTGGGTCAGCCTCTCTGTCTTTTCTCTTCAGTCATGATTGGCTGGATTCTGTTACCCACAGAGATGTCAGGACTGCGCTTTATATGACCACACCACATAAACCTGCACTCCCTCATTTTTTAATTTATTGGTGTAAGTTTGAGCATGTAGTTATGTAAATATAACTATGGCATAATTATTAATTCTGTATAACCAAGAATCATGTTCAAAGTCTAGAAAAGTATATGCAATTATATTATCAGATGACAATTTTCTCCATGTTAGCAATTGTAATGTAATAAAGTTTTAAGTGTGTATAAATGACACTCATTAATATTATTAACTCATTAATGCTCTGATGGAAAAATCTATAGCTCCTATTCCAAACTAATTCATACACCTTTAAATACGTATTTCAAGGTTTTGATTGACACCAAAATAAAATAGCTAACTCTCAAATTATAAAAAGCAATTTAAATGTTGTAAGAAGTAAATGTATTTGCAAGTCAATGCAAGGAGCATTTATATCTAAAATTAGTGAAGTATATACACTTTAAAAAAGTCTTTAGAACATGATATTTTACCAAGGCTCACAAGGAAGCAGAAGATGCATATAAATGCAGCCTCTTCCTCTGAGTATCTGGAGCACGTGCATTAGGTGCAGCCAACCAAGCAAACCAGAGGAAAAAATTTCAGCTGTGTGCATTCCATCATGTAATCAATCCCAGAGTGAAACGTGAAATTCAAAATGTATCATAAAAAATGGACTCAGAATCTTAACTGATATCCACATAGAGCAAAAAATATTCAGTCTGATCCTGGGCCGTAGGCACATGGTGCAGCTCAGGAGGATATGGGGTGCAGTGATGAGGTTGAGCCACATTTATGCCACCCTGCTACTGGGGCCATTCAGCTGCTGGGCAATCCCTGCCATAAATTACATCACCCTTGGGGCTGGTCTACATTATGCCATCTTCAATGGGTCATTCTGTCAACTGAGGAGCTCTAATCATGCTCCCTGCACTGGGGAGGGGATTACAATCCTGAAGGTTACCAGCTTAGGTCTCACTCGCTTGCCCACTGGAACACCACCTCCAGTGCGGTCAGACGTGTGTGTGCCGATGGCCATGAAAACTGATGTGCCTTTGTCACATGAGCCCATGAGCCATTGGCTTGGGGGGCCCTTACCTTATATATAAAGCCACTATTCTGTTCCTGCACCAATCACCAATCAAGAATTCCACTATGAAGGGCAGAAGTCTCTGCTGGGTGGGCTTGTAGTTGCTTTGTGCTATGGGATTTGTGAGAAAGGCCACTGTACAGCTGAGACTCTGGGCCATTGTGGGACCAGTTTCTCTGTCTCAATTTTCTATTGACTCATTGCATGTTCACCAAGGAACCTGAAAGCACACACACACACACACACAAAATACAGCTAGAACTGGGTGAATAATAGGAAAAATAATTGAATAATTTACTTGAGAAAATATTGCTATATTCATAGTACAAATGCGTTTCTAAATATATCCCACTTAGCTATATAGCTGTGTGAATAATAAAGAAATGTATTGTCAAATAATGTACTCAAAATATTGCAAAATATGTTGAAGAAATTATTAGATGACTCTTATTCAACACCTTTAAATACAGAGGGACTGTTCAGATTTCAGTAACTCCAAGTCTACACTGGTGTAACTTTATTGACTCCATCAGAGTTGCTCCTGATTTTTACAAGTGTGACTAAGAGCCGAATCAGTCTCAATGTATCCGACTTTTACTTCTACAGCATTATACAGTCAGAATTACAATATTTTGTGTCATGTAGGCTAGTGAATTGAAGGGCATATATACATGTGCTTGTTGGTCGTAAGATGTGACACCACTCTGCTACTGAAATGTACAGGCTAGGTGATAAGCCATATCCAAAATGTACCTTCCATTTCACTGACATGCATGTCTCATGTCACAAAATGCTGTAATCCATCTCACATTTGGGATACTCATTTTCTGTTCCGTTGTATTTATTTAGTCATGGTGGTGTAAAGAACAAAACCTCACCCATTTGGGATATTCCAGAACTCTATTTTTTTTAAGAAAGTCACATATATATATATATATACACACACACCTGTTCATCTAAATATGTCAACTAAATCTATATTTCTCATTATATTCAAGCAGAGAGATGATTTATACCTTACGAAATTTCAGATTGCTCATCAGAAGGTAATGGGACAGATCTTTACCAGGTGTACATTGGCATAGTGCCATTGACAGAGCTATGCTGATCAACCTGTGGAACTCCTTGCCTAAGGAGGTTTTGAAGGCTAGGACTATAACTGGGTTTAAAAGAGAACTAGATAAATTCATGGAGGTTATGTTCATGAATGGCTATTAGCCAGGATGGGTAAGGAATGGTGTCCCTAGCCTCTGTTTGTCAGAGGGTGGAGATGGATGGCAGGAGCAAGATCACTTGATCATTACCTGTTAGGTTCACTTAGGGGCACCTGGCATTGGTCACTGTCGGTAGACAGGATAGTGGGCTGGATGGACCTTTGGTCTGACTCAGTATGGCCGTTCTTATGTTCTACACCAGCTGACAATCTGACCCCAAAAGTGTCAGTATTCCATTTAAATAATACAAACAACATTTGAACTAGATTATATTGGTAAAATGAAAATACTACATATTGGTTTATTGTAATCCATATCTTTAAGAGCCCAGTGTTCTCTAGGGAGTGTAACAGATCCTGATTGCAACTTGAGTGTCTAATTAAGCGGATAGATGTGTAAAATCATACATAGCCTGATGGCTCTAAAATAACCAAAT
Source organism: Chrysemys picta bellii (assembly GCF_011386835.1). NCBI lineage: Eukaryota > Metazoa > Chordata > Testudines > Emydidae > Chrysemys > Chrysemys picta. The sequence goes on from NC_088799.1 coordinate 76,759,936, forward strand.
GGATTTGTATTCATACATAAGTGCAAGTTATTCTGTCTAAGATAATCAATAATGTAAAATCAGAGTTTTCTGTGGAAGGCCAACAGTTTTAAACATATTATATTATTATTTGATGAGCACCATCAGTGTGCTGGGAGTTCTATTGTACATGCCCATAGTGGAAGATGGGGGGGTTACAATCTAAAATGGATAAATAGCACAATTCAGACTAGAGCTGAGTGAATAATTACCAAATAATAATTTACCTTTTGAATTCAGCCTCTTCCTGTTTTGTTGTACAAAGATACTCAATAAGCTTTTTGTGTAAAAGTTTTTCACTCTGTAGAATGAACGTCGAATTTGGTAGTCATTATTTGAGGTGTGTTGGATAGTCGCAGTTGGTCGATTAAGTGGTGTGCGGTCTCCATGAGAACTTGGAGTGTGTTTTTGTGGCTGGTCTCTGTGCAATTGGGGGCCTGCTGTCACCTGGCACTTTGCTGATTGGACTTGATGGGTCAAGATCACCAATGATATGCACCCTGTGCAATCCCCCTTAAGTTAAGTGGCGTGTACATCAATGCAGAAACTGGACCCATATTTCATCTTCATGGGCTATTTGAATGTTTTTCTTGTTTTTCTTGGTCTCTTTTTCATTAGCAATGAATGTTTATGGCATTGTGAAAAGCCAGGTAACATCTCTAGCTGCTTCCCATGTCAACAAAAGGTTTTAAAGGTCATTTCATGGGTACATCCTGCTTTTCCGAACATCAGTCTCTTCTGTGTTTAATAGTAAGCACGATCTGTCCATTCACACTGCTTTCCCCTCATCTTAGAATTACTGGCCATGTGTCTTATCACACTGACAGATCTGTGCCACTAAATACCAATTTTCTAATAGTTAAATGGAAGAGTCATGTGTTACGTAAGGTTTATTGTATAAATTAGCTAAAATATCAGCTTCATGTGGGACATCTTTCTAACACTGCCCCTTATTGTTTTAGCTGTTTTACAGTTGAATGTTTCATGTTTTATGTAAGCTATGAGTACAGGTAAAGATTAAGAAAGAAAGCTTCAGGTTCATGACATACCATGATTAGACCAACTACAGTAACTGATTTACAGATATGGGTATCCCCTGGGGCAGTCTTTCAACCAAATTACCAACATACCTTGCCTTTTGTTTATTTATCTTACTACTTAATACTTCTTACAGCTCCTTTGATATGGCTGAATTTATCCCATAAAACACCCTCTGCACTAACCAATGTTCCATTGCATTGATAAAATTGCAGGAAGGATTAATTAAATGAAAAGAACTTAAGAAGAATTTTCTACTTTTGATTACTTGTGACCCAGATATTTAGTATTTATCTTGTGCTGAGTCCTTACATGTGACAGGAAAGATTTTTACTTTGACATGCAGGGAGTTCAGATGGTTTAGAAGGTAACAATATTTCTTATTCACACAAAATCCAGTTCATTTATCATCAATATCCACAGGAAATAATAATCTCTTTATACATCACATTTCTCTGAGCTCCACAAGATTCTTGTTATGGTTTCTTTCCAGCTGCTTTTCTCATCCTCGTGAAAGAATTGTATGTGAAGTGTTGCTGCTTACCCACCAGTAATTCTAACAATTATTGACTGAAACCTACTGATAATTCCAACTCTGACAGTTTTTGATAAGGATTTTATATAGTTCTGATGCTCTAAAATATTGTTTCATCCATGAAGGTCTTGAACTTTAAGTTGGGGGACTCCAACACAACCATATTTTCCAGATCCTTGAATAGAAAGAGGTTAATTATGTGGAACATTGAGTCTTTGTATTTATACAACTGCAGTATAAGGCAGAGAACCAGTTCAACACCCTTGCTTTCTCTCACTCTGGAGCAATGTTATACTGTTATATTCGTATAAGTGATGCCTGTCAATCAAGCTGCTGTTCAGAAGGCAAGCAATTTGGGAAAGAAATATATCTGGCACTTCATGGCTTTCCCCATTTTATCAAAAAGCTTTTTGGAGAAGTATTTAACGCAATACGTTAAAGCAATTAAAGCACAAATGGGTCAAAATCTGAGGAGACATTTCTAAAATAATGGTAATTGTTAGTCTGTCTTTCACTACAGATTTTAGACTAGAGTCTGCCTCAATAAGTTACTTAATTCTAGCTTCCATGTTTTGTAAGAAACACTGTTCATCTGACTTCAAATACTGTTTCCTGATATTTGTTTTAAGTCTCTCCATGAGCCCAGTATACAACGGCAGGAATGCTGAATTTTACCATCTATGAAAGTAGTAAGGCCCTGACCCTGCTAATGATCAAACTGGAGGCAGAGTCTGCATATGGGTGCTGCAATTCTCCCGCTCACGTGAAGTTTCCAGGTTGGGGCTGAAATCTCGAAAGACTTACAGGCAGTCATGTGACTTCATGATGAAATGAAACTATTGCTATTGTACACTTATCATATGAGAGAGAATAAGAAAAACCTCCGAAGAACAAGTCAGCAACACATTTAATTTTGGTTTTAGTGCAATGCAGAAAAGAAGGATAAGTGACGAGAGGAAAGGAATCTCTGGCTCTGCTTCCAGGGCAGCAAGAACTATAGTCATTTTAGCACAACAGAGCAGACAATAATTATATCAAAGAGTTGTGAAGTGTGATACTATAGATCAGAGATTCTCCAAATCACTAGCGACCCATGGGGATCTGGAACGTCACATGATACTGGCTCCTCCTGGCTTCCAACTGTAGAATTACATTAAAAGCGGCTAAAATAGATTAATTAATATCTTAATACTGGTTTTGCATGTGAGCAATTGTTGTAACTGGCACAGGGACGTCATGCTAACAGGTATTGGTTGAGAGGTGGTCCTTGAGGTCCATGCTATAGAAAAGGTGAGGTCCACACTAGTATCTTTAAACCCCTGATATAGAGGGTCCACGCTTTAAACTCCAATTCAAAATAAGAGGAATACCATTGCCATTCTAAACCTGGGAATTCTTGTCATTTTTGTCAGGGTGTCCAGTGATTCATTTTGGTTACATATTTGGCTTTGACTTTAATTTTCCTCTTGTCAGCCTTTGTAAATCAATGCGACCTAATGGGTGCTCAGCACTTTTGAAAATCTGGTGCCTAAAGATGGCACATAATATGGCCTAAATATGGATTTAGGATCCTGAATTTAGATTCCCATTATGGAAATTTTGCCCTGAAGCTATAGCAAATTCCTTGAAGACCCTAGGGAAAAATCAACATTGAGTGCTATCCTTATTTTGGAGTACTGCTATTAGCAGGTACTTTTTCCAACCAGAGAAATTATGATTTAATCAAAAAAAGATGTTGTTTTATGAGATAGGGCATGAGATATACCCTGATACTGTAAAAAATGTTACAGATAATTTAAGAACTTAAAAAACAAAACAAAAACCAGTATTTTGAACTCCAGAGATCATCAATAAATGTTAGACACCAATAAATGTTAAAGCAGAGCCAGCAATGTAGATGGTTCAGTGGAAAAAATTGAATTGTGTTGAATGGGAGCAGGACAGGGACCCAATTACATAATGCTTAAGGATCATTCTCAAACATGATTTTAGCATGCCAGCAGAGAAATAAGAACAAAAAGATCAAGAGACTGTGTGGAAATTGTTTGAAAGTAGCAGGATCAAATCTTAGTTTGCCTTGGGACAAAAATTATGACATGGTCCTGCCCTTTTGAAGTCAATGAAACATTATGCCATTGATCGATATTGGAGTAAGATTGGCCCTAATAAAAGAATCAGAATCAAACTGTTTCAAAATACCTTACAGTACTTAGAAGAAATGAAGATTGCAAGAAAAGATGGAGAAAGAGACAGGCAAAGAGAGATTAACAAAAGACCGGTGTTTTCCTGCTGATTGGTAGAACATGTAAAGTGTGATGAGCTGAAGAATGTCAGATTTTAAAGAAAAATTGGTGACACTTAAGATGAAGGACAAGCCCTGGAGGATGCACAGAAGGGATTGTTTAAAGCAACAAACACTGGGCCTGCAACTGGGCCACGTTGGAGTGAACAGCAAAGCCACCACAGCAAGGCAGCAGAGGCCTGTGACAAAACAGTGACACAAAGGGTAAAGGATGCTTGGACACCTGTTATGACAGAAGTGACTAAACACACACTGACCAGATCAGGATGGATAATTAGAAAATATGCCTTTTTAACCATGTATATGTGAACTCAGCAGGGACATGAAATGGTTTTGTTTTGTTTTACTGACAATGTGTTCTTGGCATCATGTCTTTGCCTGTGGATTCAAAGCAATTACTTATGTAACACTGGCTATATTAAATGGCAAGGAGGAGAGGGAAGAGAGAAATGCATGTATCTCAATTTCTGGTTAAGAAGCACAATTAAGTTATGTTTTTGATGATCGATTTATTGATTTCCATTTCTAATACACAGTTAGCAGAAATGTCTATCCTAAACGCTGGATGCCCATTATAAGTTCAAAGTGCACAATTATCAGTGAATCAGGTTAAGCAACTTATATCTATGTCCAGCTGCAGTTTCAGTGCCAATACTTTTACTTTGCTATCTCACCCAATTTGTACCCTGTCCCATTCTCCAAGTTAAAGGATCATATTTGGGATCTCCAGCTAGGGTGACCAAATGTCCCGATTTTATAGGGACAGTCACAATTTTTAGGTCTTTTTCTTATATAGGCTCCTATTACCCCCCACCCCCGTCCCGATTTTTCACACTTGCTGTCTGGTCACCCTAGCTCCAGCTCACGTGCCTTTTGCTGACCGCAAGTGCAGTTGTATGGCACAAGGAGAGAGGCAGTCTCTTAGGTAACCCAGACCCATACTATGTATGGTATTAAAGGTCAGTATCAACACCTTGAATTCACTTAGCAACCTATAGGTGACCAGTGTGGAAGAATCTGCTTCCAATGTAATGCTCTGCTTAATAAGCAGGCCACCACATTCTGGGTTAGCTTCAGTTTCTGAACAGTCTCCAGCAGAACGTATTGCAGTAGTCTGACACCAAGGTGAGAAAGGCATAGGTAAGTGTAGCATAATTCACATCCGAAACCAGAGATTTATGCCACACACCTTAATGAGTGCAGATGGAGAAATGCACTCTTCAGTACTACTCTCTGGGCATCCAGGAGTAGCCATGGGTTTAATACAACCCCTTTGGATATGAACCGGATTGACAAACAATGGTATGATATGCAAGAAAAACCTTTTGCTGCTGTATTTTAAAAGAAAAGCTGTGTGGAGGAATTTTGCATGCTAAGGCAGCATTTGCTGGGTTGAGAGTACCCGGTGGGGGCAGCCAAGCAGCACAAAATATATTTAGAGGGAGCTGAAGATGAGCCTCAGTAGCAGCATATTGTGCTTGCAGATCATCATGTACAAGGAATAAATTACAGTTGAGTTTGTCAACTAATTTGGTGGAAGTATGAATTCTTTATCTATTAATCAATGTAGAGAGGCATTGAAGCAGCTATAAACCATTCATCTCACTTTAGTTTCTTGTTTCAATTTAATTAGAGATGGCCTGAATTGATTGGAAAAATGTGAGGTATCTCTGAATTATGGAGGTGTCAAATGGAGTCTCATTGGCTTTACGAGATCCTAGGAATAGCAGGTCAAGTAGACTGGACTCTTTTCCAAAACTAATACCCATAAAAACCTCCAAGGCCATAGAGATTGTTAAGACAGCAACTTTCTAATGTCTTTTAAAAGTGTCAATTTGCTGTGGAATGTAGAATGCATAAATATGGCCCTCTTCTAATGCTCCATTCTTGTGGCAAGCAGGCCCATGTTATGTGGGTTGAATTTGTATGGATGTACGGTAAGTATTATACACCAAACCCTCCTCCTAAAGTAACTTCTCAGAGCTAGTTCTTCAAAGCAAGGATGACAGTTGTGACCTCCAAACAAGTACACACTCTAGAAGCTTCTGATTTGATTTCTTGTTTGAGGGTGAGCAAAGGTTTCAGGTAGGGAGAGACAACATTTGTGTTTGGCTTGACAATTATCCCAAACTTCAGATGCTTAACAAAACTGTTTGAACCTCTATGTACTGAGTAGGAAGGCTGAAAATCGAGTACTTTTTTGGTGGAAGTACTGCGTGGACAGCTTTTCTTGTGGCATTTTACCAGCTCTGATTCCATTCCCAGCCTGGATGCAAGTGAGGAAAATATGTTTCCAGACATTTCAGAAACTTATAAGAGGGTTGATTTGATTTTAGTTTGCATCTAAAAATGAGGAGGTGATTTGGGATTGGAGTTGAAGGTATGTGTTGAACAGGACAAGATTTGAACCCCTCAGTCACACTGAAGTCAGTGTGACTAACAGTGCACCAATGTATGTAAAGTGTTCTGACTCTGGTCCTTAATCTGAACTGGTTCACTCCTCTGTCTCTACATCTTCTTTTCTCTTTAATCAATTTCTCCGCCTCTAATTAGTGGGTATTTGTGCAAGGGTTGGAGGACAATTAATGTCTTTGGGAAACTGAATTTCCTCACTTTTTAGCATTATCTTAACTCTCTGTCCACTGAAGTCAATGGTGCATCTATCATTGACTTCAACAGGAGCAGCGTTAGGCCAATGCCAAGCATTTTTAAAGATCTCATGCTAAACTCTTTAATTTTTATTTCTATTAAGCAGAATTTTTCAGAGGGTATAAATATGGGTATAACATTTGTACACAGATACCGTACATCATATTCTGTGACTTATACAAAGCCTCAATGGGTCACTTTGTTCACTTCTTATTTTTAATGGGAGAAATTATTAATATTTTAAAGAATAAAAATGATAAATATTAGCTGCTTTCCTTGCTGCAGCTAGGTGTCCTTCCAATAAGTCATATGATCTCTCATGCACTCTTTAATTAATTAATTAATTAAAGAGTGCATGAGAGATCATATACTGAAACTGGTATACAGTGCCACCAGCATATTATGGATAAATGTGGTTCTCTTATGCATTCCATCAAGATGATTATTTAATTGCAAATACCCCATTTTTTATCTGCACATACAGATTTCAAGTCTGTGCATTTATAGATTTTGACACTGTGTTGATATATCCTACTTTTCAGATGTCTGGCTCTGAGATTTGTGAAATTATTTAAAAAAGAAAAAAGAGCAAGAGTTTTGGTGGTGTCTATTCTAGCTCTCAGTGAACAGTGCCAAAACCATGGTCCCATTTGGTACCACGTGGCAGCGTCTGTAGAAAGGCTTGTATTTGAGATGCAAAGAAACAAAACAACCCTTTCATCTCAAAAGTTGTTCTGTCCATGGCCATGCTGAAGCATATAGGTGAGGCCATGTGGGGAAACTTGCATTGCTACTTCTTTTGCTGTTCCCGCTCTGTAGATGAGTAGAGGACTTTCAGTTTCAGGATAATCAGTCTGGCATCCTTCACCAGCATTAACACTTGCTGCAAAGCTCATCTTTCCATACAGACTTTCAGAATAGTGGTGGATCGATGGAGGAAGGCCCCAGTGGGTTTGTGGTGAGGTCGCTGGGATAAGACAAGTTGGTTTTGATAGTTTGTTGAGGCCAGTAATTCGTAATATGGTATTTTAAAATGCAGTTTTAAAATGTTTTACTAGGTGTTTGTACAATGCAAAGTGCTTAGAACTCAGGGCAGGCACTGTAACAGTCAAAATAAATTCACATACAACTGTGAGACCGGCATTATATTTTATCATCTAGATAATGATGGCACTTGTGTGGGCATCATGCGGGTATATGGGTGGGAAGAGCCCAGCAATGAGAGCCCAGACCCATGTTTATGCAGCCGTGCAAGGGCCTCCCGCAATAGCAGTTTCTCTTTTTTGTGGGGAGCACAGGCACACATCGCTCCTGCTTCTTCACACTGCCAGGCAAATTGTGCCAAAGCGACTGTGTGGCGGTAGGACGCTGGGCCTCTATACTAGCCTGCAGAGAGGGCCAGTGCACTGTGGGGAGATGTGTCAGTCTGATGGATGGTGCAGAGTAAACAGCCTCAGGAGAGAATGCACTTGCCTGCAGTACAATCTCTCCTAGTGCCCTCTTGGGATGTCATAGCTCCATGCTGCTTTCTATGCAGGGCTGTGGAATAAATGCCATGATCTAGCCCAATGTAATATAAAAACTTCTACTGAGATATCTGACATCACAAAGAAGGTGTCTTAGTCACCTTTGCCACCTTTGTCCGGGTTGGTCTCATCCGGCCGTCCCTCCACAAACACAAATCGATGCCACACCATTCCGTTTTGTTGTGAGCACGTTCTTTCCGTTTCTGGCCAAAGAGTTTTGTCATGGGATCGGCGTAGCATGCTTTCGGTCTACCCAGCAGTCACTTGTGGTCTCTCGGGATCGTGTCACTGATGCAGATTGCCCACCTATTATCTTGCCTGTGGACTACATGACCCACGCATCTTCGCTTTGCATCATACATCGCCTGCACTATATCGGTCACCTCTGTACACCTTCTGATCTCCTCATTTGGTATTTGGATCATGGAGTATTCTTTTACACAAAATCCTACGTCCCTAGCTGAGTGTTGGTGTGGGGATGAACGGGGTTTGACAGCAAAGTACAGCAGAGCATATGCTCTGGCAGGTCTTACCAAGCCGAGAAGGTATTGAGCTAGTGTCTAGGGTAGTGGGGAGTCTGAACGTACCTCTATTACTCTAGGGCATCCCAGACAAAGTGGAGGGGGTACTGCAGCTATAGGGCACAAGGGACGGCACCCCAAATGCACTGCTGCAAAATTCTTCTGCCAAACAAAGCAGAATAAATCAGGAAACTGAGCACAGAATCATGTGTCAGCATGACCAATGCTCACAACCCAGGGTAGCACAGGACAAAAAACAGAAAATGGCTAAAAGAACAGCCCAACTATTTGTTGCAAGTCACAATACAAGAACACTGTCATCTGATCCATACATCGATACTTATATTGAAGTCATAAAATCGATAAAAGCAAACATCATTGGGATATGAGAAAGAAGAACGAAAGACCTCATTGCACAATAGAAAAGCAGAGAGCAAGTATTCCTAGGAAGATCATTTAACAATAGTAGCAATTAAAAAAAAATTCTAACCAATTCTGCCGGATACAGGCTGTGACTAGGAAATATGATGGCAAATTGTGTAGGCCAGATCAGATTTTCTTTTGGTTAATTCTTTGCTCCTATTATCACACAAGATGTCATTAGAAGTTGCATCATTCAGGCCTTTTTAATGTATTCCTATCACTTGCATGATGCATTTTAGTAGAAATATTTTCATTGCAGCAAATACCATAAACAGTTTCCACACTACAGTATGTTATACTGCCACCAGAATTGGTTCTTCCGATGCTTCATTTCTTTTATGCTGAGAATTCAGGACCAATTCAGCTTGGTTTTATGCATCATTAGAGATTTACAATTACTTTGCTATAGTTTCTTTCTGCAAGCCTATCTCTCATGGTTAATGCTATGGATGTCCTGTTGTGTAGAGGCTGGTGTTAGCTACCTTATAGCAATAAAGTGTTTGCGAAGGATTTAGAATTATGAGTGGCAAAATTCCCCATGCAGTGACTGTAATACTGTTATCCCTTGCTGAGCTCGGGTTGAAATATTTCTTCATCTGTTCAAATTAGGAAAAAATGCTGCTTCTTTAAGAGGTTTCAAGGCATTTCCATATCATTTTTGTTGAATTACTGCAAGCGGAGATGAGAAAATTATGAAAAATTCCATTTGGGTGTCATGATATTTAAAATACAATGATGTTATATTAGAATATGATAAACAGGAAGGCTGCATCACTTTTTGACCTGACCGACTTTAAAGCAGGTAATGATTTAGGACCTAATATTTTTTGAATTTTTACTTATGTTGCTAAGTTGCATTGATTTCATAGTGTCTGGCATGTGTATAATAAGTGGTGGATCCTGTACATACTATAATTCACACAACTCATGATCTATGTCAGTACTATACTGCATGGAAACAAACATGTATTAGAGAGAGGAATATGGGATTGATGTAAGGCCCATTTAAAATCAATGGAAATACTTCAATTATCTTCAGTAGTCCTTATATCAGGCCCTAAATGAGCAAACTACAATTACAGAGTTTTCTGTTTACATACCTGTGTTACACATTAACTTAGTACCCTTTTGTATTCTTATTTAGATTAAGAGGTTGCCAGGAGCATCAACAGCAGTGTTTCCCAAGGCTTCAGTGCAAGGATTATGTAGTCGATCCACACATGGCTTGAATCTTAGAAAAAATGGACATAGTTATCAGGGAACCTTTGACAGGACAGGCACACTATCTAGGATATTCCATCAGAGATTCTTCTTCAATCTAATGAATGTACTCAGGTCATCATTATGGGCCACCAGACCTGGATGAAATTTGTAAAACTTTTGAGGAAAATGTACACACCTCAGCCCTATGCAAGTCTTAAATAGACTGTGTCATAAAAAAACCCTGTTGATCTTGAATGACGCTAGAAAAAAGACATACTGAAAGTATTGGAGGGCAGTGTTTTGGAAGAGTGTGGAAGGTAGTATGGAGTTTTTAAAGCCATGGTTATAATGTAGTAATCTTTCTTCTTTTACACAGAACAACTTGGATCCCAGTGAGAATGAACAGACCTGATTTACAAGATTCTGATACTTGCTGCTCATGTAAGTGTGTCAAAGGGACACTTATCTGTTCTTTTTGAGTATCCTTTAATTAAACCATTTTGGAACAAGGCTGAAAAAAAGACATCATGCTATCTGATTAAGTAACTTCATCAATTATTGCTGTGTCTACACTTGATGGAACATATTTATACAACATATACCTTATATGAACATAATGTACAAGTATATTTCATAGAATATACACAGCACAATCCCACTGAGTTCAATGCTTGGATGGTTTGCAGGGTCTGGTTCTTAATGAAATAAATGCTATTTCCTTCCTGCACTTTTATTTCTAGTTTTGCATAGTCATTGCATTTGCATCCTTACACGATTATATAATTTATGACCTGCTTTTTTTGTTCGCTTGTTTTTTTCCTCACTGTGTTAAAATGCTCACTGACTATTTGGGTTCCTTTGTGTAGAGGCACAGAATCAGCCAACAGAGAAAATGTGCCTGTTCATCTATAAACTACCCATCAGTGAGTAGATACAGGCATTACATATTAGGAAAACATAGAAAATGTTCAGATAAGATTATAGTGGAAAGTCTTTTATAAACAGTGTTTTCAGCAAAGTGCGTCTCCAAAAGGCATCAGTTCCCAAGAAGATGTTAATGTCTTTGAATAGGCAATTCCAGGGTTGTTACAACACCCTTGGATTTACCACTTCTGAGGAGGATGGTTTTTCTGTAAGCATTATAGTAACCAGAGACTATGATTTCACAAGTCTGCTTTGTTCATTGCCTAGCAGGCAGCCCTGTTTTGGTAATACACCAGTTGCCATAATACTATGAAAAACATTGTTCATATGATAACCTTTGACTTCCCAAAACTGAGACCTGAAATAAAAAGGTGCAACTCCCATGAAAGTTTCTGGGGCAAATTCACCTCCACAGCTTCAGAGGTGGGGATCATTGTGGGGATCTTCTGGGGGGAAGAGCTGGAGCCCCTTTAAGTGAAGCTTACTTCACTTCCCTCTTGAGAGCCCGCGTCTCATAGTTTGGGGGATGGTAGTTGGCAGAAGTTCTGATGAAACCCACTGAGTTCTGCGCACCAGTGGGGAGGACATATAGACCTTATTCTAAGATCTATGTGCCATTACACACTGGACCAGCAGCTCTCATCCATGCAATTAGGGTAGTTGGATCCGTTGCAGGCATAGTGCTAGTTGCCTTTTGGGGACTGGGAAGGAATTTTTCCCTCCCTGTAAGGTGGGTTTTTTTGCCTGACCCACAGCAGCACAGAGACATGGGGGTTCAACAGGAGGATTACATCCAAGTTGTCTCAACTTGGCAGTGCAGGTACAGTACAGATGCAATACAGTGCAGGCAGTTGTTCAATAGTGGCCTCTTCCCTGATAAACCAGATTAGGAAGTGAATTTAGGGAAAGCTGGGGAAAGAGGTTGGGGGTTTTTAATGTCTCCAGCCCTTTAATCATCATACTATGGTTGGTGGGGTCCCAACAATATTCTGGCCACAGGGATGGGAGGGGTAGGGGGCTGACGGCAGCCATCCATCAGGCAGAGTGTATTATTGAATGAAGAAAGAGTGACCCGTATCATACAAGTTATTGCTGGATAGTTCACAGTAGAGTTAAATTAATAAGATTGTGGCCAGTTAAACCACATCCCTTGTGTCGTCTTTCTTCCTGCATGTCCAGGACAATTCAGCAGTGGGATAAATAGTGCCATAAGTGACGGTTAGTGTATCCGTTTGCCCCATCTTGTTTTGACCAGCCTTCCATCAAATATAACGCATCAGTGATCACAGGAGTGCATTTTGAGAGCACTTTATTTTGCTGGTTGAAGTGAAAGCAGCTTACAATTGACTATTATGTTAAATACTCTTTGTTCTAGCAACAGAGAATTATGAGGCACTATAAAGTGCACCTCCCGTTGCACTTTTGGCTACTGTGGGAGATGGGATGCTGAATAGGTGGACCTCTGGTCTGATCCAGTATGGCAGTTGCTATGTATCAGTCCTCTACAAGTCAATACACAATATGAATTAATACAACATAATGTTCAAGTGTACAAAGATATGAAAATACCTGTTATAACATGGTAATGTGACTTCTAGAACAATAAAAAAATCAGAACTTGAGACTGCCTGGCTTTAATGGAGCAGTTCCAGGAAGGCAGGGTCCTGAGTGTTTTCAACATCCCGTAATTCAAGAGAAAAATTATAATTACAATTACAATTTCAGCCATTTCTGGCCTTGAGAAACCTATGCTAATATTTATTATTATGTGATTGACCTATGATTTCTCCATCATTTACATTAGCAACCTAGGATATTCATAGTAACATCCTTTAAATCATGTAAGCAGAAGTCAACAGTGCACAGTGAAATCACATACTGCAGTTTATTTATTTAGCTAGTACAATCTATCTTGACAAGACAACCTTATGAAATGCATCATCTCATTTCCATAGGGTCTCTAGGGGACATCAGGCACATACGATCATATAATACATTTTCTATAATCTCACAAAATGAGTCAATTCAATCATAGGTACAAACAACAAAATAAAGTCAGTCTTTCAATACCAACATTGACGGATATCATTTGTAAATGCCAGGAAAACACTGACACGGATCTTTTACAACATGTATCACCTCTATACATTTTTGGAAGGAATTCTGAGAAAAAAACGGGGAATAAGAGTAATTTAATTTGATTTAACCTCTTTCCTAATCTTGGAACTTCAATTTTAAATAAATCAATGACATCAATTTCTACAGTTTTATAGGAATTTAAGATAGAAATCTTTGATCTCTTTAGTGGGCATTTCTTGAATGATATGAAAATACTATGCGAAAAATCTTTTAATTGCATGGCCATTTAAGTGAATGTGTGCTGTTCATGAATATCCAACGGTAGAATCTGGCCCTCTGTTGCCGTCTTTCAAACATGTCTCTTGCAAATGGCTGAGTGATACTGAATTAATAGTTCGCTTTTATTCTTCAGTAAACATGCTCTTCCAATAATCTTTATAAATAGATAAGTACTTCCTGAAAGTCTGGGATGTCCTTTCCGTGGAACACATTTCAGGGAAAGTGCATATACATGGAGTGTGGTGCAGACAGATGGTTGTTTTTGAAAATCAGAGTGTTACCTATCCCCACTGGCAATAATTAACAGTAATATTTCTAGTAGTAGACTTGTTTCATCCAGCACCACTACATTTAGTCTGACATAACTGGTCCCACCTGCTGTAAATACTCTAATTTTTATTAGCTCTAAAAACACTAATAAAAAAATCAAGAGAAACAAAAGCTCTTTTAGTCAGGAGAGGGAGGATAAAAGAGTGGGTCTTTGTTGCTTAGTATAAATATTTTTTCACAGATTAGCATCCAGGCGAACTGACAGTGGGATCATATAGAAGTGAAGGTGGTCAGGGAAGGTGGCACTTGAATATGCAGGTGAGGTTGCAAGATTAATCTGGGGCTTGTCACATAACTTTAAAGATAGCAAATTGACTTGGATTTATCTTCTAGGTGAAGGTGGAAATGGAAAATGTTCCACATATCACGTTGTTATTATTTGTGGGAAAATTTCAGTCTTCCGTTTGGATTAATAGCACACCTCCTATTTGTGACACCCTCCCTCTTCCCCCTCCCAACCCAACCCAGTTTTTCCCACTGGAGGGCTCACCAGTGTATCTGTTAGACACCCCTGTGAAAATTTGTCTAACCTGTAAATAAGGACCCATAAATGTGACTATAGCGGTGATTCTCTTTTGTGATTATTCTTTTTGGGTTAGGTTTAAAATGTGCATGCTCAGTTTTTGTAAACCCCATAAGGTTAACTTTCCTGAGGGGCATGGATATTAAACTGGACCACCTCCCTTAAGTCAACCTATAGTAAGTGCATAGCTAAGTCCTTCTGATTATTTAGTTTGATTTATAAAATACAATTTAAAAATGCCCACCCCTGGTTATGGGTGCCCTGCCATTACTTAGAATTACAGAACTAATGCAAATACAAGCAGCTTTACCTGTAATTTAAAAACCAGCAGTCTTCAAACAAAACCCAATACCCCACATTGCCTTCAATCATTCCCCTCCCTTAGGAACCCTCATCCTTCTCAAAAGCCAGGGAAATCAGGTGGGCCTTTTAGCTGGCCATGAAAGTCAACATGTTTGGGCTGTCTCAGACCATTATGGACCAAGGGTGGGGAAGTGGGTTCCAAAGTTTGAGGGACCACCACAAAGAATGCCCTGCCATCAGCCTCCTCCCCGTTAACCCGGCACAAAGCACTGAACATGAGATCTCTTTCTTAGATGTTAATCAAGGTAAACTAGTGAGGGCAGTACAGGACCATCTTTCTGAGCAGTGGAGCAAGATTATAATAATGAACAATTTATATAGCGCTGCCAAATACCCACAGTACGCTACCTCAGGAAAAATTCTCATTGACCTGAATGATAGCTTTTCCTGAGAAGGCACTACTGGAGCAAGCTCATGGAGTAAAACATGTTCCTTATCATGAGCAATCTAATAGTAGGAGACTTATTAGCAATGTAGAAACTAATGTTAAGTCAGAAAAGTAGACTTTCTGGAAGAAATGTTTTGTTGCAAAATGAGTTTTGCAGATAGAAATTGTGCCAAATCCAGATGACTGTGAGACTGTCTCCAAATGACAGTGAATGTTACGCTACCATCCTCCTCACACCAAAACGAGTGCAATGTATGTTGTGCTTTGCTTCCAAACTGCCCTTAGATTTTGTAAAACCTCTGGGGAAAGGCTGGCTTTTAATCCTTGCTCCTCAGCGCTTCCACTTCTCAGCTTCTTTCTGCTCTTGTGTTATTTCCCCCCTTTTCACTTTTGATAATATATTTTTAGAACATTACAAAATTCTTCTAACTGTAAATTCAGAGCTTTTACTCAACTTATATATTTTTTAAAATGTGCTTAAAAATTTTGTAAACTAAAAACTGAAAGAATTTTACAGCAGTCTGTACCTGCCAAATATCCTGGCATTGTTGCCTGAAAATGAATGTCAGTGAACCTAATAAGTTAACTGGGCTCTGTCAGCCTATTGGCATCTGTGAAAGCTACTGCTTAGATGTATATCCAAGAGGAAGAGAAGAAAGGGATGGGTGAATAAAAAAGCCCCCCAGTATCCAGATATGGGGGATAGCTCAGTGGTTTGAGCATTGGCCTACTAAACCCAGGGTTATGAGCTCAATCCTTGAGGGTGCTAGTTAGGGATCTAGGGCAAAAATCTGTCTGAGGATTGGTCCTACCTTGAGCAGGGGGTTGGATTACATGACCTCCTGAGGTCCCTTCCAACCCTGATATTCTATGGAGTTCTTGTCATTGTTTTTGCTTTGTTTCTTTGGGCCAGATCATCAGCAAGTGTAAATTGTCACAGCTCCATTGACTTCACTTGAGACATGACAAGGTACATCAGCCAAGGAGCATGTTTTCTTTCTTTCATTCAACATTAACTATTAATTAAGAATTGAACTCACAACCCTGGGTTTAGCAGGCCAATGCTCAAACCACTGAGCTATCCCTCCCCATCTAATTAAGAGTTGCTCTACCATCCAAGTTTAGGCCCCAATCCCACAAGCACTGATTATCACACTGCGCTAAGAAGTTTGCTCTCTAAAATCATCACAATAGGAGCATGTTTTACTCGAGTTGCATTTACATTTCTTTTAGTTTTACTTTTACTTTTGCAACAATAGAGAAAAATATTAACAGGATAGAAACCTTTGCCAGCATGAGCAGTAGTAAATCAGTGACCCCAGGACTACATAAAATCAATTGATACTATCAGAAAAAAAAAGTGGATGAAATAAAGTGTGCGAGAAACCAGTAATGGATTATACCTAAACTTATCTCAGTCATCTTGGACCATTGATAATGTTTTAATTTTTTTGTATTTGTTTTTTGTATGCAAGGGGGCAGGAATCTTGTATTGTAACATCAGTGTTACTGGCAGGTGTTCAGATGCAATGGTAATGAAGCTAATATAGGCAGAGTTGTAGAGATGGAATAGGATAATAGGTGACAATCATTTCTTGTGATTTCAGTTGATGGAACTGTCATTCCTAAGCACATTGTTGTAAACAAGAAAGGCCGGTATCTAAATGTGCCCTTGTTGCCAAGAAGGCTAAGGGCATATTGGGCTGTATTAGTAGGTGCATTGCCAGCAGATTGAGGGAAGTGATTATTCCCCTCTATTCGGAACCGATGAGGCCACATCTGGAGTATTGTGTCCAGTTTTGGGCCCTCCACTACAGAAAGGATGTGGACAAATTGGAGAGAGTCCAGCGGAGGGCAACGAGAATGATTAGGGGTCTGAGACACATGACTTATGCGGAGAGGCTGAGGGAACTGGGCTTATTTAGTCATCAGAAGAGAAGAGTGAGGGGGGATTTGATTGCAGCCTTCAACTACCTGAATGGGGGTTCCAAAGAGGATGGAGCTAGGCTGTTCTCAGTGGTGGCAGATGACAGACCAAGGAGCAATGGTCTCAAGTTGCAGTGGGGGAGGTCTAGGTTGGATATTAGGAAAAATTATTTCACTAGGAGGGTGGTGAAGCACTGGAATGGATTACCTAGGGAGGTGGTGGAATCTCCTTAGAGGTTTTTAAGGCCCAGTTTGACAAAGCCCTAACTGGGATGATTTTGTTGGTGTTGGTCCTGCTTTGAGCAGGGGATTGGACTAGATGACCTCCACAGGTCTCTTCCAACCCTAATCTTCAATGATTCTATGATAAAGCTCATGGAAGTCAATGGAAAGACTCCCATCTACTCCTGATGGGGTTCAGATTAGGCTCAAAGTGAATATTCCTCATTCACACAGTTTACTGGAACAGAGGGTCAATGCATAGAAACTGTAGCGAGTGTAGGATTGAATGGTCTAATGTCTGGCCAAGATCCACTCACTGTAAGGAGTGCATATTTGATGCCTTGTATTTGTGTCATGGAGGAGTACAAGTCCTCTGTTGTCTCCCCCATCAGTGATACCTCACCACTGAGTTTAAAAGGTATTTTGCAATATCAGGATTGAATATTTAATGAGTCTTAACAAAGGAAGTTGATGGCAGGAGACTCAGAACAGGACTGCTTTCTTTCCTTGTACCTTTCCCCAGTATGCTGCATGTCTCTGCATTGGATTATGGATACTGCCAGCATACCATGGAGCACTTCATTTATCAGTTTTGCTCTCTGACTTGTTGTAAAGCAGATGAGAAATTTTTGAGACGCTGTATTTGTTTTATGGGCAATGAATTTTCAAGTTTCATGTAGTTTCCTATGTTTTTGTTAGAAAAAATTGAGAGATGGGTAAAGTTATGGCAGAGTCAAAATTTGAATGCTTATATCTTTGACAGCTTTCAGGCTGACCATGCCAAATACCCTGCTTTACACATTATCAGCCTACATTTTTAACGCAGAGAACTAAAGCACTCACTGTGCTTGGGCACAGTGGAGAGAAGGAGCTGCAGTCAGGGGGTCGGCTGTGACTGATTCTCAGCTGGTTGGTCCTGGAGTTATGCTGGCAGAGATTCCCCCTACACAGGAGTATTCTCCCTTGACAATCTTTGGTCACTTTAGGTTCACTTTGCACCATGTAGAACATATAGTTTTTCCACACTTGCCGAGAGTCTGTTCCAGAGAATTTAAAAACAGATCACAAAGACAGATCTCCTACCGACACTTTATTTTCTGATGCTCTAAAATGTAAATTTTACTTGCCCCGTCACTCTCGATGCGTAGTCTAACGAGCAATAGGCGATGATGCTATCATAGGGATTCAGCAAACCATCCCAATTCAGCAAAGCACTTAACCATGTGCTGGAATCCAGCTGACTTCAATAGGATTTAAGCATGTATGCTTTGTTGAGTTGGGGCTATAGTAAGCTATCTGCCTTCCCTGAGGTTTTCATGCTGGCATTCCCTTTTGAGATGTGAAGTACCTGAACTTTTCCAGATTAGTTAGGTCATCTCCAGTTAACATGTATCAGTGCATAACATTTCTTAATTATTACATTTTTAATTCAAACACCCCCTCCCCTTTCTTCTCTCCACCTTCCTCCTCTGCCCACACCTGCTGTTCTGATGCAAGTGTAATGCCGATAGCCCCTGGTCGTTGGGCAGGATTGAACCTGGGACCTCTGGAGCTTAGTGCCTGAGCCAAAAGCCAAGTGGCTGTTAACTAAAGCTGTAGAGCAGACTCATTTTATCTCTCTCTCTAAGTGGGCTCAGTGCCACTAGATGGGACAGAACACCACACCCAGGAGGTGTATGGGTTACACAAGGATGAACATACCTGCTCCACTTCCATCCAGAATTAATCTGTTAACATTGGACATTGTTAATTATTGCTCTCTTGCTCACTTCGCTGAATGTTACTACTCTGAAAAGGGAAGCTGAACATGGTGTTGAATAATCTATATTCTTTCCAAGACAACTTCTGGCTATGTTGATGAAACAATAAATGGCTAAAAATGTACTGTACATATGATAAAAGAAATTTGAATTATACCCTTATTGAAAAGTGTCCAGAATTCGATCAGAAATGATAACCTTTGTATAGGTATTTTAAACTGTCCTATAGAATTTAATAGAGAATTATTTCCCTTTTATAGAATTCTGTAGGATGGTTAAAAAAACATAGCAAATATCTAATTCTTGTTTATATTCAACAGGGCCTTTTAAAAGTACTTTCTATAAAATCCTGTGCGGATGAAAGATTTTTTCCATGAAGACAAAGTTCAAAATACAACAAAATTCAAATGTGATTATCTGATGTTTATTGTAATAGAAGGGGCAACATTTACCTGAATCTCTATTCCTTGAGCATCCAAATCTTCCACTGCAGTGGAAGACTGCAAGATCAGGCCCTGAGCCAACATGAAGTAACATTTTTTACAAGCAAATAAGGAAGCCAATGTAACTCTCGACTGTGTGATAACATTCAGGAGATCACGGCATTTTTCAGTCTTACCCAGCTCTTATAAATTAACGTGGAACCAATGTCTCCATTTAACCAAAGGTAAACCCTAAATCTGTGGTGGAATGAAACACAGCATTGTAACTCCTGATGATATGTCTGAACTTTGCATGTGTAAATAAATACAGACAGCTAATGTTATTTCCTAATTTTAGTTTGATGTAACCAATTACATTTTTCACATGCGTTAGTGATGTGTCATGTCAAGGAAACAAATTTACTTAGTGTGTAGTAACTGTTAATGAAGAAGTAAAACAAACATCATACCCAATCCACAATTATAATTGTGAGGTATTGTCTAGTAGTAACTGGAAATAGACAAGCTGACAGATAATTTCTATCAATGGACTAAATTAAATGAATGAAAAATTAAAAGACTATTACATGACTGACATGGATCTTTCACAGGTAAGGTGGACTTGGCCAAAGATTCAGGCAATTGGTTAAAAGTACTTTAAGCTCATTGTTGTGTGAAATTTAAAAATAGACATGATAGAATAGAATCTTTTCCCCACTGATCATACACTGCTGCAAGTGGGGAGAAATCCTAGCCTTATAGAAGTCAATGGCAGTTATGAAAATACATGAAGTAACATTGGTATACAGGATCTGGAAATGCTACAGATAAATTAACTACTTGCCATCCTAGAGCTGTAACCAAAAATCCCATTTAAAACTAAATAGGAACATTTTGAACACCACATTGGATTTGTGAAAAGAAATCCTGTGTTGGCTGTTGTATGGTGAAACATGCTTAGCCTAGCTGGTTGGGAAATGCTGTTTTGTTGAGAGTGAAATTTATATAATACAATATAAAATTTGTAAAAAGTCCATAGGAATGAAACATTTTGATTTTATCAGAACAAACCATTCAGTTGATCTGAAATGAATTGTTTTGTGGGAAATTTTGAAATATTTTAGCTTTGTTCTATTTTGGAAGCAAAAAAAATTCAAAGACACAGAATTTCATATGAAACAGAAAATCTAGTTTTAGCTCGGCTATAGGAAAACTAAAAGCAGAGAGTCTCAATTGTGACAAAGTTCCTCCGCTTATTGGCGGATTTTCTTGCCTCAGAGATTCACCATGTGGGTTGGGGAACAGTCCAGAGACCTTCCCCTCTGGAAGAACCCACAGTCCAGGTCAATTGGGAGGTTTGGGGGGAACCCGGGCCTGTCCTCTACTCCGGGTTCCAGCCCAGGGCCCTGTGGACTGCAGCTGTCTATAGTGCCTCCTGTAACAGCTGCATGACAGCTACAACTCCCTGGGCTACTTCCCCATGGCCTCCTCCAAACTCCTTCCTTATTCTCACCACAGGACCTTCCTCCTGGTGTCTGATAACGCTTGTGCTCCTCAGTCCTGCAGCAGCACACCCTCTCACTCTCAGCTCCTTGCGCCTCTTGCTCCCAGCTCCTCACACTCGCACCACAAACTGAAGTGAGCTCCTTTTTAAAACCCAGGTGCCCTGATTAGCTTGCTTTAATTGATTCTAGCAGCTTCTTCTTATTTGGCTTCAGGTGTCCTAATTAGCCTGCCTGCCTTAACTGGTTCTAGCAGGTTCCTGATTACTCTAGTGCAGCCCCTGCTCTGGTCACTCAGGGAACAGAAAACTACTCATCCAGTGACCAGTATATTTGCCCTCTACCAGACTCCAGTACCCCACTGGTCTGGGTCTGTCACACAATATAGACAGAAAGTCAAAAGCCATCATTCAGTGTTGATCTGAATACCCTTGTGATTGGCTGTACTCACTATCGCAAAAGGATGGACTTAGGGTATGTCTATACTTACTGGCTGGTTCGGTGGCAAGCAATCGATCTTCTGGGATCGATTTATCGCGTCTTGTCTAGACGCGATAAATCGATCCCAGAAGTGCTCACCGTCGATGCCGGTAATCCTGCTCCGCGAGAGGAGTAGGCGGAGTCAACAGGGGAGCCTGCCTGCTGCGTGTGGACCTGCAGTAAGTACCTTTAAGTTCGAACTAAGGTACTTCGACTTCAGCTACGTTATTCACGTAGCTGAAGTTGCGTATCTTAGTTCGAACTGGGGGCTTAGTGTGGACCAGCCCTTAGAAAAAGAGGTAAGCAGCAAAAGGTTGGGTAAAAACAGAACTGGAAAAGAATATTGCAGAACCTTGATGGATATCAGGAAACCATCTCCTCTCCGAGTCTAAGCTGTAGTTTCAGCTTCATTTTTGAATGATATATGTTTATACCAAATTAATAAAAAAAAGTCTGTCTGAGTGAAGATGGTCAGATAATTGTTTGTTTTCCAATATTATACAGCAAAGTGAGAAACAAAACTAAAATTGAAAGTGATAAAGGACTAGTTTAAAGGTAAAGAAGTGGAGAAAAAAATCTCGGGAACATAATGTAAAAATCAGGAAAGTAGGAATAAAATGAGGAATTTAGGAGAACTACATTTTACAAAGGGCCAGGTGGTCCTTCACTTTTGCCCGTGTAAGCCTCATTGGTGTCCATGGAAATCATGCATGAATTTGAAGGTAGATATTGGTCCCATGGAATGAGTTCCCAGGGAAGTCAATTGAAACAAAGTTCTATATCTTGCTATCATTTGGTTCTTAGATCTCTCATTGAAGTTGGTGGGGATTAGGAGGGTCTCACTAACAGGAAATGGCCCAAACAGTGTAAAGGGGTTTAAGAGACACTTATCTTTGATCCTTTTGAGTGAGGGGATGATGAACAAAAGCAGAAAGGATGGATTAAGAATACTAAAAAAGGAAGATATTTTGGATAGGATAATGTTCTCCTAAAATGTCCTGGATACTGAAAAGAAAAGAGAATGCACCATAGGCAGATCTGGCAGCAGCAAACACATTGCTCAGTGTAGCTCTCTCAGAACTGAGATTTTGCAAGGCAGGGGATAAAGG
Source organism: Chrysemys picta bellii (assembly GCF_011386835.1). Lineage (NCBI taxonomy): Eukaryota > Metazoa > Chordata > Testudines > Emydidae > Chrysemys > Chrysemys picta. Next base: position 76,782,458 of record NC_088799.1, read on the forward strand.
GTTCAGAGTAGGAAAATTCAGGCAAACAGTGCTGCAATGCTAACAAAATAGAACTGTTGTGAAAAACAGTGATCTCCTGTTGTAGCACTGACCAAGGAAACCAACAAGGAAACTTGAAAGCTCATCTCTTTCACCAACAGAAGTTAGTCCAATAAAAGATATTACCTCACCCACCTTGTCTCTCTAATATAATGGTACATTTTATACATACAGCGAATTTTATACACACACAAGCAATAATAACCCACTTTTCAGCACTGTAATGATAACTATAAGGAAGTGAAAAGTGAGGTGATGAAATTCTTGAGTCTACTTGAGCTGCTATTGAGTAGGAATCATGAGGTGAACTTACATGGTAGCGAGATTGTGTTGCTGGAAGACATGGAATCATGATAACTCAGGGCCAGATTCTGCCACTCTTACTCAGGTTGAATTACCCTGCAAGTAGTCCCATTTGTGTCCCTCAGCTTGAATTGCTATCTTTCCCCATGCTTCCCCTTTACCTCTTTCCTTGTTCAGTCACCTTTGTATCATCTAAAGATAGAAGACAAACTAGATTAGGAATGGTTAAGGGACAGGAATCCTACTGAGTGGATTAACACTCTTGCCATTTTCACTTCAATTTGCCCATTCACAAATCTTCACACTAAGTTTTCTGTCTCCACGAATCTGATGGATGTGGGGGGTGCAGAACCCACCTGTCAATCACTGATGTCAGTGTTTAGGAAAGCCCTTAGAAAATCAAGGCAGAAAGTTCTGCCTGCAGATTAGTAAAATGACAGTTTACAGGCAAAAATACAAAGCATAGAAGAGGACTTGTTTAGAAACAATGTTCATTGGTTATTGTTCTTGCTTATTATAATTATTTGCTGAATCATTGCCTCCTACCATGAAAAATTATCTTTAAAAGTCAAATATCCTCTCAGATGCACTTTTCAGCTGCTGGCCATCCCTCAAGATGGCAGACAAGCTGCAGAAGTGGGAATTGCAAATAAGTAAGAGTTTGTTCTGTTGTTGTCCCCCCAGCTCTATGCGCAGAAAGGGAGAAACCTACAGGGTTCATGTGGCAGGTAAGAGAAAAACTCAGACTGCATATTGGCATGCAATACTATTGGAAAATATTTTAACATACCTTAAAATACAGCAGAATGTATATCTGTCTACAAGCTCTCTGCACAATTGGCAAAAGTACTGTGAGACTTAAGTAACTTTGTATATAAAGTACAGATGCTGAAGAGTTCAGGGAACTTGTGGATTGTACAGTTTCAGTGCAGCAAACACCTAACAGAGCATACTTTCCAACCAAAAGGGATCTAATATTTTGTGTTATTTCTGATTCACGAGCAATATTTGGTCTGAACACGGAAGCAGAGCTAAAGACGGAGCATGATATTGCCTGCAGCATTCGACAGAGGTTATTGCACAAAACGTTTGTCAGAGTGCCAAAGGGAGTGATGAAAGAGGAACAGCCTGTGACATATCAGCCAAAGCAGGATCACTCGCATCACCAGCTATTCTTTAGTGTCTGCAGTTAGAAGTGCATACATCCACACAAACTGGGCTGGGGCAAGCATTGATTTGAGCTAAAACAGTCTGGATAGAAAGCTGGAACCTAACAGCAATAGTATTCCTTCCAACTCTCACAGGATCCCATTGCCACAGGCAAACACCATTTACTGGAGCGCTAACATAAGAGCACATTGTGCTGCATGATCCATCCTCTGAGATGCTCCTGCCTCTGAGATTGAGATAATTTGCATTAGCATTAGACTAAGAGAAGCAGAGTAGTGGTGCAAGTGTCCAGCCTTTGCCAGAGCACATTTGTAGTAAGAAAACATATCAACATTTGTGATGTGTTTTATTGCCATTTAGAATTTTTGCAATTTTTCTTTAGAAATGGAAAACAATTCTATGGCATCCTCTGTACCTTTTTAGGGTAACATACAGTGAAAATGGAATCACACAGCAGAGAGTTCACAGCTGCAAAAGGATGGTAAATAGCCGAGGCTTCTGACATGGATGAGATGTTGCTGTCACCAAACAGGAAGAGTGTTATAGTGAAACCATTGATCAAACACCAGCCTTATGCTTTATGGGAACTCAAGAAACTAACTGTAGAATTTTTTGGACACAAATCAAGAAATAGAGACCATGTAGAAATGAGATAACATAAAAGCGACCGAGTGAAAAGATCAGAAGGAAAAGTCTGATGAAACTGAAAAAAATGATTTCGTGACATTCAGGTGGAATTTTTTCTTAGTTCTTTCCAGTCATTTCTGAGCTCAAATTTTCATTTTTTAGTAATTTCATGAAATTCATATTTTTGTACCTAAAAACCTGTAAGATTTTAAATTGTGCCTATTTTCAAATCAAATTTCAAAATTTTACATTGTGTACTCATAATAGCCTTATTATCAGCCAAAACGTGTATAATTCTGGTGTTTTTTTTTTTTCATTTTATTGTTTTTGTAAAACGAACCATTTTTAAACATTTGGAACACAGTGCAAAATACTGTGATTTATGATATTTTAGAATATAAAAGAGTTTTTGACTCTTTGCAGTAGTTGTATTAAGGAGTAATTGAGCAACACAATAGTTGGAGTGAGTGGCAAATAGCATATATAGGTCATGATCCTGAAAAGAGATACAGGCATACTTAAAAGGGACATAGTTTTTTATTGAAATGTCCTGATGATAGAAAGTGTCAGGTAAGTTGCAACAGATGATAATGGCACTAGAGTAAAGGTGATGGTGCTGTTTGTGATGTGGATTGTTGACCCCCAGCAACTGAACTAATAACAATGCATGTCATATAGGCCACAAAGCAGCTTAGTGTGTACTAGGGGTGAAATCCTGCCCCCCTACTGAAGTCAATGGGGCCAGGATAGTCACTACTGACCTGGAAAACATTCAAATCAATGCTGTCATGGTGAAAAAACTCCTAACCCCATAACCAAACCTGTGACTAACCCAGCTTCCCAAATTTTACTCATTGATGTAAATAACCACTGAGAATTGTTCATCTTCTGTATTTCCATTTGCATGGCAAATGTATACATTATACTTTAATATATTGTTCCCCATAAGAAAGATTTAAATATTTGTAAAAAGAGACAAGCTGTCTGAAGAAGACATTGGTGTGATGTTATGTTCTAAATATGATTTGTTTTATAAATAAATTTGCATAAAAGTATCTATCCCTGGATGTCATAGTTCTAGTTTATCTTTAATTCAGATGCTCACGAAATGTAAATTATTTTTACAGCTAAATAAAAGCTGTACAAAGCTGCCAGGAAAGAATGATGAGACACACATTGTGCCATGCAGTCATGATAAATCCAGCAGCACCATGGTTACAGTCAAAATGTAAGGCCCCCCAGCAACTAGGGAATATGAGTACATATAGATTTCTTTGACCAGCTTTAGCAAACTAATCTTAACTGGAGAAGCATGTCACGCATGACATTAGTTCAGTAGCAGAAAATATTTACCTAAAAGCTCGACAGTCATCCAATATGTGGAGTAACTGCTGGTATTTATATAAAGCTTTTCTTATGGAATAAAAGCATCAGTGTGTTTTGGGCTTTATTCTGCCTGTGCGTGTGTGTGCGTGTGTGTTAGAGAGAGAGAAATAATGATATCAGTATTCTTTTAGCATGGTAAGGTTTACAATGGCTATTGGTGAGAATATTGATGTTAGGATAAAAACGCTTATGAAATATGAAGTGATCCTCAGGGTGGCAATGACATGCTTTTATTTTATTTTCTCTACGTTTGTGCTGGCGTTTAGCTTCTTCGGAGGCAAACAACTCACAGTGAGAAAATGTGGTTGTATCTTCTTTAGCAGTGGAGGTCTCATGTTACGTTAAAAAAAATGTACTTTGCAAAAATGCAGTGCTTGTGGACCGTGTTCTGCACTCCCATACACCTGTGTCAATCCAAAATAACTCAGTTAACTTCAGTGGAGTCACTCTGGATGGAAGCTGGTATAACTTCAATTAGAATTTGGCACTCCATCTAAGGAGAAGTTTAATTCTGTCTACCTCTACAGATACAGGAATATAGATGTGACCCAGAGACCCACTGGTGATTCACTACTCTGAGAGTAACTCTTGCCAGGCCTGACATACTCACTACACCTAACACACTGTTGTCTTGATATATACCCAAAAGGTGTCAAGTACTATGCCATTGGAACACTAATAAATCACTGATCATTACTATCCTTGTGTGATGGATGTATGGTCAACCTACAAAGGATTATACAGATGTGCCGGAATTATGACTAAAATGTGTTTAAAGCAGGCATGTGAAGAGGAGTTGATATACAGTTTTTTTTCCAGATAAAGGAATGTGGTTCTGCCTGCTTAAATGTCTCCCCCAAGTAAATTGAGCAAGGTGTGACCAAAGACAAAGAAAAACACATTTGCATGCCAAGCAAACAGAGCTATCAGGAGGGAAAAGTGATTATTGAACACTCTCAATGGGGGATAGATACTGCACCCCCAGGAAACCATCCTGCCTCTTGACGCAGGGTCATTGAACTTTGAGAGAGAGAGATTTTTCAAAGGTTTACTGGACTATAAAGAGAGACCAGACCTGAAGAAGAGCTCTGTGTAAGCACAAACACTAGTCCCTTTCACCAACAGAAGTTGGGCCAATAAAAAAAAAATTACCTCACCCACCCTGTATCTATAGAGAGAGGGGCAGAGAGCTACTGAGTTACCCTTCACCTGGGAAGACAGAAACTTGGACTTTCTGGGGATTCGGGCTAAGAGCTAGTCTGCCATTACTGGGAAAGGAAAGCTGGTGAGTAAACTACCTTGAACAAAGACTGTAGCTTGCTAAGTTAGGTCTTAACCATTAGAAAGTGTATATTTACTTTTGTTTGTTTGTAACCTTTTCTGTCTTTATCGCTTATATGTTAACTGTCTTAAAACCTTTCTTTTTGATTGAATCATAGACTTTAAGGTCAGAAGGGACCATTATGATCATCTAGCTAATAATTCCCCATGTGGAACTGTATCAAATGCCTTACTTAAATTGAGGTAAATTAGATCCACTACGTTTCCTTTGTCTAGAAAATCTGTTACCTTCTCAAAGAAGAAGATCAGGTTGGTTTAGCATGATCTATCAGTGTAATTGCGCAAGTGTGCAGATTGGACTGTTCATTCCCTGAGCTGTGCTATACCAGGGTTGTCTGTGGCTGAGTTTCCCAACAAGTAAAACTGCTTGACTGATGTGGTCATCTCAGATTCAAGTACCCTCAGTTCTCCTGTTCTTAACAGGAAAAAAACAAAAACAAAACCCGCATACACAATGATGACTCTTCCCTGTCCCCTGCCTCTACTGCATGGATGTTACAGTGCTGCCTTAAACAAACTAAGCACTCAGGCCAAGTTGCTCCAAAAATGGTGGGTCCTGCAGAGCCCAAGAAATAGGAGCAAATAGGAGCCTCTGAAGAGTCTTTGCAAAAGAAGGAGCAGAAAGCATGACTAGTCAGTGCAGCCACAATGCCTCTGCAAGCAGCATATTTGCATGGGATGTTTGGGAGGAAGTAGTCACACAACATTTCTGTCTCCCAGTAGCTTTTGGAATCACATATTTTCTTTGAAGCTGTGGCAGCCCTTATACAGTACCTTGCTCTCTCCGCTAGCTTTATTGTTTCTGATGTTCCCAGTGACGGCATTGTGATCAACTCACTAATCTGAACTCTCCCTATGGCCTTCTGGCTACTTGTGCATTATCTTCCCTTTGCAGTAGTTCCTGAATTTTGCAGAGCCTCTTAGGTCCTGATCCATAGTTTTTATTTGGGTCAATGGTTGTACTAGCTACCTTCTCCCCTTGCTTCCAGACACTCATTTTACTGGTGGAAAACAGTGGAGTGTACAACAGACAAACTAAACCATGAAGGGGAAAAAAGGAGAGAAAGAGAGTGTGTGCAACCCAGCATAAAAAATAAATGTATCTTCTTGTTGCTGTTGGAGCACTCAGAGGCTGCAGTCTAAATAGATATGACATGGCACAGTGCTCGCCCCAAAGAGTTAGTTGTGTCCACATTCACACAGGTGTTAAAAAGGTAATTGGGAAAAAACTTTCTAAATCTTTTCACACTGTTCTCCAGGGAAGGGTTTTTGAATTGCCATGTATTTGGTATGTGTGATGTGTCTATTTTAACCTGTCCTGACTTTTTTCCATTTTGATTAAACAGGGGAAAATAGAAGCCAGACACTTACATACAGGTGACACTAATGGCCAGTTTCTAAATATTACATGAACAGGTATGAATGCTGAAGGGTGCTGAGATTCTTGTGAGGTGCTGAGTCAGCTCCCATTGACTTCTGTAGGAGTTGAGGGTCCTCAGCAGCTTGCAGGATTAAGCCTGGGAGCCCCAATTTAGTAAAGCATATAAGCAGCTGTTACTTTTAAATAGGGATGGATTTAAGCACGTATTTAAAGTTAAGCCCATGCTTAAGTGCTTTGTAGAATTGGGTCATCAAGCACATGTGGGAATGGTCCCATTGACTCCAATGGACCATGCATCTGCTTAAAGTTTAGTGTGTGCTTAAGCTCTTAGCCAGGTTGGGTCCAGAATGCACATCTCCCATGTATGTCAAACATCCTCGGCTCTGCTTATTTTGTAAAGTGCATCAGGCTTCAACAGCTCAGTTCTGTTCTTTGGAGATATTCCGCTTCTCACTTTTAACTTTAATATGTGAAAATTGTCACTTTAAAAATGTGTACCTATCTATTTATCTACTGAAGTCATCATAATACTGAAAAATGTAAGAGCAGTAAACCTCTTGACCTTTTAATATTTTATATTTATAATGGCCAATCGTTTAAATCGAACCAAACAATGCTGTTTAGAAACATTGAAAAAAGAAGAATCACTCTCAGCTGATGGCTCGTATGACAAGGTGCTGCTCAGAGTGAATTTTTATGCTTGAGTTATAAACCCTTGAAAAATGGGGACCCTAATGCAAAAGCTGACACAGCTTTAACTAAAGCAGCTCTAGTAAGTGCTGCCATAATTATTTGCTCATTAATTACAAATTTTGCAAGACGCGAGAGTAACACAAATTGGAAAATAGGAATAATTATCAGTAATAAAGCCACAGAAGCTGGACACATTGAAAGTATCTTCCTCTTTAAATTTAATAATAGCAAGACAGCTAGAAAATTAATAAGAAATACGTAATTGAAAATTAACCTTGCAAATCTGCTGTTAATAAACCATGGTACTCTTGCATTACAATAATTTTACAGAGCCCTTAATTTGCATTTGAAGTGCTATCCCAGGTAATACTTTGTGTTCAGAACAATCTATGTGTGTTTGGGTTTGCAGATAAAATACAGAGCATGCACATTAACATAGTTAAAGTTTTTGGACCATGGAATAATGTTTACTTTGTGTTCTGAATGGCCTAGGAAATGCATTTTTATAACCAGAATGACTGGAAGCCAAAAGTACAATGGTGATCTTGTGCCTGCTGTTATGCCTGAATGCTGTTTTGTTGTTGTTGAATCAGAGTATTGTAGTGCATGCTGCTTTCATCCTCAATTTGTTTCACATTTCCGTAAATATTCCAGTTTTGGTGATCAGACATATTGGTGATCAGACCATTGATGGAGTTTTCCTGGATATGGGATTTGAGTTATCCCAGGTCTGGGAACCTGGGTTAGCCAAGTTCAGCTGCGAGCATCCACACTTCTAAGCCATATCTGAGTGATACCTGTGTAGCCATGTCTGCACTGGGCCTGCACTAAACCTGCGTTAGGCACTAGGACTTCTGGGGTCACATCTCATGGTTCTTTGGCCTGCACTAATCTGCACCACTGTGTAGTGTGAGCCTCTGACCTCCTGGCAGCATGCTGGGCTGAGAATCTCTGAGATGGCATCAAGTGCTGTGCAGAGATGAAGCAGGCTGCATGGAAATGTGGGGTTTAAATCTTGACTCCGTGTATATAAACTGTTAGATGACTTCTGGTGCAGAAGAAGAGATTAGGTAGAAGAGCTGGAAAATATGGCCGAGAGGGAATTGTGGGAAGGTATTGGAGGATGATCAGCACCCAAGTGAAATAACTGGGATTATCCACACTGCAAGGGTGGGTGGGTTGTGGCCCAAGTTAAAATGGAGACTGAGTTCTTCCCTACACTCCCAGTCAAGCAAACTGGTCTGGTTTCAGAGCATGTCCAAACCTGGGAGAAAGGATTTTTGCGTTGGGATGGGGGCCAGGTAAGAGCCCAAGTTAACTCTGTAGTGAAGACGTATCCTCCTGTTCAGTGAGTCAGTGGTAAGTAGCACTAAGCACACAGTTGCTAGGCTACAGTGGATCCTATCATCACTGTATTTCTGGGTAGATCTGGTGGGAGGCAGTGTAATCTAGTGGGCTGAAAAAGAGCTGGGAGTTCAGAGCTCCTGGGGCCAACTTCTTAGCGGGTGTAAATCAGCACAGCTCCTTTGAGTTAATGGAAATGCACCAATTTACTCTAGTCAAGAATCTGGCATATAGGTTCTATTCCCAACTCTGCCGATGCCTCTCTATCTCCATATTCATAAAATAGGGATAATAGTTACCTGGCTACTACTTATGGCTGTTGTGACCATTAAATAGTTAATGTTTATAAGTTCAAAGTACTATATGTTATACATTATTAGATTTTTTGTCTTTTTATTTTCTCAGGAGTTTTATTTTCAAATTGGAACTATTAGTCCTATTGTATCTTGCTAAATGGCCTTTCCATATACTATGCTTTATAAATAGGGTACTATACTTTTCCTACTGTATATTCATAATGCACTCACACATTTATTGCCAAGTGTTTCGCACAAAGGTGTGCAGTGTTTCATTACAGTGCAGTGCATTACAAAGTGGTTTTTCAAAAAAATTATTCAGATGTACAGTATTTAGCATCCTAGAGGAAGAAGAGAGTACACTCAAAACATGGTTTGTGCACTATTCCAAGCACCACCACTGACTGCATGTAAAATGTTGGCTTCATTGTCCAAACCACAAATCCTAGGGAAAAGGCCATTTGGGGTCAGCGATTCAGCTGTTTGTTCATTTTATATAAGAGGGTAGCAGCAGTGTGCTTTCTGTCCAAAGCCTGCAATAGCAGGAACACCTTGCCTCTGAAAAGGCTGGATTCCCTGGTAGAACAGAGGAAGGTCCCGAAAAAAACCTCAAAAACAATTGCTGTCATACAGTCTTTGATTTGAACTCTTGTCCATTTATCTGCTACATACATATGCTTGACACTGCAGATAACTTAAGGCCTTTGTCACTTCCTTCCACAATATTCTGCCTATTTCAGAGACTCTTTCAGTGCAGACATGTTTTTGTATTAGCGCCTCTCCCTTGTACAACAGGCCAACTGCACTATTAGAACAACAATAATAATAGATTATTACAATTCTATAGTGACTTACACCAGAGGAGCTCAGGGTGCTTGAAGGATATGAGTAAGTTTCAACTGGGACTACCCTTGAGGGATAGGTACCTAAAGAGCTGTGAGAAGCTCAGCTCTTTCAGTTCACGGGAGCACGGGGTGGGTTTGAATTTTGGTTAGCCTGTGTACTAAGGTTGCCTCTCTGAGGTACAAAACAACAGTACAGCAGGGGATACTGAGCCCATAAAACTGGACAGTTGGCAGTGTGTACTGAGCACCCTCACAGATTTCCTGCAACAGCTACTTCAAAAACGGGATGACCCTGGGAAAACCTGGACAGGCAGCACCCTATTGTGTACTCACTCCCAGAGCATCGCTTTGAGATTTGAATCTCAAAGTGAAAGTTAACCATAGCTGCCAAGTTTTTCCTGGGTTTGGGCCAAACTATGCAACACCATAAATCCCTCCCTCATCCCCAACCCCGGGTGGGACAGGGCATGTCTGCATGAAACTCAGTACGGGTTCACCTGCCTCCATGCAACAGTGCCTAGTTTGGGGCATTTACTGAAATCCAAAAATAGATGAGTTTCACTTGGTATGGGGGGGTTTGTTATGAAATTTTGCAGCCCCAAAAGTATTAATCCTGGACAGGGCATAACTGCTGAAGCAAGGGGTATTAGAAACTGCTCATTAGCAAACTGGGGTTATCAGACACCCAGGTCCTGACCTTCAGTTGGTCGCAGGCCTCTCTCATCGTTAAAAGCAGCTGCCTCCCCATGGTTTTCTGCAGGGAGTTCTGCTCTGCTGAAGGTTGGCTGCTGTCTGCGCCCTGCCATGGCAGAACTGTTGACAGGAACTGCCTGCAGTTGTGCATGTGCAATCAGCACCACTGGGGGAAGAGACTTTCCCCAAGTCAGGAGGTAAGAAAATATAAGCAGGGCTGTGTGCCAAGGACAGAAGAGGGGCTGAATGCCAAATGCCAAGAAACAAGTGTATCAGGTGGGGCAAGGAGTTGGCAAAACCATGACTCTATCCTCCCCACTTGCTGTGGAATGGAGTGTGCTGCACCATGAAAAGGGCACCTTAGAATACTCCCTCCCTAGCTGAAACAAAGGGGCTGCAGAGGGAACTGTGCCTTTGTGGGGCCACAATGCATCCCAGTGCTCCCTGTAGGCAGAGTATCTGCTCCTCCTTACGGCTGTGTTTAAAGAGCCAGAAATAAACTATCCCTACAAGATAAGGAAATGGTTTCCTTACTGTGAGGTAGGTTCTGCCATTCAAACTCCAATCATGTAGCCCCTGTCTCATTGAGTAGCCCCAATGATCTGATATCCTTTCTGACTGCAAAGAGAGTAGGACTATTGGAGGTGTATAGTACCAATCCATTCAGCCTGAGCAAAGGTATCAAAATGTGGCTTGGATCATCTGATGATCAGAGGTTCTAATCCTCCACAATTCCACTTTGGCTTCAAAAATGCTAACTACACTTCTGTCTTTTTCACGGCAATCTATTAACAATTTTAACCTGTCGTCTTAAGTCATTGAGATGCATTTTTAAAACACTAAAAAGCAGCCGATAATTCAAACTGATCCAGGATTAAAAAAAATGTTAATACCTTTAATCGATCAAAGCTAATTCATACAAATTGGGCTCTGTTCACTATCATAGCCAAGTATAAATGGTGATGGTGACATCACTGAGGCTGGGGTCTGCCAACCCGAGTTACACTATTGTAATGACAATGGACTGATTTAACTATTAGGATCTCATTTAATATTTCATACTTAAAATGAAGCCTAGCCTGTAATTCAGGTTTATGGGGAGTGCATATTGTGGAATCAGTGTAGAACAGATTCCGGCATAGAGAAACTTTGCAATTAAAGGAAATGTTTGTGAATGGCATACTTACTGCATACACCGTAACTTTTAAGGCCTGGTGGAAATCCTTTTAGAATGAAAAATTACTCTGGAATAGCTTTTAATAAACAAATGGCTGGAAGACCTTCTAAAGTTTTCCAACACACAACCTCTGAAAAAAATCATTTGGATGGCACAGAGAGAATATTGCATTTTTGTAGGCCCCTGAACCAATAAATATAAATATAGGACCTTTCAGCAACAATTATAGTTACCCAGTTGATTTATAAGAATGGTGTCAAAGTAGCCTAGGTCCAGATCCATTCCTTATTGTAAGGCAGGTGTGAGAATGCTCTCCTGTTCCTGCTGTTCTATTTGCTTTTAGGTTTGTTTTGGGCGGGGGGGGGGGGAGGAGGGGAATGACTCTAACACAGTTCCCCTGCATTCCCTTGAGATCTGCAATGTGGGAATCTGTTCCCATGCAGAGCAGGAGCCACTGGGGATGCTGGGGCCAGTTTTGTTCAACATCTTTATTAATGATATGGACGATGGGATAAATTGCACCCTCAGCAAGTTTGCAGATGACACTAAGCTGGGGGGAGAGGTAGATATGCTGGAGGATAGGGATAGGATCCAGAGTGATCTAGACAAATTGGAGGATTGGGCCAAAAGAAATCTGATAAAGGTTCAACAGGGCCAAGTGCAAAGTCCTGCACTTAGGAAGGAAGAATCCCATGCACCGCTATAGACTGGGGACTGACTGGTTAAGCAGCAGTTCTGCAGAAAAGGACCTGATGATTACAGTGGACGAGAAGCTGGATATGAGTCAGCAGTGTGCCCTTGTTGCCAAGAAGGCTAATGGCATACTGGGCTGTATTAGTAGGAGCATTGCCAACAGATCAAGGGAAGTGATTATTCCCCTCTATTCAGCATTAGTGAGGCCACACCTGGAGTATTGTGTCCAGTTTTGGTCCCCCCACTACAGAAGGGATGTGGACAAATTGGAGAGAGTCCAGTGAAGGGCAACGAAAATGATTAGGGGGCTGGGGCACATGACTTACGAGAAGAGGTTGAGGGAACTAGGAACTAAGTCTGCAGAAGAGAAGAGTGAGGGGGGATTTGATAGCAGCCTTCAACTACCTGAAGTGGGGTTCCAAAGAGGATGGAGCTAGGCTGTTCCCAGTGGTGGCAGATGACAGAACATGGTGCAACGGTCTCAAGTTGCAGTGGGGGAGGTCTAGGTTGGATATTAGGAAACACTATTTTACTAGGAGGGTGGTGAAGCACTGGAATGGATTACCTAGGGAGATGGTGGAATCTCCATCCTTAGAGATTTTAAAGACCCGGCTTGACAAAGCCCTGGCTGGGATGATTTAGTTGGTGTTGGTGTTGGTCCTGAGGTCTCTTCCTACCCTAATGTTCTATGATTCTAAGGAACTAAGGCCCAACAAGAGGAACTATGTAAATCTAAGCGAAGGAACATAGACCAGGCCTTGATCTCATAAATTCTCCTTCCTTACAAGGAAAAATGGTCCATAAGGAGGCCTTTTATCTGTGTCTAGTGTATGAAGCCAGGGTCAATTGCGCATCGCTAGCCATCAGCAATCCATTAATTGGAAGGAGCACTTCAATGGAAGTTGTGGTGACCCAGCACCCCGATTCTCAGACCTCTTCTTCTTTAGACACTGAAGTGTGGATTTAAGTGCCAACTTTGGGCAACCCAAGTTTGAAAATTTTGTCTCAATAACTTTTCATACCAAAATGGCCTTGTCAGCATGAGATACTCGTGATAATTATTCTCTTTAAAGTATTTAAGGTACAACAATACAAGCAAATTCCTTAACCAATACAAGTCTCTTTCTTGTGGCTGATGGAATAAAAGGAGGGTTGTACATCCAGGAATTTATAATGTCCAAGTTATTTAAACAAAAATGTCACTGCTTAGGGTTTGTTTTCAGTCGAAAGTGGATTTCCAATGCCCCTTAGTGCTAATAGATAATTGTATGGTATTTTCATCATTATTAGTTTAAGCTACTAGAATCCAACCTTTGTTTGTATATTGATGGAAAACCAGTACACTGGTTTCTTCCTATTTGGACTCCCAGCCCCTGGATGCAATGGGAATAAACACAATAGAAAGATTTGTAATACAGGCAAAGCAAGAACAATTAACATAGTGTTTAAATTTGCAAGGCTTGAGGGTTTTATTTGGAGTTTATTTGTAAAAAAAAAGTGTATTTCACTTTGTTTTTAGATGCTATTTATTGTGTTATTCATGCTTACCACACAGGAGACAAGATTTTTCATGTAACAGTAATATTTCTGATGCTGTTCCAAAAATAGACTAGAAGCCATGAGATTCCAGTAACAGATTTCTCCCTCTAGTGGCTGCAGAAAGGAAATACAAAGCTTAAAAGACAGGTCACGTTTATTTGTTAAGCATAAAGTGCATATAAGATAAAAATAATTATATTTAATCCCCAATTTAAAAGAAAAATCATTTTGATGTTGTAAGTGTGATTTTCATGGTAATATCTGTATCTTTTTTCTGTGTTTCTTTAGCTATTGAGACACAAAACTGAGGCAGATAGAAGCAGAGGGAGAATTTGGCCCATTTATATTAAATTACCATTAATGCTAACACAACTGAGTTTAGATAGTTAGTCAACACAAATGCAAATGAATTCAATTTACAATGGTAGATGTATATCGATAGAGCAGTAGGAATGCTGGTGGTTGGAGGAGAATTATAGTACGTTTAATATTTCCTCTCAGTTCATTTGGCAGCAGTGAGAAGGGGAAGTTTAGTATAACCATCTATTGCTTATCCCCAATTTCCAGATCTGCTGGTACTGACATATCTACATTGTCTAGACAAAGTGCTACCAACATAATTTTTAGTAAATGTGCTAATCTCAGCCTTGCACTGCCAGAGAAGTGTACTTGAGAATAATTGCCTGATGGTGCTCCAAGTGTATTCTCATAAGGAATAGGGAGTACTTTCTGTAGCGTAAGAGAACAGTGAAAGGAAGGGATAGGTGATCTTTGAAGAATTTGAGGTTTTGTGGATCATTTAAATTATATTTTGTGTTTAACCACAAGTCTAATTTTGTGAAACTTTTCCCTGTAATTTATCTTCCATGTTCTTTCAAATGTGATTGAATTACACCCTCCCCCCCTTTTTTTTCCTAGCTGAAAGGAAGTGTGCTATGTATTAAGGCTAGCAGAACATCAGCCCCTGCCATAATAGCCAAATGGCGCAAGTGAGTGCCTTGTATCTAATGTACCATGGATATGTTTTTTTCCATTTGGTTGTTCCTCTCTTTTTGATCTGTTCCTTTTCTCACAGACTCTGAGATGGAACATAAACCCAATAATGCTTTGGTCAAACTACAGTAATGGAGATGGGCTCAAAGTAAGGTAAAATGAGTTCACCTGCTCCTAGTGAGAAGGGATCATATAAACTGTAATGTTGACTTCTCTCTCTTTCTCTCTCAGCCAAACTCAGGTTGGCATGAGCGGGCACAATTCCCATTGACTTCAGCGAGAGTTGCACTTTCTTACGGCAAGCTGAGTTTGTTTCTCTCCCTCTTCTCTTCCAACACTTCCTCAGTCAAACAAATCTGGCATATTTGCTAGCTATCTAGCACCCAAAAATTCGGTGGGGAAAACAAATGGGAGAAAATGAGAAAACACCAAGCAATGTTTCACAGATGAAAAGAGAGAAGTCCTCCTTTGTATTGGGAATGACTTTTTGTTACCCTAAGAGGTTTCACACTGAGGTGTAAGAAAGGAAGTTATTGGAATCGGTACCATTGTTATATTCATCTTCCTTAAACACTAGCTGAACTAAATTGTAACCTAACATCATGTAATCATCAATGATTTGAATGCACAGCTCCATGGAGATGCTGCAGCATGGGAAATTCAGCAAGTAAAAACAACCAAGCACTACATGATTGGTTAGAACTGCTGTCTTGGTCTATATTTGGAGGATTGTGCCATGATATTGTTAGGCCCTTCATCGAGGAAAAATTCCAGCAATAATACAGAAGAAGATTGAATTTGCTTGAATACTCCTGGCTAGTGCTGTGCAAAAATGTCCAGTTTCATTTTGTATGTTTTCAGTTCTAGCCCCTTCTCAGAAGAAATGGGCCCCAGTCAGAAAATTTGACTCAGAGCGAGAAAGAGAGACACCATCAGTGAAGTTTGGATCCTCGTTTGAATTCCAAACCCTTCCTCAAAGTTTGTGTGTTTTTTCAGATCCAGGATATCATCAGTTCAGGTCCATCTCTACTTCCGAGTAAACTTTCACTTTCATCAAAAAGAAATGATGCAATCCAAAGCTAACTTAACTGTGGGGAGGAGGTTTCTTCAAAGCTCTGCAAGATGATGTGTTTGAGTGGAAGTAGGATGCCAGACTTCTTTGAAAAAATTCTTTCAGGGTGAGAGAATAGGTTGTGGCTGGAAGAAAGAAAATTAAAAGCTCACATATGATCTCTGTCATGACCTCCTATGACAATTACAGACTACTGGAACAATAGAACATCTGCCTCAAGTGTGAAACTCATGTGAGCAGGAGATGTAGGAAACTGAGCCATGAATTTAGAGTTCATTTACAGACGAGACCAGGATGACCACAAACTTTAGTGACTGCAGACCAAAACACAAATTCAATTTTTCATTAGCATTAAAATCAAGTTTATGATTTGGAGCTTCTTGAGTTATCTTTAGTGTTTGTTTTTAACATAGCTCTCATTAGACTCTGTCCAGATCATCAATATTGCCAGTTAGTCATGCACCAAAAAATCATTGTTATTTTTAGAACTTAATCTTTGGTTGTTTTCATTTGACTTTTTTAGTTTTTTATCTTTTAGGGTTTGTGTTTTCAAACTTTTCTCTGCAACTATGGAGACTAACAACTTAATTTTTAAATGAAAGCTGAGATTCTCATGTACTCACATGATTCCAATACCTGGGAATTTAAGAGAAATTTGCAAGAGTTAACAACATTGGTACTTTACCTTTTGCCAAAGATTCCACTACAGCATCACTTGCAGCAATCTAATTCATGTAGGTAGATTCCTATGCCTGCATGGAATCCCACCGAAGTCAATGGGGTTCTGTTTGGCCACAGGAATCCACTTACACCAAAAAGTTTGCAGGATGGAGGCCTTAGATTGTAACATGTTTGTACAGTACCTTGTACAATGGTGTCTTATTCCTGATTCAATTATAAATAATAATAAGTACTTCACATTGTTAGGCCTTGTCATGATACCTCCTATATGTCTTCTTTCTCTCTGAGGAGGTGTGATTCTGTTATCTGTCTTCCCATCTTTTTGAACACCAATAAATAAATAATGCAGTCTCTCAGCAGTTTATAATTCTTCAGCTAATAAATCACTTTTCCCTTTTTCTAAGAAGTCCTATGATCTGCTTTGCTGGCCTCTTGTTGTTTATGTACAGCACCTGAAAAATCTGTTATAATTTCATGTTATCCTCTTCTAAAAGTTTCCTTTCATTCTCTGCCTTTGCTTTTCTTATCACTTTTTTATGCTCTCTTAACTTTATTATGCAATCATTCCTATCCTGCTCTGCATTTGATGTTTTATAACCCATGTCTGCCTCTTTCTCACCCTTGATTACTCTTACATTTCTCTGTTCCTTCACACTGGCCCCCTTTGAAAAAAAATTCCTTGTGCAATTATTGCTAGATGGTGTGCATATTGCTAGATGGCTTGCATAACCCTTGGGCATACATTAATTTATCTTTGAACACTTTCTATTTCCCCTTTGTGTCCTTTCCCTCCACTGCTTTATCCTGTTCAATTTCACCCTGCACTTCCTGCATTCTTCCAAATTTTGCTCTGCTGAAATCCAATCTTCTTGTTTTCTCAGTTTCTTAGTTGAACATTAATCCCAATGAAATCCTTAACTAGATTACAGTCCTAGTTGTTTAGATGGTTCTCCCGCCACTTCTGCATCACTAGTTATAGCACAATTGTTACATAAATCTAAATCTAGAATTACTCCCTATGTAAGTCATATGCAAAGGCCACAAATTTGTTGCTCATTTTTTTTCTTCCCAGTTTTAGTGTCCCATTATGACTCTGGCCCAGCAAAGCACTTAAGCATGTGCTTAACTTCAAACACATGAATAGTCTATGAATCATGTCATTAAGTGCTTTGCTGGGATGGGGCCAATGTTTAGGAAGTTAACATCTTTTAATAGTAGTAGCTTGTGGATTTTTCCCCCCAAGCCCTTTTGATTTCTTTACTGTCTCTTCATTGTGCTATTTTCCTCCTTCATTAACTTTGTTACAGCCTTAGTTGTTCAAAGAAGAGGTAAAGCTGTCTGCAGGTCTAAAGCATCAGAGACCCTGTGCAGAAACACTCCATTCCTCCTTGCATGTTGGATAGATTGCAGGAAAGAATAATTTGGAAGAGGCACCAGGAAGTTAGTCTGTGTGTACATGGCAGGAATGCTAGCTGCTGTTGTGGCATTTCTGAAAACACGTCTCTTAATATAGAACCATTTTAGCTTTAGAATCATGGCGCGCTCGCCTGTTTATTACCCGGAATGCAGCCCATGAAACAGGTGCTTAGGGATCTGCAGGCTTTCCTTTACATGTATAAGATGATTTTCTCTTGTCTGAATCCTTTACAAACTCTTAAACAGTCTATCACCTTCAAATTTGCTTCCTCCCACACTATTTGTTATCCATTATCAGGATATTTCAACTACATTTACAATTTTGAGACTTCCTGTATGTATATTGGTCTTGTTGTTGTTCTTTTTTTTCTCATATGGTTCTTGCATTATTTTACAGAGAGAGAGACATCAGAAAAACTCCCTTGAGTGACCTCCTTATTAATTTCATGGTTTTGCCCTGGCTTCCTGAGTTTTATTTTCATTCAACATTATTTTTCCTCTCTATGGAACAATTACATTAATGTATTGTTTGTAATCTCTGAGCTGATATATTGAAAAGATAACTACTAAAAATGCTATATATTTTCACTGAACATTTTCAAACAAAAAGAAAATGTTTTATTGTTAGAAAATTTTTTTGGAGATTTTCTCCAAAATAGAAACTCAAAAATATTTTGGATTCCAGGTTTTGGATTTTTTTACCCCCTTTCTATCCTTTTTTTCCCCTCCTCCGCCCTTTCATTTTTCCACAGAGAAAGTCGACTGTGGGTAAAGTGGTGGTGGAGGTTTCTGAGGCAATGAGGCATGTGGTTTACCCCAACATGGCGGGCATTAAAGCTATCCCTGAGGTAATTCCTGGCTTTGAAAGAATGCAGTTTCCTAACTGTGGCAGGGCTATTGATGGGACTCATGTGCCCATAGTTTGTCCTCCTAAAGGAGCACCTGAGTACATAAACTGCAAAGAGTACTACTCCATTGTTATGCAGGTACTAGTGGACCACAGAGGCAGATTTATGCATGTCAATGTAGCCTGTACAGGAAAAGTTCACAGTGCCAGAGTTTTCTGCCATTTGGGAGTCTACATTCATAGATAGGCTGAGACACTTCCCCGCAAATGACATTGACATAAATGGTGTTACTGTCCCCACTGTTATTTTGCAGAACCCCATGTACCTCCCGTTGCTTTAGCTCATAAAACCATACCCTGATTTCAGAGGCCCTGGCAAAGAAAGGTTTAATTTACACTCTCAGAAGGTGTAGCATGGCTGTTGAATGTGCTTTTGGCAGATTAAAATCACGTTGGAAGTGTCTACAAACCCATCTGGATGCCAGAGCCATTAAAGTTGTCCGCATTGCTCTGACTTGCTGTGCTTTTCACAACCTTTGTGAAGCCCAGAGGTGAGCCATTTCCCACTGAATAGACCTGACAGCAAGGGAACGCTGGATTGGTACCCTCAGCCAGAAAGTGCTGCTACCACTGCAGGAGCTGGTTGCACCGAAGCAGCAGAAGTCAGGGATGCTTTATGTTCTCACATTATGGACTCACATGGCCCAATGGAAGAGGGCGAATAGCACCTGTATGAATGTGTATGGGAAAGAAAACTGACTCATTTATTTGGGGGTAGGAGGGACAGTGCTTGGGAGGAGGTGGTCTTGATTGCCCTGCAATGTAAATGTGAATGACATGATGAATAAAGAATTTGGTTGGGGGGCACAATGGCTGTACAGATGGAATTTATTGACATGTGAATTGCTGTATCTAGCTAAATAGAGGAATGCAATTTGCTCACTAATGCCTAATTGCTCCAGAACTTGTTTTTACTGTTATTATCTCGAATAGTGATTGTACAATGTGATTCAGTGATAGCAATAAACTGTCTTGAAAACATGACATGCTTTATTTGTAAACGTATCTTAAAACATTAAACCACTCCCACCGTCTTGGCCAGGCCAGCTACCATTAGAAAACTACACACCCAAAAAGAAAGGGCAGGAAATTGTTAATAGCCCCCACAATTGCCCTGCTACATGTCCCCTGGCTCCATGTTCTCTTTTCCCTTCTTTAGACATCTACCCCTCGCTTGGCAGTGAGGGGGGGGGGGGAGGGTACCAAGAAGAATGGAAGAAGGAAGGATGCACAGTGATTAGTTACCCTGCCCAGCCACTCATGAGTCCTGAATGCATGGGCTGCCCTGACCTGGCAGGGCCGCCCAGAGGATTCAGGGGGCCTGGGGCAAAGCTGGGGAGCTGTGGCGCTTGTACTCACCTGGCGGTGGTCCAGGTGTTCGGTGGCATTTCGGCAGTGGGGGGCCCTTCAGTCGCTCCGCATCTTAGGCAGCACTGAAGGGCCCCCACTGCCGAAATGCCGCCAAAGACCCAGACCGTCACCGGGCCAGGGCTTGCGGGGCCCCTGCAGGGCCTGGGGCAAATTGCCCCATTTGCCCCTCCCCCCCCCCCCCCCCCCCCCCCGCGGGCAGCCCTGCGACCTGGAGATGTCTAAGCTACTGCTGGGCTGAGGGTACATTGCTGGGGCATCATGCCATGGTGTAGGGAAAGGCAGCAGGCGTCAGTGCTCTTGCAGCCATTATAGACAGGAGTTGCTGGAACAGTTCTTTCTGTTGAGCTCTGTCCCCCTCCCTTGGCTGCTGTCCTGTTCCAGGATCTGCTTTGCAAGTGCCAGCTCCCTCCCTCAAGCCCTGTCCTCCACCTGGGTGGCGAGCCACAGGCTTTCCTCCTGCTGTCAGCTTGCCCTTGTCCCAGTCTTCTTCTCGTACTGCCCCTGCCCTCTCAAGAACATTGACTGTAACTTCATCACAGAAACACTTCCTTTTGGAACAGTCCATGAAGTACGTTGGGCCAGGGATCGAGTTCCTGAAGAATAGCAGGCAGTAGAGGTTTAAGGTCCTGAAACAGGACAAGGAACAGAGGGTTATTGTTTAAAGTAGCTCAGTGAAGGAGCACAGAATTAATTATTGTGGCATCTCAAGGACATAAAATGCAATAGTTCTAAAGTGAACCTATACACTGCTTCAGTCCTCATATTGTCTCTGGACAGAACCTTGTTAATTGCAGCTACAGTAGTGCAGAGACAATGGTAAGTTTCAAATTATAACCTTTATTCTGTTTCATAAAAAAATCATAACTAATTGCCATATGGAAGGGGGGTGTTTAGTGACCTCGCTGCAAAAGGCTTTTTCTGCCTTTTCAGGCCTTTCATATTTTGGAAGCCGTAACTGTTGCTGTGGTGCCCTATTGGCAGAGGGAGATGTTATTCCAAGCTCCTGGAGGGAAACCTGCACTGTATGCAGCTGAAGTATTCAAACAAATAGTGCCCGAACAGAACATTTGCAAGTGGAGTGGACTGGTCAGCTATCCAGGGGAGGTCTGGAAAATACAACCTTCCCTGCAATGTGACTGACTATCTGGAGTTCCCACTTCGGGAAAAGTTTGCAGCTATCAGTAGCCAGGATTGGGTCAGAATCCAGGAGGGAATTAACATGACACTGTTTTAGCTCACACATGGCTTCCCGTTATTGCTGCATGCAAACATGCTGAAATCTGTACTCCACCCTGGCATGGATCACGTCTAACTGACATGGACTGGATTTGGAAAGAGAAGACTGTTTCCCAAACACACACACACTCAGTTCACTGTTTACAGGTGATGGCATAGACCCAGCAGGAGTGATTACAGAGTGGCAAATTTCTAATTGCTGACAGGAAAACAAGAATGACTGTAGCAAACCTCTGTGACTGAACAGTATCCTATACAGCTATTTATGAATGTTTGAAGTTCAAAGCTCCCATTTTGAACTCCACTTGGTGGACATGGAGATACCTAGGTATGGTTGTACAATCCATTAGTGGCCAAATGTTGGTAGCTGGGGCTTACCATTTTTGCATTGCTTCTTACAGCAGAAATCCCTCCCATTACTGTAATAATACACTTACTGGGCTCTGGGGCAGCTTCTGTCTCCACCAGGTTCTCTGCAGGCTCGGCAGTGGGTTGTTCCTCAGAGGTGGGGATGTGAGTGTGTGAAATCAGACAGCTCTTCTGAGCAAGGACCAAGAATTTGCTGTTGATCCTGATCCACAGCCTGCTCTGGCACTGGTTTCATTAAAAGAGTCACTCCATGCTCATGACTGGGGACCTGCTGCGGGCTCCCATCAGTCCCCAGGCTGGATTCAGGGGCACCATCCCAGCTCATTAGGTCATCATGAAGCACAGTTGCCTCTATGCTGGGCACAGTGCCCAGGACCCGGTCAAAGACATCATAAAATTGGTATGTCATTGGCAAGTTGCCCAAAGTGCAGTTCTTGTCCCTGGTCTTCTGGTACTCGTTTTTCTGTCTCTTAATACTCTCCCTGCATTTTGATCACCTGTCAGGAAATCTGCCGAGCTGTCAGCTTTTAGCTATCTGCTAGTATTCGAGGTCATTCCTGGTGCTTTTGCTGAAGTCCACAGTTTTACTGGCCTTGCACCAGAGACTCACCAAAATCTGGCTGTGCTCCTGTGACCAGGAAGCAGCTCACGGTTTGCTCTCCACTGAAAACCTAGGAGGCTCTTTGATAGTGCACTTGCCGATTAGTGATCAGAAGATAATGGGGTAAAACTGACCTGAGCTGCTACGGTTCACAAAGGTGGGATGGCTTCCTTTTTCAATAGACTGGATTGCAGATTGTTGGGATAGAGAGCACTAAGGAAGCTGTGGGATAATTCTGTCTGACTCCCGGAACCCAAGTCAAGCGGCTGCATCTACACTGCAAAGCAATAGAGCTCAGACCCTGTGTCACAGCTTAACTCGACCTCAGACCCTCCAGCCCTGTAGAGTCCTGGGGCCCTGGGTCTGAGCCATGGGTTAGTGCAATTGCAGTATAGATGCATAGGGGGTTAGATTGGAGTCTGGGCTCTAGTTCGGGCTTATGCTGAGGTGTAAGCATACCGAGAGACAAAAACCAAAACCAAACAAACAAAAGCCTGAACAGTTTATGGTTTTTGTTTAATCAGAAAATGAAAAAAAAAATCAACCAAAATGAACATTGTTCAGTTTTTCCTTCAGTTGCAAAGACATTTTTCATTTAAAAAAACCTATCTAATTGCAAATGTTCATTCCAGCTCCAATCCGAGTCAATGTTCATGTTGTAGTTTGAACTGAATGACTTGTTTCCCCCAGTGTCCCACAAGAAGTGCACAAACAGAACTGTAAAAAGCGACAAAGAGTCCTGTGGCACCTTATAGACTAACAGACGTATTGGAGCATAAGCTTTCATGGGTGAATACTCACTTTGTGTGTCTTTTATTTACTTGATAATCTCTTAATTATGATCTATGATTTATTTATGATTCAATAAGGACAAATTCAAAGTACTCAATTTAGGAAGGAAGCATCAGTTGCACACATACAAAATGGGAAATGATTGATTAGGAAGGAGTACTGTGGGAAAGGATCTGGGGGTCATAGTGGACCACAAGCTAAATATGAGTCAACAGTGTAGCACTGTTGCAAAAAAAAGCGAATATCATTCTGGGATGGATTAGCAGGAGTGTTGTAAGCAAAACACGAGAAGTAATTCTTCAGCTCTACTCAGCACTGATTAGGCCTCAACGGGAGTATTGTGTCCAGTTCTGGGTGCCACATTTCATGAAAGATATGGACAAATTGGAGTAGGTCCAGAGAAGAGCAACAAACATGATTAGAAAACATGACTTATGAGGGAAGATTGAAAAAATTGGGTTTGTTTAGTATGGAAAAGAGAAGACTGAAAGGGAACATAACACTTTTCAAGTACATAAAAGGTTGTTACAAGGAGGAGGGAGAAAAATTGTTCTTCTTAACCTCTGAGGATAGGACAAGAATCAATGGGCTTATTGCAGCAAGGGAGGTTTAGGCTGAACGTTAGGAAAAACTTCCTAACTGTCACGATGCTTATGCACTGGAATAAATTGCTTAGGGAGGTTGTGGAATCTCCATCATTGGAGATTTTTAAGAGCAGGTTAGATAAACACCTGTCAGAGATAGTCTAGATAATATTTAGTCCTGCCATGAATGCAGGGGACTGGACTAGATGACCTCTCCAGGTCCCTTCCAGTCCTATGATTCTATAATATGGTGTATTAAAGCTTTTTAGCACCAAACATACTTTCTCTTTCACTTCTTTCATCATTGTACAGAGGAAAGGGTTTATATTTTTTAAAAATATATGGGATCTTTGCCAAACTACTAGGCTAAAAGTGTGACATGATCTACTTACACTTTCTCCATGGGAGGAATTAGCAGTCTCACTGGTGGCTATTCACTATGTATCTTCTGGTCATTAGTTCAACAGCCGGCTTAGCCAAAGTATGCTAGGATCTGAAATCAGTAACTTGACACTGTTAAAATCTTTCCAGTTTTGGCTGCACTCTTGTACGATTTCAATCCAGACCACCTTGTGTTGTTTCATTCAATAGGATTTCCAATCCAGACCACCATGTGTCATTTTAATTAGAAGATAAGAACAGGCAATTCAAAGCACAGGCTGAGAGAAAATTGGAGAGGCACTCTATATATCCCTGTGTATAAGTTCCTCTAAACAATAGCACGAACGCTATAATTGGAAAAAAAAGATTAAACAGTAAATGAAAACAAGCTCTGAGGGTAAGTTTTATGAAAAGACTGAGCAGATCATAGTGGGTAAAGTTATTTTCATTTCCAGTAAATCAAAATTAGTAATTATAAACTGAAGGCAATAAATATGGTTGTATCTGCATTATTAATTTGACTAGTATTAAAAAATTCCAAATTTAAGTATGTATATTTCCTAAAGGTCCTAGTTGCCCCAAAGGGACTGCAAGCTTCTCCATAAGGTTGTGGACTGTAGTAGGACAACGCTATTATTATTTTGGTCATTATTTGTACTGAAGTGGTGCTAAGGAGACTCAGACCTGGCCCAGGCCCCTGTTGTGCTAGGCACCGTACAGAACAAAAGGATGGTCCCAGCCCCAAGGAACTTACAATCAAATGGCCCCCGAGGGGTGTTTGTGTTGACACCTGTTCCAGCGCAATCATGTACATTTTATAAAATAAACTTCATGACTAAGATTTTCAAAGGTGACTAGGTGATTTTAGGGGCCTCCGTGTTTGGATGTCCAGTGTGAGACACGCTAAAGGGGGCTGATTTTCAAAAGGTGCATGCACTGCAATTTTGGAAAATAAGCCCCCACATTTATGGGTCACCACTGAAAATCTTGGGGGACAGCACTTTGTCAAATATTAGGACCACTAGGAATGTGGCACCACCCTTAATTTACCCTTCCATGGCTTTATGCATGCAACTAGCCCAAAGTGAGACGGGGAGACAATGCAATCAAGATACTAAGCAGAATTTTAGACATCCCAGTGATTATCAGTGAAATAAGAAAAGGCCGTTGACAGTGAAGGGAGAAAAAAGAGTGCTGATCATTTTAAATACACCTTTCTTTATAAACTCAGTCCTGCACTCCTGACTCAGGCAAAATCCCATTGGATCAATGAGAAGCATTTAATATCAAGCACCATAGGATCAATGGGAGTGTTAGCAGAGTCAGGTGTGCAGTGTGAGGACTTGCAGTATGGGAATATCACAACCCCCTAGAGATATAACAGCTTTACAAATGCCAGTAGAGAGATCTGGCTTCTGCTGTTTGGCTTTTATTTTGAGCAGAATATTATTTAACAGCCAGACTTTTATAAAAAGCCCTAAAAAGGGGGGTACAAAGAGACAAAGTGGCTGCCGCTTAAAACCTTGGAAGTTGCTCATGTGGGAGGCAAATGCAATGACAACCAATAAGAGATGTGCCTTGATAATTGCTTTATCAGTCTCTCTAGAAGAAATGTAAAGAGAAGTTAGGAGGAGTAACAGCCTGATAGTCTGATTCAGCAGAACCAAAACCTGACTTTCTCCACAACTATATAATGAAATTCTGGAGCTTCTTTCTAAATGGCAGATGATATGCCCAGTTTACTGTCTTTCAATAAGTACTACAATAATGACGCCTTTTTTGCTACTTTGTTGCCATTTGCCAATCATGGACAAACTCATTCTTAACTCATTCTCCTTAGATCTTGACACTGCACACGTGCAATCTAGTCATCTTAAATTAGCAAAGGCACAAGTGTTTTTTTTTTCTTATCGACAACAGTTGGCTTGAGTAATCAGTGCATTCACTGGCATTACAGCAGTGAGAACTGGAATAATGGACTGGTGAATCGGGCTCTGTGATTGGACCACTAGGAGCAGAAGAATGGTGGAGACTTCATGTTAATGACTTTGACAGCCCACCTGCTCCCCCACCTGCCTATAAGAGGCAGTTCAGATGGAGGAGAGGATCAGAGAGCAGCCAGCAAAACATTATGGAGGGGACATTGCACTCCAGGAGGCCAGATGCATTGAGAGAATAGGGAGGTAGTCGAGCTGATGGAGTGGGATGGAGATAGAAGGATCATTGGGTAAGGGGGAAAAAGTAAATCACGTAATTCGGAAAAACAAATACTGAGTTTCCCCAGCTGCATGTTGACCCTTTTAAGCTGTTGCTGAACATGCAGATCATGTAGCCAGCACTGCAAGTTGTGACATGTCTGATGACTAATTGTTTAGCCCCACCCTGTGGCAGACCTCCTCCTTAATCAGGGGCAATGTTGAACTTGATGATTTTTTTCTTTATTTAAAATGTTGTAAGCAAAATCTCTTAGAGCTTAAAAACAGGCTTGAAGCCAAGCCACCTCTCCATATTCCCGGCCTAAAGATCAGCATGAAAAAGGGTTTCACCAAGCCAATTTCCTGATGACTAGGCTAGTTAAGTGTGAAGTCAAGAGCTACACATTTCCACAGCATCTGAAGCACAGAGGTCTGTGAATGTGAACCATTTTACAAAGAAACAGCTCTTAATTAGGTATACATTTGAATATAACTTTTATTTTACATTCAAATCAGTTCTGATGATAAGAAAAGAGTCTGACTTCAACCTTTTCCCCCTTATAATATGTGACAGTTACCAAGACGCAGCAGCTCCTGCTATGAGGCATACAGTGGAACTGCAACATTCTACATGCTGGAAACAGTGCAATTAATCTGAAAGCCATTCTAGCACTCCATTCTGTAGGTGGTATGACAGGCTAGAGTCTGCATAAAGAAGCAGGAAACCCCATAAGAAGAAAATGAAAGTAGTTCTGGTTATGTTCAGCCTCAAAGCTTTTTATGTCAGAGTACGTGTGAGAAGATCCCAAGTGTCACTGGAAGGTATTTTCTATGAGGTTTGGTGCTTGATGTTGGAACATTTTTCATCTCAGGAAATTAATAGCTAACTAGTGGAGAAGAATATGTAGTGAATTAGACTAGGATTAGGATCCATGAGTAAAAGACTGAAACTGTGGACCAATCTAGTATTTTAAATTGAGCAAGTGGGTTGCTGCACCAACTTCAGGCATGTCAATTCTGTCATTTCGTTTTGCTTTACTTAGCGCTAGGTTCTGCCAGGTTCCAAGTCAATTTTAAGCATGCAATAGAGACTGTTCTCTAGCCCTGCTCGTGTTAAACCTCTGTGCTAATGATTGGAACACTGCCAAGATTGACCACTGAGATTACAAGAGGTTTTTTAATTGTAACCTGGTGCTTTCTTTCTTCCTTCCCCTAGCTCCTCTTCCCAGCCCAGGAAAGGACTGGCTACTTGGGAAATGGAAATTCAAATGTTCTTTGACATTCTGTGGACTTGTTTCTTGACATGATGACCTGTATTGCATGGTGCTGGATAGGCTCTCTCTCTCTCTCTCTCTCTCTCTCTCTCTCTTCCCCTTTGAGGAAGCTACATTGCTCTTTTTAAACAGCACAAACTTTAATATGTTGTATTTGCTTTTCACCTACAAAAGTTAAGATGGTCTTTTTACTGTGATAACCTAAAAACTCCATATCTGAAAGTCTTATTTTAGGTCAAAGCAATTGCAAAGATTTACATTTTCCATATATTATAACGTTGGGTTGGAGGAAAGAAAATCAGGGGGTGGGTATGTTGTTGCTTTTACCAGGCATCAGAATATTGGCTGATTCAGAGCAACTTTTCTTCTTGAGAGAGGACTTGTGAACATAATCAATTAAAGAAGGAATCTGATTTGCTTGTAATTGTTTTTCTGTCTATATGAATGATGTAAGGGTATATTGGAAGAATTCACTCTTTTCTAAAATAACAGGTTTACCAGTTGATTTATGGGTGGGTTTTTTTTGTTTTGTTTTGTTTTGTTTTTGTTGTTCTCTCTGTAGGTGAGAAAAAGGTTAATTTGCTGGAGGAAATCATGTCTGTGCCAGAGAAGGTCAGCTTGCTCCATCATCATGTACTGCCGTCTGAAGCTGACCTGGACTCACACAACTTGGTTGAATGGAAAAATTAGACGTTTTGATTTTTTTCAGCATAGTGCCTGCAGAATTTCTGTTTTCTCCAAGGGTTTTCATACCTTCACCAGAAAGGAAGGACTGTATGACCCATTTCAGTTACTCTGATGTCTCATTACCCAGTTCAGCAGCAATAGCCCAATCTCGTTCCGAATGATGTAAAATTTCTGATAGCTGATTATTGCATTCTAAAACTACTAATTTAATCCTAAATTGTGCCAGACTCATGCCTTCTCCGATCCTTCACTTGACCACGGGCCAAAACAACCCCTGATATATCACAGAGTAGCTAAAGTGTTGCTTAAGTTGCTGTGGTTAGCACAGTCCCTTGAAAATATTTTGCTGGCCCTTGACCAGGCAAGGTGCTGGATGCTCCCAGCTCACCACTCCTGCTCTTGCCATGACCACACCACGAAGGCTGAATGCTAGAAACTCACAGTGCCATCAATAGCAGTAGTAATTCTGAAGAGAACCTCTCAGGACCTGCCCCCTTGTAAACTGATGGTGTTAGAAATAGTAAATGAGTGAATGAATAAGTAAGATGGTCTGAGAAGAAATAAGATATTAAAAGTGGCACCCTCCCAGCAAATGCTCTAGACATCTGTGGTCTAGACTTTGAGGTAAAAACATGGCATTAAATGCAAATCTTAGTGACATAATGAGCGAAATCCTGTTAGCCTTACTCAGTAACTTCAATGAGACTATCTCTATGGATAAGCCAGGAGGATTTGGCCCAAAAATGATTTCATGGCACACTGGTGGAATCAATGATAATAGCACTTTATCAGTTTCTGATAAAGAATTGCTTCTCCAACAGAACATGTTTATGTTAAATGTAAAAGAAGCTGTATGTCTATTGAATGTATCTATCTACCTGTCTGTTATGCACCAGCACCCACCTTATCTGAACACAGCAAAATGATTTAGCATACTGGCAAATTGAAAGACTGTATTCACCAGCCTTTCCTTGTATACTCCATGGAGTGTTCTTGACTTTTTCACCCCATATATTTATTTATTTGCCTTTCCTCTCATCTATTTATGTTCATATAGCATGATCATCACATGACTTCTGAACATCTATTTTGTATCTTATTCTATCTTTAGGAATGAGAATATGGGCTGTCCTTGGAATGTTACAGGGGGAAAGCTATTAGAAAGAGAGGTGATCAAATATTGTAACTACATTTTTGTTTAGTTAATTACATTTTTCAATGTTGTGTTGAGGTTAAAAACTGGTGTTACCTGGGCATATTATGTATATCCTACCCATATTCATTGTATTGACTATTTTAATCATTTTTCTTATTGCTATGCAGTATTCAATTATGGCATCAGTGATATCACTGTTATGTTTTGTTCCTCTTCTCAGTTGAGCAGTTTGAGATAGATTATTTCATATTATTTTGCTTTAAGCTAAAGCTCCACTCCTGCAAACCCTTATGCAGTAACTCTGAATTTCTGTTGTCTCACTGGGGTAGGGTGACCAGATGAGAGGAACAAAATATCGGGACACCAGGGGGCCGCTGGCAGAGCAAAAAAAAAAAAAGGCCAAGTGCCAGTGGAGCGAAATATCGGGACAAATTGCATCCCGACCAGAGATCGGTCGGGACGTGGGACAAACACTGAAAAATCGGGACAGTCCCGATTTAATCGGGACGTCTGGTCACCCTACACTGGGGCAAAGGGTTCATCGAAATCATAGTTTTGATGAGAATATTTTTGTTGTTTGACTTTTTTCTTATTCTAGGTCTGATTTACTGGATCTGACTCTTTTATATGGTCTGCTGATTGATGCCAATAAAATGCTTCACCAAACCCTTGCTTTGTTGCTGCCTTTTACATTTTTCAATAGCTGGCTTTGAAATAAAAGCTTTATTTGTAAATGTGAAACCTCCAGAAAAACAATGGCATTATCTGGAGTTAGTTAAGGGATTTTCTCAGGCTTGTTGACTAGCATGATATAATGACTCTAATACCGATCCCACTTATACCAGTGCAAGTCAAGTACAACTCCATTAAAATCAGTGGTGTTACACAATGACAATGAGATCACCACTAGACTCAATGTATTCATTTGTACCTTTTACACATGGTACTGGACATTCATGTTTTAGTTAATTTCATTGCTTTCAAAATATTAAATAGTCACCAAAATGTTCCAATATAGTAGCAGAAAATATTCTCTAATATATGTTATGTATCATACCCCTATCATCATTTAATAATATCTTTCAATTATTATAAGATTTTCCTACAAGGCTTGGAGTAAAACTATTATTAAGATAAGTTTGAAGACTAAACAATACTCTCTTTTGGAGAGTCCAAGTTAACAACTGGATTTCCTTTAAAAAGCTGGGGAGCAGAGGGGGAAGAAAATGTAATGCAATAATATCACTTTTTGTGATTCTAAGGGGGATGACTAGAAAACTTTATTTGATAGACCAAATGCTGCCTAGAGACACACACACAAAAAAACAAGTAATATAATTTTTATATGCAGAATGCACTAGAAAACAATTCCTTAAAGATGAAGGTTACCTGGCATGTAGGAACTTTACTTCCTAGTACATAGATCTACTGTGGGCATCTGCCTCTTTCAAGACAGGATAAAGCAATGACTTGTGGGGGGTAGTTGTGACACTACTGAGGAAGGGTAATTAATTTCTTGAATAAGTTATCTGGTTTATACTATCACTAGGGAAACTTTCAGAAACCGATCCTGTGACCCTGGCTCATGTATTGTTATTCAAATTAATATTCACAAATGCTTCTATGAATTAACCCAGCAGTAATTATCAATATCTGAGAAACATTGGGTTTATGTTTTTCCACAAAGGTCGTACAGAATAAAGCAATATAAATAATTTACAAGTTCAGTTAACCTTCAGTTCAGCTATGGCAAAACTCATGTTGGATGCCAACACTATTGCCTTTTGCTTCATTTTTTGTTAAAAGAGCTCTATTTCACTGAAAACACATGTGAGTTTACCAAATATTACACTAAGTCATGAATGTTGTGAAGAGCACCTTCCAAATCTGAACCGCTCTGCAGCCAGCCTGCCTCCCTAAAGACAGCTCTAACAGGTGGAGATGGCTTCCCTTTATCTCCCCGGGCTTAAATGATGACACTTTATATATCAACATTGTCAAATATTACAGTGCTGACAATCCAGATCATGTGCTTCCCCAGTGTCATTGGATGGAGGGGTGAATATAGTGCCTGGCGCTAGCATGGTAGGTGACACCGGGTGGCAGGCTATCATGGACTGAGTGTATCATAGTGCTCTGGAGACCCCACTACACTCGACAGTTACACTGATGTGGCAGTTCTGCCTCATAGCACCAGAGGCCACTGTCAGGAGACTGAGTGGCCGCAGCTGTGGCTGCCATCAGTAAAGCAATGTTATAATAATATTGTTATATGTTATGATAAGTGGGATTGGGCTTGTTTTTTTAAAAGTCACTTTACTGTTTTGAGAGTCATGGGTTGTGGCTTATTGCACTTGTTTTATTTAGAGGTCGCTTCGTTTGGCTTTTTTGGTGATAGGTGACTTCAGCACAAAGTTATAGTTTAATGATGGTTGTGGGAGTGGTTTCAGTGATTGACTAGTGTCAATGTGTATGCACAGCATTAGCATTTTAGAATGTTCCTATCCCCACTCCTGTTCAATGAAAAAAACCCACCCAAATTCACGAACTTTCTGGCGCACCCACTGACACATCCTATGGTCCAATTGTTTGTCCCACATTGGGATATGCTTCAACGGTTCAACACGAGAATGTACCACACTGAGGCAACAGAGACCATGGAGGATGGTGAGAGGGAGGATAACCTTTTTTAATACTATAAGTATGCACACATTTATTATGTTAATATTTTAATGTGTAACTTAATGTTGTATGCAGCAAAACTAGAACTACTAAAAAAAATGAACTTTATATAAATACCCCCGCTCCCCTCCCCCTGAAATGGGCTTGTTTTGAAGGGGAGTGCTCCTTTCTCCTCCCCCCCCCGCAAGAGTTGGCAACCCTTCTTGTGCTGAGCAGAGGTGCAGCATCTGGCAGCCAACTTGGGGGGCAGGAGAGGAAGCTCCTACCAGCCTCTTGCCCCTCTCCCTACACACACTTAGTCCTGTGCTAAATAGGAGAAAAAGTGAGCATTGTGGGGGAGGGGAAGAAGAAGGAGACAGAGAAGGATCCCGGGAGTCTGCTCCACTCCCCTACATCTTCCCCAGCCTGCAGAGAGCCAGCCCCAGGTTACCTGCCAGTTCTGCTAGTGCTCTGCATTTTCCCTGAAGGCCATGGATTTTCTGACCCTGCTACTGGGCTCTATGTGGCTAGAGGCCCTTTCCCTATTCCCCTACCTCCAGCTTAAAGGCAGCCAGACCAAGCTGCTCTATGTTAGAGAGACATCCTGGTCCCTACGCAGTTGTATAAGGTGTTGTTCCTGCCCCCACCCAAGTCCTCCAGCCATTTGCTTTTGGAGCCGGCTGAAGAGCTGCTTTTCCTGCTGACTCCTCAGCCTCCAATGCTGCCTTCTTTTACCCTCAGCTTGGGCAGGGGAAGAAGAGGGCCATAATTAGTGCTGCTGTCCTCCCCCCAGGCCAGGGAGATGGGGTAAGGAGGCACATGTTCCTGCTGCCCCTCCGCCTTCCAGGTGGGCATGGTGGGGGTAAAGAGGCCCCCTTTAATCAGGCAGCTGTTCCCCTGTGCCCAGGGAGGGTTGGTGAAGAGGCCCTTGTTGCTGCTGCCCCCTTCTCCAAGACCTGAGGGGGAAGTGAAGAGGCCCCTGCTCTTGCTGTTACCCCAACCACAGACCATGGCAAGAGGCATGTTTGTGGCTGAGTTAATGTATGAAATAGATGGATGGTGACTCTTTCGGGGAGCTGTGTATGGTAGGCCAGAACTAGCTGGGAGGATCTGGGGAGGCAGGACTGATGCGGGGGCGGGTCTATTATTAATGGGGAGGGCTGGGTGTGTGTTTAACAGCAGAATGAATTGTGCAGGGAATTAACTGGGGGGGGGGCTGTCTATATGTACAGTGGGGAGCAGAATTAATGGTGGGCTGCATGTCCAGGGGGCACATATAGAATTATTTGAGAAAGATATGTGACCTAAGGACTTAATTGAGTGGGCCCGGGTGGAGGGACTGAGAGCACTCAGATTAAGCCCATTATGATTTATTCATATTTACAGAACATTAATATACTCTTTTTATGTTGGAATATATTGGCAAGTATGTAAAACAAAAGTATAAGTAAGCAATTCTCCCAATTATTTTTTTTTTATTTCTGGTTGAATTTCCTGAAATTCAGAGAGGAAAAAAGGGGCAGTTCCCGATAAGGGTTCAAAAATCAGTGAACAGATCAAAAATAACATGAATATATATAAAAAAGAACCTCATGATTTTTCGCCAATCTCATTACTGTTTTAATCTATTTCACGATTTTTGAACAAATGGTGTTGGCACTAATGCTGCAGCAAAACTCTTGGTGCTGTGGTGAGGAAGTGGGAGCAGGAGGAGAAATGAAAACAACTCTTTCATTTAAAGAAAAGAAGACAAAATATGCACATAATGTCATCTATTTTCAACAATATGCAAATAAATGCATCACTGCATGTATAGAATCTCCAGATTTCTGGAGTTTTGTCCTTAACAATTATGTGAAGGCCAAAAGTATAACTGGGTTCAAAAAAGAACTAGATAAGCTCATGGCAGGTAGGTCCATCAGTGGCTATTAGCCAAGATGGTCAGGATGTAACCCCATGATCGGGGTCACCCTAAGCCTCTGACTGGAAGGGGAAGACACGGTGGATCTCTCCAAAACTACCATGTTCTGTCACTTCCCTTGAAACTCTGGTACTGGCCACTGTCGGAGATGGTATGGTGGGCTAGAGGGATGATTGGTCTAGCAATAGCTCAGTGGTTTGAGCTTTGGTCTGCTAAACCCAGGGTTGTGAGTTCAATCCTTAAGGGGGCCATATAGGGAACTGGGGTAAAAATTTGTCTGGGGATTGGCCCTGCTTTGAGCAGGGGATTGGACTAGATGACCTCCTGAGGTCCCTTCCAACCCTGATGATCTATGATTAGTCAGAGCTGTCTGACCCTGTATGGCAGGTCTTCTGTTCTCATGTATCCTCTATATTAAGAAATGACTTTACAAGTTCTTATGTAGGCTAATATTTTTCATGTAGAACAGCCTAAAAATGGCCCCCAAATTGCCAAGTCCATTAGCCCAGTGGTAAGTGTTTGAAGCTGAACAATCACGTTCTTGACAATCATCAGTAAAGTCAGAGAAATCAGAGGCAGAATAAATAGTAACTGTCTGACAAAACTGGTGTAACTGATGTGAACGACCCTTCCGCTCCTGTTAGGTTTTCATGTTCTTTGTCTAGTTTCTCTATCCATAAAATTGAAAGTCCAAATTTTGTTGTTCAATTCATATTTCTCTGTTTGGGTTTTTTGTCTATAGTAATATTCCTCATGAGTTTTTCTAATTCATTAGATGCCTTACTTCTTTAACCAATTCTTTATTTTTCTTTTCATTCTGATTTTTTAAAAATAACTTGAAACACTATGTTTATTTTTGTCTATTCATCTTGGATGTTTTGATCATATATACTAGAACCTTTTATTGCCTTCACAACCATCAGAACTCTTTCTTGCTTTCCCTTCCCCTGGGCATATTGTATATTGTTCCTAGTTTAGCCATTTGGCTTTAAGAAAGTATTTGAAGAAGTTTAAAGTACACAAATACAAGCACACACACATCTACACAGAGGATCTATTCCTTGTAATTCCTGTTTGTATATCATGGAGTTTGTCACTGGAAGAATAAGCATATTTACCAATTCAATATACCTTTAAACATATATATACCTTTAAACATCCTATCTTCCTGTGACCAATTGTATTTGACAGTTGGATTTATTAATCCCATATCAGTATTTTGGGCATTGGCAAAATATTACCATAGGGAGTTTACAAAAATGGCACAGTGTGGTATAAATATTTTATCAACGTAGATTGGAATGATGGTGTGACACATGGCCAGAAAGGGTTAAGCATCCTGCAGGATAAATGACCCAAATTCAACCTCTAGAGACATATTGGTAGATAATGTTTGTGTTTTTGTGTGTTTACATATATATTATTAGAAGTTAACAATGTAATCGAACATTTACTGTCTATGCTGTATTCTGTTAATTCAGAGATCCAATGGAGATCTTAACATTTAAATGAAGTGTAAATATAGTGATATCACTGTATTGATTTCTCTTTGAAGTATGTAGCAGATCACCTGCAAATGGTGAAAAACAGGCAATTGCCTTATGTTAATTCCTGTAGCTAATTACTGGTGATGCTTAGGAAATAGGTCTATTTCAAAGTCTCAATGATTGCCTTTTGTTCGCCTAAGGATTCTGTGCTGTCAAGAGAAGGCCAGGAACTGTATAAATGTCTCTTTGGTCTTGATCCTTTTTTATCTCGGATCTGCTTGATGCTTTATGTAAGGGAAGCTTGAGTTGTAAGACTGAGATCACCAGTCCCATCTGGATCACCCTATGAACATTGGACTATAACCTATGGACTAATTCTGAAAGAACTCTTTGCAACTACAAAGCTCACCATCTCTACTATTAAACTGATCTCAGCACTGTACTCATGTCTATATGTATACTGATATTTTAACAAATACTCTCTTTTCTTTTTATTTCTGTAAATGTGTATTTAGGTAAGATCTGGAATATCCATTAACTTGGGAGGTAATGTGTCTGATCTTTGGGATTGGTAGAACTTTCATATTTGACTTGGCTCTTTGGGAGGGAGCCCAAAAGCTGGGTTGCTTTTAAAGGAACTGTGTTTTGGCTTCTGTGTAACTAGTAAGGTATTATAGAAGCTGTTTTGTGCTGGCTTGGTAAATCTAAGTATTGGAATATCCACCAGTTTTGGGGATTGTCTGTCCCATTCTTTGCAGTTTGCCCTAATTGAGTAATCTCAATGTGGCCCCTCCCAGGCCTCATAACAGATGGCATTACTCATGAGCTGTTATTATTCACCATCATGTATTCTGTATATTGCATGTGTTACGGACTAACGTGACCTTCTATAGTTTGCTATAACTTCAGTTTCTTGATTCAGCCTTTCTGATGTCAATAAATTGCAGTAACAAACAGTGGATGATAACAGATTTGTGTGTGGCAGTGGTAAATTCTGGCAAATGCTGATGAGACATAATCAGCAAGGGCCAGGTCCAACTCCTACTGTAGTCAATAGGGATCTTTCCATCTCTGTCAGGAATAGGATCAGACCTCAGGTAAAAGCCATTTTAGAGCTGGGTGAGGAATAGTTTGCCCATCTCATTAAAATTTTTTAGATATGAAAAAAAATTTCCCTTCCCAAATCAGGATGAAAAGCCCAAATTTCAGAAATTTTTGCAAACCAAAAATTTAAGAATTTTTTTGGGGGGTCAATCAAAACATTTTGTTTGGATCATTTCAAAATGCTTCATTTAACTTTTGTCCTTTTTTCTCTTTTCAAACAATTTTTAGTCTAAATTTACTAAAATTTCAAAACAAAAAGTCATTTTCACTCAAAACCCCCAAAACTTTTTGGTTCAAAATTGTTGAAACAGAACATTTTAACAATTTCAAACAAAAAAGAAATGGAATTTTTTTTAGTTGGGAGATTTGACAAAATTGACCTTGTTTCATGAACAGTTTGGGTTTAGACAAATTGGCATTTTTTGGCAAAAAATGGTTTGCTGCAAAATTCCCTCACTGTTCTGCATACTATGCATTGTCTAGTATGGATAAGCAAGCAATAGTTAGTATGTTTATTTCTTCTGTCTTCCTCAGCTTCATGGCTATTTTTTTAACCAATGCTAAGAATTTAAAACTAAAGATCAGCTAGCATGAGTTATAATCAGCACTTTAGCCCCAATAGTATTCTCTGGACTAAGAGGATTTCACTGTGTTTTGAAAGCTGTAGTCTACTTTCTTGGTAGAATAGTAGGACCACTTTCAGGACATACAGGACCTGATTCCAGTCAGACTGATTGAAGAGGTATAAGTCCAGAATAATTCTATTGAAATCAATAAAATAACAAAGGCAAAGAACTGGTATAATGGAGTGCAGTCAGGATTGCATTATTCCATTGCAACTAAAACACAACAAGATGCAGTAGAACTATACATGTATATTTATAAATGTTGAGGTAGCAACTATTTTGACAGAAATATAGGTACCTCTTGAGCTATTTTTAAAGATTTGTTTTTTGAAAGCCATGCTAGTAAAGCACTTCTGGTAAACTGGTTTGAAAATGTTTGTGGTGAAAACAGTGCTCCAGAAATGGGCAGGGCAGACAGCCATGGAGACTAAAGACCTCTGCTTATTCACAGAACATGTACAGGTCAGGCAGTTTCCTCCACTGTCTCCCAGTGTGCCTCAGTCCTGACCTAAAGGTCCAGCTGAAGTATGCCCATTCTCAATCCTTGATCTCTCATTTAAATAGGTTAGTGAGCATCCATCAGATGGTAGCTGCTTTTTGGTTAGCCTCACCACCAACCCAAGATGCAATGTGGCATTGTAGTGAGATATTCTAATACTAAAAAGATACTAATCTTTTGAGCCATTCAGTCACCACAAACTTTCTTTTTTTCCAGTGGGAATCAAATGTCTAGTGAAATGCCTTTACTCACCAGAGGTTACACAGTGGGTGTCCTTCCCAAACATGTCATGGAAGTGTTACATTAGGATCTTATATTAATAAATTGTGGGTGTCTTCTGTTTACCTGAAGAAAGAGCTGGCTACTGTGGTATGTGTCCCTTTACATTGTATTCACCTTCTTAGTACTAAGATGTGAAAAAATTATCTAAGTAACAGCAGGCAGAATGTATGCCACATAGTTGTAGCAGAGTCAGTCCCAGGATATTAGAGCAACAAAGGTAGGTGAGATAATATCTTCTATTGGACCAACTTCTGTTGGTGAGAGAGACAAGCTTTCGAGCCACACAGAGCTGTTCTTAGGTCATGACCGAAACACTGAAGAAAATCTCTGTGCGGCTCGAAAGCTTGTCTTGCTCACCAACAGAAGTTGGTCCAATAAAAGATATTACCTCACCAACCTTGTCTTACCAGGCAGAATGGACATGATTCATGAAGTATATTCAAAGGAATGCTCCAAATAATGCCTGTTGAAATGAACTGAATACACAAAGTTAGAGAAATAAAATATACCTAGCTAAAACTTATTGTAGGCTCAATATGAATTACACTCGGGTCGAAGAATACTTACACACCAGAATGTTATTAAACATGCTTTTGCTAACAGAAGCCCACTGTCATTAGTAAAACAAATTCAGATTAATTTATGGTAGTGATCTTGTGCTGGTAACTAAGATCTTCCAATAAATCAAGAGAGGTTTGAATTTTCCATTGACATAGGGCTTTTATTTCTGTCCATCATGGTAGTGTCTGAGAGTATCCCACATAAAACCAGTAACAATAGTCCCTACTGGACTTCATGGAGTCTCTGTCTCTCTTTTCAGGGTAAAAACTGCTTGGGGTAGGGATTTTTTGTTTTTGTGTGATTGATTAGTTAGTTACAGGTTATTTTGTCTTTGGGGAGGTTAGTGGAGGCAGAAGAGGTGTCAATGCTGTGAATGTTGTTCTTGTTTTTATAGGAAGGCCCTTTCCAAGTGCTAGTCATGTGCTAAGGAACATGCATGGAAAGAGCCTGCCAAGGAAATAATAGTAGTGGCAATTCTAATTTTGCCAGTGCCAAGGTACATACTTCAAGTCCCATAAAAGCATAAACAACATTCAAAATAAAAGAGGGATCTGTATCCACGTATGTGAATTTCTTACATTGTCTTGTCAGGAAGACAGAAATAATTATTACGGGATGAAGATGGGAATTCCCCTTCAAAGCTATTCATTCATCAAGAGAACAATTAATGACAACTCACTAATGGCGGCAACATTTTATTTTCAGTGGCATGTGTGGGCCCAGACTTCTGAGTGTCTCAGTACTCCCTCCCAAGCCCCAATTACTTTGGCAAGGATTGACTGTGTGCTACAGGGACCATCCCTTCCCCAGGCAAGCGGATTCCCAGCCAAGAATGGGTTTGGGGCTTTTGGCATTAAGGTAATGCATGAGTACCACTGCGTAGTAGAAACCACTGATTGTTTCCAGCAAAGGAATGGCAGTTGTTTTTAACTACCTAATTAATTATCACTGACGGAATAAAGGAAACAAAGTATTTTGGTTCCTGAGCAGAACAGACGTACTAGAGACGTTAATCATGCAAACATTGCTGAGCAAGATAAAAAAAATCAACAAGGAAATAAAATAAAACCTTTTTTCTCCCTCACTCTAGTTTTCTAGCTACAGGGCTATCCTCTACCCTCAGTCTTTGTACAAAACTTCTGTTGCCACAAGGTGGACCAAGTTACTTTTCAAGTAGTTAAAAATTATGGCTCTATTTCTCTACTGCCCTGTGTTATTATTTACACGTATGCAAAGTGAGCTTCGAATGTGCATAAAATGCTACCACACTCATTTGGCAGTGGTTTTTACACTTACTTTGCATTTACTTTGCACAGCTGTAAATGACTTCCCAGAGTATAAAACTGCAGAGAAATGGACCCATGGTTTTTAAAATAAAGCTAGTTTGTTTTTTAAATAAAGTAGTTAAAATCGGAGACTGGAATTTTCAAAAGGATCTAAGTCAATGGGACTTCAGTACCTAAGTCTCTTGGGCCCACTGAAAATCCCAGTCTGAATGTGTTACATCTTATGAATCATTAAAGAATATGGCTAATGATGAAGTAAGTAACTGTAATAATCTGCAGCACATTTTGAAAGGGTGCAGACAAATCAGTCATGAATATACATTTATCCTATCCTATCCCCTAGAACTGGAAGGGACCTTGAAAGGTCATCAAGTCCAGCCCCCTGCCTTCACTAGCAGAACCAACTACTGATTTTTCCCCAGATTCCTAAGTGGCCCCCTCAAGGATTGAACTCACAACCCTGGGTTTAGCAGGCCAATGCTCAAACCACTGAGCTATCCCTTCCCCCTCCTCCTATTTTGCAGCTATTTTGCATGATTTTATTA
This sequence comes from Chrysemys picta bellii, assembly GCF_011386835.1. Classification (NCBI taxonomy): domain Eukaryota; kingdom Metazoa; phylum Chordata; order Testudines; family Emydidae; genus Chrysemys; species Chrysemys picta. The sequence goes on from NC_088799.1 coordinate 76,822,672, forward strand.
CATTTTAAAAGCAGTAACCCAGAGAGAGAACTCTCACTCCTTGCATCACTCATGCACTAAGAAATCTCCTAAGTCAGCTTGCAACTTAAAAACAAATTAATATGTTGTTCTAGTCAGGGGCGGCTCCAGGCACCAGCGCACCAAGCACGTGCCTGGGGTGGCAAGCCGAGGGAGCGGCCTGCCGGTCGCCGTGAGGGCGGCAGTCAGGCTGTCTTCAGCAGCATGCCTGCAGGAGGTCTGCCGGTCCTGTGGCTTCGGCTGCAATTCGGCGGCAGGTACACCGAAGGCGCGGAACTGGCAGACCTCCCACAGGCATGCCGCCAAATCCGCGCGACCAGCAGACCTCCCACAGGCATGCCGCTGAAAGCCGCCTGACTGCTGTGCTTAGGGCGGCAAAATACATAGAGCCACCCCTGGTTCTAGTTTATTTATTTCTGGGCCTCCTCTTTGTTGATGCTGCTGTAGCTGATCATGAGAGGCTGAGTGGAGAGAGCCTGTGTCCGGGAAGGGACCTGGAACGCTCTCCTTTTATTGCAACTAAGTGTTGCCATATTATAAAGGAGACAATCTTTGATCCCTGCAAGATGGTTACTGGAATTAGCACTCGTGTGATTTCCCCTGCTGAGGGATTCTTTTAAGGCATAGGAATATGTTTTGATGGATGATGGGTTTGCCTGGTACATTTCTAGCTGGAGTCAGATGATGGAAGTCCAATGTTTGCATGTGAACAACTGAGAAATATGAAAGAGAGATAAAACTTAGAAAAATTAAAAAAAATATTGTACAGTTTGGTCTAATCAGTTTGTCCATTATAAAGTTAATTTTCTTACTATATTTTGGAGCTATAGAACAATTATATTATGGAGCAACAGCCAAAAAATGACAATTTAAATATAAAATAAAATAAAATAAAATGTGTAAGAAGTTAGTCCACAGTGTGACTGGACTAGCGCATTATATAAACTATCAGAGTGAGCTCAGTGTTTTAACTTTGAAAACTGGCTACTGTGCTTATGCAGTAGTTGACTTTTGTAATATTTTAAGCACTTTGACATTGTCATAGCAATGGCTTTGACTCAGGAAATTACAGTGTTAATTACACTGTTAACTGTCATTGGCAAAATATAGCTGAGTTCTGATGGCAAAATATTAGTACAACTCTAGTAAGGTCAAGATCTAGTGTTAAAGTGAAACAATATAAGTGCAAGTCTGTAGAAACAATGCTTCACTCTCAGAAGAGACCCAGTTTGGGCTAGAGTTTGTGTGCCAGGTAATTAACCCATTGTGACTAAGGATAAGGATGTGGGGCTTAGAAGCTGCATCTCAGAGCCTGGGATAGCAGATGTTCCCACAGTGCCACTGGGAGGCCATGCAGAGCTACACCCAGCGAGCACTGTGGAGAATAGGCATCGCAGGAAGTACCATCCAAGGGAGCCAGAGTGACAGTGCCCTGCAGCTTTCTGATTGGCCAACCATCCTATTTAACCCTGGAGGGTGCCCCAGGAAGTTGTCTGGGCAAGAACACAGACTTTGGGCGTGCTGTGACTCCAGGCATCACCTTGCCTTCCATCCTAGCCTGACTCTTGCCTGGTACTACCTTTGATCTCTGGCCTGACTCTGACCTTGATTCCTGCCTCCTGATTCCAGCCTGGTACTATCTGTGATCTCTGGTCTCTGATTAGGCCTGACTTTGACACTGACGCTTGCTAATTAAACCAGGCTCTAGTGATTCCTCTGACCCCTGCTCATTGACTGCCATCCTGATGAATGGGCTCCAGCTCAGCTTGACTGCTAGACCAGACAACCTAGAGCCCTTAGAGTAAGTCTTTTATGCCAGGACTCTTCATCAATTTCCAATTTTATGGACCATTAGAAAATATGTATGTTACACCATATTGATACACCATTTTGTGCACCACTTTCACCTATGCAAGCCTATCAGTTCTGAAGTGCTATGCAAGATATGTGGGTTTCCATATCAGTTTATGGATATGGGGTATGGTTTTTGAAAAGCAGCTCCATGACTGAGGTGCACATGTCCCACTGACTTTTGAAAATCCGACCCATTCTACTTGGACATCCTCCACATCATGCTTTTCTTTGCCACTGTTGCCAGAAATGACAGATTACTGCAGTGACTAGAGATGCAGTACCTCTGGGCCGGCACAGATAGCAATTGAGGAGGATATTTTCAAAGAAATTAAGGCGAGTTGGGCAGCCAGCTCCCATTGACTCCCCTTTGTGCATTTTTGAAAATCTCCCTTTTGTAAATTTAAAGAGGGAATAAATGCATGTTCTGTATGTACATGGTATATGAAATACATTGCATTCTTGTCCAAACAATGTACACACTATGCCTATTCTGTGTACAGTCTCCAGGGCTGTCAGTCTGGTACTGTTTTAGAAGCATTGAGCATGCTGGGCCAGGTCCTTGGTTGGTGTAAATCAGTGTAGGTCCTTTGAAATCAATGGAGCTATGCCCCTGTGCACCAGCTGAGGATCTGACCTACAGTATTTACCTCTAGAAGATTCAGTCCTCCAAGGTACTGATCACTTTGACCTACTCAGGCAAAGCATTTCAAAGTGCTTAACTTTAAGCATGTGAGTAGTCCCATTGACTTCAGTGATCAGCACCTGGCAGGATAGAGTCCATATGTATTGTGCGAATAACACATTATTTTTGTTTAGCTTTTCAAAGTATTTCTGGCAATGTGTAATGTTCATAAATGAGATCAATACAGATTTGAAACCTTTTGACAGTACACCTCCAATGCAGTTGTGAGTAGTAGGGACTTTCTAACACTTGAACATCCTCCTTACCAGTGGCCATCCTAAATATGTGCCGCTACCATATATTTGTGATGCTAGCAATTACTACAAATAGGCTATCTCTATAATAAAGTATATTTCCTGGGTAGCATATTGTAGTCAATTTTATTCAAGGAATTTCTGGCCCTGTGTTTAGAATTTGATTAAAAAGGGAAACATACCTGGCCAACTGGTAGCCATCCAAACTGCCCTCCTGTCTTCCCCCACATTTTGAAGGTACATTTTTAACACACACTAATCTAATGAAATTCATTGAAAACTCATGCTAAATCACTGGGAAGTCACTGTTACTTTCACCACTGTACTTCAAGTTTGCTAAAATAGTTGAGCTCATCTCTATCTTCAAAGTGAGTTGTGTTTCATATTTTCACTTTATATCTGTGGGATTCGACCAGACGACCCAGAGGAAATATCATTTTACCCTAGTTGTGACACAGATCTGCCTCTTCTTCTGTCATAGAACCATTCTGTCAGATCTAGGGGATTTGAGGAAATACGTTAATTTCAGATGTTACCCAGTGCCTTCTGAACAGAGAAGCTCAGGGATAACAAAAAGTCTGAATTCAGCCTGCCTTAGTCCTTGTAAAGAGAACCTCCCTTCAGAGGTTCTCAAACTGGGGAGCAGGGGGGTACAGAATGTATTCAACAGGGGGGAGGGAGGGTGAGAAGCTTTAGCAAAAAAAAAACCTTGTTGTCCACATTTTACCCACAGCAATGAATAACTAGCAAAGTTGATTCCGCCGGACATATCATAGGAGTCTACTTAAATCACAGAGAAATCACACATTTTTTTTAGTTGGTCAGGGTATAAAGAGCAAATTTTGCTGTGTTCATACAGTTGTATATTCCATGCATCCCTTACTTGTGTGCTTCCTTCAGAGCTGGGTGGCTGGAGAGTGGTCCTGCTAGTGAAAGCAGGGGGCTGGACTCGATGACCTTTCAAGGTCCCTTCCAGTTCTAGGAGATAAGATATCTCCATTAGGGATCTGGGGCAAAATCAGTACTTGGTCCTGCTGGTGAAGGCAGGGGGCTGGACTCGATGACCTTTCAGGATCCCTTCCAGTTCTATGAGATAGGTATATCTCCATATTATTTAATTTATTTATTTATAGTGGAGAGAAGCTTCCACTCTCCTGCCACCCAGCTCTGAAGGCAGAGTGGAGAGTGGTGGCTGCCAGCCAGGCACCCAGCTCTGAAGGCAGTGCCGCCACCAGCAGCAGCACAGAAGTAAGGGTGGCATGGTATGGTATTGCCACCCTTACTTCTCTGCTGCTGCTGGCAGCAGCACAGTCCTCAGGGCTGGGCAGCTGGCAAGTGGAGTATACGGTGTTATCTGAAGCTGCAATGAATATCTTAATTCTTTTTTCATCTACCTCTTTATGCGAAGCAGCCTTTTCTGCCCTAGTTTACATAAAAAACAAACAACAATCTTGTCTTCATGTAGAAGGGGATCTCTGGGTAACTGTCTCAAGCATCCAACCCAGGATGGAATTGCTCTGTTCCACCAAACAGGCTCACCCATCACACTAGTAACAATAGTGTGATGCCAGTAAGGAGCATCTCACTTAAAATGTACATGGCTATATACTTAAATGGCTCTGTTTGAATAAGTGCCTTCCTGTATTTAATATTTAGTGAGAGTTGCATGCTGTTGGTTTTTTATTGGTATATGTGCTTGTGTGGCGGGAGGGAGGAGCATAAACTACTACAGACACAAAGAAGGTGAGGGTGCCCTCACTCAAGCTGTTACTCGAGTAGTCTCCTTCACTCTAATGGGACTACTCAGGGGTTGGTAATTGCTCTCTAGTATGAGGAAAGCGTTCACAGTCTATCCCTCTGTATATAAGCACTGTTCTCCCCTCTCTCTGACTTTTAGAGTTGCCAACTCACTATGAAATTAGAAATCTGACTCACTGGCTAGAACTTCCTAATTTCAGCTCGTAGGTTTCTGTACTTTTTTTTCTGGAATATATTATGCCAACTATGATGTCTACATACTGTATAAGCAGAAATCTTTGCGCTGGAATAAAATTTCCAGAATGACGTACGTGTGTGTGTGTGTGTGTATAGCGGGGGAACGGGGAAGAGGGGGCGAGTTGCCAGTTGCAAAAACACATTGAAGTGTATTTGATTGTGAAAATGCAAATATTAGAAAAATATAGAGAGCGCTGGCTGAAATCTGAATAGGTCAAGTGAAGCAACATTCTAAACAATAGCAGTAGAAAAATAAATCTTTCTCTGACTAAAATGGCTTAATATTTTAAGAAAACCAAACAGAAAACAAAACGCAATTTTACCCAACAGGAAATGGTAATGCAACCATGAGGAATATCAAAGCACATACATTCGTTAGTATTAAAACCAACACATAACAACATTGGCTAGGGGCAAGATTAAAATCTTAATTGAGCGATTCTATTAGTTTGTAATTGCTAAGAGCTGAAGATGGAGAAAGACTGAAAAATGCTAAACTCACATTTGCTTAGCCTTTTTGGGATGCTAGCCCAAAATGTACCAGCAATAACTACCAGCTTTGTAACTTTCTTCCTTGGATGATACACTGAATAAAGTATGTCAAGATATATTTTTCAGCTTGGTTCAAATAATAGTTCTCCATTTCAACAAACTCTTCAGAGTCCTAAATAATAATGGCTGAAAATATAATTTTGGTCCTTTTAATTATGTTTATAAACTCTCAAAAATGTAAATGATGCATTCCACATATTTTGTTGTTTTATAATTTCAAAAATCAAAATCCTTACTATTAATTTAAGTAATGAATCATGGAAATGAAAAAGGGAGAAAAGTGTCACTTGTACTTTTCTTATGATCTGTTTTTTATCCCACTATACTGAGTAATTTGTTTGAGTAATTTCAGCTTTTCATTTATTTAACACATCTAATTATCTGTTTAAATTGTCACAAATATCTCTGCCAACAGGCCGGCTCTACTCTGAAACATCCCAGGATATACTGATGATACTATAATAGAAAAAAAACCCCATACTTTTATAACAGTGATGTTTAAAAACTTTTTTTTACCATTTATTTTACCTATAGATATTTCCTTTTTTGTTTTTACTGTATAGTATGTATTTGACTACCAAGTATATCACAGCAAATTAGCCTGGCCATTTGTTCTCCAATGGCAAAAGTTTCATCCACAGCTTAGCTAAAGCACGTTTTCAAGTTAATTGAAAAGTCACTATTTCTGCACAAAGTTATTCCAGTAACATTCTTATTTTGCTGGTTTAAAGTCACAAGCTGTTTTATTGTTCTAGCGAATGGGCTATAAGAATACTCTGAAGGCAGACTCTGCCACTAAATACTTAATTAAATTTCTAAACTGTGTATGAGAAACTTTATATATTGTACCCTGCAATAAAGTACAGTATCTCTAAAGGATGAAACTATGAAAAAATATTTACAGTGTGTAATACATATATTCTTTGAATGTACCTGTTAGCTTTTTGTAGCCTAATTATGAGTGAATGTGACAAAAGCTCACAATTAAAGCATCACAGTCTAAATGGCATTCTATTGCTGACTGAATTACATGCTCTGTGAGAAATTACCCTGGAATTTATTTTGTGATAGTCATTGTTGAAATTATTATTAATTAGAAAGTAGCTTCCAAATGCAACTAGGTACAACTTCTCATTTATAACAACTGTTTTTATATATATATATTAAAAAAAAGTTACTAAGGACTGTGGAATTGAGATCCAGATCACCTGTAAAGAGCCGATAATTATTATTTCCAGCATTATTAGCTCAATTTTTACTTTTAAATTTATTTTCACATTTACTCAATCCTAATTGCTTTAAAACATAGTTTTTGATTCCGGAACATATCTGATATTGTGGCTGCTAAATCTGTATTTAGACACTCATGCACTGAAGCCTTGACTCTCTCATACCCTGATATCTCTTAATCTACACTAAACAACTTCTAGATTGTTAGTAGTGGGGCCACCTCTCAGATCTTGTCTCAAAACAATTATTTATAATTATCAAAATGATTATTTTTAATAATTTGATATAAAATTAATTATAACCCACTTAATGGACGCAGAGGAATAAAAAAACCAAAACTGAACCCATAGTCAAATTGCAGGAAGTACCCTTTCTGAATTATCCTCCTGTCCTGGAAAAAATAATATTACATAAGAAAAATATCAGCAATTTTCTGGAAAGACTAAATTCAAAAGGTTCAAATAAATTCTTTAAGAACTCTCACATTCACACTCAGCTTATCAGTATAAATATGTTTGTGTGTGTACACACACACACACATATTTGTTCTATGCAGGTGAAAAAAACAAGCATTTAAAATTATCCTGAATCAGTTTATAATCAAAAGGGCAGGAATTAATTAGCACCCTCCCTTTTATAATGTAGCAATAAATCTAAGCTCTCATACACAAGGATAAGAAAAATCTAAATATGATGTTAACCTGTGACAAACTGTATACAGTTTTCCAGTTCTTCCAAACAGCTTTCTTGATCGTTTGTAACTATATTCCTAAACTGCATGTATACCTGCTAATTTTTAAAAAGTTTGATAATTATTTGTAAGTTACATGTGATTCTCAATCATTTCTATTTATTATAATCAATACAAAAAACGTTACTGTTGAGACTTAAAGTTGTTTTAGCAACTAAGACATATTAAGACTCAAAACTCCAAAAGACAGGAAACAACAACTTATCAACTACAGGGCACATAAATGACACATTGTTAACACTTCATTTCATTAAACATACCTTAAAAAAAATTAAGAGCAGTTTATGCACAATAGGGGCAAACTGAGTTTACAACAGGGAACCTTTACTCTGATGTATGAGAATCATTTTAAAACGGACTGTAATATCTAACTCGATATATACAAAATGATACAAAAGTATAATATTGTTTCAAATATTTTTCTTTGTAGTCGTAGTTCAGTGGGGCGTGTGTGTGTGTGGGGGGGTGTTATGTACTGCATTCATAATATTTTTATTCAGCACTTATGATTCTCTATTATTCAAGCGGGGATTGCCAAAGGAGCCTAAGGGCCTGTCAACATTGCCCCACAGTTTGGCCTATGCGGGGGTTGAATAGCACTGTGAACCAAAGGACTGCACTGTAATTTCCCAGTGTGTGGATGCTGCAGGGGTGAACTAAAAGGTTCTAGGCTCTCAGTAATGTAATCCCCTTGCAAGAGGATTACGTTAATGTGAAGTAGCAACCTTTTAGTTTGTGCCTGCAGTGTCTACTTCAGGGACGTTATAGCGCAGTACTTTGGTGTGCACTGCTATTCATGCCTCCATACTCTGAACTGTGGGGCAATGTAGACAAGCCCTAACAGTGTTAGGGCTCAGATTTTTAAAGGTGTTTCTCTGTTCAGCATTGGCCATAATTAACCCTTGGAACAATTTACCAACAGTCATGGTGGACTCTCCATCACCTGACAACTTTTAAAGCAAGACTGGATGTTTTCTAAAATGTATGTTCTAGGAATTATTTTGGGGAAGTTCTTTGGCCAGTTTCATACAGGAGGTCAGACTAGATGATCATAATGGTCCCTTCTGGGCTTGGAATCTGTGGAATGACTGACTTGGGAGCCTAAGTCTCATTGACAGCCAACAAGGTTCTAATGGGATTTAGGTTACTAAGCCTTAGACCTTCCAATGCTGAGCAGAGAAATGCCTAAATACTTTTAAAAATCTGGGCCTCATGCCTATCTTCCACTGAAGGTCATCTGGAGTTGGACCGCGCTGTTTATCCAAATCTCAGTGTGGTTTTTCTTATGTATTGTAATAGTAATCATTTCAAGGAGGACTTTTTCTTCTGGACGTTTGTTTTCAGTTAACTAAAACTTGTATTGATTATTTGATCTGAAAATGTTTTGCATTAATCCAGAATATTTGGATTTTTAAGAATTCAAGAGTCCTTGTACATATTTTTTCCCTACAGTACATTCCATTTCAGCAAACAAAATTTCATTTGCACCAAAATTGGACAAATCTTGAATTTTCATTCTGTTGTGTTAACAGATGTCTTTCACAACCAACTTCTCAACAAACTTTCTTAATACAGACAGCCACTAGAGTTACTGTTAATGTTGCCTAATGAAAGTTTAGGATGAAACATTCTGTGAAACATATTTTTTTCTTTATCTCTAGGGAGAAAATTGTTCTAGCATCATGGTAGCATTGTTCAAGCAACCTTTTAAAAATTGAGTAGAACATCTAAGGCCAGCCTAAAAGCAGATTCAGTAAATATGTGTTAAACACATTATCTGGAGTACTTCTTAAGACTTGTCCACATGGGGGAAAATTCTGGAAGAGCTAGTGCAGAATAGAATAGCTATGCCGCACTAGCGCCTGGTGTGGACACTCTTATGCAGCATTGACTGCTTTTTGAGTGGTTTAAGTCAATCCATGAAGTTAGTGCAGAACAGCTATTGTGCTTTAAACTAACTATTTTGCAGCAACTTCTCTGTATCGACAAACCTTTAGAGTCCTCTCTTAGTGTATGTTTTATCCATCTAAATAGTATAAATCACCGAAATATGTCCACAACTATGCCCTCTGCTGGAAAAGTAAGAGGAAATCTCTGTAAAATGATGTAATGGGAAGTTTTTTATGCCTGAGCATTATGACTATAGGTCCTTACAGTATCATGATTGGTGAACTGGAGTCAGAGGGCCCATGTTCCTTGGACGGTCTGTCATTGAGGGGTCATCAGTGGAACAGGAAACGTGGGGAGGGCGATAGGCTGGAAGCACCTCAGGCAGATGGACAGAGCCATCCACATGGCCTCCTTTGAAGAAGTGCTGAGCAACTACAGTGCTTAACAGAAGATAAAGGTAGCAGCAGCTGGTCAGCATTTCTGAAAATGTGGCCATTAGCTCCCATACAGAGGGCCTGGGGGCTATTAAACTGAGGAGAACAGATACTACATGGAAAAGTAGCCATGGGTATACTCTTGGGCACTGCATGGAGAAAAAAGTTCACCCAAATACATGACATTGGCAGTAGTTAAACTGTTCCTTTCCACACTGAAAAGGTACCACACAGTCTTGGTAGGAGAGGTGATGGTATGTTTATCACAACAGTGAAGAAATAAATGGTAGCCATTACCAGGGTGCATAATTCAGCAATTACAGTTATTTGTTTTTCTGACACCTTCTGCAAACAATTATCAAAAAAGTCTAATATAATCTGATTCTTTTTTTTTTGCACTGATACTGTATATTAACAAAGCAAATAAAGGGGGGGGGGGGAAGTGCAGTCCCGTGTAATAAAGAAAACAGCAGCAAACTATTAATGCTCTTTGAAAAGAGTAGTTTTAACAAAGTAAGCAAGAATCATTTTCTTTGGTTGAGTGTTGATTCCCCAGTGTGCTCTCAGTAAGTAATTAGAATGGCCCAGTGAATGTCAGCATCAGCTTGTTTATTCTCATTATTTTATCATTTTAAAAACCCTCTAGGTGATGAGACATGCAGTATAGAACATAATTACCATTATTAGCATACTAATTGGACACAAAAATAGGCCAACTACAAGGTAGCCAACTGAATAATTTCACATTAATCAAACACCATAGTGAATAAGCCTATTGTTAAATTGACAGCTACCATAATTGGCAATATTTTGCCGCGAAATATCAGAATTTCTTTGTAACATCTCTCTGATGCTATATAATTTAGTAATTTCCCATATTCCAATCTTTAAATTTATACACCTAGTTCAAGTTCAAGGAAACATCATGATAAGAATACTAGTCTATTAACAAGTGGACTTAGGATATAAAGACCTGCTTGTTAGCATTCAGCAACAGATTTGCGTGATAAGAAAACAAAAGGGCTACCAATTTAGTTACTTGTTGCTTTCAGCATTCTATTCAGCACTAAATACCTGTAAAGGCTCATGATACCATTTTGTTTAAAATCCTTTATATTAAAGCCTAATTCTCTACCTCAAGGAACCTTAGAAAATGGGCAGGATAAAAAAAATTAGGATCTGCAAATGTCATGACATTGGACAATTTTCTGGCTTTAGCTAGTTCATTTTTTAATCATGTATTTGTTATGGTGCCATATCATTCCTCCTTAACGGCAGAATAGAAGGCTGGACTCTCCCCACTGGAAGACGGAGTTCCTGAAATGCTCCATCAGCACCAGCCAAGAAGGGAAAACTGCTCCTAACCCTGCTACAATTGGAAAGCCATTAGGGGAATGGGAGAGGAAAGAGCGAGTGGGAAAAAGAATGTGAAGCAGAGAGAAGGAAGGTCTACAAGGAAAAAATATGAGGTGTTAGAGCAATAGGATTGGAGCAGATGAGGAGAATAGAAATAGATAGTGAAACAAGAGGAGAAGAGCAAGAAGAAGAGATGAAAAGTAAAGAGGTGATGAAAGAAACTGTTAGAAAGAAAATAAGGACATAGAGAAAAGACGGTAAGGTGAGAGGTGAGGAAAGGAGTGCATTTTGGAAGAATTCAAAACAATATTCCTCCTTTAAATTCATGGCAATAGCAGGCAAAGCAATAATACTGCTGCACATTTAAGTTAATTTCTAGGGCTGTTGATTAGTCACAGTTAACGCATGGGATTAACTCACAAAAATAAACTGCAATTAAAAAAATTTATCGCAATTAATCACACCGTTAAACAATAGAATACCAATTTAAATTTATTAAATATTTTGGATGTTTTTCTACATTTTCAAATATATTGATTTCTATTACAGCAGAGAATACAAAGTGTACAGTGCTCACTTGATATTACTATTTTTATTACAAATATTTGCATTGTAAAAATGATAAACAAAAGAAATAGTATTTTTCAATTCACCTCATACAAGTACTGTAGTGCAATCTCTTTATCGTGAAAGTGTAATTTACAAATGTAGATTTTTTTATTACATAACTGCACTCAAAAACAAAACAATGTAAAACTTTAGGGCCTACAAGTCCACTCAGTCCTACTTCTTGTTCAGCCAATTGCTAAAACAAACAAGTTTGTTTACATTTATGGGAGATACTGCTGACTGCTTCTTATTTACAATGTCACCTGAAAGTGAAAACAGGCATTCACATGGCACTTTTGTAGCCGGCGTTGCAAAGTATATAAATGCCAAACATTCATATGCCCCCTTTGTGCTTCGGCCACCATTCCAGAGGACATGCTTCCATGCTGATGATGCTCGTTAAAAAAATAATGCATTAATTAAATTTGTGACTGAACTCCTTGGGGGAGAATTGTATGTCTCCTGTTCTGTTTTACCCACATTCTGCCATATATTTCATGTTATAGCAATCTTGGATGATGACCCAGCACATGTTCGTTTTAAGAACACTTTCACTGCAGATTTGACAAAATGCAAAGAAGGTACCAAGGTGAGATTTCTAAGGATAGATACAGCACTCAACCCAAGGTTTAAGAATCTGAAGTGCCTTCCAAAATCTGAGAGGGACGAGGTGTGGAGAATGCTTTCAGATGTCTTAAAAGAGCCACGCTCCGATGAGGAAACTACAGAACCCGAACAACCAAAAAAGAAAATCAAACTTCTGTTGGTGGCATCTGACTCAGATGATGAAAATGAACCTGCATTGGTCCACTGTGCTTTGGATTGTTATAGAGCAGAACCTGTCATCAGCATGGACACAGATATTCTGGAATGGTGGTTGAAGCATGAAGGAACATGTGAATCTTTAGCGCATCTGGCAAGTAAATATCTTGCAATGCCGACTACAACAGTGCCATGTGAATGCCTGTTCTCACTTTCAGGTGACATTGTACACATGAAGCAGGCAGCATTATCTCCTGCAAAGTGTAACCAAACTTGTTTGTCTGAGCGATTGGCTAAAGTAGGACTGAATGGACTTGTAGGTTCTAAAGTTTTACATTGTTTTATTTTTGAGTGCAGTTATTTTTTGTACATAATTCTACATTTGTAAGTTCAACTTTCATTATAACGAGATTGCACTGCAGTACTTGTATTAGGTGAATTGAAATATACTAGTTCTTTTGTTTTTTACAGTGCAAATATTTGTAATCAAAAATAAATATCAAGTGAGCACCGTACACTTTGTATCTGTGTTGTAACTGAAACCAATATATTTGAAAATGTAGAAAACATCCAAAAATATTTAAATAAATGGTATTCTATTATTGTTTAACAGTGCGATTAATTGCGATTAATTTTTTTAATCGCTTGACAGCCCTATTAATTTCCCTTTATTTCAGTGAAATAAAAGCATGTTTTAAAAGATTTCATGAAAACTCCATGTTTTTTCCTCTGACCACAACTTTTGCACATGTAAAAGTGGGGATTTCATGCATAAATGTGCACAGAAACTGCAACAGGTACATTGACATTAGACATTAACAGTTCCTTCAGACCAGGTACAAACATAAGAACATAGCTGGGTGGTTTGTTCTGTGCCATTCAAATGTGGGTGGAATTAGGAATATGGCTGTTCAAGTGGAATCTTCAAAGGAAAAATTGTGTGGGCAGATTCTGTTGATAGACAATTTTTGATAAAAGGAAAACAGGTTAAATAAACCAAGGTAAGTCACGTGTTTGCATAAACAGCAGCATTAGATTAATGAAAATCACTTAGAGATGGATTCACAGCACAATGAAGTCAATGGGCTTTGGATCTGACCCTTACTGAGCTCCGCTTTCCATGATGTTCTGAGTGCACGAAATAAGAACTTTAGAAAAAGCTGCAGCAGGGGTATGCTGGGTGGGAAAGGTGCTATTTGAAAAAGCTTGTCCCTACATGATACTTAGCTATGTCTAGGCCTTGGCAAAAGCTCTACGCAGACAAGGGGCCAGGTCAAAAAAGGTGAGGGACCATGGAGCAAGTGACCAGACATTGTTCAACATGATCTTCCTCCTCTCTGGTTTGGTGCATTGGGTTGTTAGTATTGTTGCCCCTTTTCAACCCCAGTGCCTAGTCAAATCTGAGAGCCCTAGGGATGTTCCAGTTGGAAGCCGACATTGCTAGAGTGTCGTATTCTCTTGATGCAATCTTGTTTATTCACAAGGAGTGTACAAAGTCCTGCTTTTCCAAATGCAGGAGGAACCAAGAACAGAAGGAGCGGTTGCTTAGCTTACAGCCCTAAACCTCTTCAGCCAATCGTCTCCAAAGCCCTCTCTCTCTAACTTTCCCCAGTGTCACACTGTGCTCACAGGCTACTGCTTGGCTTTCTTGCTTTTTGCCTCTGCCTCTCTCTCCATTCTTGCATCTTCTCAATTTCTGTGTGTTCTCTCCCACAGCTAGCTGGTAACAATACCCAGTACCCACAATATACAATACCCACAATGCCCAATACTCACCGACATGGTGTTAATTTCTGTGAAGACTCTATTAGGCCTTGTTTTAGGTGTGGCCCCTTAACTGCCCCTTACAACTATCGTAAATGAAGGGTGTGTTTATGCATCAGTCTGAAGTAGGTTTTAACTTAACCCATAACAAGGTTTCAGCCAAAGCATAATGGTATGGAGACCCATCACCATGGGTTGCTAATGTGGCTAGAACATTGGATCTTTAGCTCTAAAGCCCAGGCCTCTACCCCTTGTGCTTTATAAAAAACTAAACAAGAAACCACCTCCATTAGCTAGTAGCAGTAGTAGGCTTTGGTACTCTGCGTGGTACTACATGAGGACATGGCACACTCACCAGTGCATTTTGTAAGGATATGACATGATTGTTAGCAAGGCAGGTTATCTTGTCAAATCATTGATTGCTTACCATCATACTTTTATGCTTCATCCTATTCTAACAGCTAGGGGTAAAGTTAAGGGCCTGATCCTACAAACTGCACACCCCTGAGTCCTCCTACTAAGGGGCTGGTCTTGTGACTTAATGTTGATTTAATTAAGAGCAGGTGAAGATCCCTGTAGGCAGCAGCTGCTACTTCAAAGTCATGCATTGGCTTTTATATTCTATTGTCTTACTGAGAAAAGGTTTTATTCTTTTATAGAAACTCCACTGAAGATTATGTTGAGATTCGACTGCCTTATACTGCAGGAATCCCAGAGAAAAAGACAGCTCCATAAAAACCACATCAACATCTTCATTCATTCTTTGTTTGTTAATCAGGTAATGAGCATCTCACTACTAATGATTGGGGATGATGGCTGTTAATATACTGCAGATTATCTAGGTTATTGATTAACTGATATGTTTGTATTGCTTGTCCTTTTTGAAGGCAACCCACAATAAAAATATTATTTAAATACAAGAGACTGCACTTAAGACAGATCCTGATACTGGACAGAAACAAAATTGATTATTTAAAATATCCACTAAAGCACATGCTTACCGACTTTGGTGAATCAGGACCCAGATTCAGAAACCTGTATCAGGCAAAAGTGCTCAGCCTCTGAGGGTCTCTTTCCCTAAAGATTTATCTTTTCATAAATAATGATACCTAGCACTTTTCATCCATAGCTATGAACGCTCTTTACAGAGGTATCATTATACACCCATTATGGCCATGAGGAATCTGAGTCAGAGAAAGGTGAAGTGCCCAAGGTCACATAACAGAACTAGGAATAGCAGCCAGGTCCACATTATTGCCACTTGGTCAGGCAAGAGCTGCTCCAAAAAATCTGCCAGGCATTTCCACGCAAGAAGGAAACTAGAAAGACTCTTAAGAACATGTCTCTCTTGACACATTTAAGAGTAGTTTTACAGAAGAAGGCCTGACTTTGGATGAGATGGACTGGCCAGATATTGCATTGCTATAGGAAATGTTAGCTTTGTATAATGTATGCTCATCTTTCCCTGAATTAGTAGTACAGACTGAGAAAAAAAAATCTCAAACAGCGCTTCTCCTTTTGTCACTTATGCTGTCCAATGCTAGCTCCAGTTGTAGCCTTTGGATCAAATCTTATATGACAGGCAGCACTCTCTACAATGATTGACGGTCAGTTCACTCAACATGTGCATGTGCCTCATCTCCTTGTATATATTAGTTCCACCATCCAAGCTATTGCAAAAACATTGAAAAGAACTAGATTTATTTACAAACTAGATCCAAACGGGGTATATGACATAACCCTACATATACAGTACATCATCGTTATAAAACAATAGTATAAGTTATACAACTATTGTAACTACAGAATTTGTTGTTTTATTGCCTCTGAAAGAGTGAGTGAATAATGAAAACAAACAAATTAAATCAATGGAGCTATACTGATTTACAGCAGCTGAGGATCTAGCTTCATGTAACTTATGTAATCACAACAACAGAGCCATAGAGGGAAACACTGGGAAATGTAGTTGTTGAACACATTTGAATAATGAGTGCATTCAAGGAAATCCCAATCTATTTGTGGATATTCCACAACAGAAAAAAAATTAATTTATCAAATAGTTCCCTAGGAATTATTTGCTCAGCTCCACTCTCTACTGGATCAGACAGAGATATTTCCTAAGAGTAAAGATTTTCTTTTCTTGCCTAGAATGACTCAAGTAGAAATGCATATTCCAGCCAAAAGAGAGATTAATGTATGAATTATGTTGTGTAGCCATTTTACTCAATGCTGCTGCTCCCTGTAGGGTAATGGCAGTGAGATTCATTCTGGTGTTGCCAGAAATAAAACTAGAGTAGATGTACTTGAATAATTTAGAAGTGTGTAAAGCTTATTTTGTCGTCAATCATCCTTACCAATACCACAGTACTTTGTGCCTAACAGGTGCTTTTCACCTATTGTTCTTAAAGGTGGATAACTATATTTATTCCCATTTTACAGATGGAGAAACTTGGGAACAGAGAAGTTACGTGACTTGTCTGTGGGCACGCAGTCTATTGCAGAGTTGGGTGAAGCTCTCAGGTCCCTATGAAATGTCATCCATGAAGTTTGGATTCAAAAGTGTCCAGATGGAAGTGGCGTGATTTAAACATGTATGTCTAACATTTAGGGAGCAGAGAGGAGGAGAAAGGATCTCAGGGCAAGTCTACACTACAAACACTGCATCAGCATCATCTTAATTACTCCACCTCTGCGAGAGGTGGTAGCTATGTCTTTACTAGACCCGCTAAATCAATCCCTGCTGCATCAATTGCAGCAGCATTGATCTCCTTGGTAGACCAGCCCTAAGTTGCTCAGAGCTAGCAATGTAGTTATACAGAAGTAAGTGTGTAGTGTAGACCTGGCCTCAGCAAATTTATTTTCTCTTTCTCTTCCCTTTATAATAAAGGAATAAAGAGAATGCAAATAAGCTACTGATCCTGCATCCGAACCCTTTTCTCACTTCTTTTGCTCAACCCCTTTTCCTCAAATAAACTTATTAATAAAAATAAAAGTATTGATATGAATCTGCATGCTGATGCTTTTATTTTAACATAGCAGAGGAGATTTACATATAATTGTTGCATGGAAGGAAGTTATTGTTCAATAACAGAGTAATTATTAACTCTAGTCTAATAGAGAGTAGAAGAACTTGAATTTCATGCCTTCCTTTATGGGTTATTTTTCTATTTGATTGTTTTAAAATGAATTTAGTCTGTAGATTTTGTCTGTTTTTAAGGATCTAAAATCTCAGTGAACTTTATTTCCTCAGAATGTAGATTAGCCTTTAATGAGATCAATGAGTAGTGTTGGTACTTCACTGGCCAAAACTGTAAATGTGTTGTTGCATTTCCTATTTACCCTGTGGCATCGGGATTTCTGTGTGTTACTGCTAATGTGTTTGCATTCTATTAGCCATCTATAAAATTTATGATCAGAGAAATATTGCACAAACAACGCAGGGAGTAGAGTGCTTGGCATTAAGAATAAAGCAGCACCAAAAATGGTCTAAAAAGAAAAAAAGACATGGCACAAATAGGGTATTAAGAATGTTTAAGATATGGGGCAAATAGGGTATTGAGAATGTCTAAGCAGTACGGAGTTGAGATCAGTTTCATAAAAACAATACATTGCAAATTTCCATAACATCTCAGAGATGGAAGAAATTAATATGGCTCCTAATGGTCAGAGGCAGGGGGAAATCACAAATGATCTGAATAGCAAAGAACTATTAGAGGAGCCTTGATTAGCCAAGGGGCGGGGTAGGAGGAAGGAACATACAGGTTCCTGAAAGATGGAGCTACAGGGAAGTTGGCAAGGGAAAATAAAGTGGCCAACTGTGACTTTAGGGAGATCTGAAATGACTAGTACTATTGTAATTCTTTGGCTGTCTCATCACTGCAGTATCTGAGCACCTTCCAGTTGTGCATTAAGCACTACAACTAACATCTGTCATGTGTGGTTTGTTCTTGCTCTCATCCTCTCCCTGGGGGAGAACTGTGTGTGCACCATAGTGTTTTGGTTTGGTAAGTTGTTTTTTGCTTGTTTGTTTTTTATTTTAGTATATCATGTACATGCTGCTCTGTGTTTATATTAGAGAAGGCAGGTTGAAGAAATACTCTTTGAATTTAGATGGAAGGTGGTGAGTTTGTGATGGTCCTTAGTTCCTGTTGAAGCTGATTCCACAGTCTTAGACCAGCTCTTGAGAAATCTCTGCCTCTTGAGTTTTATGATGAGTTTTATCTTGTAATCGAAGGTACCATTGTGCCTGAGGAGTGGAGTTGCCAATGACAGTTCTCATGCAGGCACATAAGATAATCTTTGAGATATCTTGGACTCAGTCATTGGGAGCCTTGCAGATAGGGACCAAAACCTATAACTTGACTTAGTGTTCTATAAGAAGCCAATATAAAGAGTGGAGGACAAGTCTGATGTGTTCGCGGTAGCCCATGTTGCTGAGGAGTTGTTGCTTAGTTCTGTACTAGCAGGAGTTTCCTAAGGGCTGACGGCTTCATGCCCAGGTATATTGCATTGCTGGATACTTGGATGAAGATGAGATAGAGTGGAGAGCAAAGACTGGAAAGCCCTCAGAGGAAATTTTAAAAATCTGAGACAAGTTGCAGGTAGAATCCAAAAGGCCTGGAGGGACTGAGAAGAAACAATTCATAGAAAGATTAGAGAGGCCCTGGAAATGAGCAGGGGAATAGCATATGTCAAAAAGCAGTTGGATGGCTAATGTGCAGATCAGTAGGTTGATTTTGCCTGAGCCTATTTATGATGTTCTTCCGAGTTTGCCCTTGGAGTGAGCAGTACATTGTAGCTCTGAAATTTTGCAACCCAGCACCATTTCCAACCAGAATTAACTGCACTGTTATGGCACTATTTCCAGTGATGCTGCCTGTGGAATAGTACCCAGCAGCTGTTAGTAAAGCTAGATAGACTGTTTGAACAACTCATCAACATAATTCCTGGAACTCCTCCCTCCCAGATGAAATGCTTCTGTGAATTATATCATAACATGGCAGTTCAGGGACTATGCAAGCATATAGGTGGCAGGTATAGGATTTTTAATCCTGATCAAATATTAAAGCCCACTTGAGCCATTGAAGTTCAGGGTCCCCTATGATTGGAAGAAACACAAGCACTTAGAGATGTCTCTCCATCAATCAAATGAAGATCAGAGAAATCAACTTAGCAGGCAAATGCCTCAGAATGTTATTGCATATATCTACGTAAAAGGAAACAGTGGTTGGGTATCATTATAAAAAGGATAAAATTGGTGAGAAAGATAGCTCTGAGCAGCAGAGGTCCAATGTCATCAAGAAGCTGGGACTGGTTAACATTAAAATCCAATGCCATAATACAGGACAGATTTGGGGGTCTGTTGCTGGCCATTGGCACTGTTTCACATAAGGGAAATCCCTGAGTGACCCAGAGCTGCTGCAATAATTCTATACCGGCCCTTCTCCTGGCCTTCAGCAGAGAGGGTATGGCTAGAGTCAGCATTTCACTGCACTCTCTAGATCCACAGCTGCTAGAATGGCCTCTTCAGACCTTAGGCAGCCAGGCATGATTTATAGGGGCTCTAAGACTGCTCTAACTTCCATCTGGGGCGAAGCAGGCCATGGTCTAAAGCCAACTATACCCTTACTCTCGAGTCCCGTGCCAAACACAGTTCAGCCAGATCAGAGAAGTTGGTCGACGGAATGTGTTTTCTTACAAGTCAAATGAAATAGTTTAGAAGTTGCAAACAGACAGAAAGGATATGAAGATAACGACAAGCACGAATCTGGGCTAAATTCTGCTCTTGGTTACACTGCTGTAAATGTGAAATAACTCCACTCTAGTTAGTGGCTTCCTCTGAATTTATATTGTTCTGTCTAGCATTTAGCACTTGCCCTCCAAATGTTATGGATTTCCATGCACCATTTTAATGTTATCATTCCATGTGTTCCATTTTATGCTCTTACTTGCGTCCCCTCAGTCTGTAATTTCACATATTTCTTGTTTAACAATCTGGCTTTCCATCCTTAAGTATCACTGTATTGCCAGATAAAACTGTTATTGTTCTTATTACAAGAAAAACGAAATGGATATATATAAAACACAGAGACAGTCCCATTGTTCTTAAAGTCCATTTGATTATAATGAAGTCCCACTCTTAATATTCTGTGATCTTCAATGTCCTTTACAAGTAACTTTTTATAAATTAATCTATAATAATCTAATTCAAGTCACTTAAAATGGATAACTATACTCCAATTATGATATTGGGAAGGGCTTTTACATAATATGGGCTTTTATATAGATGGTTAACACTCATACTGTAGTTTACAACATACTGTATGAATCACTAATTAAATGCCTAAGTAGCAATAATGGAAGTAGAACTATCAATACAGAGGAGATATCAATGATGTAAGGCATTAATAAAACTTTATGGTACCATTTA
Organism: Chrysemys picta bellii; assembly: GCF_011386835.1. Lineage (NCBI taxonomy): Eukaryota > Metazoa > Chordata > Testudines > Emydidae > Chrysemys > Chrysemys picta. Next base: position 76,843,253 of record NC_088799.1, read on the forward strand.
ATCTTTTTTTATAGGTACTCCATTATGTGGGTAAAAAGAACAGGCAGGAAAACAAAAAAGTAAGAGGTGGAACTTAAAGAAGGAAGGAGATGAAAACTAAAACCTAGCTTTCATCTTTACCTTTTCCACAAAACAGGCTGTAGACAGGATGAATGGGACAGAGCACACACTTTTATAAATTAATTTAGCATTTTTTCCCTATTACAGCAGTTTACACTTCATTGAAATGGTGTAAAATGTGTCCTCAATGGCCCCGAAGGTAAATGCTATTTTAAAAACCTGGTATTTTTATGGAATATGTCAAGGGCAGCATAAATAGTATCTTTAAAGAAGGGTACAAGTTTAGTAACATACTGACCTGAAAAGGAACAGCTAAACTGTTGTGTTCCAGCTGTTGGCTAACCATGAGGACTAGCAGAGTAAATATATAAACATTTATATTGGAAGTAAAAACTGTTAACAAAGGTATTTTATTTTTAAGCCAAAACACAAACTTGGCTTTCACTGCTGTCCAAGGACCATTCTAGGCAGCTCAGCTTCTATCCTGACAGGACATCTACTCTGTGTTCTTTGGACAGCTTCCAGTGTCCCCTGCAGGAAAGCAATCTGCCAATTTGCATATCAAAGTAAAGGAATAAGCCAACCCCAATAGACCTCTAAGGGGAAGTGAGAGTATATGGGAATTTTTAGTTTTAACAACTCTCAATACAAAAAAAAAAAAGAGAGACCACCTCCATGCCTTTCATGCAACAGTCACTTGAAATGCTTTTGCAACACATTTAAACAGAAACAAGAATTTAACCCTTCACATTCTCTTCGATTATATCACAAATATAGCAATGTTTTAACAAATAATAAGGGGCAAGATATTTGTCCTTAGAAAGCTAACTTTAGATCAGTTCTGCATACACCATTTTGAAAACGATTGCATGAGACATCCTATATGCCTTTCACATTTCTAAAATAGTATGTCAATAGCAAAACAAGTATTTTTTGTGTTCTGTGTTGGTGAGATAACATGTTTATTTAATGCTTATTTTTTAGTCTTGATCATTTCTCTTAGCTTCATAGGTGGCATCTGACACCATATGTATGGAGATCCTTGCTGTGAACATCTGGGATAGAATTAGCACTGAACTCCACCCTAACTAAATGTCCATCATTGCCCGATTGCAGGGCAAAACAGAGCGGATAGAACTTGCTTGGTAGATTCTAAAAAATAAAATAATAGAATCATAGAAAAGCAGGGCTGGAAAGGACCATGAGTGGTTATCTAGACCACCTCCTCTCCACCCCCAATGCCAAATAGGAATCTCTCTATGTATTCTTGTAAAACTATGAATTGAAAATCAATATGCAATAAAAGTCCCTCTTCAATACCCTCTAAAGATCCAAGAAGTAATCTTTTTTTGTGATAGGAAATTTATTATTCCTCTTGCTCATCAAATACTGCTCTTGACAACCTTCATGTAGAGAACCCTAAGGCAGCCATAATGTTGGAAAGTTAGCAAATGAATCCAAATCCTTGTGCAGCCTTCTCCTTTACTACTGCACATCACTTTACATTCCAGTTATGACGTCAATTCACTTTGAATGTCTTTCAAGAATGGTGGGATTTTAATGACAACTTCACTGTTAGGACTCCAGGCTTCAAAGCCAGTGTTAATTCCATAAATCGTTTTTTGGTACGTCAAATATAGTTGAAATCAACTGGCAAAGATATTGCCTTCTTCCTATAACATTTAGCAAAATCCATCCCCAGTATCATTCATAATATCAAAGATATAACATTAATTAAAGATGTCTTAATAGGACGATGGGTTTTCTTTCTTATTCTCATCCTAACTGACTTCAAGTACCACATCTGGCATATACATTACCTTCAAATGGCTCAGAGGCGTCACACACAGTTTGAGCTCTTTTTGTCCATGGAGGGTTGATCTTGCTTCTAGCTGCTGTTCAGCTGATCACCAACAGTTATCCCAGAGCATCACTGTCCACTGGCACTAACATTCATCCTCTTTGAGACATAGCCACAATGTTACCTCTCTGGGGTCACTTTAGGATTCTCTAGATATTTCTGGGGCTTTTAATATATCCGTTGTAAGCCAGGTTACCAGACTTTGGTCAGAACTACATCTGACCAGGGCACAGCCCGATATAATAGTTTTTACAACCTGAACTCCCAGTCTTTTTTTATTTTATTTTATTTTTTTTTGGATCCAAACAACATGACTCTCCTCAGGTCTCAAGCATTTAAGATAAAGAGTATTACAGGGGATCACAGTTTTGCCAGGGAAACACATCTTTACTTGATTAAACTCTCAGGGCCAGATCCTCAACTGGCCTAAACTGGCATAACTCCATTGACGTCAGTAAAGACACACTGATTTAAACCAGCTGATGAGCTGAAGATATGGTCTTCAGTCTGCATAAAGTTTTGTTTTTAAAACTGGTTGCATCACCATGCAGTACCTTTCATTCTTCTCTTTTCTCATATGTGTGCTGGGAATTTTTACTCCAGGTTGTCACTAAGATGGGAATTCAGACAGAAACCAGATTCAACTGGATCCAGTAAGTGCTTGGTGCTTTGTTTTTTAAACGTTGCTGAGGTGCTTGGATATACTAACAGTGCGAGGGTTTGCAACGTTGCATTTTACACTATGCATTTTCCTTTTCAACAGTCCCAACGTGTTGTGTTCTCTCCTTTTGGTTTATTATGCAATAAAAGATGCTGTGTTTATTTGTATTTATTTTATTTCTAGGTTTAATGCTCAAAGTTCTCATAGATAACTTTATTCACATAAAACGGTAAAATAGGAGAAATTTTAAACTTTATTAATGATTATAATTATTGTTGTTATTTATTTGTATTGTGGTAGCACCTAGGAGCCCCAGTCCTGGACCCGGGCCCCATGGTGCTAGGCGCTGTACAAATACAGAACCAAAAGATGGTCTCTGCACCAAAGAGCTGACAATCTAAGTTATCTTTGAGCATTTCAGTACTTCACACTCTCTCTAACACAGTATTGGTTGTTTTTTTTATTTGTAATGGTAAAAGTAACCTTTGAAACCATCTCTATTCTCTCTTACTATCCCAAAAGTACTTTCAGCCCAATTTGTCTCTTTCAAAAAGTTCTAATTTTCTCACAAGAATAACTCAGGTCAGGTCAGTCAGCACTATAGAGATAGTTCTGAGGTAAAAATACTCCTCCTATTGACTTTAATAGGTTTTTGGATCAGGCCCTTAGTCCTGGTTTTGGAATAACCCTGGGATAATGGTGAAGAACATGTTTTGAGAAGTTATGTTTCTACCTCTCCCTTGTCACAGTGAGTCCTCAGTCTTTTCCTTGGCAGAATCGATCCTCTCCATGTTAGGTTCTCCTCAATGCACCCTTTCTCTGTTACTAGAATTGCTTGTATTAGACTGACTTGTATTTTTATCTTTTTGGGTTCCCCTGTAGGGATGAGGTGACTTTATTTGGTTCTGGGAAAATTAGGGGGCTAAACCAGCCTAATGCATCAGCCAGTGCATATCTTTCTCCCAAATCTATGTTCCTCACAACTAGATCAGGACTTTTGTAATTGCTTGTGACTCCTGTCTTGATGCAAACTTTTCAGGAGAGTTTAAACTATATCCAGTCCCCTAAAACTAGGGGGTGGAGTAGTTTTATGCCTAAGAAATGCCTTCATTTTCTCAGTATTCTAATGAATTTGATATCAAGCGATCACTTTTACCTCCCCCCAAGCCCCCCCGGATTGCCTTGCTTCTGATCCTGCCTGGATGCCAGACACTCTTGTGCTATTCTTTTACTTTGCACAACTCCTCTTTCCCTCATGCAGTTTGTGGTGGTATGTAAGGAAAGCCCTCACCCATTAGCTATGCAGAATCAGGCCCTTGATGGGTGTGAATTTTGTTCACACAGTAAGACTCCATCTGCTGGTCAACACTGCAAGCTGCACCATTTCTTCACATTAAATTACTCCATAAAACAATGGGACTTCTGTATATATTTTTCTTCTCAGTGTAAAAGCATTTAGCACAATTACCTGTTCAAATCCCCTTTTCCTAACCACTGCTTAACTTTTTTATAGGCTGAACGTGCCACATAGCTTCCTGTATGGTGAGTTGAGAGTATGATTCAATAGAATAGCCACAACAAACAGCGATACAGTTTGCCACTACACTAGCTAGCCATGAGATCTATTTTTTCAGAGTACATCCCCTGAAAGTTTCACAGAAGGAAAAGAAGGTGAGATAAACCCAGTGGCAATAAATATATTCAGTTACTGACACTATGGACAACCGTGTGAGTGGGCAAAACTATTCGTGTTAAATGTGGCATTATATGTAATTCCTCATAAAGTAAATCCACCATCACATGCATATTTTTACCAGCACAAACTATTTTCCACACCAACTGGTTCATTGGGAGCTTGCAAAATTTCTGGTAGCTAATGGAGTTTGTGCTCTCCTCAGACAGATGCCCCTATAGCTTCCCCGCCCTGCCTAGGTGCCTAAATACCTTTGAAGATCTGGACCCTTGTGCCTGTACAAAACACCAGTGTTACTGAGGTTGGAACAATGGGGTGTAGGCCCAAGGCAAATTTGAGAGTTGGAGACTGGAGTTTGCAGGGGAAGAAGCCCTTCTGTGATTTTCTTGTATTATTTCTAGAAAATGTCAAAAAAGCTAAACGTGGCCAGTATTGCATAGCCTGCAAAAATATTGCTCTCATCCTGACTGGCTTCCTGCCCATCTCTGCCTCTGCAATGTATGTTATTGAAGCAAATGTATAATCCATGGAATTCCTTGGATTTATCTTTACAATTCTGAGACATCCACCATTAAGTATATTAAGAAGGGTTCAGCCTCTCAGTAACTAACAACTCTGCCTAAATTATGGCTAATGTGGAAAAAACAAAGGGATCTGCAATTTTTTGCTAGAAACTAGAGAATGTCTTTTGGAAATATTTGTTCATGAATATTTTGAGTATATTGACTGCTGGGCCATTCTTTATGGCTAGAGGGGCTAATAAGTAAAAACGCAAGTACAAGGGCACCCAAAGGACATATGCTTGGGCATTACTGTGCTATAGCATTTAGAAATGATGCAGGGCACAATTTTTACTAAAGCAGGTCTGATAAAATTAACATGGGTGTTATTAGAGTATTTGAACTGAAAATATTATAATCCTGTGGATACCGGAGAGATGTATGAAAAAAAAATCTCATTACAAGCATGACTCATGGTGTATCTTAGATTCATGAAAATGCAGAACGTTTTGCAGATTCAGATTTTTCACTGGTGTCTATGAAAACAAAATCTTCGTGTGTTGTTTTGAGGCTCCTAAACGCTCATTTCAGTTATGCTGTAAAATGGACCGAAAGGAATCTAGAATACTGGCTAAACTTCTTGCAGTGTATATATCTTGTTGAAAAAAATAATAGAACTCTGGTCAAGAGAAAAAAGGTTGCTTTGCAGAGCTCTAGGCCCAGATCGTCAAAGGTGTTCAGACACCTAGCTCCAGTTCGGCACCTGAATATCTTTGAGGCTCTAGGCCATAGTGCCTATTCAGGAATGTGGGGAGAAGTAGGAGATGGGTAAAATGCCTTGGTGCTAGGGCCGGTCAAAAACTTTCCATCAAAACTGTTTTTAGAAGAAAAATTGGGGTTTTGACTAAACAATTTTTTTTGCTAACAGTGTCTGCTTTCTGTGGAAAATTTAGACTTTTCTTTGAAAAAACACCCCCCTACTCCTCCAAATTGAAAATTTTCTGGCTCCAAAATGAAAAAAAAATAGTTTCCAGATGAAAATTTTCAGGGTTTTTTTGACAAAACAGAGAAAATTTCTGCATGAAAAGAAGGCATTATATAACCACTTTTACTTAAAAAAACACTGACAATTTGGGGAATCTGTCTATGCACAATTTATTAATTCAGTTTGATACTGAGAACTTATATTGACGTGCATCATTGTCAGATTGCAAACTCAGTTTTAAAAGTGGGGCTTGACTGCCTTCTCTGTTAGTCTTTTTACCTTCACTTTGTGATGAAATTCCAAAGGGTGGTAGCACAGGGCTCACAATGGAGGCTCTTTAAACTTTTATCATGTTTTATTTAAATACAAACATCCTTGGACAAAGAAAATAGACAGACCAAGAAAACCAGTCTGCTCAGGTAACTGGTAATTAAGCAATGGAGCACCTGATGGGGGACTTTGATCACATGATAAGGCTGGGGGGCGGGGGAAAAGGGTCACCTGTCAAGGGGACTGGAAGTTATTTCATCAGCCATTTTAGAGAGAGGAAGAAAAGACAGAGAGACGCCATGTTCTGGCCCAGAAGCCATGTCCAGGAGCGAAGGGAGAGAAGAAGGCTCCTGGGCTCCTTAGAGAACGCTGACCCAACCCAAAGCATGCTCCAGAAAGGTGAGGAAACTGAAGAGGGGATGGTTAATGGGTGTTCTACTGTTTTGCCTAGGTCTGCCTATCTCTTGTGGTATCTAAAGTATAGAGTAATTGCTTTACTATCCCTTCTGCAGATAGTATGTGCTTCAACTATCACCAGTGGCAGGAGAAGTGAATGGTGAACCAGAGTGACCACAAGGTTGGGGCTTGGGGAAGGGTGTGCTTAAGCACCTGGGGTATATTGAGGTGTTAGCACTGGTCCTGGGGGCTCAGGGCAGCTGGACTGTGTGGGTTGCAGACCTCAGAAGAGGATGCTAGCCAAGGACCCACATCCTGAGAATGTGCTAAGAGACTCAAAGCTAGAGTCAGTACCTGGATTCTGCTTGGTGTCAGGAAGCTTTAAAGCACACAGGTCCAGTGTGTGAGTATCCAGTAGAGGGCGTTTACCAGGCTGAACACCCCTTTCAGTTGCACCTGTGTAGCCACATTGCATTCTGTGGGGCTCCGCGGTGAAAGCAGAGCAGAACTTGACTGTTTATGAGACCATAATTCCAGTGCTCAGTGTACTTTTGGTGTTAATTCTTGTGTTGACACATGGGTCAAGCACTCTTGCCCACACCTACACTCTCATTTTAAGCACACCAATGCTTGTGGAGACTGAAGGTGGGTACTGTGACCAGAGAAGTTTTCCAGTCATGTGTTTACTAACACAAGCATGTCAAACTGTTTGTTGTTATAAAATTCTCTTGGGGGTAGGGAATGTACAGTTCTGAAGGATTGAAACTTCCTGATTAAACAGATGTTTTGGCATGTTGCTTTACTCCTGGAATTGGATCAGAAATTCTTTGGCCTGGATGGAATGAGCAAAGAATCCACAGATCTTATGGGGTACCCAAAACATGTTTTTCAAACAGTCATTGTGTAGGTAGCTTCTAAGAATTTCCTTTAATTAGAATAAAAAGAAACACAGGACCAACTCTTGCAGTTCTTTGTCCCAAAGACAAAACTGCTGTTGGCTTCAAGAGGAGTTTGGCCTGAATAAAATTTGGCACAGAACATCTATCAACCCTCCCTGGATATAAGAGAGATGGGTCTGGCTCCGGCGCTGTAGGAAGACAGACTAACCCTAGGAATAGTCAAGCTTGCCTATGAGGCTTGGCCTGGAATTTGTTATATTGATATTAGTCTCTGTTTAAAAAGTCAAACTCCAGGAAAGGGGTGAGTTAGCTGATAGCTGGGGAGAGATGGATTTTTTTGTACCAATGATAAGATGTGGGGGCTAGTGAAGTGCAGAAACAGCCAGCCAGAGGGGAAAGAGCGTGCAGTGATTAGGGCACTAGCCCAGGATTTGGGACAACTGCAGTCAATTCCCTGCTCTGACACAGTCTTCCTATGTGACCTTGGGCATGTCACTTGGCCTCTGGGTGCCTCACTCCACCCTCAGTAAAATGGGACTATTATATTCTTCAACCTCACAGGGGTGTTGGGAGGATAAATACATTAAAGATTGTGGGGTGCTCAGATACCACAGCAATTGGGGCTAGATAAGTACCATAGATTAGTTCTATTTTATCTTATCTAAAAATATTGCAAATCCCTGTAGGTAAGTGCTGTGAGTATATGTATGTGCTGCAATCCTGTGCTGAGACTGCTGTGGAAATTGCCTGCTCTTTGTCTGTGCACGTTTTCCTTTTGGTGATTTTGCAGTCCATTTTGATTGGCTATTGAAAATGTGTACTTTCAGTAGACCCCTGCAAGGCCTTTCTGCATCTGACTGATTTCCCTCCTTTGAGCTGTTTGTCCTTCAAACATGTATCATAGGAAAGAGGAAAGCACGTTCGGAACGGCTAAAGAACAGCCTATAATCAGAAAAGTCTATTCACCTTCCTCTTGTGGCAAGTACACTTTACTGTCTCCTAATAAACCAGCTATGTGAACTGAAACTGCAAATAACACCTATGTGTGTACCCTACAAATAGTGAGAAAGGAGTAAGAGCCTGATCCTGAAAAACCACACTCACGTGAGCAAGGATTATTCATAGAGCTTGTCCCTGCAAAATCTATTCCTAGCAAATTTTTGCCCTTCCTACTGGGCATTTTTGCTTAGTGTCTGCATATTAGATCTCTGCATGTTGGGATCTAATGCTGCAGCTACCTGTTACTACATGATTACATTGAGTAATCTACCAATATGCCAAAAATATTTATATAGAGAATATGTTAAAATATGAGTGGTTTGAATGCACATCGATTAGTGCTGTGTGTGTAATTTACTGGCTTGGTGTGATCACATTTCCTTCTGGTGGCCAACTTAGCAACCATAAAGCCTGCTTCTTAGAGCTGAATGAGTTCTCTGTTAGCTCAAATGGTAGAGGCCTGTGATTTTTGTGCTGAAGGTCCCATTTGGGTAAGATTTTAAATGAACTATGACATGAATGGGACTACGTGTGCTTAAAATTAGGCATGTGCTTAAGTGCTTTGTATGTGGGGCATTAGCTGGTATTGTGGCTTTGTCTTAAGGGGAAAAAAGTTAGGCAAACATTTTTAATCTGGGTTTTAAGAATGAAAGATTCCTAAATCCATATTGAGATACTTAAATAGAAGATATTGAAGTGCCTGACTGTAGGCATCCCAATTAGAATATTTTGGCCAAAAGCTAGGTAATCTTATAAACAACAAGGAATATTTTCTTACACTGAGGAATTTAATTATGTGCCTGTCATGAGTAATTTCTATTAAGATTAGTAATTTCTATTATTCCTGCTTTGCAATGTCTGTATGTTAAGAAGGTGATTCTCATTCGTAAATAATCTTTCTTCCTATCGGCAAGGTTGAGGGGGATTGATCAAAATTAAGTATTTTTCAAATGAATGTACACAAAACAATCTCAGCCAGTAAACAGAGTGACTTGGGAAATATATTCCTGTTTAAAATTCTTCTCATTTGTTCTCCTCATTAAATGTTTATTATAAACTGATAATGTAACCCTTAAAATGGGAATGCCAACAGTTGCTAAAAACACTAGTGGGTTTTTAATTCTAGAAATGTAATGATCTGTAACAAAAGCTTTTAAAAAGGTCCTTTGTCATGTCAAAATAAAATAGCACTTTTTTCATTTCTGAAATCGATTCTGTTGTCTACCAGTTAAATTGTCCACAAAATCGTTATTATTAATTTAAGTAATGAATGATTGAAATGTTAAAGGGAGAAAAAAAGCTGCATCCACTTTTCTTAGTCTATTGTTACTGCCAATATACTGAGCTTAGATAAGTAATTTCAGCTTTTTTAATTTATTTAATATATCTTAGATTGGCATCTGTTTAAGTCGTAACAGGTTGCCTCTGCCAATAGGCAAGTGCTGTAGAATTTACTACAGTAAAATTCAGGTATGTTTCATGTATCCTTAATTTATTTTGAGAGATCCCATCTTTTATCTATAGAGTCCTGCTTTCTCAGCAGGATGAACTTCTCTGTGAGAAAGTAAATTGGTTCTAATGCGGCAGAAGTCCCAGCATGCAGTGTTTATAATGATCAATTCTGATGTATCACAAAAATGGGTGAAAGAGTTAAGTCAGCCTTTAGTATCATCCACAATTATTCCTGGTCAATTGTCTCCAACTAGAAACTTGCAAATTCTTAGCATTTACTTGGTTTCACGGAATGAAGAGGATTCATTGCTTTTTGCCAAGATTCAGATCTGTGGTTCACAATTTCAAGAAAATTGCAGATTCTTGATGCTACTGAATGCTCAGGTTTCATGCTGAATTCGCATGTGCTAATCTTGTAGCATGCTTTTTTTCCCCCTTTTACTAATTTGTCCAAAAATCTTTGTTTTCCAATCTGAAGCCAGCTGGGCTGTGCGTTTCTAGTGTCCTAGTATTGTCTGGTGACTCAGCGATTCAAAAGCTCTTGATCTTTAAAGGATGGTAATTCGGACTCCACAGCTTTCTGAGCTTTCCAATAGAATAAAAAAGTAAGCTTCAAGTACATGTCTGTTGTAATAAAATGGATCAAAAATAGTAGCGGCAACATTGTGTAAGACAAATGCTGTGTATTTGCTTATGAAACAGTTAATCTCTGTTAGTGGTGTGAATGCTTGATATGGAACAAGACTATATCTTCACTGAAAAGAGTCCAGCAAATTTAGTAATTGGAAGATTTATTTTTTAATTTTTAAAAAAAATGGAGGCAGTGTAATAAACTGATTCTGATTGACCAAGCTTGACAGACTGTAATTCTTTACTTTAAAGGTGCTTTAGGGAAGTAACATCCCAGGTAACAGGTATATGGTTTGAGAATCATTACACCCAAGTACTCAAGTAAAGTACAGAGAAGAAACTCTTGATTTTACTTCGAATGTCCTTGTATAACTGTCTCTCATGGCTAGAAGTTTGCTCCCATTAATATCAATGGGAGTCTTTCCATTCATTTTACTGGGAGAGAAAAAGGACCCCGTGGCCTGCTCCAGCACATTTTGATATTGGTCCGGAAGATTTTTCTATTCATGCAGTATTTTTTACCTAAAATAATGATTGATTACTTCTAGCTCAAGACATTAATAGCCTACTTTTAGATAATAAACATATGCTTCGAAGACTGAAGTATTGAAAATTGGTTGATTGTTTAGCTTTTTGTTGAACACTGCAAAACTTGGTGATTTTGCTTTACAAGGGAATATCTGTAGGTCTTGATTAGTGCTGGTCATGAACAGGGTTTTGTCAGAAAATGCTGATTCATCAAACCTGACTTGTTTTATGGAACTGTATTGGGTTTGACAAACCACAGACAGTGTTCTGACAGAACCCTCCTGCTTTCCTGCAAGCCAAGTGACCCAGCTGCCAGGTACCCCAGGCTTCCAGAGTCTGTGCCTCTGGGGCAGCCCCACCAAGTGGGTAGCTTCAGGGCTGGGGACCCCAGGACTTCCAGGCCCTCTGCCATGGAACTGGGAGGCTGAAACCCTAAGAACCCCAGCTTGAGACACAGGGCCTGGAAAACTTGGGGGCTCTCAGGGCTTCCAGACTCCATACCACAGAGCTAGAGGCTTGGAAGCCCTGGGACTGCCTTATGTTCCCTGCTTAAGAATCTGGGCAAGTACCAGTAACCATGCAGGTGGGTAAAGGCTGGGGGCCTCCTCCCCACTTACTTTCCTGAATATCTTCACTGAGTTAGGTTACAATCTGGCCCTTTGGGCTCAGTCTTGAGGTCTTTTCGCAAGCAGAGCTCCCTATTGCGTCAATGGGAGCACAGTGCATGAAACAGGACAATCTTGTTCTTGCTCTTATGATGACGCAAAATTATAAGAAATGTAGATTTAATCACAATGAAAGTTTGCATTTGTATCCATCTTAGAAGGGAACAGGCTATGTTTGAATTCTGCAGTGCTTATATTAATTTTTCTATGAGTGTGTTATTTGTAGTCCAGGGAACTAGAAAGTGTAGAGGCTAAAGGCCAACAAAGGGACTGCTTCTATAGATAACTTAACACCTGTGAATTCCCATATAGAAAATACTCCTCTCCTTTCATAAACATACACATGAGGAAGGAGGGAAGATAGACATAATTGAGTCTTATTCAACTTGATTACTGTCTTATATTATTCACACTTTATCTCGCTGAACTGTCCTCTTTCCACCATAAGCCTTTTTATTTGTGAAATATTATATATATGGTATTTTATGGTATCAATGGTTTCCATCAAATATCATTATGGTGCTTTTTGTTAACTATGAAATGATTGTGTAGCTCTATATGTGTGTGTGTGTGTATATAAACAAATATTTTTCAGTTTAGTTTGTCTTGTTATTGAACTGTCTGTATACATTAGTATTTTTAAATGTTTTTATTATGCTAAATTATTCATGGAATAACTTCAGTAAATAATTCTTGGTCCACATCTTGTTCATGACCAGTTCATTGCTAGCATTCAATATTTTAAACTCATATTGTTTTGATTGGAGACAGAGGTCACATGGTATACGTCTGTTCCCTGGTTGGATGAATTTATTCCTTAGAATTAGATTTCCAGTGTGAGTACTCATGGTTATTCATTCAAAATTCATTTTCTGCAGCTATTCTGCAATATTCACTTGAAATTTGTTCTTTCATTGAATATTCCTGCCATGAAGTAATTTTCTAGAATATTCAGAGAACGAGGAGAAATGGGGTTTGAAGAAACTGAAGCATCCAAATGAATAATGCGTTATTTTTTGGTTTGCAATCACCCAACTCTACTGGGTGGTGATAATGCTTTGCACTTCTATAGCACCTTGTGTCCATAGTTCTCAAAGTTTATGGCAGACATTATATGAGAGAGAGAGAAAAAGTCACTTGGCCAGCATGACATTGTGGCAGACAGCCTGGCCTGATTAGAAGTTTGTGACACAATCCCTCCTTGAGCTTCCCAGTGAATACAGACTACATGAACTTGCTCCATCTGCTGCTCCTGACATGCTCCAAAGCCTGGTGTGGAAGTGGACAAGGCCTTGGCCCTGCCTCTTCCCTGCCCTCTTTCTGGTGTCCTGCACAGAGAAGCAGCCCTTCTGCTCCCACAAGTGCAAAGACCACAACTGTGGCAGGTCGCTGGAGGCTGCACAAAGGAACGGGGGGTGGGGGGGGAGGAGGGTCCTTGTGCCTCATCTTCCTGCCCAGATGTGTAAGGGTAGCCAGAGTCTGGCCCATAATGAAGCAACCAGCAACACAGCCCAAGGGTCCTGACGCTGTTCCTGGCTCTAACCATTAGACCTCATTACCTGCCAGGCTTTGAGAAGCACGTTATCTACTGGGTTAAGTTCAGAAGGTCATCACATTACCCAGTAACAGTAAAACAGAGTGCATTTTATTATTTTTAGCATCTGTAGAAAGATTTATATATAAAATAAAAATGATGTCTACAGTGTTTCATAGAAAAATCTTACTACTATTATCAGACAAATCGAACAGCCTTAGTGTAAGCAGTTAAAGTAATAATACACAGGAGTAATATAAATGGTTGAATTTATCTGAGACTTAAATAAACCACAATTCATGTGAAGACACTTCACTATGCACTTTGAGGGGTTCTTAGGAAGAGTTTATATGCTTATAATAACATTTGGTCATTATTCTTCTATCATGTGTTCTCATTCACAAGGATTAATTGTCTGATGATAATATATATGTATTAATGGGTGCCAACTGTACTCTTTCAACATCATCAGTATTTACTCTGATTGCCGTGTTGACGCTAATACCTCATTTTATTAAATGGTTCTAAATGGCAAGGTTTTGCAACAAAATACAATAGTGGTAATATGACTGGATGTAGTAAAGCTGTAATTTATTGGACAACCAATATTTAATAATAAATATGGAATAAGTTATTCTTGCTTAAGGTTTTACAGTACCTGTACTTGGAATTGTTACTTGATATGTATTATGAATCTTAGGTTTTGTCAATTTTTGTTTTCTATTCAACTTCTACATTTTTTTTTTAAATTAACAGTAAATAATGCATAATTAAACACACATTTTTCTACATAGCCCCAGTTGCTAAAATAGGGCACTGTCCATGCTACATTTCTCTTCTAATTTTGTTTCCATTTTATCCATTTTTTTTATTTACTGCTGAGAGAAGATGCTTAAAATGGTTTCTTCCTCACTATCTGAGGTACTGTTATGGATGGTGGGTGACTTTAAGAGACTGCTCTGTGACAAAAGTTCAGCTTTATTTGTCTCCTACCTGCTAGGAAAGTGATAAGTGCCACTGAGAGACTAAAAAGTTCATTCTCTCTAGCAAGGTTACTCTTCCTGATGAGCATTAAAAGATAGCTTTAAGCCATTCACAATTATGACCTTGACTAGGAAAATGTAAGTTAATAAGGCTTCAACAAATTATGGTCTTTTTGGTCGATTTGCCTAGTGAACTGTTAATTGTAAAACTGAAAGACATTATGTTCAGCTTTCTCTATCACATCTTTTGTGTTTTAACAGTGACACTTCATTGAGTGCAATTAACAAAGCCTAGGAGATTTATTAACACACTTCTTCATGGCCAATGATCCATTCCACTTAAGACATAACACTGTAAAATGCACATTATCTCCTTTTGGCACTTACAATAATGCTTCATGAACTAGGAAGGCATATGTTAAAGCAGATAAAATAGCATTATTAGCTGACAAATCTTACAATTTATTAGACAGTTAATTTATCAGCTTAAAAGACACTTAAAACAGCTGTGCATTTAATGTCTTTTTAATGTATCCAGTAAAACTTGCATAATTGCCTGTAGTGCAATTTATTTTTAGCTATGTTGCAAAATGTCTGCATTTACTGTTTACATCTTCTTTAATTTTTCCTGCAAGGCTCATCTCATCTAGGCACAAGCCCTAACAATGAGGGCAAATGATCAGATGATAAGACTTCTTGTACAAATGGCTACCCATCAATGAACTATTCAAAAGTACATGCTGAGCTGGACCACAGAGTTTTAGCATTTTATCTCCACCCCAAGGGCAAAAGAGAGGGAAAAACAGGGGTGCCTCATACAGCACTATAGTCATGGACTGCCAAACACGACACATCAGAGACTGACAATGTCTGCCTTTACTGGCATTAGCATTTGGAGCCCATTCTGAGCCACATGTCTGGGGTGTAAACTAACAAGGCTCCAAGACTACATTAGCAGAGGTGTTTCATTTTATAATTAAGGTAACTGCTCCCTGCAGATCAATTGTATCAGACATAAGTACTATCCATGAAGAAAGTGTCGGAGAGGATACAAATTTAATGACTCTGATGCATAAATTGCCTGTGTTTGTTTATTGCTCTCTAATTTAATGGAACCTTTGTTAAATGTTTCTGGCTTTTTTTTTTTTTTAAACAGCCTCATAGTAATGATTTCTGTGGGACTGAAGGGTGCTTATTATGAAAATAAAAAGTCAAACATTGCAATTTTTATTAATTAAATGTCAGATTAGTTTTCATCTTTTATAAATATTGTATATAATCCACTTACAGTGAGAAACCAGGTCTGCAGATGATGCCCTGTGTTCTCCAAGTGTTAAAAAGGGCCATTTTCTTCCTCTTGCAGAAATCAGATGTGGATGTGAACTTTACAGATTTGGCCTGTCTCAATAGTTTACAAAAAACAAGAGTTTATTTCTTAATCAAGAAATAAATGGGTAGGCAGTAAAGATGGTTTTGGATAAAGTAAAAACATCCCTTTTGAAATGACTCCTCTTTTTTGGAACCTGAACTTTTCTGAGGTTCTGTATTTTCCCCTAGACCTTTGCCATTGTGATAGGGGCTGGAAGTAAAAAACTTTCCTGTACTATTTCTGACCTGACCAGAAGGCAGATGTGCCAGCCCGCTTGTTAGAAAACTTGTTCTCTTGAGATTTCCAGCCCCATTTTCCAGACTCTCAAGTTCTGAATAGGGAACCAAATTTCATGATTTTTTTATCCAAACCAAAACTCAATTTCGAGTCCAGTTGAGATCCTCCCCTTCTTGGCAGAAACCCATTTGTTCTTAATTCTTAACACAGTTATTAATCCAGAACTCTTGACTAAGATCCATATTTCAAAAGAATAAAACTTCTGCATGGTCAGTATTTGATTCCTAGTCAACATGAAAGTTACCAGTAATAACCTCTCCCTACCACTGTAAGTCACTTCTGCTAGTTGGCAATCTGGCAACATGACACATTAATTATCCCACTGAGTGCATATGAAAAGAATGGATGAATCACTGGAGTAAAGAATAATACTGGCACTTACATACCTATGTTCATTAAAACAAAGTTTTATCTATTACATTTTTAATTAAACCTAAACATATAATAGTGCATTATTCATGCAGAGATAGTCATCTAATGAGAACTGCTTTACAGTTTGATGGGTGCAGCATTGTTGACTATTTTATTGCTGTACAGTAAATTGTTGGAGAGCTGTCTTTGTCCCAATTACAGTTTAATTCTGATTAGTTCCATTTTCTTGTGGGTAGCAACTAAACTGCCACTGGATGAATCTCAAATAAAGTTATCAATCTCTTTATGGGAGTCTTTGAATTTTTGTTTTTTTTGGTGTTTTGTTAAAACTACCCTCCTTATGCTCTCCTCCTCTCTGCCAAGAAGATGCTATTCTTTTTATATTCTTACAATGTGTCATTAAAAGATAAGTACTTAACTTTAAGAAAATGGAAATTAAAGCTAGGGAAGAATCCAAAGAGAAATTTCTGTTGTCATTTACACTAATATGAGTCTGAAGCAATGCCACAGGGTGAAACAGAGTTTCTTTGGATTTAAACTGGTATCTTGTAGCAAATGGCAGTTTGGCCCTTAAAATATTAACTTAAAACTATCCTAATATTATATTATTCTCTTATTTCATAGGCAAGCAAAATCCCATTGTCTGAGTAGATTAAAAATACTCACCTGTAACATTAACACCTTTCTTTAAACCTATATGAGTTCTTGTTAAAAAGTTTTCAAATGTGGAAAAATGATGATATAGTCCAAAGTGATGGGGAGTTGGAGAGAATGTGTTTGCTAATCTGGTATGTCTTCTGTCTCTGTGAATAATATTGCTATCTATGATAGCATATCTTAAAAAACAGGAGATATTCAAAACTAGAAGGTTGAGTGGCTACTTATTGTCAAAGTGCTGAGCATCCAACAAACTCCCATTCACCCGAAGAGCTTTTGGCTGCTTGGTACTTCTGAAAATCAGGCCACTTATTTAGGGGTCTAATTATGGACTGAGAAGTCCAACTGCTGCAGCCCATTAAAAGAACTTTATAGTTCAGGACTCAATTTACATTCAATGGCTTGTTTCCATCTAGCAAACTGCCAGCATGTGGAGTAGGGTGACCAGATGTCCTGATTTTATACGGACAGTCCCGATATTTGGGGCTTTTTCTTATATAGGCTCCTATTATCCCCCACCTCCTGTCCCGATTTTTCACACTTGCTGTCTGGTCACCCTAATGTGGGGGGAGGGGAAAAAGAGCATATGTTTTCCATTAACTCAGAATTCTATCCAGTCCAATGTACCCAAACCCACCTCAGATGTGGATGGTTGGAAATACAGATTCTGCAGCAGGTTGACCTTCTCTGCAGAAAGCGTATTCTGATAGAGAAGGCAAAGGAGAACTCCCTTCATTCCAGCAAGCTATTGAGTTCAGGGGGAGGGAGAGCTTCTGTAACTAAGCCCCCTTCCTCCAGTGCTCCACAACTCCCTAATTCCTTAGTCTGCCCTTCCTTTTCCAGTGAGGACTGTGCAGTTTACAGGAGTTATGTGTCCCCTGCATGCTGTTAAAGACCAGTTTAAGAAAAAGTATTTAGAAATGGGACAGCTGTTTTCCCCCACCTTGAAGAGGAGGCGGGTGGGGGGTGAGGGTGTGGGGCTGGTCCTAGAGAGCTGAGTCTTGTTGGGGTTGTCTGTTTTTCTCATAAAAATATTTTCAAGACCATAGAACAGAGATCACTTTTCAATGGCAGACTTGCCTGGAAGAGTACAGAGTTTACAATTCTCTCTCCCAGACATGCCATATCAAATAAATGGCTTACAGATAACATTGTGAATGGACTACATAAAAGAAGGAGAAACGGGATATTATTTTTAAACACACTGGTTCATAAGTGAAGAATAGGGAAGAGACGATAACTCACATCAGGTGAAAGGTCTTATGATTTATGTAATCTCTTTTCTTTCTAGTGAATTACTGTGAGACGGAGCATTTGCTACATACAGTATTAGGGATAGCATTACTTTATTCCATCAGATTGTTCAGCATTGGGATCATTAACGTTTTAAAAAAATAAGTGACTGTACTGGAGTTCTGTTTCCTTTGATTCTGTGCTGTCCCTTTCCATGCTTATAAGTTGGTTACTTAGGAAATTACTCTACAGGAGCCTGAAGAAGGATGATCTGCAAGCCAGAGGTCAGTTTTGCTGTCTTTTGATAATATTTTATTTGAGATTATTATTAGAAAAGTATTTTCACTGTTTAATTTCAAGGCTGCTCTGAAGCCCCCAGTTGTCACATTGTGTCATTAGAGGGAGGCTCTGCCAATTTGAACATGCTGCTGGGGAATTGTTATTTATTTTTAAAATAATAGTTGGCATAGGTATCTAAGAAATAAATACTTTGCAGATGTTTCTATTGGCTGTAGGTTTTGTAAAAGCTGATTTTTGAAAAAAAAACAAAAACACCATACATTTAAAGAGAAACTGTCACTTTCAGTAACATGTACTTACTCAGACCTAGGAAGAACATATGCAGAGATCTAACAGTGGGGAAGACTTGTCCATATCTACTAACCGTTACTGGTGATATAAGTTTTCAACAAGCAGACTTGTTAGGGTTGTGTCTTATAAAGCCAACTGAGAGGATGTTCAAAAGCTTTCATCATAGACCTATCTCTGTTCTCACTGAAGTCAATGTTAAAAAAAACTCCCATTGACTTCACTGGGAGCAGACAATCCCATCCCAAGCCCCAAGTTTATAGTGCAAAATCTAATATATTGTTACAGGAGGCAACCATCCTCTGAAATACTGGATATCCCCAATGTAATTTTGGGTCCCTTTTGCACTCTTTTGTGCATTTAACCTGCATTTATAAAAGATGAACCTGCAGTTAAACCAGTTCTCAGCAAAGGTTGTTTTTCCTTTCTGAGTCTCAGATGCTAGATGTTTGTGGTGAAGAGGAAATTAATGGCCTAACTAATAACTATATCTAAGAACAACAGCCACGGTCTGTGTGCTCTTTTAGGTCCCGCTCATACTGAAATCAAGATCAGACCACATTTCAAATTTCTGATCAGGTTAGTTTATATCCTGGGGAAATGAATAAAACGAAGATTAACCGACTGCATAAGAGTTATGGAGCATAAGAGTAAGCGGTTAAAGATAAACCATCCCACCTTTGTCCAGTCTCAGGTCCAGTGGGTTTTTCACTTTCTTGAACTATCTCTAGTGCTCTGGCTGGCTCTGACAATGAAACTCATGTCTAGTCTTGGTGGAGGGGGGAAGACCGGGAGCCCAGATTGTAGAGAACAAATGCTAAAAAAGCAGATAAATGAGTCACAAAAACTTATCTTTAACAACTGTGGCATCAATAAAAGTAATGAAGTAGTGAGAACCATTTCAAACCAGCCATACAGTAATTTTATAAGTTGAAATAGCTATGTGGAAGAGGTGTTGTAGCAGAAACTTGACTGCAAAGCCCTTGCTTGCTTCCTTGCAAATATTTTTTAAAACAATTGCAAATTCCCCAAGAAAGATCTTCCAAAACTTTCAAGCCACTATTGCCCTGAGAAGCAATGTTTTCTTATAGATCCCATGCTCTGACAACTAGTTTGATGCAGTACACTTAGGTTCTTTCCGATGAACTATAGCAATGATTTTAGACATTAACTGGAATTATAGTCAATACTCTGTTCTAAATCTCCACCTTCACACCTGGAATTCACATCCAACAGTTCCTCTTTTGTCCTTGATCCAGCATTGCCCCTGAATCCATGGCTCTGAAACTGCCAGCCTGATGGGATCTTAAGCATTCCAACACATTTTCATCATTATTACCAGGTGCATGGAGACATAGTCAAAACTAGTGCCAGTTTAAGCAGAGAATCAGCTTTGAGGTCACACAGTTGATTACCCGAGTGATTACTCTGCTTCCTTTATTACAGAGCATCTGTACTTTAGCTCTCCTAGCAGTAGTTCTGTCTCACTTTGGAATTAAATTACTATAGGCCAGGTACATCTAGTACATTTAATTCACAGCATGAAGGAATACATTTGTTATTGCAAGAATGACACTACCCATAGAACCAAATGGATGGGCGAAAAAATTCTGAACTCTATTTCTCTCCTAATACTCCCAGCATCTTTAGGTAATGAACATCCTACAAAGGTAGAGGGAATACATTGCCAACCTGGCATATGCAGGCATAAAAAAGATATATTTCCAGAGCTGTGTGGATAATGTCCTGAATTCCCAGAACAGGTGGACAAAGTTCTGCTTTTTATCTATCAAGCTGACGGGCAATGGACATTGCATGCATAGAGAGATGTTATGTCATAATATGCAGCCAAAGTAAAACAAAAAATTACTGTGACTTTCATCTCAGAGCTCCTGGGAGAATCAGGAACACCCCAGCATGACACTGGATAGAACAAACCGGAGCGTGCAGCTTTTTCTTTCTGGGGATAAGAAAGTCAAATCACACAGTAAGAGGACTGTAAATTACCTTTTCAGTTTCTAGTATATAGTCTCCCCCACTATCTTCCCCTGCTGTACAGGATTCCAATGTGTGGGTGTGAGAAAAACTGCGCTCTGGGGCTATTCATTGAACCCCAAGGGGCTGTGGATATCTGCTTAGATATCCACGCTTGGGTTCATGCTGTATAATATGCAGACTAATATGTTGCTCTCCAGTAGCTATCACACCAGGTATATATAAGCCCTACTACTGGTAAAAGCCAATGGAGAGTCTTGTCTAGGAGACTTCTGAACCAGAGGGTCTGGACTCTGTTCCCAACACTACATGTGTGGTTGAGTTGAGATGACCATGAAGACAGGATTTTGCTACAGGGTTTAAAATAAGCAGCATTTTCTGGTTCTGTGTTTGCACCCCTTCCCATGCCCTGGGGATTACTTATCCAGTAACAGCATGGGTCATGTGGGAGGGGGCCAAAGGAACCATACCAGGGACTTTCCCTCTGGAGGACTGAAGGTTCCCACTTCTGTATGAATTCTCAGGAGTGACCTCCTTCCCTGGTCCATGCAGCCCGGCTCCTCCCATCTAAAGGAATAATCATTTAGAAATTCCTCCAGGTCATCCTTGCAGAATTTCTGTGCCATTCCCTGCCATGTGTTTCTCTATGGAGAAATACGAGTTCTAGATCTAGCAGCATTTCTGTTTCCTTGACTGTGGTGTAAGATTCTTCCACTGATGGCTTAACATTCTGCCACAATAAGCAGTGTCTAACTGTGAGAAATAATAAAATTAAAGGCTTTATATAGACTGAGAGAACTATGTGGTAAGATAATTTCTTGAATAATTTGTCAAAAAAATCACTTGAAAGTGTCATATACGTGCTAGAATATTTCCAGTAGTAGATTGTGTATTCATTATTTAAGATAAGTATATACATAGCTCAGTATGTCCATGTGTATGTGAAAATGGTAGTTTTTGCAGCTAAGAAACAGCATTCTGCATTCAACTAGTACAGGAATGTCATCAGTATAGGGGAAAGTATACTTGTCACTATTACAAGTAGTTAAGGACAGCTATCCCTGTTGTATACTGAAGGTTTGGGGCCATGACAACGTATTGCATTTACCCAACATGTCACTAGTTAGCTCAGTAAGCTCGTTTTGGGATATGGATAGTTTTTCTTCTCTGGATCACTAGTTCAAATCCAGCTTAGTTCAGTAGTGACCAATAGCCATTACTATCTTATTGGTACAGGGTAGCTGGTTAAGTTTTTTAGAACATAAGTTGTAACATGCTAATTTTTCCTATCTCATACAACTGTCACTAGTTTTGTATTCATATGATGAAATATCTCACCATAGTCTGACTTCAGTGGGGACAAGATCAGGACCTATAATATATTTAGCCATTGAGGTTGTGATTTTCAAAGGAGCCTAAGATTAGGTACCCAACTCCCACTGAAATTCCCTTAGACTCCTTTGAAAATCATAGCCTTAATTATTATTACAAAGCACAAATGGGTCATCTTAGTTTGCAAAGACTTTAACTATTGATAAACCATGTCTCAATGTTTGAAGCTAAATAGTATTGATTAAGAGCATCGATAACAGATCACTGTGAATTAACATCAGTGAGAAACCTCCTCCACAACCTGCTCAGCTTCAAATGCACAGTTTCAGTTAAAGACCATAGTACGGCCACATATTTTGATCCTATAAAGAATGAGGTAAATAATCTAAGTGAGTCCTCTTTTGTTCCGTCCACAATAGGGCAAGGCAAATAACTTGAGTTTTAAACACCTTAGGCAGGAACGTTTTGCTCTGTTCAAGTTACAGGAATGAGTTTAGGTGTGAAATGCCAAACCACTAGAAATTCAGCTTCCTGGAATTCTGTGATGAGCTCAGATAGGACCCTTATTTGCAGACAGTTGTGTTGCTTTCAAATAAAACTAGGCCTATTTCCAAGTGAAAATGGTCAGAAAGGAGTTAATTATTCAAGCAAAATTAGCTAATACATCCAAAAGAGTTAAACCTTTATTCTTCAATATTTGGGTCCAAGTACACTATATCCACTGGACCCTTTGTTTCCCATCTTTTAACCAGTTACCGATCCATCAGAGGACCTTCCCTTTTATCCTTCTTATCCTTACTTTGGTTAAGTGCCTTTGGTGAGGGACCTTGTCAAAGGCTCTCTTAAAGTCCAAGTACACTATATATACTGGTTCACCTCAACCGAAACAGAACCAGGTTGCTAGCATGTAAAATTAAAAAGGTTGTAGAGGAGTTTTTAAACCAAAGACTGGTACAGAGGAGCACACAATATGGACAGACACATCCCTTGAGGAGGATTTATTAAAAGGGATACTCTATATCCCAGTAAAGAGGAGAGGATACAAGTTGATAAAGTACAGGTAGGAACTGAAGAGAAACAGTCACATGAAAGAGTCCCATTCAATTACATCACATGAAAGCAGACAACTAAACATTACAAGCACTTATAAAATTTATCATACAGATGCAAGAAGTCTAAATTCTAGGATGGGTAAAGTAGAATGCCTGCTATTAAATTAGTATAGTGATATACTAGGCATCACAGAAACTTGGTGGAATGATGATAATCAATGGGATATGGTAATATCAGGATACAAAATATATAGGAATGACAGAGTAGATCACACTGATGGGGGAATGGCTCTATATATGAAAGAAAGCATAAAGTTAAATATAGTAAAAATCTTAAATGAATCAAACAGTACCACAGAATCTCTAGGGATAGAAATTCTAAGGTTGAATAATAAGAGTAAAGCATATACTACCAACTCCCTGACCAGGATGGTGACGGTGACTGTGAAATGCTCAGAGAGATTAGAGAGGCTACAAAAACAGAAAACCCAACAATAATGGAAGATTTTAATTATCCCCATATTGATTGGGAACATGTCACATCAGGACAGGATGCAGATAGAAAATTTCTAGACACCATTAATGACTGCTTCTTGGAGCAGCTGGTCCTGCAACCTATAAGGGGAGAGGCAATTCTTGATTTAGTATTAAGTGGTGCAAAGGATCAGGTCCAAAAAGGGAATATAGCTGACCCACTTGGTAATAGCGACCACAATGTAATTAAATTTGACATCCTTGTAGGGGGGGGAAATACCAAAGAAACCCACCACAGTAGTATTTAACTTCATAAAGGAGAACTACACAAAAATGAGGAGGCTAGTTAAATGGAAATTAAAAGGAACAGTCACAAGAGTGAAATGCCTGCAAGTCGCATGGATACTTTTTAAAAACACCATAATAGGGGCTCAAACTACAAGTATACCCCAAATAAAAAAAAACAGTAAGAGGGCCAAAAAAAAGCCACCATGTCTAAACAACTGAATAAAAGAGGTGGTTAGAGACAAAAAGACACCCTTTAAAAATGGGAAGTCAAATCCTACTGAAGAAAATAGAAAGGAACATAAACTCTGGCAAGTCAAGTGTAAAAGTGTAATTAGGCAGGCCAAAAAATTATTTGAAAAGCAGCTAGCAAAAGACACAAACTAATAGCAATTTTTTAAAAGTATATTAGAAGTAGGAAGCCTACAAACAATCAGTGCAACCACTGGACGATTGATGTGCTCCAGGGGCATTCAAGGAAGATGAGGCCATTGTGGAGAAGTTAAATGAATTCTTTGCATTGGTCTTCACTGCAGAGGATGTGAAGGAGCTCCCCACACCTAAGCCATTTTTTTTAGGTGACAAATCTCAGGAACTGTCCCAGCTAGAGGTGTCAGTAGAGGACATTTTGGAACAAATTGATAAATTAAACAGTAATAAGTTGCCAGGACCAGATGGCATTCATCCAAGAGTTCTGAATGAATGCAAATATGAAACTGCAGAACTACTAACAGTGGTATGTAACCTATCGCTTAAATCAGTCTTTGTACCAGATGACTGGCAGATGTGATGACGATTTTTTAAAAAAATTCTCCAAAGGAGATCCTGGTAATTACTGACTGGTAAGCCTAACTTCAGTACCAGGCAAATTGGTTGAAAATACCAGACACACAGATTAACACAATTTTGGGGGGGAAGAGTCAATTTCCCTTTACAAAAGCCATGTTATGCCTCATCAATCTATTAGAATTATTTTGATGGTGTCAACAAACATGTGGACAAGGTTGATCCAGTGGATATAGTGTACTTGAAATTTGAGAGCCTTTGACAAGGTCCCTTTCCAAAGGCTCTTAAGCAAAGCAAGGAGTCATAGAATAAGAGGGAAGGTCCTCTCATGGGTCAGTAACTGGTTAAAAGGTAGGAAACAAAGGATAGGAATAAATGGTCAGTTTTCACAGTGGAGAAGGGTAAATATTGGGGTCCCTCAAAGATCTGTCCTGGAACAGCGCTGTTCAACATATTCATAAATGATCTGGAAAAAGGGGTAAACAGTGAGGTGGCAAAATTTGTGGATGATACAAAATTACTAAAGATGGTTAAATTCAAAGCAGACTGCAAAAAGTTACAAATGGATCTAATTAAATTGGGTGACTGTGCAACAAAGTGGCAGATGAAATTCAATGTTGATTAAAGCAAAGTAATGCACATTGGAAAACATAATCCCAACTATACATACAAAATGATGGGGTCTACATTAGCTGTTGCCACTCAGAAAAGAGATCTTGGAATCATTTTGGCTAGTTATCTGTAAACATCTGCTCAATGTGCAGTGACAGTCAAAAAGTTAACAATGTTAGGAACCATTAGGAAAGGGATAGATACCGTAATAAGACAGAAAATATCATAATACTGCCTGAAGTTCTGGTTACCCCATATCAAAAAAGCTATATTAGAATTGGAAAAGGTGCAGAGAAGGGCAACAAAAATGATTAGAGGTATGGAACAGGCTCCATATGAGGAGGGATTAAAAAGACTGGGACTTTTCAGCTTGGAAAAGAGAGGACTAAGGGGGGGGATATGATAGAGGTCTATAAAATCATGAATGGTATGGAGAAAGTGAATATGGAAGTGTTATTTACCCCTTCACATAACACATGACTAGGGGTCACCCAATGAAATTAATAGGCAGCAGGTTTAACATAAACATAAGGAAGTACTTCTTCACACAATGCACAGTAAACCTGTGGAACTCATTGCCAACAGATGTTATGCAGGCCAAAAGTATAACTGGTTCAAAAAAGAATTAGCTAAGTTCATGGAGGATAGGTCCATCAATGGCTACTAGCCAAGATGGTCTGGGACACAACCCCATGCTCTCGATGTCCTTAAATCTTTGACTGCCAAAAGCTAAGAGTGGACATCCTTAGTCACTTGAAAAATTGCCCTGTTCTTTTCACCACCTCTGAAGCATCAGACACCAGCCACTGTTGGAAGACAGAATACTGGGCTAGATGGACCATTGACCTGACCCAGTATGACCATACTTATGTTCAAAATGGAAGCAAAATTTGAGTGACAGGTGAATTACGCACACAGAAATCACATTTTCATGTTAAATTCTATGAGCAAAACCATTACTTCTTTATTTATAAAGGTGGATAGAAATAAATATCTTTACTGTGGGAGAGAAATATTAGACACATGCAAATATAAGATTTTAATATATAGAATGTACATTTAAATTTTTGTAAAAACAATTTCAAGAGTTCTGCCTGAGTAAAGGATGGTGTTGCTATATAGGAAAAGAAGTACTGTAATTCTGCAAAGTTTTGGTGGTTTGAAAATCCGAGGAAGAAAGAGGTCTGCCTCCTATGGAGAGAAAATATTTTCATGCACCAGGTCAATGATCTGCAAATGAAAAAACAAAATCTCTAAGTAGGTTTAGACACATTAGAGCATAACCTCCTATGAAGACATTTCAAACTATTGGATCAATGATCTAAGTCAGCAAGATGCTTACATATGGCCACAGACATGGTAATGGCTCTGCTGAGCCTGCATGGGCAATTGAGTAAACTATAGAATTGGTTTGAAAAGGCTTGCAATGAGCATTACTCCACTAACTTGCAATCGAGAAGATTCGACAATGTGTGGAATATGGTTGGTATTTGTCTTGTCTTGATGCCATCCTCTTGAAAAACCCCAAGTGTATTATAGAAATGTACGTCCTTATTCATGCTCTTGTACCTGTCCTCTGACCCCAGTTTGGTACGATCAGCACTAGTGTGTCAGCCTGGATTTTCAGTCCATTTAATCATCTGCCTTTACCTCTTCCCTTGTTTGTTTCTAGCTCTACACTAAGAAGGCTGCATCTAAAATGTTATTGAATGGTTATTGAATCACCCGTAATGGTGATGAAATGGTTATAAAAATGAAAACTGACACAACACAAGCACACCGTAGAGCTGCAATGCCTTCTGCACGTTTCTCTCTTCCAAACACAAGTCTTTATCTTTTTCCCCAAAATGATAATTTTACAAGAATAAACGTGCAGATATAGCAGGAAAAGCCTTCCCAATATTTAGCAGTATCAGCTAAATATAATGATGTGCTCTCAGTAATACATATGGGCCTGAAACCACTGTAAAGTCCAATAGTGTTCCCCCCCCCCCTCAAAAAAAATCTTCTGTCTATGGGTTAAATTCATCAGTATTCTGCAACTGCTTTGTGATAAAACAAAGCAATGCTAAACCTGACTGACCAGCTTGTTAACTGGGTTTGGGTCTGCCTTGCATTACCAGAGCTGTACAAAGCAGCCAGAACATACAGTTGAATTTGGCCCTATATTTCTCAGGCCTAAGGTGGTATAGAAGTCACTATACTAATTATTCGCTGATTAAAGTAGAGTCCGATAATGTACATGTGCTGTAGTCTGGCTGGAAGGGATGTTTGGGAGAAATATACAAGCACTGAAATACTTGCTTGGGAAGTTCAAAGGAACTGTATTATAATAGAACTAAAACAGACACCGTAATGTCTGCTGATGTCTCCTTAACTTTCCCTAGTCAGGGTTCTCCTAGCTGTGCAGAGCTCTTCCTAACTTTGATTTTGCCCTCATCCCCATTTGGATTGAGCGTCTATGGCT
Organism: Chrysemys picta bellii; assembly: GCF_011386835.1. Lineage (NCBI taxonomy): Eukaryota > Metazoa > Chordata > Testudines > Emydidae > Chrysemys > Chrysemys picta. Next base: position 76,870,888 of record NC_088799.1, read on the forward strand.
ATCCAATAGGTCTCTCAATATAGGGAAAAAGGCTGCTTCACTCCCGCTACCCTCTCATATTTCCCAGGGCAGTGCTGCTGGTCCACCAGGCAGGAGGCACAAAAAGCAGCTCCCCCTAATGGTCCTATTTGAAACTACACAACCCCTTTTTAATTTGTGTGCTGAACAAAACAGAGTTGAACATTCTTTTAAACATGCTTCTAGAATGACTATCACTGTTCTCCACATAAACATCAGAACTGAAAATATGGTCTTGTTTTTTCACAGCTCTACACTTGTAAATTGTAGTCGGTGTTTCACCACTGCTCTGAGTTACAGAAATTGTGCACTTTTCCCAAATTTGTTTGATTATGGATTAAATATATAGACTGTCCATTTTCCTCCATTTTAAAATCTGATTTAATGTTTTCCTTTTGGAAGTTTGCAAGCTACTGTGATGCATGAAGGAAAGTGTCTACATATACAGGGAGAAAATGATGAATATATGTATAATGGTCACACAAATACTGTGGAAAACTTCATTAATGTGTAAATCCCACAGAACTGCCCCAAGATTTTCTTTTTATGTATCAGACACTTAATGAACATGATAGCCCATGGCAAGTTAAATATCAAATAATTCTTTAAAGTACGAAGTGACATTTATAAGTGTGGTAATTGATATCTAACTAGCTAAAGTTCTCTTAATAAATGCCTAGCCATTCTTTAAAATTTCAAAGAATTAATTACAGTAGTGTATTTGCAGTGATTTATTGTAGTTATGTCAGTATTTCCATTATAAACCTCCATGTGTGAGACACCTCAATGATACAGAATGGCCCTGTGAAAAAAGTTGTTCTCTGCCAAGCATTAAACCAAAATTCAAAAATATTTTTGCCAGGAGTGGCTCCACAGCATGCTTCCCCTCCCCCTTGAGCCCGCAGAATCCCCTCCATATGAGCACCACCTGGCCAAAGATCTGAAGGTTAGGGCAAGGGTGCTGGATATGAGGAAGGATGAAGAGCATATTCTGCACATCGTGTTTCCATGGAGAAATCCATTCTGTAGTGCTTGCTGCCCTGGGGAGCAGTCCATACCTCCTGAGCTCTTAAAGGGAGTTGTTCACATGTATGACAGTGTCTTGAATGGTCTGAAAACTGCTCCCCTCTGAGAGAAGATTGAAATGAAAACTCCCTGTGTAAATCTGGTCAGAGGCTTTTTTAGGTGGTTCCTCCCCTTGCCTAGATTTTTCAGGGAGTGTCGGAGAGAAACGGAACATTTAGCCTATTTTTTAAAATCTCTGACTTAACTCACAGGTTTCAGGAGAATGTTTTTGCACACACAGAGTATTGAATTTACATTGATTTTGTAAAATTATTGTATAGCATTGAATACTCAAGTCTAGGATGAAACTATCATCAAGTCACTTTACAATTAGTTGTTTGGAAAAGTGAACATGACTGAGTTATCCAGCCCTAGTCTATATTTTCAAGGTGCTCTGGGTAATATGAATAGATGTTGTTATCCATAACACCTTCAAATATACACGCATAACCTCTGTTCTCACTGCTTGTCTTTCAGCAAGGACAGACTGTGGGCTAGGTATGTCTGCACAAGGGCTCGGCTAGAAGGGATCCTCACAGTGGCTGTTGAACTGTTACAGCACTGGTACTGCAGGCCTGGGGCTATAGTGATTCCACAGCCTTTGTACACCCCAATATGGAGAAGGCTGAGAGGATTGTCATAGCAGCAGGAATCTGTTATGCAGCTGTGTAGTGGCAGTGATCACTGTATCCCCTCCAGTATCCCCACTGTATCCCCTGCAGCACAGCAATGCTGCCCCTGTTCTGTTTCCAGGGGCAGCTATGGAGACAGGAGAAGGATTTGGTCCATTGAGATGGTCTGCGGTAACAGCCATTAATGCTGTTAATGCCCTGTACAGGGGGCCCTATGAAGCTGAACCACCCCAGGAAAGGCACTGGAGAGACTGTGTTTCAGGCAGCTATGATTTATGCTAGGTTGCTTCTTGCTCCTGGGGGTCTGCAATCTACTCCATCTTCTATTAGGATGGAGCAACTACTGCCCCCTAGTGGGCTGGATTCACTCTAGTCTACAGGCTGGTAAAGGGGAGGAGTTGAGCCGTAACTTATCCTCCTTCCCCAGCAAGAAATCCCTTTGCTTCCCATAGTGCAGGGAGCTCAGGGACTGCTATAGTCAACAGCCCCTTCCTCAATTGCAAAGGGGGGAGAGGCTCATCTTCTTGCATCTAATCAAATTTCCCAGTAGTCTGAGGTGAGGAAGGAAAGAGTGATCACACCACACCTTAAGCAGGGATCCTGTTGTCTGGCTTGCTGTGGGATGGGGTATACCACTTTAAGGGGGGGCAGGTAGTGAGGCATGGATGTTGCTGCTGACCTGGAACGGGTCAGCATAGTGTCACTGACTCATCCTTCAAGGACTGGAAGAGAAGGGAGTTGATAAAGGCCAAGCCTGGTAGGAGAAGCCCCCTTTTCCCCAGACCAGGGTGAGCAGCACCCAGCCTCCCACCCTTGGAAGTGGTGAAATATCAGATTTGGTCAGGATCCGCTGTAGGCACTGTGCTAGCCACTCCTTTCTTGGCGGGTTGGGAAAGAATTTTCCCCTCATGGCCAGACTGGGCAAGGTGGAGCGATGTTTTTTCACCTTCCCCACAGTGGGTTGTGGGGACTTACGGTGAACAGGGAACAGGAGTTAGACTGTGATGGTGCAACTCAGTATATAAGTGTGGGGTGGATGTCCTGTGCAGGTACCCCGTAGGGAGGGGATACAGTGATCAGATAAATAGTTTGGTAAAGGATTGAAAAGGAGGTGTTTGTTAAAGGAGCAGAAATGGGGGTTTAGGGAGCTTATGACTGGCATGGTAGGGAGCCAATCCCCTCTTCTTTATAGCCCACCTTAACCTTCATTCAAGGGGCAAGGATAGTAAGGTCCCAGCAATGGGTTGGCTGGGGACCAAGATGGAAAAGGGGGAGGTGGGCCGAAGGAAGCCCTCAGATAGATATTGAAATGATTGTGGTGTTAACTCCACTGAACATTTTTATCTGCCAGATACTCCTAGACAGCTAATAATAAAATTGCAGCCTAATTAAACCATATCCGGTGTCTCCTGTCCTTCTTCTGATATAGCTGGACAATGAGTTCATTGTATTTTGTTGGGTAGTGTCACTACTTTATTGCTATTTTTAAAGTGGATTTTGCATTTCATGATATGTTTCCCCCTCCCACTCCAATGAGGTAATTGCATGACAACTAGATTAATATCGCTTACATACTTATTAAACTCAATAAGTGGTCCTGTGCAAACAATTGCTATTTAATTACCATATTATCATCCTACTAAATTTTAATTACTGTTCATTTAAAACACCTCATAAGTTATCATTCATGTTAATGTGGATTTGTTTCTTTGTAAACATATTTTAACTTTAGGTTGGGCTAGTCTGCAAAGCAATCAAGATTGTTTAGGGTTTAAAGTAGCAGTATCTCTTACAGTAGGTTATAAGGCATTGCAATATACACCTCTACCCCGATATAACGCAACCCAATATAACACAAATTCGGATATAATGTGGTAAAGCAGCGCTCCAGGGGGCGGGGCTGCGTGCTCTGGCAGATCAAAGCAAGTTCAATATAATGCGGTTTCACCTATAATGGGATAAGATTTTTTGGCTCCCGAGGAGAGCGTTATATCGGGATAGAGGTGTAATATAGTAATTAAAAATACAAACACCATCCAACAGAGCGAAATTCAATAGTGTTGTAAAAGAGTTTGGAAAAGACTGTACTTACCATGTATTTAAAAACCTCTTTTCAAACAAACCTTAGCTTAAAAATCTCAAATCAACAGAAATTAATATTCAGTAGCCAAGATTTAGCTCATTTTTAAGAACCAGAGGAATTTGAAGCTACTTAAGACATTGGACAAATAGATTAAAATGTCTATAGTTACCGTGTTAGACACCCCTTTTCCACTGATCATCGTTTACCCCTGTGACAAGTGTCTTTCTTTCTCTCATCTGCGAGTCATTTAATTACTCCTCAGAGAAAGGGAAAACACATCATTATTTTCCGTTGGAGGAAAAGACCCATCATAAGCAGGTTGTCAATTCCTGCAGCAGAGTGGAATGAGCAGGTTCTCACAAGTGGAAGCAACCGCACCTTATTCGTCTTGCTATTTATTCGTCAATGATATCCTAAGACAAATGAGATCATTCTGTATGAAAAGGTGGAGGAAAGGTTTGGGGCTAGAATGTGGAAGGCTGTGCAGGTGATCAAGGGTTGGTGGCTCTAGGCTATATTTGCTCTTTAATTCAAGCATTTTTGACAGTGCGTTTAAGTCCTTTGCTGTGTCTTCCACGTGGAGGTTTAGTTCAATGAAGTGCAAATACCATCCCTGAAGACTTGATGCTGGTATTTTGGAGCCTGACAAGTAGAGTGGGCACTAAACAGTTTGGGGGGGGGGGGGGAAGGAGGAGAACCATTTCATCTGCCCTGCATGTCCCCTTCATCTGGCAGAGGTACCACAGTACTAAAATAGCTGTGAAAGGCACATAAAAGCCAGGCTCAGGTTAAACTCGTGTTACTTTATTTTCCAGTTTTGTTGAAATGAGGCAGCAGTCCAGGGGCTCCAATGGCAGAGCCACCATGGCAGATATTACTTCCTGATCTGAGAGCAGAACACCCACAATGACGCACTGGCCTTTCCCCACCAGCCAAACACATTTCCTCCCAGAAGACATCTACAACAATCCACCTAAGTTCAGGCAACAGGATGCTCAAGGTTGCTACACAATCCTCAGTTCCTCCTGGCACCCTGCCATATTATTGCAGGGTCCTCAGACTGATCATTTTTGATAATGCCTGTGAAAAGGAATGCTCTCTCCCATTCCTTTTCTAAGTTCATTGTGAACTGCCCAATTTGAATCCCGGTTCATGGTCAAATGGACCTTCTTCCAAAAGATATGCATCCGAAGAAGTGGGCTGTAGTCCACGAAAGCTTATGCTCTAATAAATTTGTTAGTCTCTAAGGTGCCACAAGTACTCCTGTTCTTCTTCTTCCAAAGGTGATTCAAATCAGAAAGAAGCTTAGTAATCATTATAGCACAGAAAGAGCTTTATCTGCAATGCTTTGGGAATTTTCCAGGAGTTAGAGTTCTTTTTCTCTCGTTCTGAATCATGTTCCAAAAAAGTTCATGTAAGTATATTAGTACGCTGGAAAATACTTGATTTACTGCAACCTGGGAATTTTCATAGACAGGCCAGTAATTGTGCGACCAAGTCTCATAAACTCCTGTAAAGACTTTATTGCCTGTCAGTGATATATCTAAAGGAAAGCCAATATGTTACATAGGTCCATTACTTTCCTAATAGATAAAGGTGACATGGAATGATATTAAATCAATCCTTTTCACCGTATGAAGCTTTATTGGCTAGCTATTCTTTTAGGGTCTGATCCAAAGGCCATTGAAATCAATGGAAAGACTCCCGTTGACTTCAATAGCCTTTGGATCAGTTACTTAGAGCTTGATAGTGCAATGTGCTCAACACTATATGGCTAACCCAGCAAATCTCTTAAAGCTAAGGGTATGTTTAAGCCAAGAATTGTCCCTCTGAAGTCTGTCCTCCAGCCCAATTCAAAATAATTATTTTTAAATGATAAAATTGATTTTAAAAAACATTTTGAGGGAAATTAATTTATTGGTAAATAGAAACATGTTAAGAGCTGTCGGGACAGTTGATTTTGTCTCATAGAGCCAGATCTATGCTGAGGGATGGGGAAGAAGTGCACTTCTCAACCTCTGCATGACCCTGTGATGCAATGAAAAAAATCTTGCATTACCATTACATATATTTTGTATGAATTATAGAGAAACACATAATTAACTGGCATGGCCTTCACTGTGCTTAACTAGACCATATATTATATTTTTTTCACCCATATTCCCTAAAATATTTTATCTAAAAGAATTTCTGTATTAAATAATATTAAATTACAACATTTAATTGCTTATAGGATATAGCTAGTACCCAGGAGGCTAATTTGTTTGCATTAGTTGGATGGGTCAACTGCTTCAAACGTGCAGATTATAGAACTACTGGTAGATTGCATTACACCATTTAAATAAATAGTAGCAATTTGTCAATGTCATCTTTAGCTTCAACATTTTCCTTTTAAACCTCAGGAAATAGTAGCTCCAATTAAATTGACCTTTTCTTTCTGAATATTGTTGTTATTACTAGATCTTTTAGAAAGTAAAAACTAGAAATAAAAACACTTCTGGAGTAATGTTGCATTTATGGATGAACTTTCCAGTCAAACTGGCATTCTTTATAAGTAAAAGAACCAAATTTAGTAGCCCCATAAATTTTACAAGTCAGCTATCCAGGTATATGTCAGCAATCGATTAAAACACACAATTGCTGTATAGCAATGTTTAGTTCTCTCTTTTGATTTCATAAAGCTATTTTAGGCTCTTGGTGCTTTGTAAAGCTTAAAATCCACAAAATGAATAAAACACTATAATAAAAAATAAATAAAACAGATAACCACTGAGACTACATCTAAAAACAGATAATAAAATATTACCCTCAGACTACCTCTCCACGTTCCTCAAACCATCCCCTACCTACACACCTGGGCATAGTAAAATTATATTACAAACATTGCAAAATAACTTTAAGAGACCAATCCTGCTCCCATTGAATTCAATGTGTAAACTCCCATGACTCCAGAGGAAGTAGGGTATGTCTACACTGCCCATGCCAGCTGACTCAGGCTCACCGGGATTAGGCTAAGCAGCTGTTTAACTGAAGTGTAGATTTTCGGGCTCAGCCGGGGCTCTAGGACCCTGAGCCTGAATGTCTACCCTACAATTAAACAGCCCCATAGCCCGAGCCCCATGCACAGGCCAGCTGCAGGTTTTTAATCGCAATGTAGACATACCCTAAAAGTCTGTTGTAAAAAAAATTCAACAAAACTGAAACTAGAGATTAAAACTACCAAGAGTGAATACTTAACTCATCATGTTGTGCATAGGCTTTTTATCCATACACATCAAGCACATGCCCATGTACATTACTACCATATACTGATGAGTATTTTACTACACTGGTATTTGGAGGGCTTTCTAATCTTCTGATGCCCTTCCACAAACATTAACATTTAGGCTGGAGGCATCAGCATCGGATAGTGGCCATGACTGTAGTACTTCAGAAGTGTTTTGGTGGTACCATTATTTGTACTTTGCAGCCAAATCTTGTCAGCTGAAAATCCCTCTTGCTTAGTGGCTGCTACACCAATGCCCTCCCAGTCCCTAGAGCAAAGGATGTGGCCTGGGGAAAGAGAATGTCACTATGGTGCTCCTGTGCCCTGGCATATCTCAGCTGCAGGAATAAGGCAGTTAGACCCATTGCAAACCCCAGGTTTAGGAGATTATAAAAGGAGTTTAAAGCCCCTTTGCCTCACACCTGCTTCGTGTCTTGTGGGAGTGACATTTGACTGGATATGAAGCTTGGGACCAGAGAGTAAACCCTCTTCCCTTTTCAACTGCATCTGGCAAAACCCTTCAAAAATACAAGTAGCTCAGACATGAACTGGAATCACTCATACAGAGTGACAAGAGAAGCAATGATAGCATGAGAGAAAATTTCAGCAAGGAATTGACCACAGTTATCATTGATGGGCTTTTCTCATCTTCTCTGTTGGAACTTGGAAGCTACATGTTTTTTTAATACATTCCCTTTGGGAACTCAGTGGACATTTCTCGCTTGCTTGTTGTTCTGTTGCTACATCTAACGCTGCATCAGTAGACTTTGCATGAGCTCAGCATCTTGACTGATGTCTTTCAGGTTGTGATACCACATAACTAGTTACGCTAAGAATGTAAATGAGACAATTTTTTATGCTGCCCTTTGTCACACCTTCTGTTTAGGCGATGCCTTTCTTTGCAGTGTTAGGAGCATCCAGCAAAGCTTCTCACACTTCAGCAGCTTGTGTAAGGGTACAAGATCATCAATTTTACATACAGTTAGCAGAGGTGGCTTCAGCATGGGTTCATAGGTTCAACTGCACCTATACAAATCATGAAACCAAGGGTGCCTGAGCAGTGCTGTGACCCCATGTGCTAGGTCACAACACCTGGAGTAAGGAGCAGGGCCCAACCTGTGGGGCAGGAACCAGCAGTGCAGGTGAGTTTGGGGCAAGCTTGCTCTCCAACTCCCTTCCTGCCCCCATAGGCCTCCCTGACGCACAAGGCCAGGATTGGGGTTACGGTACTGGGGTGGAGAGTATTGCTGCAGATATTTATTGCAATACTATGCATCATAATTTTGTTATTACTAGTAGAGTATCATAAATATAATATGATTGAGTTATTGAAATAAATAATCATCCTCTCTTTGTATTTGGTTTTTGTTTTGTTTTCATACTACAGTTATGCTAGAGTTTAGGATAGTTAGGGCCCTTCATTTTCGGTTTTTATTTTATGTATTTTTTCCCGGGAATTTATTAATATTTATTACAATAATAATAAAAACAGGTGAAAATCAGTGGAAAAAACTATTTATTTTTCTGGGTAAATATCGGGGTTTATTTTGGTGGATGGAAGGACAGGGGAGAAAATATTCAGTAGATTAATGCTTTCATGAATGAAATTCAATGAGGTTTGCTGAAGAACTAAGACAGAACTCAAACTCAGAGGTGGCATTGTGTTTTAAAAAAATGTCTCTAATCCCCAAATAAAACTTTTCATTTGAATAAATGGTTTACTGTTGTAGACTTAGAACTATTAACCTATAAATATTTACATTTAATTATTGGGCCGCATCATTTGCGGCACTTACACTCAACTTCATTTCTTTTTTTTTTCTTCTTTTTTTTAAACTTTTGAATACTTCCTTGTGTTTGGAAACATATTCTGATACAGATTTTCATTTTCTTCCCATTTTAGTGTGTCATATCTTTAAATTGTTATCTGCTAATAGCTCGAAATGTGTACGTGATGGGCGTGAGATTCATCAGTATGTTCAGATGCGCACGCACTTCAGAGCTTGCATGCGTGCCGGTTTGTTTATTGTGTGCATCTTAGACTAATACATAGTCTTACTTCAAAAGGCAGCTTTGCATATACATACAGACTAATGTATTATTGTAATACATATATCTCATGCAATGTATTTTATTTTCCTAATAAAAACAAGTTCTTTTTTTATATATTTGAATGATATAAAAGTAGGGTGAAAATTGGGAAAAAAATAATACTTTTTGTAAAACCCAGGATTTTTTTGATAAAAATCAATTTAAACTGAAAATGAAGGGGCTTAAGTATAGTGCACCCACTGAATCAGGAGGCTTTATCGCCCCTGCCAACTAATATATGAAAGTAGCTTTTTTGTGATCTCAACATGTGAAAGTAGAGTGCTCCAGTAGAGTGCTGAACCAATGATAAATATACAGCATAGAAGCACTAAAGGTTTCATTTTATTATATTGAGCATTCAGTATTCATAATTCAATAATAACTATCTGAAACAAGGCCATGAAGCAAAAACACTTACTTTAATAATACCGCATGCAAGACAATTGCTTAAAGTCTTGAAGAGCTAAAGATCTCTGGAAACCTTGTGGTCTAAAACTGAACAAGACAGGTCACCAGGCATCAAAAAACTGATTTCCCCTAGTTTAATTTATGATCACTCAGAAAGCAGTTCCTGGAGACATATTCCAAACTAATCAAATTATGATGTCATTAAGATGAGTAGCCCATCTTCAGTATTGATCTATAAAGACCATATAGCTTAAACTTGAACAGAATCATATTGTTTGGCATTATCTCTATTTATTCGTATATTTAAATATTCCAATCCTTGACTTTAAATCACCTTTCCACACCCCTGATCCAGAGGATGAACCCTACTGGGCCAGTCCCTGGGCACAAGTTCAAGTTGTGTAAAGGCTGTTCTAACTTGCATCACCTGCCAATGACACAAGGCATCGATATGACAGCTGGGGACTTCTGGGGGGAAAGGTAAAGATAAGCGAAGGGAAGCATCACTGTCACTAACAACATTTTTAAGTGTTGACTTAGAATTATACAGCTAAGCTGTTCTCCCTCAGAAGCCCCCTAGATCATGCATATTACAGAGCTGGGTAAAATTTCCTAAGATTTCAACTTTCTTAAGCAGAAATACATTGGGCCAGATCCTCGGCTAATGTAACTGCTATAACTCCATTGACTCCACCTGAGGATCTGGCCCTTTGTCTCTAGTTAGGACACCTATAGGTTTTCTTGAAGAATTCCATTGCGGGCTGCAGGGGAAAGGAGATGAAAAAACAAACTTCTATCCCAATAAACTGCACCCAAAGTGAGCAGACAATGTGTTTGCTACTACAGTTAGTGAGCTGCATCATAAACAATTAAATCAAGATTAGAGCTGTAACAAAAACTACTCCAGGATTTATCTGAAGAATTTTCACTTGCACACCATTGATGTGACATTTAATATTGAGACTGATGTATCACCCATCACAGTCTTCTGGTGAGATATTTTACTTTCTATATGCATCAAGTAGTGAGTTCATGAGAACTTGACCTCTTGTGCCACAATCAGCTTTGGGAAGCTTCAGTTATTTCCGCATGCCCTATTGAAGCAACGATATTATTTTTATTTGCTCCTGATTAAGATTATATAGAACTTTGCCTTTTTTGTACCACTAATAACCTTAATAGCTAGTTTTTCAAATATGATCAATATAAATTTGTTTTTTTAATTTCTTTTACAATGTAGTGGCCATGGATTGACTCACAGGTAAGGAATGGTAAAGTTTGGGGGACAGGATTCAGAACTCCACAGGTTCAAGTTTAACAACAATCTGTATCATTACAAGCTAGTTACCATTTCTCTGTCCCTATAGTCAGTCAATGTTTCCAATGGAATCAGCTATCAGCTGAACAATTTCAGTCAAGTATTCCAGAACACAGCTGACAGGTTATCGATGTCATGCCCTTTATGTAGTTGCTATGGTCGCTAGCTATCAGTAACGTAATTTACTTTTACCCCAGAATCTCTCTTTCATTGACACATGAAGTCTATGGACTTGATCTCTTCTCAGATATACCTGCTTTGCATCAATGTAAATTCCACTGATTTTGATGGAGATAGGTTTGATTTACACTGGGGTAAGTTAGCAGAGAATTAGGCCCTATGCGTACTGCCATAGTTTCATGCTATTTTAGTGCAGTCAGTCGCCATTGCCAAAAAACTCTAACCTCTTATAATGAACTGGCAACAAAACAAAAATTCATACTAGAAGACAGAATAAATCAATCTCAAATTAATATTTGTACCATTTGCTGTTTTCAAAAAATAATCTGGGGATAACTTTGGAAGTTCCATAGTGGGCAGTTATCTACAGTGTATTCTGTTTTATTAAGTATAGATAGTTTAAGACTGGAACTGAGTTGTAATTTAAATTTAATAGCAAATAGAGACTAGCATGATGTAGTCACTAAATTAAATAAATAGAAACTAACCATTCATTTTCCCCATATGAATCCATACCATATTTTTTAGTGCTAGGATTAATGAAATATTTTATACTCTCCATTTCTGTAGTCTCCTCCCACCCAGATAAAATACATTAGTAGACATTGTTTGATTACTTAGAGTAAAATCTGCACAAACTAAAATCTGTGCATATATTGTACCAGTTTGTAAAGGAATTATTGTAGGACCTTTCTGGAGACACATGTATTTATCGGTTCATTGTTTTTATTTTAATATGAAATACTGCAGTCCTTACTCAGGCAAAGCTCTGATTGACTTCAGGGGAAGGCTTTGTCTGTCTAGGGAGCGAGTAAGCAATATAAGATTTGGCCCTGAGTTCCCACATGATTCCATATAATGTTAATGTTTATTAATATTAAAAACACTGATACATAAAACAAATAAGATTTACAGACAGACAAAAAACATGAACACAAATTAAAATTGAGCACATGCCTGTTTTTCTTTTATCTAAGAGATAAATGCCTCTCAGGTTACATCAAATTCTTCAATTTTGTCTTTACTCCAATACATAAACTGCTCAAAGGAAGCAATTTCTTCAGAACCTGGATATGGATCTTAAATCTGTTACAAAAGAGCTTTCCCACCTTCTGAGTATTTATAGCATACTCTGCAAAATGGTATTGGAATGCCTCTAAGGATCAGTCTCCTTATATTACCTTTATACAGGTTCATTCCACTGATCTTATCAAGCAGATAGACACTTGTCTACCATGGGTCCATAGATCAGCTGTGCTCCAGCGGTGGTAAGATGTATGTATGTGTGTAGCAGATTTCGGAAGGTTTGGGTTTCTCCCTGGGTTTCTCCCAACAGTGCTGGGAGACCATGAGTGTTACAAGGCAGGACTATGGTCTGTAGGGAGAGCTGGTTAAGGACCTGACAATAGTTACCTGTAACAGGATGGCAGTCTCTGAAACACTTTAGGTATGTCTACATTGCAAAGACAAAGCCATGGCACTAGGGTGACCAGATGTCCTGATTTTCTAAGACAGTCCCGATATTCAGGGTTTTTTTCTTATATAGGTGCCTATTACCCCCCACTCACTGTCCTGATTTTTCACATTTGGTATCTGGTCACCCTACATGGCACTGAGTCTCAGAGCCTGGGCTCCAGATCAAGTGAGAATGTCTACACTGCTATTTTTAGCCCCGCAGCAGCCCCATGTGTCTGAGTCAATTGACCCACACTCAGATTCTGCTCCAAGGTTGTTTTTTTTTTTGCAGTGTAGACATACCCTTAATAGGAATATGGGGGGGGTCTTCAGAGGAGTCACACTAGGCACAGAAGCTAAAACTCTGCATTAAGATTCGGGGAAATTTCTGCTGAGTCATGCTGGCAGATGGTCCCAACTAGAGCCAACCTATTCATGAGACAGTAACTTTCTACATGTATATAAACTCTCTGACTTTATGATGTTTATGATGAGGCTGATTTTGGGAGTGGGTTTGGACATTAACTCCGGATTTGTGCACTTTGAAACTCAGTTTGTTCATAGGGCTTACTAGCACGTTGCCTATGCAAAACCCAATTTTGCATGCTCAAACATAACTACGTAAATATATACATATTCAAACACAGAACTAGATAAATACAAGGCTGCAAAAACAGGGGTGGCCCTCAGGACTTTCTGTTTAAAGATCAGGCTCTACGGTTTTAAACCTATTAGACTGGCATTATTTAATTCATTGTCTTGTACCTTTTCTATGATTAAAGTGATTGTCAAGGTTTAATTTTGAATTCCCTGGCTGTGTTGGCATCTGTTACTGTTCTGCATCTGTATGTAGATGTACTGCAGTTTATATTTAACATTTGTATTGATTTTGTAAAGAGTGCATTTAAAAGAATTTTATCTCATCACCCAAGCTGATACAAAAGCGTAGTTACTAGAATAATGGCCTTTGAATACTGTCCATTAAACTTTGACATTTAAAGTGTTTACTGTGAATTCATATTAAGTTTTTCATTAGTGGCAAGGTCTGGCTTTCATGATGTGACTCTTACAATAAATCATTCTAATCCAAAATAAATAAAAAGATGTAGATTTCATAACAAGCTGTCTTGTAAATTCCTTGGTGTGTAGACCAGCAACTGCTATTGTGGCAAAATGGTTATATTTGAGTTTCTCTTCCTTGGCCCTCAAGAGGGGGGAAAAAACTATTCATTGTGTATAAAACCTTTTGCACTTTGACATAAGTCCTTCCAGCAGAATCCCTTTTTTATTGAAACAAACTTGAACCATATTTCATTTCACAAAAGCAAAATGTGCGGAACATGTGCTTTTTAAAATAGAAGCATGTGCATCAACTGTTCTACAAGAAGATACGTTCTGTGAGAAGTCCCCTGGGAAGGTCCATTACTAAAAGCCAGTGAGTACAGGAAAAGAGTGAAACAGTATTAGATCAAGCTTTACTAAACTGGATGTCCCAGGCTGTTGAAGAAGTGATATTTAATATGCACACTCTGGGGCTCCTGTTGAGTGCCCTGTTTGGTAACCCGGATCAGGATGCTTGTTTAGTGGATAAAAGTGTAACTTTAGAAATTGGCAGGAACTTTCTTTGCTTGGCCACCTGTATTCTCAGCCAGATATGGTGTAAGGAGTCTTAGACAAGCACGCTTTTCAAAGTTTGTTCTGTTTCACTTCCTTACAACTGCCAGGTTCAAAAGAACCATTTTAAAAAAACCACCGCTCTCAGTTCAAAGATGTATTTATTACACTAGCTAGTCTTAGTGATACTTTGTCTTCCCATTACTAAAATAATACTTCCCTTTTCCCTCTTTTTTCTCTTCCCTGTTTTGCTGTGAAAACATAGCCATAAGGAAGGGTCTAGCCATTTTATTTTCAAGAATGGCATAGTACAGTAACTAGTTACATAAACAGGGACTTTTGTTGCAGAATGTTTGCTTTCAGTAATAAAATAATACTCGTATAAAAATGTGGATTTTCATAACAGCCTGCACAGTCAATCAGCATGAAGTACTGCCACTTCAGGGACACAAAGGCTCTGAGCTTCACAAGAGACTGGACTGAAAATTTTGACCTAAGAATATAACATCTTCCTATGCCCATTCAAAACCATCTGGGGCCCAAAATAATGAGTGTTGTGAATTTATGACCCCATAGATCTAGCAACAGTCCCTTGGCCATTGTGTTGGATTAGCAGATTTACTGCTAATCCAAACACTGTGGGCAAAATGATGTCTTTACACCTGCACTGCAGATCCCTGAAAATTATAGTAAGTTAAATGTTTGAAGTGTTAGCAGCAGCTCCCATGCTTCAGGCACGATCTGCTGGCATTCTGCCATCATACCAAAAGTGCAGCTCCTCAGATCCACATGCCCTCTGCACTTGTGATGGCAGATCTCCAACAGAGCATATGGTGTAGCAAAATGTCACATGCTACTGTCCGTTGACCCCTAAAAGTCAACTTAGTCACATGCTACGTTCTGTAACAGGTGGACCCAAAGTCAGTTTGGTGCATATAACATGCAGTCAGCATTGAGGAGCCCATTGATTTCTGGGCTCCAAACCTTTCCAGAAAGATCACAAGTCCACATGACTGCCTGTTAAGAAAAGGTTTTGCACTGAATATTCTGTTTAGCCAGAACTATAGATAGATAGACAGTTCTCTGTTGGCTATATACTGAGGCAATTTCAGAATATAGATTACACTAAATCCATAAACATATTTTCTTCATCTCTGACAGAATATTGATGGTATTCTTCATTTATTTTACATCACATTACATGAGAGAACTAAACGATAGAATTTTTGTAAACACCATATGAAAGGGGACTGCAGAATTTCCGGGGCATGTGCCATTGTGGATAGGACAAGAAGCAATTGGCTTAAATTGCAGCAAGTGCGGTTTAGGTAGGACATTAGGAAATACTTCCTAACTGTCAGGGTGGTTAAGTACTGGAACAAATTGTCTAGCGAGGTTGTGGAATTTCCATCATTGATGTTTTAAGAATAGATTAGACAAACACTGTCAGGAATGGTTGAGTTATGTAGCCCTGTCTTGAGTGCAGGGGACTGGATTGGAAGATGACCTATTGAGGTCCCTTCCAGTCCTATACTTCTGTGATACTTCTGAATCATGCAAATGGAATGTCAGATGATGGATTTTAGTATGGACAATGTCACCAGTATGACAGTGCCACCTGAAGACACACTTTTAACTTCATGGGCATTGCACATACCAGAATATGTTATACTCTTTACTGTAAATATATATAAAATACATGGTAGAGTGGTATAAAGGTTTTAGAGGCATGAGTTTAGGGCAGAGATACTCAGACCTCAGTGGTTCAGGAGCCAAATTAGCTATCAGCATTACCCAAAAAATCCACAGTAGTGTGAATTCATTGTTTCATTTTCTATAGTACTATCTATTCATATTTAAACAGCATCACAGGGGAACTATTTCGTTTTTATAATATTATTCTCACAGAAAAATGACTGACCAAGTATTATTATTTTATCAACTACAGTTGGTTAATAACATAATAAAAATATCCTGATAGGTTAATACTTAAATCACACAGTGTTTTAATATGCTGTGCTGCAGAGAGCAATAGGAGACCCATTAAATAGCCACTTGTGGCTTGCGAGTCTCAGTCTGAGTATCACTGGTTTAGGGTGACTATGTTACTTACATGAGGCAAAGACAGAAATTAACTATGCCGATCATCCCAGAAACTTTTATATACACCTCTCTTGCCATTAACTTTAGTCATGCCACATACATGTTTGTTTACTTTCTCCACACACAAAAGTATGATCTATATCTTTCAAACTATAAAGCCAGGTTGCAGCAGAACCTCAAGTCCAACTGTGCTGCCCCTGAAGGGAGAGAAAATTATAACTAATACAGTTTAGAAATCTATAAATGGCTAAATGGCTTTTTATAAATCCCAAAGCTGAGGGTTTTTTTTTAAGTGCAATGTCTCAAGATCTATAAGGGGGAGAAACAAATGTCTTTGAACTGACAAGGGATCTTTCCTGGCTTTTCCAACCGTGAATGTTGCTAAAATTTAACACAAGTCCAAGAGTGCATATTTCCTATCCTTTATCTCACAGCAGTAATTTGGGGGCGGGGAAGCAAGCAGTAAATATTTTTGTTGCAAATCATTTGCTGCTTGAAAGCTGTTTAGAGATTACGAAAGCTAGATATTCTGGGGAAGCTAGCCTTGCCTTGTGCCTACTGGCCTATCAAAGGTGCATGATAAATGCAATTAACAACATGTTTCTGTATATGGGTATCACCATTTCTTAAGCTTTGTGGGTGGATGGGTGGTGTAGAGGATGGTGCAAAGGCGAAGTCACAGTTTAAATGCATGAGTTTGGGATGCCTGCATCCCAAACATTACCAGTTTACTATCAGATCACCCACATGTTTTTACATTTCACTTATGTTACAAAATTGCTGCTTGAGAAATGTTTGAGTATGTTTTTGTTTTTATTAATTAATGGAACAACTTTATGTATCCCTCCCCTGGTGAGTCCAAATATGCAGGCCTCAGAGAGAGAGAAATTTAAATTGTCTCTAAAATTTACCTCAGTTTTCCGCTCATGTTTCGAATCCTGATGGTAATATATTAAATCTTAAACTTGTCATCCATCTAGGATTACACATTGCCTGTCTGGTACCTGACACCACTATTCTCGGGGAAAAACTCCATATTCGGAGGGATGATGGTAGCGTTTTTTAGACAAAATGATTTTTTTTAAATGGTTCTTTGAATCCGCTCAGGAGTTTGGAATGTTGGAAATAGTTCCAGCAGAGATGGATTAACAGGCAAAATACAGGGAAGATGGCTAAGTGACCACAATAAATGCAGTTTCTTGTTTTAGCATAAACATTCTTTGTGATAATTCAGTAAATGGCAAGATTTAAAGGGCAACACTGCCCATGCTATAGAAATCCCTGTCCTTAAATATGTTTGCATGAGCTATCTGGACTCTCAAGTTTTAGTTGAAGTTTGGTTACTCCTCACATAGGACAAAACCATCATATTTGGAAAGAAGAAAAGTGGGTTTTTTTCTTATAGACTGTATTGCTGGAATTGTTTTACAGATAGTTATCCCGACAATGGGGAGCTGGTGCTCATATAAGTTTTAACCCATATGTGGTCTAATTCTTATGCTGCCATGGTGTGACTCGTCATATCTTTATTTCAAATGAAAACACCAGAAAGCCAAGTGGAATGGCCTCATTTTCTCAACTCATTGAGGCCCAAATATGGAACACAATGTGGGAAACAAAAACAAAAAATGGTCATGCAAAAAATGTGGAATGTGGAGATTCCTTTTTAAAATTCATTTAACATTTTTCTTCTGACCTAATGCATCATTTTTCTTATAAAAATATATAATACTAAAACAAAATGGAGATAACACCAGGATTGCATAGGGTGTATCAAACCTAAGCAGGCACTGCGTGTCATTTCCTGTTTTTCTCTGGCACTGGAAATAAAAGTACCAAAACACCATACAAGAGACTTACCAATCTTCAGGTCCCAATCTACCTAAGGACTTAAGCATGTGCTTAATTCTAAACATGTAAATACTTCCATTAAGGAAATGGGAAGTCCCATTACCCAAACACATGCTTAAGGTCCCTGTTTCGGCTTCTTTTGGGACAACCAGGAGGAGGAGGATTTGACTGTATGGGTGGTCCCTGCCCATGCTGCCTCTAATTTAAGTAATGTTCCCTCTTGCCCTCCAATTCAACTAGTACAGGCTGTACCTCCCTGCAGGCTCTGCTGCTCCTGTTGCCTCATGGCCCCAGAAGGCCCTCACTGCTGCTTCTCTAACCAAGGCAGGAGCAGGGAGGAGGCGAGCAGACTGGGCATCAACATTTTCATATGCGGGGATAAGGGAGGCAGGAGCAGCGAGAGCCCAAAAGCTCAGTCAGCTTTGTTCCCTCTTCCCCGTTGTGACAATGGTGTTGGCTGAGCCTGCACACCACTCCCTCCTCCCCTGTCCCAAACCTCCTGTCAATCCCTGGGGACTTCTTCCTTTCCTCCCAGACTCTTCTGCTGCTTGGAGGGCTGGGGCTGCTGCCCAGATGCTCCCTGTCTTAGAATTTCCTGGCAATGCAGCGTGGAGAGAGAGAGGCAGAATGAGCCATATTGTGGTCTGTGCCCATGAGAGCCCTGCTTGTCATCCTTCCCCACTATCTTTCCCCCTATTCATTTAACAAGTGTTTTCCTCACCGATCTTTCATTATTTCCTCTCCTCATTATTTTCCATTCTTTTTATTTCTCCATTATATACTCCAACTGTGCTGCTTAACATGTGTCCCAGGCATTTATTTTCTGGTTACTAAATGCATATATTTCTGGGGGTCGAATGGTGCTTCTGGATAATGTAGAGGTACTTGTGCAGGACAAGTATTTAAGTCTTTTTTTAAACCAGATTAATTAAAATTAATCACCAATATACATATTTCAAAATCCATCATATCAGATAAGTAAACGCCAAATGAAAGAACCATCACAACCATTCCATCAAAATATTCAAGCCTTACCTTTTTGGAGTAACACAGGGGGCACTGAGATGAACAAACTAGTTATACATGCACAGAAAGTAGCAGGCTGAAAGTAATTGTGTATTCAGTTTTAATGGAGCTGAATCTCCTGCTGAGATTTCAATATCTGACAGCATTGCTTTCATTGCCCCAAATGCCCAACCTTTTTCTAATGTTTGACCTTGGGTATGATTATATTCCTCTATGTATCTCATGTGATGCAAAACCATTTGCCTGTATCAGTCATCTCTCACTGTCAATCCTGTTCCAACTTACGGCAGAAGAGAACCAGTCTGATGCTACTAAATGCAGTTCAAATTAGCTTCAATAGATATTTCTTCCTCATCAATAAAAAAAGAAGGTAGAAAGAAAAGCATCGCTATAATATCAATTAACAAAGTGACATACAACAAAAGAATAAAGGCACCCACTTAAGCTCTGTTACATTTCATTATCTCTCATTGTCTTACTTACCTTATATGAGTAACGTGACCTACAGAATAAAGGCATTGAGCTATGCTGCTTTCCATTATTGATTACTTTTTATTCTCTTTGCAACAGCAGGCCTAGTCATTCAAAGTGCAAACTCACTTCATCTGAAATATGCTGGGGTATTTACCCTGGGAGTGGCCACCCCAACGTATTGACTTACAAATTTGGGACTGCGGTAAGTGCTGCATCCAGTTTTGGTTGTGGATTTAGGAGAGAGAAAATTCATCAGAGGAGTAGCTTCCTTTATGGTTTGGCCACTCTGTGTCATCGTCTTTCTTCTAGGTCTAATTAAATTGAGTTGAATGGAATTTAAGCTGAACAGCAGTGTAGGTATCTGGGACGGCTTTGTATTTATTTATTTTTTTTACAGGAGTGTGTCATTGGCCCACTCCCAACCAGGAGGGCTGATAGACTACCTTTAGTCTGGCTCCTGCCCTTCAACCTATCTGGCATAAGTGACCCTACCAGGAGTAATACTCCTCTCAGCATAGCATTCAGCATGGGGGCACACAAGCCTTCCCACCACATCAAGGCACAGTCCGTGGAGAAGGTTACAACAAGAGACAGGCAGGGTTGAAACAGGAGAAATCATGCACAGATCAAATAACCCTATATATCATCATAGAACTGTAAACTAAATGGCAGGTCACCGCTCTACGTGAATTTAATAGATTTCCAAAAATCCTTGGACAGAGGGGGTAGAACAGTCTATGGAAGTTGCTATGCCACTATGGATCCCCCAGAAATTTGTGATCATTCAGAGCTTCTATGAAAATATGATATGCCAAGTAATTCATAACAGTGAACTGTCTAAGCCATTTAAGGTTACTATAGGCATCAGACAAGGATCGCTTATGTCACCCATGCTCTTTCTATAGGTAGTGGATTGGGTAATGAGAGAGCTCAAAGAACAACCAACGGGTAGACAATGGACTTTCACACAGAAGTTGGATTAACTTGATTTTTCAGAGAACATCAACCTGCTGTCCCATACCCACAGAGACATGCAAGCCAAAACAAATGATCTCGAGGCTTATGCACAGTTAGTAGAGCTGAAAATCAACATCAAGAAAACTAAAGCCATGAAATTAACACACAACAGGATAACACCAATAACACTTTCTGGGACTGACACAGAAGAGGTCCTACACTTCATGTATCTTGGCAGCACTGTAAGCAAAACAGCTGGAATAGATGAAGACATTAAAGCCAGAATAGCAAAAGACAGACATGCCTTCATAACCCTGAAGTCGATTGGGAGAAACAGAAACCTTGCCCTCCAAACTAAACTTTGACTATTTGACAACATTGTAAATTCTTTCTTATTAAAAGGTGCTGAAACTTGGAGACTTAATAAAACCTTACTATCTAAATTCCGAGTCGTCATAACAGCTGCCTCAGACAGATCCTTGAACATCAGATGTCCTGAAATAATGTCACAAATGAAGAACGTTGGAGGAGGACAAAATAAACCAATAAGACAGGAAATTGTGGAACAAAAAAAGGAGATGACTAGGACACACTTGGAGGAAAGACCCAAACAACATAACAAGACAGACATTGGACTGGAATCTTCAGGGCAAGAGGCAATAAGGCAGAGCAAGACCAACATGGAAATATACAACAGAAGCAGAATTGAAAGTCTTCAAAATGACATGGGAAGAAACTGACTGCAACAGGAAACTGTTAAAGATGGAGTGCTGTGGTGAAGGCCCTATGTTCTATGCGGAATAAAGAGGCATAAGTTAAAATCAGACAAGAATGACAGTGTCAGAGTTTTCATCCAACACTTCAATGCCAGCTGTTTTTTCCCTCTGTTTTGTATCTTACATCTCTCCATACTCCAGTTGCAGTTGTATCACTGGAAAATATTTTACTCAACATTTCTGACAGCCTCTTCACAAATACGACTCTGTTTTGGTTAATCAGGAAAGCAATGCAGTATGCCCTTCTCCAAAGGGCTAAAAGTGGTGTTCCAGTGATACTCCCAACCAGTGCTGACATAACACTTAATCCAGTATCATTAGTACAGTATTGCCTAGCAACCCCAATCAAGAATCACGGCTTGATTGTGCAAAACAATGTACAAAAAACAAAGATAGTTTCTGCCCCTAAGGCTCACAAAATATGAGTCAGACAGGTTGCAACAAGTGGACAAAACAGATAAATGAGGCAGTAGGTGAGGGTTGGGGGGATGAAGTCACAATAAAAGTAACAGTTTAGCAGAAAAGCTGATGTCTTTGCTCACTGATAGGCATCATGACAGAGGTAGGCTTTAAAAGAAGTTAAGGTGGTGGCTCTATGAGCTCTCATAGGGAGATTTTCCTCAGAAGTAGGAGGCAGCATGGGCGAAAGTACAGAGGTTCAATGCTCTCACTCTAACACTAACAGCTAGTCTGTGTTACAGGGACTGTTTCCCTATTTTGAGAGAATCCCAAAGTAGCATCCTACTTATATCTGTGCAGGTTTTGCTCATTTTAATAGGATGCCATCATTGTATTTATTAGTTTTAAAAAATATTTCCTTTGCTGTTTACAATAGCCCACTAGAAATGAAATCTCTTTCCTGACCAAATGTCCTTTGCATGCCCAAACTGGTTGCTTTTGTGGAGGTCTCAGAAATATTGAATTGCAGGTGTTTCATTCTCTCTTGAGAAATAAGGAGTAGAGTATCAGCATTTGGAAACACAGATCAAGAATTACATTTTTTTTTGCCAGGCCCATGTAAGAGGACAGAAAGCAATGTGTTTACTAGAGCTGTGCAAAAAGGGCCAGAATGAAGGCTACCTCACTTCAGGTCTTGTGACATGTGCAAAACATTGACCAAATTCACTGGTGACTGGAAAGCCTCGGGTGAGTTTTGGTTCTCTTCCCTTTCCACAGATTCTAGAAAGTGACTTAGGTCTTTGTTTGAAATGGTATAAAACTCTGATTTTTACCCCAAATCAGGCATAACTTTAATTTTACTTTGCGGTATCAACCCAAAATTTAGGACATGTGAACTGACCAAAATCTAAACCACAACACCATTGAGTTTCACACAATACATAGCCAGAGCATAGCTGGCCTTGTATAGATGTAATGAGAAAGGACACAAGAAGCCTTTCCCACCTTTGGCACTGCTGTGCATGGGCCAGCCACAGCCACAGTCCTTGCACTTCTTGAACACAAGGAAGTAAGGCCAGTGGTTTCATTAGAATCCAGAAAGAAGATAGAGGGGTGGAGCCATTGCCATCTCCCCTCCACACCAGACACTGATCCAGCATGGTGGGGGAAGCACACACTGCATCATGATAAAGGCTCTTTCATTTGAGTGCAGCTAATCCCATCACCTCCATGCACATACACAAAATACACTCTCTTTTCAAGCATTTTATATCTTTTTAAAAAACTCTCAAGGTAAGATGTTGAGGAAGGTGCAGCAGAACCTCTACTATAGCGCTATGTAAACAACTGACCATGTGAACCCAAAGTGTCCATGACAACTGTGGCAAAATTTGACAGCCAGCACAGTGCCATGCTCCCATCTGCAAGTGGGAGTGCGGGACCATTGGAAAGGAACACTTCTATTTGAAGAGTGTTGTGCCATCCTAGAGCATTACATGGGTAAAAGATGCGACACAGAGATGGAGAAGTGATGAATGGGCAAGGGTGAGGAGGGGTGGCCAAGAATGGTATATTACCTATTTTGAGCCCAGGATATCACGTCAGATGAGAGCAATAATGTGGTCAGGCCCATGGGTTTACTCTTCTTTGGGCCTCTTATGGGTTGTTATGCCTCAGTCTTTTTTTTTTCCTGTGAACCTGAACACGAAAGCTCTGTATCTTCCTGTGTGGGTCTGCCCTCGTTTTTTATGGAGTGAGTATACTATGCACTCTTTCAACTAGGGTATATTAAAACTACTTGGCTTTACTTTAACATACAGTAGGCAATGGTCACACTCATCTAGGATGTGCACACTTGGAAAGGAACATGCAGCATGTTGCTTTCAGCTCTGGTCACAGCCCCTTTCCTTGTGTCCAGGTTTTCTTTTTTCTGCTTTTCTCATATCTGCAGCGGGACAGGAACGCACACGAAACTACATGTGCCCTTTGAGGCTACCGAGCACTCTTGTTTCTCTAAGCTTTACATCTCCTTGTGGTCGAAGATGAGATTTATACTACTTTCTTCCAGTGCATTGAATGCAACAGAGGCGTAATTGCAACCACTATGCTTACCTAAGATTATAGGAAAGAGTGCTATTTAAATATAAATCAAAGTGTAACTATTTACACAGTCTCATTGGGATAGCATTGTTTAAAATTTGGTTTAAGAATATAAGCACTAACATAAATACATTAGTGCATGTAACATTACAGAAAAAAGTGCAGTTTAAACACAAATGAAGAGTAAACAGAAGCTAGAGAACAGATATAGTGGCAAGATGTTAATTCCATCCTCATAATTAAATGTAAAGATACAGCGAGATCTAAAAAGGCACTGTGTAAACAAATGAGGTTGGAGGTGTAGCTTGGTCCTTTTCTTAATTGCTTTATCTGGATTACAATGACATATGGGTTTATCCATCTCCATGTAAATGCACAGAAGAACCTTAACAGCCATGTTGTTCGATTATATACAAGCAATGTGGCTGTTAGATTTAGGATTCCTTTATGAGTTTACGTGGAGAGCAGTTCATATTAATTATAGATCCCCACACAGTGTTCAATCCTAAATAGCTATCTGATATAATATTCTGATGATTAGATTACAATAACATAACTCCTATCTACTTATTCTATACATCCTTTTATAGCATTTATTCCTATTATAGATTTCCTCATATTCTACTTTCCCAAAATGTCCGTATAATGTTGCCTACGGCACTGGATTGACAAGTAATAACCTTTGCTCTGTGGAAATGTCTCCATGCTCAGAGTGCCACCTCTCACCTAGTTAAAAATGAAACATATGCTAATCAGAACAGAGTGAATAATTCATTCAGCTAAATTAGCTTCCCCCCCCCCACTCTTTGTAAATTGTCCACGTGCAACTTACGACTTTCTCAGATTTATTCGTTATTCAGACTTACACACTGAATAATTTAGGTCTGAAGTTTCTTCACAAGCGGTTCATTGCTAATAATTAACATTGAAAATCCAAGCTTCATTGGTTAGTTTTGATTGAATATATAGGTCACATGGTATAGATTTGTTCTCTGACTCAGGTTTCAGTCCAACAACTAACTCATTTTCTAGATAGTGGATAGGTGAATTGTATTCAGGGTTTATTTATTTATTTGAGTGAATATTACTGAATGCTTTTAAGGCAGCTGCTGTAAGGGTCCGAAGAAGTGGGCTGTAGTCCACGAAAGCTTATGCTCTAATAAATTTGTTAGTCTCTAAGGTGCCACAAGTACTCCTGTTCTTTTTGATTGGAACCTGGATCTGAAGAGCCTGGGACACCTGACATTCCCACAGTGCTACTGGGAGTTCATGCAAAGCCCCAGCCAGGGAGCACTGTGGAGAGTACGTGCCGCAGGAAGTAACAATGGCTCCCTTGGGTGAGTCAGTTTCCTGTGACCCTCTGATTGGCCAACCACCCTATTTAACCCTGGAAGATTCAGGCAGCCATACAGAATTTGGCCTGTTGTGTCTCCAGACTTTGCCTTGTCTCCTCTCCAGTCTCCGATCCCAGCTGACTCTGGTCCAGTACTATCTGATTTCCAGTGTCAAACTCTGGCCTGACTCTGACCCTGATTTATGCCTCCTGATTCCTGCCTGGTACTCCCTCTGGTCTTTGACCTCAGCCTGACTCTGACCTTGACTCTTGCTTATTGAACTTGGCTCTTGCAATTCCTCCAACACCTGCTCAGTGACTACTGTTCCTGACAGGCAGACCCCAGCCCAAATGTGACTGGTAGGCCAGAATGCCTATGCCCTGATCCCTTACAGCTGCCTACCTCTAATTATACTATATCAACTACATATCTACTAAAGCAAGCATACGTAAGCCAGATCCTATGTTGGGTTCTATTAGCATCCAACTGAGGAATAAAGGGCTTGTCCACACAAACATTTAGTTCATGGCAATCTGGGATATGAATCCACCCCCACTAGCCTGCTACACACTAACTGTCCATGTGGACAGTTGCTGATGTGCTGATGTGCATTAACAGTTCATTAATGTGCTTGCTGATGTGCATTAACAGTTCATTAATGCGCTTTAATCTAGTCCTTTTTCAAACTAAGTATTTATGTAGATAAGCCCTGAGACTATACAGATGCAGGGCACAGTTCTAATGCACACCTAACAGCTCAGGCCCCACAGACAAGATAGGTGGGGCAATGCCTAGTTTGAGAATCCCACTGAGGCTTTGGCAAGAGATAGGCGTCTGGGCACTGGTCTGAGGCAGCAGTGCATGGGCCCAGCAGCAGAAACATAGGTGCCTACAGGATTTATACAGCAAAAATGTATAAAGGAAATTCAGGCAGCAGCTGAACCGGGGTTTTGTGAATGCCAGGGCACTTAGATGTTGGTTTTAGGCACTTAAGTCCCTTCGTGAATCTGACCTATTTGTATCATTAATGAAAACTGTCAAGTATGGATTTTGTTTTAAATGTTTTGTTTTAGTGAATTTGAATATACAAATTCAGAAAGTAAATATAAACCTTATGAATACATTTGAATAATAATTATTTAAAATTTGAATGAATATTTTGAAAAAAATCACTATTTGCTCAGCTGCAACTGTTCATAACTGGAACTTCAGTTGTTTCCCCCTCACTGTATTAGTGTTAGCTGGGAGAAAATTGCTGTATTTTTTGTATCAAGAAATGGAAGCAGGGTTTCCAGCCATAGCTAAACATATTTGCAGCTATTCTGCATGATAGGCAACTCTTAAATGCAGACCCCGCGCACACATAAAATAAATGACATTGGTGAAAGTCTCCATTTATACACGTAGAAGGATATCCTGCAAGCTTCTACCAGGAATTTTGCTTCACTGCAGTTCATATTGCTTTGTCTTGTTTACCAATGCATTTACATAATTTCAATGCAGTCCTGAAGGGTATAAACAGATTGGCAGTTTTTAAACATACCTTATTATAATCAGCACAAACTATTAGTTGAAACTATTCAATAACATAACACTGACAGATGGAATCCAATGACCCTCAGTAATAACTAATACACTCTCATTGTATAAAGTTATATTAGAACATGATTGTGTTGTCTTGAGTTATGACTTAGACTGATTGCAATATGGCATGCTTTTTCTTTTTCAAAAAATTATGCTTATTGACATTGAGAGAGTACAGGATCTAAATTACACTCCAAAACTTTCTGTAATGAAAAACAAAGAGTAAACGGTACCTGTATATGAATGAGAAAAAAAATGCTTAAATACTAATTTTATGTTGCTGAGTGTTTAGTGAGCAAGGATATAATTTCTTTTAAAGTCATATCTCATCAACCGTCCAGATCCTCAGCTGGTACAAATTGACATTCAGTGGCTTCATTGACGGTAGTAGAGATAAGCAATTGACACCAGTTGAGGATCTGTCCCAGTGTGCCACACACCATCAATGGGTGTACTGCAGTTTGAACAACCGTGTACTCAGCAGCAGGCTGATAAGAGAAAGTACTATAGAATGGAATCTGTGCTCTATGCAGGAAGAACTTCCACACTGGTCTCTACATTTGAACATGAATCTATTAGGACAAATGAAGCAGATTACTGGAGCAGCAGCTGATCTCTTTCCCCCTCATTCTTAACAGCCTTGTAGAATGAAAGTTTTTCCTGAGCAGGGAATTCAGGTTTGAATACACAGTGGCGAAGATTGGGAGTTTCAATGAGCCAAAGAGTGGGATTTTCAGAAGAGTCTAAGTGAGTTAAAAACACAAGTCCCAATGACTTTTAATAGGACTCATGTTTTCAGTACTACTTAAAATCCCAGGCAGGCATCAAGATCTAATGTTTGTGTGCAGGGAACTTCACTGCATGAAAACTCTAATCTCTAACAACAATAAAAAGATTGTCCACTCTCCAAAGATTTTACAAGCTAAGTTTAAGACAAGAGGTAACTGAGGGATACAGACAGTGAGTACAAGGAAATAGTGAGACAATATTGCTCAGCACGATAGGCCGTGGTATCAGCACATCAGCGGCCTCCTCATTGACAGGTTTTTTGTAGACATTATGGCAAAGGAGAATATTAAGGAGGGATTTGAAGAAGGACAAGGTGTTATTTTTGCAGATGTTTGTGGGGAGCTCCTCCCAAATGAGAGGGGCAGCATGGGGAAAAAGTACAAGGTTGCTTGTTTGAAAATTTAACAAGTGGGCAATGGAGGCTGGCATCGTGGGCCAGTTGAAGGTGGGAGTTGACATTCTGATAATGAATGAGAGATGACAGGCAGCTTATGTTTGATGTGAAAGAGAAGGGAGGGATGCAAAAAGGGGTGACATGGTGAAAGTGGCAGGCTAAGAAAATGATCTTTGCAGCAGCATTCTCAATGAATATGAGTGGGGCAAGATTTCATTTGCCAAAGAGGGCTGTTGTAGTAATCAGGATGTGAGATGAGACCCTGGATGAGAGCTTTAACTGCGTGGATGGTTAAGAAAGACTCCATCTCAGAGATGTTATGCAGAAAGAATCTGCAAGACTAGGACATACCGTGGATTTGAGGACTTAGACAGAGGTCCAAGTCAAAGATGATGCCCAAGTTATGGGCCTGAGTGACAGGCCGGATGGTGATGTTGTCCACAGTGGTGGAGAAAGGAGGTAGCGGGGAGAGCTTGTGCAGGGAGGGGGGATTAAGAGCTTTGTTTAGCCATGTTGGGCTTTAGCTGACAGCTAGATATCCACAAGATGTCAGAGGCAAGCTGAGATTTTAGTTTGGACAGAGAAGACAGGTCTGCAGCAGAGAGGTAGATCTGTGAGGCATCAGTGTGGAGTGCTCTAAATCCCAGAGTATGGTAGGCCACTTGAAGTTATGCAGTGGTGGGAGTGGGAGCGCAGGCAGGAGCGGAACTGCTTCCTGCAGCTCCTCGTAATATTTTCGCAAAGTACAAGGCAACCCGTGGGTAAGCTCATTGAGGATTTCTGGAGGAATCAGTGATGCAGAGCCTGGTGGGAATATGGGCTGGAGTTGCAGTGCTAGGTGAGTTATTTTGGTAACTAATGAGAAATTGACAGAATCCCTATGTCATTCTGAGGTAGCTAAAGAGAGACCAAACTAACAGGTTTTTGGGGGTGACTATTGGTTTGGGTAGCGTGTGTGTTAGATATCTCTCACTCACACACATTTTAGGGAGTACTACAATTTCATTGCCTGCTCTGTCTACAGTTTTCAGACACACAGCTCTGAGTTAAAAACAACTGCAAGGTGCAGACTGCTGCAAACTCCATGCACACTGCACCGTGCCTTCGCATAAATATTCTCTCTTACCTCTGAAGTTTTCCTCATCTCCTACGACAGTGCTAGGGGTCAGACACACAAAGGTGCTGTCCCCTGATTGCAGCAAACACCGCCATGTGTTGTATGTTTGATGAATTAAAAGGATGCTGCCAACTTAATTACACTGTAACCCTTCAATAAAGGAAGGGCAGAGCTGATTAACTAGTGAATAATTGGGGGCTGATTGATGGCTTTCTCCCTCACTGCTAAAGGCTGTATATATAATTATTTTGCCTGTGGGCCTAATTTTGCCACTGTTAGCTTCCACTGTTGTCATCAGCTGTAATTTATGGATGGGGCCTGAAGCCTTAAAAAAGGCTAGAAAATGAAATAGCCCTGAATCCCCAGATGTGTCACCTGCAAATGGCCAGCAGGCAGCCTCTAACATCAACATTCGCAGCCATTTAGCAGCATTAACACCTCGTGCTTAGCTGGAAAATAATATTCTCATGTGTCAACAACTATCATCATATAGATTTTTTTTCTGACATGTAATAATGTTGCATCATCCACATCAATGATTTAATATATGTTTTAAATGCAAGATCAATTTATTGTAACTGAAGAGAGATTTCTTCTAGCAAGGTACTTAAAAAAAAATCCTGGCAAAGGAAGACCAAAGTATCCTCATTGCAATTGTCAGGTTGTACAGCATTAGTCTGTACAATGCAAACCCAAATAACATTTGAAGACTAATGATTTTGTGAATTGACTTTTTTTTTTAAATGCAGCATCTTTTTCAATAATAATCTGAATAGATCTTTCAACTTTGTAATCTTCAGTAGGGAGTGAAAAAACAATGATCTAGCCGATCACTAGTAACCTCCTACCTACTATGCTTAAAATCTGGGCCAGATCCCCAGCTCCATGAAATCAGCATAGCTACGTTTCAATTGCTGGAGCTGTGCTGTGAGGATCTCACGCTATATGTTATAATTTAAAATATGTTCTCATATTCTGACAAGAAAACATAAACTTGCCATCAATTCAGCAAAATAATTGCAAAAATAGATCTGTTTTAAAGGATTGAATTACTTTAGTAGCAAAGAACAGAGATGCCCCAAATAAAAGAGGCAATATTGGGAATATAAACCATTCTGATTGTAGCTGCTCTGCTGCCATCTGCTAAGGAATACTGCCTATTTTATATTCCAACAAGAATTGTTCAATAAAGTAATAACTTAGATTCACATTTTTTGTAACTCATATTTAAACATTGCAGAGGGAAAGCTTCTAATTTATAAGCCCAGATATACAAATCCTCTCTCTCAAATTTCTTTTGTTGTTTTGTCCTCACAGAGAGCTCCCTTGCCTATGAATCACATAAAGATTTGAAGAACCTTTCACTCAAAGCTCAGTAGTGTGCCAGTGGGCACTGGCCAGGAAAAAAAAGATTGATATTTGCCCTCTCTTCTTATCTGCACTTGATTTATAAGTCAGTGTGAGTATGCAAGAGAAATAAAGGCAAAGACCTTGATGCCTCCCTGTGGAGAATATGCACCATTTGGATTGAAGGCATGAAAGAGGAGAAATTAATGGTAAGCTGTTCATCTGTCACTACTGCCAGCCTGATGGTTTTGCAGCGAAGGAGAGGACTCGATGACATGCCCTCCAGTCAAGGGCATGACTGCCCGCTGTTCTCATATTATAAACACAGTGCTTTGGGTTTCTAAGGGATTTACATTTAAATTATACTGTACTTTGGGTAGGCAAATCTTTACACAAGTTTATTTTCTTGAAGTATTAACATGCAGGATTTCGCTGGCTTTTTGCAGAAGAAAAATAAAAGTTAAGTCTCCCTATTTGATAAAAATATGTAGCATACTCTTAAAATGTCTCCATAGTTTAAAGCAGTGTGTTATAATGTAATGAGATTTAAACTTATATATGCATTGAAGAGTTAGGCACATGCATAAACTGATAAGCTTTAGTTATTCCACTCTGTGGCACACAGGAAAAGATTAAAAAGTTCAAAGTCTGAGCTGACTGTGTTTATTAAAAGTGGTCTATACCAACACTGCCGCTATCTATAGCGATGTTAGGCACACAACTGGTAGGATAAAAAACCCACAACATTTTTACATTGTGCTAAAGGATGAGAAGAATGTACTTCCTGGTAAATTAAGAGATTTATGTGGTTTGAAAGATCCTGTGCATTGACAGAAGAAATTAAAGCCCTGAACCAGCAAAACATTTAAGCATGTGCTTAAGTTTAAGCACACAAATAGATCCATTGACTTCAATGAGACTAAGTGCACATGTAAAGTTAGGCATATGTTTAAATGTTTTGCTGGACTGGGACCTCAATTATTAAATTTTAATTGAGGTTTTGTAATATTTATTTACTAATATTTAATAACTGAGGCTGCAGCAGGCACTAAGGGTGAGATTCTCACCCTGGTCCATCTCTTTATACCATATATCAGGGCTGGAGCTGCATAAAGGAGCCCTAAAAAAAAAAATAATAATAATAATAATGGAGATATCCCATCTCCTAGAACTGGAAGGGACCTTGAAAGGTCATCAAGTCCAGCCCCCTGCCTTCACTAGCAGGACTAAGTACTGATTTTGCCCCAGATCCCTAAGTGGCCCCCTCAAGGATTGAACTCACAACCCTGGGTTTAGCAGGCCAATGCTCAAACCACTGAGCTATCCCTCCCCCCCCGCACAGGCATAGTTGGGGTGTCAGGGAAGATGTTGTTTCCCCCCCCCCCCCCCCCCCAAACTTCAAGCTTTGGGCAGGCGCAGAATTTGCCCCACCCACGCATGGCCCCATTGGCCTGACTGGAGCTGCCACTCTATAGAAGACGCACGTTACCTATATCGGTATAACTGTCACTCGGCGGTGTGAAAAATCCACACCCCTGCAACATAGTTATACCAACCTAACTCCCCCTCCCCCATGCAGACAGCACTATGTCAGTGGGAGAGCTTCTCCTGTCAACATTGCTACCACCTCTCTGGGAGGTGAATTAACTACGCCCACAGGAGAAGCTCTCCCTTCAGCACACGAGCGTCTTCAATAAAGCACTGCAGCAGTGCAGCTGGATCAAGGCAGCTGTGCTGATATAGCATTTAAGTGTAAACCTGACTTCAGCTTTGATTTTAAAAAAGTAAGTAAGTTTCTAGCTCTTCTGCTTGTGGAGAAAAGCTTGAAAATAGGATGTGAATGCACCCTAAAAGCTCAGAAGGCTGATAACAAAGAACCTCACCAATATTTATTAGTTTGTTTGTTTTTAAATACCATAATTTTAAAGCTAATCTGGTGATTTGGGGGGGCTGACTCATGATTTTTGAGCTGACGTTGGCTGTACTGTAGTCCCATAGATTTCAATAAAACTCTTCCCATTAGTAAGCCCTACACTAAGCAGTGTTCGCTCTTAGTGTGTCACAGAGTTGACAATTTGCACACCACTGCTGCGAGGTATAGATCGTTTCATAAACCCTGCTGCTATTGCAATGAAACAAACCCATCCCAAATTCTATCCCTTTTTCTCTTCCCCCACAGCCACCTGATTCTGTTGTGCTGGGAACAGGCTGTGTAGGAAGCTGTGAGACCTGTCTTCTGTGAAGGATTCAAACCCTCACTGCTGACCATGCTACAAAACCCCTTCCCCTCTGTACTATTATCATGGAGAAAATCATAGAGGACGCTCAGTTACTGGACACGTTTCCATTGCCTCCCCACTTGCATGCACACTCGTCCAAAGACAGTCTTCAGTGCGTGAACTATGTCAGTTAGCAACATTTGTATCGTACCATTTTGTTAAGAAGCTCTAGCATCCTCTGTGCTTTAGAGCAAGGACTTGATATTTGGCAGAGAAGATATCTTGATATCAGGATTGTGCCTTTTTCTATTCCTGCGGAAAAACTGCCCAAAACTGGCTAGGTTATAAGCATTTGAAAAACAGTTTGCACATGCTCAATAGAGACTTGTAGCGAAAATCTGTTAAGATTCCACCTGCACAGAGCATGCTCCATCTCCTTACAGCTCCCATGTGCTGATCAGTGTGTGTATATGCCAACCCCACAAAGTGAATGAGCATGGTCTAGCCTAATGCCTTATTTTACTGCACTCTATCCACACCCTGCACTGAATACAGAATGTTTTCCTCATCAGCTTTCCTATGCTGCTCTCCTCATAGCATCGTAGTTCTGTACAAAGATTAATGAACTTAGTTTCACAACACCCCTCTGAGGTGAGGTGGTAGTATTATCCCCCTAGGGATATTTTACACATGGAGAACTAAGGCACAGAGATTAAAGTAAGAACTGTCAAAAGTGCCAATAAATTTTGGGTGCCAAATTTGGGGTGCCTAGTGTTTGATGTTTCACATTATAGCACTTTGTATGTTCAGAACAGAACTCCTGTTGTCCTCAGCTGCAATTCTGAGTAGAGCTGGGCGGGATTTTTTGGCTGAAACCTTGTTCACTGAAAGATACAGATTCAGGTTGAGCAAAATAGTTCACAAATTTGTGTCAAATTTGCTAATTTGTTTCGGTTGAAAAAACCTGACAGCAACAAATGATTTAAAGAAACTGAAATATTTCATTCTGACATTTTTGAAATGAATTGTTTTGACTTCTCTATTTGAAACTGCTTTTCATTTTGAATTTTATTTCAATTTTATTGGGGGGAGGGGAATGATTTAAAATGCAAACAAAAACTTCATTTTGCCAAAACAATTTTTTTCTGCTTTGACCAGTGAACCAAAAAATCAGTTATTGGCAGAGCTCTAGTTGTGAATACTCAGCATTTTTACAAATCTGATACCAGGTGTTTCAAGTTGGGTACTCAGAATGTGAGGTGCACACAGTGGGCACCTGTGAAAATGTTAAGTGACTTGCCTAGCATCACGTAGGAATTCTGTGACAGAAGCAGGGAGACAATCCAATTTTCCAGAATGGCAGTTAACTGCCTTAATCACAAGACTATCCTTTCTCTTCCTTAAGTCCCCTGCCTCATTCACTCAGCTTGATGTCCCCCTCTGGATCCCTTGTTATTAGCCTTTGACCTCACTCCTGATCCTGTTTTCTCTTTTGTTGTCCCCAGAAATCAATAGTAACCTGTGCTCAATTTTTCTGCACTCTTATCTGAGGGGGTGAGCCTTTAGTTTTGGGCAGACTTACATCCATCTGCTCCAGTACTACTAATAGTACATACCTTACAACTTCCTATGAGGTTACAGTTATAACCATGGGCACTGGAATTAGGAGTGCAGGGGGTACTGCAGCACCCCCAGATTTTACATGGGGTCCAGCTGCTGGCCCCGCACCTGGGACTCTGCTCCTGATTGGTGTGTATGTTCACAGGGTATTAATGGGGGGGGGGGGGGGAGGGGACAGTAAAACTGCTACTGGTATAGAGGGTGTTCATATACTAAAACAGAAACATTGGATCAAATTCAAATTGGGTGAAAGTGTGCACTTCCTCAAAGTTGAATGAAGTTGCTACTGTGAATTTAGCTCATTGGGAGTGAGCACAGATACTGATATTAGGCTGGATAACTAATTAAGGACTGTAACCCCAGAATCTCTCAATGCCAAAGGAGTTACAAGAAGATCCTGATTCTGGAATGTACATTTTGGTTCACAAAAGAATGTCCTGTGAGGTCTTAAATGAAAGCCAGGATCATTAATATTATTGTGAAAGTTTAATCTCTAGAAAGAGTGTTAGGATTTGTTTTATATGTAACCGTTTGTTTCCATTATCCTTACTCACTGTCTTGAATCTTTGATAATAAACTATATATAGCTCAGTGCTGTGGTATTAAGAAAGGTGCTCGTCCTGACCTGTAGTATACAAGCTACTGCGTACACTTTTCCTTTGGGGACAGCAGAGTTGGTATTTCTGGGAGTTTTCAGTGGAGAACAGCTGGACACTACACAGGGTTCACCATGTTTCAAGGTGGGTCGGGGAGTGGGGGGGCCCTATTGCTAACCTGCAGGACACTGTGTAAGGGCTGGCATAGCCCAGAGGTGAGTGCTTGGGTGACTAATAGGCTGGTGTACCCCAAGAACCATCACAAGGACATAATTAAAAGCTATGTCCTGTTAATTTTTACCCTAAAGAGCTGTGATGAATAGTTTTATTTCATGATCAAATTTGGCAATGTTACCTGTCCTTTCTGAAAAAAAATCAATAAAAATAAAATGTAAAACTGAAAAAGGAATGCATTCTCTGCTATACTTAGTCAAAGGTAAAGCTTGGCTAATTATGGGAAATGTATATGTTAAAACTGATCAGAAAATGTTTGGGGAGTTTTCCCTGAAGAAAATGTTGACTTTTCATGGAAAAAGAAAAAATGGAGAATTTTCATCTGAAAATTGAATATTTTGGGGGTTTGAGTTTTTGCGTGTTTTGGCAAAAAGTTGAAATTTTCTGTGGAAAACAAAGTTTCTGTGGAAATTTTCATTTTGTAAAAAATCCAGTTGTCTGTCAAACACCAATTTAGACAGAAAATTTTCAACCAGCCCTAATATTGTATTTGAAAAATTTCACAAAGTTCTTCCAACAAATTAATGACAATGTATTCACCTACATTCATAAGCAGGGAGACATATAAAAGAATCATCAAATAATAGCTTGCTTATGTTTGGCAGGGAGCTTTGACTAGCATCATTTTCAGTCATTGTCACCACCTGACTGCATGTAGGAACCTGGGGGTTTATCATTACACCATCCAGTCTTAGAAGTATGTTTTACACAAGACCTGCTCTATTCTCATAGAGTTTAACCATCTACTTCAATGGAGCAGGATTGTGCTCGTAATGTAACATTTCAGAGCTAATCACAAAAGGAATTGTTAATATTTTCTATAATTATTTTTCAATATCCGGACTGCATTGCACAATGTGTAGCTGCTTATTTTAGTATCAGCTTACCTGGGCACTTGGTGATTAAAACTTATTAAATAAATTCATTTTTAATTTTTTTTATCTCCTAAATATGATTATAAATGACCTTTGATAAAGAGTTAACAGAGAATATGTCAGGAAACAGCTCAGAAAGAAAAGATTAAAAGCAAACAGTCTAGAGAGGTGTTTAATTTCAGTTTTCTTTGTGATATAAGAAATCTGTAAATTTTAAAGCCATCACGCCATAGTTACTTTTATCAGTAGGGCTCTTTTGTTTTGTTCTGCCACCTAATTCTTTTGATGACAATGAGTCCACAGTTTTCCAGTGACTGATTTCGATTTGCATGTTATTGTCAGTCTTTTATATTTTATCATATCTCCACTTTGGTTTTTATGCAGATCCTCACATCAAAACGCAAGGGCAGCTTCAGCTAAACAGCTGGCTGGATTTGCATGAAAATGGACTGCCCTTTTTCATTTGTTTGTTCTTTGGAAATTACAGTAGGTGAGTATCTGACTCAAATTTTCCAAACAAATAAAGATAAAACTTCACAGATATTAAACTGTGGAGCATTAAACTGTGTCATTTTACATATAAAAAGAAAAGGATTAGATAGTATTAGACTGTTGAGCTGACTGATGAGAAACAAGGCAAGTGACTGCCTGAAAATGAAAGATACAAAAGAAACATAGCAACTTCTGAAAGTTGAAATATTTCCTTTTTTTTTTCATTCAAATTATAAATAATGGTATAAGTATTTTCTCCGCAAACCTATAGCATTTTCATCAGTAGAAAACCATAATCTAGTGTAGGCAATCATATATTTAATGGCATTAAAATACCTTCCATGGTCATACACTTACAGGACTGCCCCCAAAGTTGGGTATCCACTTACTTCACACTCTGATCTGTGGTATATCCAGAACCATGTGAAAATGTGACCAGAGGGAGATGACATTGAAATGTCACAATTGTTTTACACAGATTTTCAGAAAGGGTGGACATAAAGGTATCCAGACATGGCTTTGGAATGGAATCTTTCATTTGTCATAAACCTGCACAACCTTCCTATTTGTTTCTGGGTCTAATTCAAGGTATGTTCACTTGAATTAAATCCTGGCAACCCACAGAGCACCTCTCTCCCTCTATAAAGCCATGGCAGCTGAAGTCAGATGGAGTATTTGAACCAACACCAACAGGTTTAAATATCTGGGGTCACCAGCTGGGCATTCTTGATAGAGGGCCCTTGACTCTGAATTTACTTCCCCATTAGCTTGAAAGAGAAGGGATCTGTTGGCCTTGCACCATATCATAAAGGACCATTATTATTTCAGGGGTTGTGTAGAAAGAGAAATGGTGCTTAAATAGAATATCTTCAGCTGGTGTGAATCAGCATATCTCCATTGTTGAGCTATGCAAATTTACACCAGTTGAGGACCTGGCACATTATGTGGGTCTGATTAACAATAGAGCTCCTAAATTTTGCAGCATATGTTATTTGGATTCTATTTAAAAATATATTTTTACATTGATCTCTTACAGTAGCTTCCTGTATAAATCCATGGACATAGATGACAGTAATTATAACTATTGTGCTCCTACCTTCAACTATTGTAATGACCATTTAACATCTATTGTCATTCACTGGGAATCATCATTTAACTCAGTTGTGTCCAACCACAAAGAGACATGGTCCCTTCCCCATGCGTTCAGGGGTTAGATTATAGCTCTAACACCTACTGCAGCGTTAAGCAGTGACAGAGGTGTACAACACCAATGGTGTGACCTAAGCATTCTAACTGCAGAAGGAAGACTGGGTGAGTGAATGTAATAATTCACCAGCTCAGGACCACCAAACATTTTTGAAGGGGGCAGAGCCATGGCCAAGTCTGTCCTACACATCCTTGCTAGATTGTCTACTATGCGCCTTCAACTCATTTTTAGCACTAAGATTCTATCAGCCCCCTGTGCAGGTGCAGCCTAATCCCCATCTTGAAAATGCCCTGAAGGAGCCAGAATCTGGCTGTAGTTTAGGCTTGTAGAGCAGCTTGGCTAATTGATACACCTAATAATGATCCCCTTTCAAAGTCACGTAGGTATCACTTTGTGCCTGTCTGCCTGTGAGTTGGGGGAAATAGCTGTCTTATATATTACGTTGCTTAGTTTGTTGAAAGAAGCGTATCAGTGAGGTTGGATATGGTATGGCTATTACAATAATATTTAGCAAATGCAACCTTCACCATCTAGTTTTTCTCACAGTATGGCAAACTATTGATAAAAGAACGATCTCAAT
The DNA here is from genome assembly GCF_011386835.1 of Chrysemys picta bellii. Lineage (NCBI taxonomy): Eukaryota > Metazoa > Chordata > Testudines > Emydidae > Chrysemys > Chrysemys picta. The sequence continues at coordinate 76,909,091 of NC_088799.1, forward strand.
AAACTCTGGCCCTCTAAGCAGTTGGATTAATTGCATTTGTTTATATGACAGTGTTGTGTTTTTTAAACCTTTCGTAATACTGAGAGGATATCTTAAATTTCAACCAAGAAAAACAAATGTGGCTCTTTTATGTAAATATTTTATGTCTCAGTAGGTTTCGTGTTAAACTCCTGTACAGAGTTGCTGTGTATTATTGATAACATGGAACTGGACTTGGCGGATTTTAATGTCTTTTTTCATGTTTATAGGGAACATTTTGAAGCAGCAATTAAAATAATTAAGGAGGGTGAAGAAATCTTTAGCATGCAACAAAGATTTCTGCAGAATGTTAATTTCTGTCAAATAAGTGAATATATGCACAGATGCCTCCTGACAGAGGCTGTGATTTCTGAGTGCTTTGCATGCCAAATAACTTGTTTACCCCCTCAATGTTTGCCAAGTTTACTGTCAATTTACAAATAATTTCCATTTTGCTGTTTATTCTGCTGCCTTTTGATGGATATGTCTTCCAGACTTTTATCTTGCATGTAGACAAACTAATTAATATTTTCCCTTCAGGCAAATATTTTTTTCTTAGATCTAAATGTGGGTTAGATTCTTCTTCGTTTCCATATGCTTTGTTCTGTCAATCATTTCTGTTCTGTGTTACTAAAAATGTACCTCAGTGGATGTCATTTCTCATGTTTTACAGATCCATTTCACCTACATATATATATATATATTGTGTGTGTGTGTGTGTGTGTGTGTGTGTGTGTGTGTGTGTGTGTGTGTGTGTGTGTATTTAGCGAGAGACAGACAGAGTCTGCATACTAAAGAAAAAATACCAATTTAAAATAACATCGGATTTGGGATTTAAGCCTTTAAAATCTAGTATGTTCTCTCTTGCTATTTGCTACAGTGTCCTTAGCTTGACCTCATTGTTCCTAGACATTGTTGTACATGTGGTACATAAGATGAACCACCGAGACACGCTCATATAAGGTCTTATATACTTCAATATCTAGGTACTTTTAAAGATATCCAAAAGATAAATTTTAAAAAATATTCAGGGAGTAAAACATAAATGTAGATTTAACTATAGAAAAACCCTACCGATTATATAGGTTCTATGAAACTTTTAACAGATGGGAAGAGAATGTGATTTTTTTTTTGGTTGGTTGTTTTAGATACTATACCTGTTTTATGCAATAACCCTGTATATTAACTACATGTCACTAAAAAAAACAAAACAAAAAAACCCACAAGTGTCAATTAGGTCTGAGTCAAGTGAGTAAATTTTCAAAACTTATTACAGTCATACACATGTCTGTGCAAAATAACTTTGTTCCAAGCTACCCTATTTACATAATGCTTGGAATTTCCTATATCTGGAAATATTCTAATTGTTGCTTCATATACTGCAGTATAAAGAATATAAGTCTGGCTTGACTTCTTCTAAAGTTTTTGCAGATTACAGTATGTTTTGGGGCCAAGTCCTAAGATCCTTAGGTTTTATGCACCAGTTCTGTATATGCTTATCTTTATGCATGAGTGTCTCATTGACTTGGCAGGTTTGGGATGGTGGGAGTGAGACATTGCAGAAATTGAGGCAAAACTCCCAAAGAAGTCAATGGGAGTTTTGCCAGAGTAAGAAATGAGCAAGGATCTCATTGTTTTGTCCATGACTCTCTTTTAATGTATCAATATAATTTTCTGTGTTTCTGCTGTATTTTTAGCACATTAACCTGTGGGGCAAAAGTGTTTAAAAATAAAATTAAATTCTATTAACCTCCCCCCCCATCCCCAAATCATGTACAGAGAGTTGGAGTAATACCAATAAATAACTCCCAAACCTAGCATTCTTGCACATACCTGAAGTGAAGTTGCCTCTTCTGAACCACCTTATTTACCAGTTAAGTACATGACTACCACTGTCAGCTACATTTCTTTGGCAAAAGAGTGGCATTTTGAAAACTACCAATTCACTGTCTGCATAAGTTAATGAGGTCCTTCAACAATATTCAGTGATAGTGTAAACTCATCATACCGCAGTGCCACAAACTATAAATGGGATGTCCAGACAGAAAATCATCCACTATTAGAAATTTGCCAGACACTACAAGAAAAATAATCCGTTGATGAGCAGAAAATCCATTCCAAGCTACTCCAGACTGGTGGGTATCTTATACCTGTAACAATGGTAGATTGTTTAGAACCATTGTGTAGAGCCTGTCAGTAATACCCAACAGTGGCATGATGAGAACTCAGAAAGGTGAGTTGAGGTAGCTCCTCAAGTATCCCTTGGTTCCCACTGTTAAGGTTTTGTGGACTCTCAGCTCTCTCCCTTTCATTTGTGGCTGTAAGGTTAGATAACGTTTGATGTATGGTAACTGCTGTGGACTTAAAGGGAAACATTTTTAAAATGTGGCCTTTATTTTTTTGTGCACAACTTTGCACATTTTAGGCCTTTCTCATTTGTGTGCATAGTCGATAACATTTACATAAACCAAACTCATTAGGAGAAATAGAACTTACACATGCAAAACCATCATAGAATCATAGAAATGTAAGGTTGGAAAGTACCTTGAGAAGTCAAGTCCAGCCCAATGCACTGTGGCAGGATGAAGTAAACCTAAACTATCCCTGACAAGTGTTTGACCAATTTGTTCTTAAAAGCCTCCACTGATGGGTATTCCACAACCTCTGGGAGCCTATTTCAGAGCTTAACTACCCTTGTTATTAGAATGTTTTTTCCAATATCTAACCTAAATCTCCCTTGCTGCAGATTAAGCCAATTACTTCTTCCTGCCCTCCGTGGACATGGAGAACAATTGATCACAATCCTCTTTATAGCAGCCCTTAATATATCTGAAGACTGTTATGTCCCCCCCTGTCTTCTTTTTTCAAGACTAAATATCCCAAGGTTTTTTAACCTTTCCTCAGAGGTCAAATTTTCTAAATCTTTTATCATTTTTGCTGCTGTCTTCTGGACTCACTTTCCAATTTATCCATAGCTTTCCTAAAGTGTAGTGCCCAGAATTGGACACAGTACTACAACTGAGAACATAAGAATGGCTATATTGGGTCAAACCAAAGGTCCATCTAGTTCAGTATCCTGTCTTCCAACAGTGGCCAATACCAGGTGCCCCAGAGTGAACGAACAGAACAGGTACTCATCAAGTGATCCATCCCCTGTCACGCATTCCCATCATCTGGCAAACAGAGGCTAGGGACACCATCCCTGCCCATCCTGGCTAATAGCCATTGATGGATCTATCCTCCATGAACTTATCTAATTCTTTTTTGAACCCTGTTATAGTCTCAGCCTTCACAACATCCTCTGGCAAACAGTTCCACAAGTTGACTGTGCATTGTGTGAAGAAATACTTCATTTTGTTTGTTTTAAATTGGCTGCCTATTAATTTCATTTGTTGACCCCTAGTTCTTGTATTATGAGACAAAGTAAATAACAATTCCTTATTTACTTTCTCCACAGTCAGAATTTTATAGAACTCTATCATATCCCCACCCCAATCATCTCTTTTCCAAGATGAAAAGTCCCAATCTTATTAATCTCTCCTCAGATGGAAGCTGTTCCATACCCCTAATAATTTTTGTTGCCCTTTTCTGAACCTTTTCCAAATCCAGTTCCAATTTCCTCACCAGTGCCAAGTAGATGGTAACAATTACCTTCCATGTTTTATATAAGACACTCCTGCTAGTACACAGAATGATATTAGCCTTTTCACAGCTACATTACATTGTTGACTCATACTCAATTTGTTATCTACTATAACCACCAAATGCTTTTCAGCGGTACTACCACCTCGCTAGTTATTCTCCATTTTGTAGCTGTGCATTTGATTTTTTTCCCCTTCCTAAGTAAAGTACTTGTCTTTACTAAATTTCATCTTGTTGAATTCAGACCCTTCTCCAATTTGTCAAGGTTGTTTTGAATTCTAATTCCAAAATGCTTGCAGTCCCTCTCAGCTTGGTGTCATGTGCAAATTTTATAAGCCTACTCTCCACTCCATTATCCAAGCTATTAATGAAAATATTGAATAGTACTGGACCCAGGACTGACCCCTGCATGACCCCACTAGATATCCCTCCCAGCTTGCACTGAACCATTCATGACTACTCCTTGAGTGGAGTCTTTTAACCAGTTGTGCATCCACCTTAGAGTAATTTCATCTAGACCACATATCCCTAGCTTACTTGTGAGAACATCACGTAGGACTGGGTCAAAAGCCTTACTAAAATCAACATACATCCTAGGCCAGTAAAACTGCCAAAGAAGAAAATTATGTTGGTTTGGTATGATTTGTTCTTGACAAATCCATACTGGCTAGTCCTCATAACCCTATTATCCTCCAGGTACTCACAAATTGATTAATAATTGGTTCCAGTATCTATCTAGGTATCATTTAGGCTCACTGGTCTATAATTCCTAGAGTCCTGACAGTTCTCTGAGATTGTTAACGTCTGCTTTTTTGGAAGTCCATTGTCCTTATTCTGCTTATTCTCATTCCTTCGTTTCCTTAGAATCGTGAAATCTACCACTTCCTGATCATTGTCACCCAAACTGCCTTCTACCTTCAGATTCACTACGAAATCCTCCTTGTTGGACAGAATAAAATGGCTGTCCATGAGTTACTTCCTCCACTTTCTGGAACAAAAAGTTGTCCCCAGTACATTCCAAAAACTTATTGAATATTTTGTCAAGTATCAGGGGGTAGCCATGTTAGTCTGTATCTACAAAAACAACAAGGAGTCTGGTGGCACCTTAAAGACTAACGGATTTATTTGGGCATAAGCTTTCATGGGTAAAAACCTCACTTCTTCAGATGCATATTGAATATTTTGTGATTGCCATATTACTTTTCGAGCAAATGCCTGGGTATTTAAAGTGCACCATTACTACTAGATCTTGTGTTTTGGATATTTTTGTTCTAGAAATGCCTCATCCACCCCGTTTCTGATTTGATGGTCTATAATAACAACCTACCATGACCTCAGTTCCCCTTTTTATCTTTGCCTATCTTTCTGAACCTCAGTACAAGTGTATATATTCTTGATGTATAATGGATCACCTCAGATTTTAAGGTCTGTCCTTCCCAAACAAGATATACCTCTCTATACCAATACTACAGTCGTGACACTTATTCCACCAAATCTATATAATGCTAATTAAGCCATCATTTTGTTTAAGTACTAATACTTCCAGGTCTTCCTGTTTATTCCTCATATTCCTTGAATTTGTGCATAGACATCTAAAATGTTGACCAGACTCCCCCACAGATTTCCCTCTCATTGATCATGGAAGTAATAGAAAATGTGCAAAAAAATGCATACAACTGAGTCTGGTTTGAAGCCCTTTGAACATATCTGTCACAGGGGGCTATTCTGGTTGTATTGGCAACCTAAACAATGAGAAAACTGAGTCCAAAATGTTCATTCTTCTCTACACAGTGATATCTAAAAAAAAAAAACACAATTTTTTTTTCTAGATGGAAAATGTCATGCTTTATGACGGAATGCAGGGTGGACCTGGTAAATCTGATACCACTTATGGTATGGAGTCTGAATCCTTGATAGAGTTCTTTATCCAGCTGATTCTCCTGTAGACGCAATCAAAGACCCATGGGCATGCATTTTGGATATAAAGAAGTCCTCACAGACTGCAGGGACTTCCCAGGTGAGATGTCTTTTAATTATTTAACCATCAGCGCTATTTTTCTGTCCAAGATCAGTCATTAAACTTTGTATTGGCAGGATTGTTTAATATGCTTCATACTCATATGTTTCTCATGGGCCAACATGAGTTCAATAAACTCCAGTCATATTGGCCCAGTAATATTTTTTTATTCTGTATCAGTGGTAGACATATCCCCTTCAGAGGATAAAATGCAAAATGGATATGTTAAGTCAATCACCTCAAGATGTGACATTATTGTAATCAAGAAGATCACTGGCTTGCAGAGTGAATGGTGGTAACAAATTAATAGCATTTACAGACCCATATGGATGCTAAATCTGCAAGTAAAACAGAGCTGCTTGGTGTGGAAAATGCTCTGACCCATTCCACTATATTTATCATCCATAGCCCTGATCCAAAGCCAATTTAAGTCAATGGCAAGACTCCCTTTGGATCAAGATCACTATGATGAGTACCTATTATTGAATAATTAGGCATATTATGAAGACACAGGTGAGCAGGACCAACATGGGATCATGACGAGCTGAATTTCAAATGCTGCAACTCCTGGTATATCAGCATTCCCATCAGCATTTTCTTGAATACTATCATAGGTTTCATGTATAGTGGCATGAAGTGCAACTAAATATTTATCCCTGAAAACAAGACCAAATATGAGAAATTGTATTGTTTCAACTGTGCTGGAATTTACTTTTGCAGCTAATCAGTTGTAGGCTGCCCACAAGGGATTAATTCTGGGTTGATTTACATGCCACTGAAATTACTGGGCCAAATGTATCTCTTCTCTAACTCCTCTTACATCACTGATCTTACACCAGGTATGAATTAGACTCATTGATTTCACAAGGTACAGTGCAACAGAGTAAGGTCTATTGGTTAAGAAGCAAGCAAACTCTTTCCCAGGTTGTAAACATGAATACCAGTGTTGTCTGGAACACATGTAAGAATCATTGGTCTCAAATGGAAGATGCTACAGGTAGTTCTTGAAGGATGGCCTCATCCAAGAAAAAAATAGCAACCCTTGAAAAGCCATTATTCAGCATGGTATTTTGAAATATCTTCATGCCATGCAAAAACCAATAGGCATTGACTGGTTTTACAGAAGGTGTCAAAGTGCTGTTTGTCCACTGCCTGCCATCAATATCGAGTATTGCTATAGAACCATTCATTTCATTATGGAAACTAGGTCGAAACAAAGCTGCAGACTTTTTGGGGATGATCACAAGGTTTTGGTCACAGGAGCAGAGGGGGAGGGATAGCTCAGTGGTTTAAGCATTGGCCTGCTAAACCCAGGGTTGTGAGCTCAATCCTTGAGGGGGCCATTTAGGGATCTGGGGCAAAAATCTGTCTGGGGATTGGTCCTGCTTTGAGCAGGGGGTTGGACTAGATGACCTCCTGAGGTCCCTTCTAACCCTGATATATTTTTTTTTAAAAAAGGTATATTTGAGGCAGAGAACATATCTGTAGGTGCCCAGTTCTACTCAATTTATACTACTGTATAACAAAGCATAATATGGCAGATCCAGGTTTGTTTCATATACAGATCCAGCTTCATTGTCTTTCCTGACTGGTTTTGCAGTTCTTCTTTCTTCTCTCTCCATCCTTCAGGTTGCTCACCTGGCCTTCCTGTGTTATCCTCTGTCCTCTCTCGTAATCCACCCTCTGGAATTCTTTGATCCCTTCTGATGCCTTTTCCATCCCTCTCAAAAGTTCTCCACCTTGTAAACCCATTGAAAGCTGGCAGGCCATCCAGCTGCTCGTAAGCATCCTCTGAAAATCTGCAGCCTTTCTGACCCTTGCAATACTCCTTCCCTTTCCTCTACTCCAACTACCTCCTCAGCTGTCTTCCCCTTACCCTATCCAACATTCCCCTGTCCCTGGTAGCCTTCCTCACTGCTCCTCAGAACCACTCATAGCTCCTGCCAAAGTCCATATAATGATCCCCAAAGGGATCTCAGACTTCAGATGCTGAAGCTAAAGTGCACATTGTCTAATGCACTGTGGACTGTAAGAGACGAAACAGTTAGATGCTTTTGTTCCTGTGGCCCACTACTCAAATCTCCAGCTGATAATTATGAAGAATAGATTAAAATGTGTTTGCTATATATCATCGTATGGAAAAAATCTTATGGAGACATTAAGCAGCCTGTTATTCTAAGGCTCTTGTAAACACTGTTTTGTAGGAACAACCTATCTGAGATTACGTAAACTCAATATTAATATTAAAAAGATGTACTATGCTGTTCCCAACTAACTGAGTGGAAAGTACATTTTAAATGACAAAGAATTTGCATTTTATGTGAGCCAGTTTTCTGATTTATACTTTCTCAAGTCCTGTTTTTGTTCAACATTTCACAATACTTTGTGCGTTCAAAATGTAATCAAATCTTGTTAGAGTCTACCCAGCCATGTTTGGCTGAATGATAATATTAATACCAGCTATTGGTATCTTTATGTTAAAATTTGATTTATTGAGCAAGTGGCACATAATCTGTGGGGGGAATACCTAGAGATAACACCTTGAGATGATTAATTGTGTTTACAATGCATTCCTGTAATTATTTACAAGAACATTTATGCATGAGTTGCTGCCCTGGTTCAAAAGAATAACTCATCAGATTGTCAAGCTTTCTGCTCTTGAGTATTCTAGTTAATTGTTATCTCTGCTCGTTGGGTCTCATAAAACCTTCCTCCACAGAGCTGAAAGCAGAATTTCTGGATCTTAGTTCCACGTGTAAAGATAACCCTGTTCATCAATGGGAATGTCAGTTTCCCCATTCAAGAGGGAAAGCCAAAATATTTTTGGGAGCGTGAAACTTACAATAGATGGATGTGATGTCACCAATGGAGCTTTTTGGTATCATCAGGTATAGCTTTTTTAATGGGCTAAAATGATAATGTACTAACAAAATCTACATCAGGTACACTGCAGTTAATTTTATTGATTTCAAATAACAGATCAGCCACATGAATTTTCCTACATTTAAAAAAGAATAAATAAATCCCCTCTTATATTAGTGTGTACTTTTGTATTGCATTTTCATTTGTAAGCCAGCTATCAAAAGGAAGGATAGTTTGGGGCATGTGTTCTTCACAACCATCTGTGTTTATTACCAAGCTAGTAATAATTGTGTAATTCAACCTTTTGGAATTAAATTTGCCCTTACATATTCTCACCCATAGATATATGCACATACTTTTCAGTTGCACAACCTGGTGCATTTTTTTGTTTGTTTGTTCAGTTGCCAATTTTAAGATTTAGTTAGTTCATAACTGAGTTTACTGTAGTTACAGAAGTAATAGCCTGCCAGGAAGTAGTTGACAATGTTTAATAATTCCTGGGGTTATTTCTGTTCTAACCCACGATCATAATTATACAAATGTTTCTGGTGGTATTTTGCAGTACAAATCCTTCTTTGCAATTTTTTTCTTCCTGTTGACAGTATATTGGTCAGAATACAAGGGAAACCAACCTATTTGCTAGTTTAATTAAAGATGCCAGTAAAATCCTTAAGGTTTGCCTGGGAAGGAGCAGATTTACTTGCTGCCTTTATGCACACTGTGGGATTTAAACATTTTGAGAATTGCTTTGGTGATTTTTCCCAGGAGATAAAGGAATGGATTAAGTGAAGTAGTTTCTGACTATAATTGGTCTGGTTTAGACACTTAAAAATAACTTTAAGGAATAAGAAAACACAAAACAAGTTTTGAAGTAGGGATTTAACATTTTTTTTCCTGGCTGTTTATTTCAGCTTTGGTGTCTCATTGTGAACTATCAAAGTGTGTTGTACACAAGGTAGTTTATATGTACTTTAGCCGCTCTGAACAGTGATCCAGGCAAAGAGGACAGATGTCTGACGGAGAAGAAACAAAAGGCCTAAATCTGAAAAAACAGTGGGGGAACAAGGAAGGGAGACAAATGAAAAAGGGTTTTCAGTCTTTTGATGGGTTATTTGTTCTTTTCAAACAAACTAAGCCGTATGTGATTGTAAACTTTCCCAATATTTTTGACCACCCTTAACAAGCTGAGATATTCCAAAGAAAAGGCTCACACCACCTGTTGCTTAGGTGTTTCTGGCACAATACCTTTGTGGCTGGCACATTTATGCTGCTCCTTTTCGTTGGTAAATTCAATCAGTAATACACATGGGGCATTACAGAAAAGCTGTTCTGTGTATTTTCTAGTCAAACACATGGGATCTTCGTTTTGCCTCCCTTTGTTTCAGGATATGTGGCCAGCCAGTTCCAAGGAATTGCAGCCAAATGATTCATGTCATACTCATTTAACAAGACAAAGGTAGTTTTGGCACAAATCAAAACCATTAGTCTCCAAGACCAAATCTAACACCATAACCTCCTAACACTGTTAGCTCTTATAATGCAGAGGTTATTGGGAGAATCCATGAACAAGCATTATCTAATACTTCATAAAAATGTAGCAGACATCTTAATCTCCTTCTGGCTAACGAAGTTAAATCTTAACCATTAGTAAAGTGGTCACACAGATGCCTCAAAAGTTACTTCTGGGGGAAACTATAAAGACCAAAGAAGAAAGGAATTCTTACAAATAATTTTTGCTCAGAAATATATCCAGTAACATCACAAATGAAGTGTCATCAGCAATAATAAAAAACTGGACTCTAATCAAATAAAATCTATTTATACACCTATGTATACATCTAACATGAAACAGTAGCATATTGACAGACATTTTATTTTTTGTCTAGAAGGAGTGGGGCTAGAATACTGGTTCCTCTGGGCCATAATTACAAAGGTATTTAGGCAGAATTCCCTAGTGGGAATTATAAAAGTGCCTAAGCAGGTTATGTGGCTAAGTCACGTTGAAAGTAAATGACAATGGGAGTTAGGTGTCTAAACTACTTAGACACTTTTATCAATCTCACTAGATGCCTATCTACAGCTTTGGATGCCTAAATACTTCTGTGAATCTGGCCCTTTGTGTTTTCCACAATCTCTCTGAATGGACAGAAAGGTAGCAAAGAGTAAAAGCAAGAATGATCAGTATTCAGATTCAGATGAGGTGTGGCAAACTTCCTTGCCTTCCAAACTATGTCCTCTGATGCCCTGGGACAATCACTTTTGACAATGAGATAGTGGTGCAGTAGTTTTCCAAATGGCATTTGAATTTTAAGGTGTCTGGAGTATGTAATAAGGAGAGTTGTGCACAGACAGGTAATTCAATTTCACAGAGGATTTAGATATTCTGAAGTTTTGTTTTGTTCCTCTGAGGAACAAAAAAGAAAAAAATCCAAAATTCTCCATGAAAAAGAATGTAGCCTCTGCTTTGGGCCAGTCTGCCTGGCTGGCAGTCCCAGAGGAATAGATCCTGGAAGCTCTGGGGTTCTCTGGGTTCAGACAGGGCCGGCGCAACCCATTAGGCGACCTAGGTGGTCGCCTAGGGCGCTAACATTTGGGGGGTGGCGACCACAGCAGTCAGATCTTCGGCCGCCCCGGTCGGTGGCAGCATTTCAGGGGTGGGACCTTCCGCCTCCTAGGGAGGCAAAAAAGCTGGCGGTGCTCCTGGGTTCAGGGGCAGTCCACGTGGCTGGCTGCCCTGGAGCTGCAGAACCTGGGCTGCCGAGGAGCTGGGTAGGTGAGCTGTCAAGAAACCAAATAGGTTTCCAATGGAAACCTGCTTGGTAGGCAGGGTTCTATTGGAACATTGATGTAATGGAGACTTCTACACTAAACATTCTGATTTCACTGAGCTGGCAAATTCTGACATAATGTTTTATCTGAATTTTTCCAACCAGCTCTGGTGGTAAGGCAAAAATTAAGTGGAATCATTCCAACATACACCTAGCAAAAAACCTAGACAAACTGATACAACAGTAGAAAGACTTTTAGGATTTAAAAGGACTTGTTCCCATTTATACTAGTTTGAATCTAACCCATAACAGTCCATTTTATCATTTATTTTAGCTGTGTAGTGTACACTTTTAATTTTATAAAAGTGCCTAGAGCATGTATATTAAACAAATGCTTAAATAAATTAATCTGTTTCAGCAGTGATAACATTTTTAATATGAGATCCTCACAATTAGAAACATATTTGAAGAAGACATGTTAAAAGGTGCTGAAATGTTCTTGAAGAAATGCCACATGTTGCTGGGGGCAATCATGAAACATTTCCATATTAAATACTACATAAACAAACATCCCCAAATATACATATATGCAAGCAGAGTGAGTGTGTGAGTGATACAGTAGTGGGGATTATTGGCAAGTGTTAATGTTATTGAATTTAAAGGTTATCTCTTGGACTTGGCTCCTATATACAAACAGTGATATCTCAATCTCTATATCTCCAGAATAGTAAAAATGGATATGCATTCTATACATTTCAAAGACTGTAGGGGTTATTTATATGCAGCACTTGATAATTATTTCCAGCAGAATGCAATAACTAGGTACAGCTGAACTGCTGGTTTAAAATATAACAATGTGAAATAAATATAAATTTCCTTAATCATACTGTATTCATTTCCATATAGAAAATTGTTTTCAACACTGAGGAGAAAAATTCAAAAATATGAAATTTGCAGTCCATATCAGTGATATCTTATTTGTATATACATCTATCTACCAGATACCTCTTGTATATTTGTCCATCTAATATCTGTACATGTCTATTTTTATAAGTGTCTGTCTGTCTACCTAAGCATCTCCTACTAAAATGCCCCCATAAAATCTCCATGGACAGTACACAATATCATCAAAGATACAAGCCTATATAGATACAATTCTGGGGTAAGGATACTCCGTTTCTGCTTCAGAAATATGATAAAAGTGGTCCATTAATTCAGGGCCTGAACTAAAGTCCATTAAAGTTAATGGAAAAACTCTCACTAAATTCATGGGCTTTGTTTGGATCAGGCTTTACTGTGAAAGTTGGAAGAAGCATGGCAAAACTGCAGGGTCAAGAGCATAAACTGCCACACCAATAGAGATGGTTAATTTTTGTTGTTCAAAACTTCAGTGGCTTTTTTTCTAAAATTAATTGTTGGCATATTTTTTCTCAATTTATTTTGATTCTTTTGGCAACAAACCAAATACTTCAGGGTTTTTCTTTATTTTTTTCCCTTTATCGTCCTTTGAACGGAAGAAGGGAGAGTGGTTAAAGAGGGAAAGAACAATTTAGCCATTTTGCCACTGAAAAATGAGTTGTATGTAAGGAGGGAGGCGCTTACCATTTTCCAACCAGCTCTTGAAAACAGTAGCTGAATTCTGAAGTGACAAATCATTTTTAGGCTTGAGTCTGAATGGTTCTGAGCTATATGATGAAGTCCTCTCTTACATGAGTAGCTACAATGAAGTTATTCCAGTAATCATATGAACAGAAAGAGTTAACTTATATAGAAGTCAAGGGCCTGGCCCTGAATGAGGGTGAACATGTGCGATTCCTACTGAGAAATATGATTTTTAAGTAAATTGGAATTGGAGGTGCTCAAAACGTCACAGGATCAGACTCTTGAACTCTCTGTTAATCATTTACTGGAACAAAGCATTTTTAATAATTCTGGCAAGGGAGACTAGGTTGTGCTCTCATTCACTGGATCAGGCTTCCTCCTATGGCGTAGTAAAGTTATTTGAATCACAAGCAAAATATTTTTGATCTTAATCTAGCTAATAATGGACATTTCTACACATCATAAAACTACATCACCATTTTCTTCCAAATAAGGTGAAGAATAAGTAAATTGTATCAAGCAAGCTTTCATGTTGCCTACTTGCATTATGTCCTAGCTGAGTGACATCAGGATGTAACTTTCACTACAGATTCGCAATCCAAAATCCATTGATATCAATGGAGTGACTCCTACTGTAAGCCCCCCCAGTCTAGAATCCAGGCCTGCCAGACAGCAAGCATCTCCATGCCACCACCCAGCAGCAGCTGTAACCAGCTTGTGCTCCACTGCTCATGACCCACTGTGGACACAGACTATGGGAAATCCCACCTCAAGGGGTTTGACAGGCAGCAGCCTTATGGCTCCCTGTCCTATATAAATGCAAGGGGTGTTCCAGGAAATATCCAGGCAACAATGCAGACTTCCTGTAGCTGCCATAACCATTTCTGCTCTCGAACTCCTGGCTTTGACCTTGGCTTGATTTTAACTTCACCTGGACCCTGGAACCTGACTCACTCTGACCCTTGGCAGCGACCCTGGCCTGGAACCTGACTATGAACTCCACTGCTACTTCCAGCTTCAGGGTTGACCCTGCTCTGATCCTTGGTCCCGACTGTCCTTGTTAGAATCCCGACACCCATTTATTTCAAGGAGTTTTGGATTAGGTCCCAATTGCCTACATATTTTTGTGTGTGTGTGCATCTGTGTGTGAAAAAGGAGGCTAGTTCTGGACAGGTCTGTATTGAATATACAAGATAACCTAGTGCTAATTTATATCTGATAAGCAGTATGGTGTTTTTACCCATTTGATGTATCTGTGCTGACTGCAAGATAGCCATTGATATATATTGTATTGGGTATTTACACATGGGCTTGGCAGACATATAAACCCAGGGCTTAGAATCAAAAGGGTACTTCTGCAGTAGTGCTGTCAAAAACCATGGCCCTCAAGCAGTCTGCAGATTCTATAATATGAAAAACAGTCAGGAGAAATGAATCTATGTTGACAGTATTGTTTGATCTAAATTTCAAAGGGAAAATTGAAACCATGCTTGGGGTGCATGGAGGGTCTGTAAACAAAATAATCCACACCATGCCATCTTCCTCCAGATCCCCGCCTGTTGCCTCCATGTGAGATTTTGAAGCAGTGCAGTAAATTAGACGACTCAGTAAATGAGTTATCTAATTTAAAATATGAATGAGTTTCTTGCGGGGGGGGGGAGAAGGGAGGGAGAACAATTGGAAATCAGGGACTGTGGCCGCCCTATCTATTGTCCAAAGTGGGAGTCCCAATATCACACTAATCCTCACTTGTAGGAAGCAATAGAGGAGTGTGGAATGTGGCTTCTTTAGAGCTAATGGTCACAGTAAAGAGACAGAATCATTCTCTCTCTGATACAGCAGCCAAATACTTGCAGACTAACAATACTGTACAAGCTCAGGAAGGCCATGTATTCTATAAAGAGAAGAAGAGGAGGACTGCATGTCTGTGATGCTCTACAGTTAGCATTTTACTAAATGTAGTGTGTGCTCAAATTCTGTTACTGGCATATGCAAAGACTCAGCATGCAAAAAGGTCTGTGGAAATTTGGAGCCAGATTTTGAAAAAATGGCCCATTATGTATCATATACATCATTGTGCATATTAGAGCTGCCAGCCCCTTCCTCCAGAAACCCATCTCCAGAAGACAGCAGCAAAGGAGAGCTTCCCCTTCACTCATATTCACTTAAATGAACTATGAGCTTCCAAAATTAAACTCTCTTCATTTCAGTAGGTGTGAATACCCAGTCGTCCCAGCGAGGTGTTAACTTCCACAGTTAAGCTTAGGAGCTGCTTCAGTTGTACCCCTTTCCCTCCTTACAATCCTCTGGCTAGACCCCATGTAATTTTTAAGGCCCTGTGTACTCTGCCTCTTTTTTTTTTTTTTTTTGCACCAGTGTAGCTACATCAATGCTGTCTAATGAGTTAACAAATTTTAAAAATTAATGTGTTCCTGGTCGGCAGGTGGAGGGGAGGGAGAACAACTGGAAACAAGAGACTGTTGCCACCGTAGCTGTTGTCCAAAGTGGAAGTCTCAATATCATGCTGATAGTCACTTGTAAGAAGCAATAGAGGAGTGTGGTATGTAGCTACCCCAGCACTGCAAATTGCTATGTAAATAAGCTGCAGCAGTAAGATGGGGTTTGAACCAGCACAGCTTCCTTCAGGAAGTTTCAGGACAGGTCACACCAGTGCAGTGTGTCTACATTAAGTGTTTGCACCATCTAACCTCATTGATGTAGTTACATGAATGCAAATCTCCTTCATCTAGATGAGCTCTAATTCACTCCACAGAGTATAAAGAGAAGTTGTCCTTAAACTGGTTCACCACATTTTTTTTTAAGTTTGCCCATTGTGGAATACCAGGCAAATAAATATAGTGGTTTCACTTTCTGGTATATAATTGGAATTTTTTTCAAAGAAACAAGCTCATTTGTTTGCTTCAGCCACCTGCTATGTCTTGCCTTTAGCCTGTAAACTCTTTGGGATGGGGGATGTCATTTACTGTACATTTGTACAGCACCCTGCATAATGGGGCCCCAAACTGGCTGAGACTTCCAGGTGCTACCACAGCAGTGGTGGGCAACCTGTGGCCTGCAGGCCGCATGCAGCCCGTCAGGGTAATCTGCTGGCGGGCTGACAGACAGCTTGTTTACATTTGCACGGCCACCCACAGCTCCCAGTGGCTGTGGTTCGCCATTCCCAGCCAATGGGAGCTGCAGACAGCCTTGCAAATGCAAACAAACTGTCTGGCAGTGTGCCAGCGGATTACCCTGATGGGCTGCATGCAGCCCATGCGCCGCAGGTTGCCCACCACTGTACCACAGTATAAATTAAAAAAACAACTGAAGTTTATAGCGTGCTTTTGTAACCAATTAAATGACTACCCTGTTCCCAGTTTGTCAAACAATTCACTGCTACTTTGACACATCAGCTAGAGTGAGGATGGGACTCTCAGCATAACTTCAATCTAATGTACCTCAGTAGTAGGAGGGGCCCTGCTCATATGGATCTGAGGCCAGCATGCTCTATAAAGAGTAGAAGGGCGTGCAAATTGGAATTTCCACCCTATAGAAAATTCCAATATTTCAAAATTTGTTTCTGCCCCAAATTGGGATGAAAAGTGAAAGTATCAATATTTTTCACAGCATGTAAAGTTCGGAAAAATTTCCATCAGGAAATGTCAAAACATTTTGTTTTGGAACTCCTGAATCTAGACATTTTGTTTCACTGCCTTGAACTGAACCAAATGTTTTGTTTCAAGTCAGTTTGACAAACTGCCCAAGATGCCTCGCTATATATAGTCAGAGGGGAGACCACAATTTATTATGGAGCATACAGTGTGACCTAGGAGCCTGGCCCACAGGGGAGAATTGGGGCATGAAGCACCTGAACTACAACTCCCATGGCAACATAAGCTGATGCAGTTTAATGTCAAAACAAAACACTTCATTTTGATTTTCCCAGTGGGAAACTGGGAAATGTTGGCGACGTTGACATTTTCTCACAGAAAATTTTGGTTTTACGTAAACTGCATTTTCCATTGAAAAAATATTTTCGTAGAAAATTCCCAACCAGCTCTTATAAAGATCTCTAAAGCTCCTGAATGACAGCTCGTTGCTCTTTGGCAGAGCATGTACTTGTGCTAAAACAGTTTATTAATAGCACCTCATCAAAATTAGCAACATTTAAATAACTAAAACTGACAAAGTTTTGTCAGCTCAAACAGCATGCATGAGAAAACATGCGGTTGATATTGTGACAGTTATTGAAAGGCTGCAATCAGTATCAATGACAAAGGGATACAATGATGTTCCTTGTGTTGCAATATGTCTAGTAATGTGAGGTTTCTGTATCATGTTGACATGGAAAAAGAGGGACGGGGAGAGCTGCAACTGAACTTATCCTTCGGTGTCTCCTGCCATGAGTCCTTATCACCTGCCATAGATCCCCTTCACCTCCAATCTGCTAGTGTTCTGTCCTCAGATCCCAATAAAGCTATATTGACCAAGCTGAGACTAAATATGTATGTAGGGTGTTTGTTTTTAAATTCATTTCCCTAATGCTTTGTTCCATTTGTTAATGAAGAAGGTCAATATATCACTGGTCACAAGCTCTCAAATGGAAGAAATCCAGTTGGATGCTGCAGGGTGATAACAGTTGATATATACCAGCAGTGACACTAAGTCCTGGGCTAAGAGTGGAAGAATTGTGTGATTTCCCCCTAGACAGGCAAGGGCAATAGGCCTGACACCTGAGGGAGTGCAGTCAGATGGACCAAAAAGGGGAGTAGAGGTGCTGCAAGCCCTGTAACCATGAGAGCTTCCATACACTCCAGTGAGGAGGGCCTGCATATGAGTTAAATCCTTTTAAGCCATCACTGGTGGTCATTAAGGAAGTATGATGCCTTATGTGGACCCTCTCCACCCAAAATGAGATGAAATCCTGTCCCCATTGAACTTAATGGCAAAACTCCCATTTGACTTCAGTGGGGCCAGGATTTCACCTTTAACTTCAAATGGTGGAGAATCAAAGCTTCTGGTTGCTCATCTTATTATTGTGTCATCTTGTTGGTCCTGGGGAGTCTCTCTTTATATATTGTTTATGTTCAACTCACATCAGATGAGCACAACATACAGAAATTACAAAAACATGCTATATATCCAATGACTTCCTATATATAATTTTAAAGACTATCTGGTAACCTTGGCCTTACAGATGACATTGTCTGGCTTCAGCACAATGCACTCAGCTGTTTGAAACTCATTCCATTGGCCAAATGACTTATCTATCAGTACAGAAGAGATGGAATAGACATTACCTTTAAGACTAATGGGAGGCTACTTTTGTTTTTTCACTGTAGGCAAAGAATGTTGCACTTACAATATCACCAGTCTATATTTTTTTCATATTTATAGACTTGAAACTCTCATATAATTGAACTTAGTGTGACTACTTGCATGTATAATGTTATTGATGTGCCTAAGTGTTTGCTGGATTGAGGCCATAGTGCGGACTGCAGCCAGCTGCCGCTGTCAGGGCCATTGACTCTGATGGCTATCACGGTTCTTGATGATAATTATGATTATTAACTATTTATATTGCAGTAGCACCTCATTCAGGTCAGGGACCCATTGTGGTAGGCACTGTCCAAACATATAGTGTATTACAGTCCCTGACCCAATGCGACTATAATCCATAATGCAATCTATTACAAAATGGTAGTTAATTTTTGTACAGTAATTCACCAGTGAAAACATTTCCCAAAGGTTAAATGTCTCATAAACAGGGCCAGCTCCAGCTTTTTTGCTGCCCCAAGCGGTGAAGAAAAAAAAAAAAAGATAAAGCCGCGATCGGCAGCACTTTGGCGGCAGTTCTTCCGCGCCGCTTCATTCTTCGGTGGCAATTCGGCAGCCGGTCCTTCCCTCTGAGAGGGACTGAGGGACCCGCCGCCGAATTGCTGCTGAAGACCCAGACGTGCCGCCCCTTTCCATTGGCCACCCCAAGCACCTGCTTCCTGCGCTGGTGCCTGGAGCCAGCCCTGCTCATAAAGATGAATACACGGGCAAAGGGCCTTGTACTGCTCTTGGTTCATGTATAAACATTCTTTGATATCTGTTGATGTTCTTCAACATATCAAAGGCATATCATCTGGCCCTGTGTGGTGATTTCTTGTTGTTGTTGTTGTTTTATGGCAGGGCTGTATTGCTGTAAACCAAGGTCACAGCCTTCGAGTCATAAACACTAGAAAACAATACATTGAACCGCCCCTAAAGTCAACATTTTTTAATTAGGTGCAAAGCAAAGCAGGAACCAGCCCACATAGAACTTAAGGCCAAAAGAGCCCACTAGTGCATCTAGTCTGACCTCTTGGGTATCACAGCCCACTTCTCCACATGTTTGTGGTTACATGGACATATAAGTAAAATAAATTGCAAGAATTCCTGATTTTTTTTTTTTTTTTGCCAATCTGATGTGTAACACAATAGCTAACCTTAAGGAAACCCTTACATTGAAAGGGAGAAAGAAGCACTGTAGCAAAACACCAAGTTCCACAAGTGCTGCACTGACGTAAAATGTCGGAGAACTAGCCTAAATCACAGCTAGGCAAAATGAGTCATAAGCTATGAAAACATTTCCGAGGCGCCAACAATTAGAAGGATTTTTGGATGAGTAGCATGGCTCAGTCAAACAGTTAACCTTTGCAAGAACAATTTATTGCAGATTAGACAAACACCTGTCAGGGATAGTCTAGATCAGTGGTGGGCAACCTGCGGCTCGTGGGCTGCACACGGTCTGTCAGAGTAATCTGCTGGTGGGCCACCAGACAGTTTGTTTACATTTGCATGGCCGCCTGCAGCTCCCAATGGCCACGGTTTGCCATTCCCAGCCAATGGGACCTGTGGGAAGCGGCATGGGCCTGGATAATACTAGTTACATTGGTCTAGATAATACTTAGTTCTGCCATGAGTGCAGGGGACTGGACTAGATGACCTCTCGTCCCTTCCAGTCCCATGATTCCCTTCTGGTGAGCCTCAGAATTGGAAGGAGAAAATACCCCTATGGAGAATCTTTGATTTTGAAATACAAAGAACCATTTAGGCCTTGTTTACGCTTGTGGCAGCATGTAGGGTACTTATAGCTCCATGCTGCAGTGAAAAACTGTGGTGTGTAGCTACATGCATCAAGGAAAGGCACATGGAGCTGCTGGAGCCTTTCCCTGATGCATCCCCCTGCCAGAGCCATTCCCCGCTGCCAGAGCCTTACTCTGTGGCAGGGAAAGGCTCAGGCAGCAGAACACTACATTGCTAAAAATAGCAGTGTAGACATGGGAGGTTCTGCTTGGGTATGTAGAGAGCTGTGTAGGGCATATACCCTAAGGTTCTGAGGTGTCTTTACTTGCATAAGATGTGCCTCGCCCTTTACACTGCTACTTAAATCCTGTGCTAGTGGGGCCATGAAATGCAGGGGTGGCTCCAGGCACCAGCACAGCAAGCGCGTCCCTAGGGCAGCAAGCCACGGGGGGCAGCGTGCTGGTCACTGTGAGGGCAGCAGTGAGGCGGCCTTCGGCGGCGTGCCTGTGGGAGGTCCGCTGGTCCCGCAGTTTCAGTGGCAATTCGGCGGTGGGTACGCTGAAGCTGCGGGACCAGCAGATCACCAACAGAAACACCGCCGAATCCCGCAAACCGCCCGCAGGCATGCCGCCGAAGGCCGCCTGACTGCCGTGCTTGGGGCGGCAAAAAACATAAAGCCGCCCCTAATGAAATGTATCTACTCTACCCAGCTCCATAGGTATAGACATAGTCATGAAGTATATGTAGTGTAACAACATGGAGGAGTGAACCTGGAGAGGGGAGGTAGTCCTGCGATTGAAGCACAAGATTGAGACACGTGAAATGTGTTCTATTCCAGCTATACCACAGCCGTGTGTGATCTTAGACCTGTCACTTCACCCTTCTAGGCCTCATCTGTGACGCTGGAACAATAAGAGAGGGATGTTGTGAGGCTTTGCTCACTGATATTTGTAAGGTGCTTTGAGAAGTGCAATGTGTGTATTTAAATATCCTTTTATATTTACTGAATACACTGGTCTACAATTTTTGAGAAGTTGTCTGCTTCAGAGATAAAATGTGCTATTTATTATGTATTTTGAGGTGCTGAATTCAAATATGACAATTAAAACAACTGATTGGCTACTGTTCCTAAGATATTTAAGTTTTTACATTTTATGTCTATGTATATTGTGTAGATAGTAGAGTTTTAATCATAAATTGTAAATCTAGGTCTTTTCATGTGTTTATGGTTGCTTTATATGATAATATTTCACCTGTCCTGTTTATGTAACACTTTAAAAATCAGCAAAAGGGTTATATAAATAAAATTTATTATGAAACAAAAGGCAAAAAATTATTATGTACATAGTTTAGTCCTATTCAGTGTCTACTTGGCGCTTCTTGGCTTGTCTCTTGTATTCATTAAATGGAGCATCTCTTGTCACTGTCCAGCAATAGTCTGCAAGCATTGATGGGCTCCATTTGCCCTGATAGCGTTTCTCTATTGTTGCAATGTCCTGGTGAAATCGCTCGCCGTGCTCGTCGTTCACTGCTCCGCAGTTCGGTGGAAAAAAATCTGGATGAGAGTGCAAAAAATGTATCTTTAGTGACATGTTGCAACCAAGGCTTTTGTATGCCTTGAGGAGGTTTTCCACCAACAACCTTTAGTTGTCTGCCTTGTTGTTTCCGAGAAAATTTATTGCCACTAACTGGAAGGCTTTCCATGCCGTCTTTTCCTTGCCATGCAGTGCATGGTCAAATGCATCATCTCGAAGAAGTTCACTAATCTGAGGACCAACAAAGACACCTTCCTTTATCTTAGCTTCACTTAACCTTGGAAATTTTCCACGGAGGTACTTGAAAGCTGCTTGTGTTTTGTCAATGGCCTTGACTAAGTTCTTCATCAGACCCAGCTTGATGTGTAAGGGTGGTAACAAAATCTTCCTTGATTCAACAAGTGGTGGATGCTGAACACTTTTCCTCCCAGGCTCCAATGACTGTCGGAGTGGCCAATCTTTCTTGATGTAGTGGGAATCTCTTGCACGACTATCCCATTTGCAGAGAAAACAGCAGTACTTTGTGTATCCAGTCTGCAGACCAAGCAAGAGAGCAACAACCTTCAAATCGCCACAAAGCTGCCACTGATGTTTATGCACCTCAAAAGTTGTTTCATGTTGTCATAGGTTTCCTTCATATGGACTGCATGACCAACTGGAATTGATGGTAAAACATTGCATTATGTAGTAAAACAGCTTTAAGACTCGTCTTGGATGAATCAATGAACAGTCTCCACTCATCTGGATCGTGAACGACGTTGAGGGCTGCCATCACACCATCAATGTTGTTGCAGGCTACAAGATCACCTTCCATGAAGAAGAATGGGACAAGATCCTTTTGACGGTCACGGAACATGGAAACCCTAACATCACCTGCCAGGAGATTCCACTGCTGTAGTCTGGAGCCCAAAAGCTCTACCTTACTCTTGGGTAGTTCCAAATCCCTGACAAGGTCATTCAGTTCACCTTGTGTTATGAGGTGTGGTACAGAGGAGGAGGATGGGAGAAAATGTGGGTCCTGTGACATTGATGGTTCAGGGCCAGAAGTTTCATCCTCTTCCTCTTCCTCGTCTGACTCAAGTGAGAATGATTCTGGTGCATCAGGAACCGGCAGTCCTTCTCCGTGGGGTACTGGGCGTATAGCTGATGGAATGTTTGGATAATGCCCAGTCCACTTTTTCTTCTTTGACACACCTTTCCCAACTGGAGGCACCATGCAGAAGTAACAATTGCTGGTATGATCTGTTGGCTCTCTCCAAATCATTGGCACTGCAAAAGGCATAGATTTCCTTTTCCTGTTCAACCACTGGCGAAGATTTGTTGCACAAGTGTTGCAGCATATGTGTGGGGCCCTCCTCTTGTCCTGATCTCCAATTTTGCAGCCAAAATAAAGGTGATAGGCTTTCTTAACCATAGTGGTTATACTGCGCTTTTGTGATGCAAAAGTCACTTCACCACAAACATAGCAGAAGTTATCTGCACTGTTCACACAAGTACGAGGCATCTCTGCTCACTTTGGCTAAACAGAAATGTGTCCCTTTGCAAAATCAAACACTGACAAATAAGAGAGCACGACACTGTATGATTTCTAGAACTGATATAGGGCAATTTGTTCAGCAGAGTGATGTAAGCTTCGTTATGATTGCATCATCCATGACTTCTAGGAATAACATGATGCAATTCATATCATGTATGATGCAATACCAGCTTCAGATTGCATCATTCATTGTTTTGTCTAAAAAGTAAGTACTGTCCAAACCCAGTCATAGATTATTCATAGATCCAGTCAAAGATGTATTTTAGTCATTTCTGGTTTAAATTGAGATCCCTTCCCTTTAGAACTCACTTATCCTCCGCCATTCCCAAGTCAAGGGTCGTATATGCTGATCCAATAGCATATCTTGAAAACTAGAGCCAATCAACAATTTTAAGCATCATTTTCGTTCTCAGTGACCCAGAATTAGTACAGTTTGACTACATTTATTTCAGAAGCATTTTGGCTGTAGAGCAGTGATATTAGTACCGACTATAGCAAAACAAAGTGCACTGGCAGACCACATCTTACATTCAAAGAGAATGGGGATGACAATCTCAGTGAAGGTTAACTTAAATCTCCCTTCAGAGGGGAGTCAGAGCCCCTAAGATCTGATTTAGAAGCCTCAGACCTTGAGCTCAGGGCCACCGAGAGCGGGTTCGGGCCCCAGTGAAAAATATTTTTCAGGCCCCCCAGCAAGGGCGAATCGGCTAAACAGGGCCGCTGAGAGGGGTGGGAAGCCG
Organism: Chrysemys picta bellii; assembly: GCF_011386835.1. Taxonomy (NCBI): domain Eukaryota; kingdom Metazoa; phylum Chordata; order Testudines; family Emydidae; genus Chrysemys; species Chrysemys picta. The sequence goes on from NC_088799.1 coordinate 76,932,865, forward strand.
GGCCCCGGGCCCTCTTCTGGACCGCCGGGCCCTAGTAATTTGTACCGGCTTTCCCTCCCCCCCTCGTCGGCTCTGCTCATGGCATCCTTTAAACAGTCAATTATAAGAACTGTCAATATCTACACAATGAAAGAATTTAGAAAAACCCAGGACAAAATTTTTGAAGATCTTCCTTACAAAAGGTCAGATTTAGAACATCCAAAAAGACTAAAGAGTGTACAGCGTTTTTAAGAAAAGGAGTCTTAGGCAGAATGAACTCAGTGATGTCAGAGACACCTTTTAAATCTCAAGTTAACATGAAATAGAATCTTTATCATTGTTCTCTTTGTGGCCTAATGGAATTTGAATATGCAGGTTAAGAGATGCATATGTGCTCACTAACATTCAGCCCTAAGTGGGTAATGAATGGTTTGATTTTCAGAAGTAGATTTGTTAGTCCTATTAGGCAATTCAGACTAAAATCTTATCAGGTTAGAGTAGCAAAAAGGATAAAACCACATTAGAGAGACAAGGTGGGTGAGGAATGAGACTGACACAGACTCTTGAAAGATTGCCTCTGCTTTTGTTGATGGAATTGGCCATTCCACTCACTGTGGTCCACATAGGAGGCATGAATAGGAAACATGGAATAGGCTTGGGACATCCCTATGTCCTGGCAAGCCCAGATACCATAATGGCCCTTTGGGGTCATATGCAGCAAGTACATCCAAGAACAGCCCTTAGGCTGCTTTAATTTGTACCATGAGGAATGATCTGGTGCTAATCAGCCCATGGTCTTAGGAGCACAAATGTGGTTTAAGTTGCACTATGTTTTCTTTGATTAAATCTCAGACTCTGTGTCTTAGACTTTAGACCCAATTCCGCCACAGAGTTCAGGTGTGATCCATACTAGACACCTAAAGCAGTGGCTTGATTTTTCAAAGGTGTTGGGCAATCAGACATCAGTATGTGCTGTTGGTGCCCAGCGGCTTACAAAATCAAATTTTGAACACCTACACATCAATATTCTTTGCTTCAGTTTCCTCATTTCTAAAGCGGACTTGATAATGCCTATCTCATAGCAGTGGGTGAGCTTCAATTCCTTAATGTATGTACTGTGTTTTTAGATCTTTGAATGGAAGGTGCTCTAGAAGTGCAAATTATAATAATTATTGACAGTGGCTACACACCATGTTCTATTTGTTTATGTAAAATAATTGTGTGTAGCAGTGATCCTTCCCTCCCCTCAGTCTGCCCTCTCTCCGCCTGGCTATTGTTTGGTTAACTAGCAAATACTAGCTGAGACACCTGTGTAGCACATAAAGACAGCTATATTGTATGTAAGTGCCACTGCTGATCTATCACATGATGTTGGTTAGATTTAGCTGAGCTGTGTAGGGGGATTCTATTGGAGACATAATCCATCACATAGTTAAAAGAACATTTACGTTCTTTTGAATTTATTCCTTTGGCCTCATCTCCTTTTGTGTCCATATTTTTTTTCTGTCCTGCTACAGCAGTGTTGCTGAGCGAAAATAAGAGAGAGCTTGGTGCAATCCCAAGTAATCGGTTTTGTGTTCAGATACAAATGACCCAAAACTGATTTGTGTATGCTGTTAGGGTGTAGAGGGAGGTACCCAAATGAGTTGTAAACCAACTTAGCAACAAAGGCTGGATTGCAATCTGTCTAGGATGGAACAAAATAAATCCTGCATCTTGGCAGGGGATTAGACTTCACGGCCCCTGCTAACCCTATGGTTCTATGATTCTAGATCATCCAGTCGGTCTCGCTAGGCAAGATTGTTTCCTCTTGAATATTTATTAGTGTTTTTAAAGTCTACTTTTAATTGTCCTAAGTGATGAAACTTTCCTTACACTCCGAAAGATCACACTTGTTGGGGAGTTTTTCCTTGTATTCATCAGACATTTTCCCTTATTGAATTTAATTCAATTATTTGCAATTTTATCTCCTTTTTCTATCTTAAATCATTCCTCTCCCTTCTTGGTATTATACACCAGTGTTTCAAGTATTTGTAACATCTATTTTCCTCACTTAGACTATTAAAACATACTTAACTAATTTGTTTTTTCCTCAAAAATCAATACTCCAGCCCCCAAATCATGTTTCTTGTTTTCTGGTAAACTTCCTACAATTTCTCAGTATTTGTCTGGTAATTAGATGCCTAGAACGAAACAATATATTCCAGGTGCTGTTTTATCAGACCTTTATAGAGAAGGATTATTACCTCTCTACTTTGTGACATGATGCTTCTGTGTAAGCAGCCAAAAACTGGTTTTGTCTTTTTTTTGTTGCCATATTTCATTGCTAATTTACCATGTGTGATTTATTAGCCTTCCTTCCTTTGAACATTACTGCTTTCCAGTAATGTTCCAATGAATTCCTGGTAAGGAATGCCAGTGCATGAAGCAATCAAACCTATTTTCAAATGGGCATGTTGTAGAATTTTCTCTACACACACTACATGATATTGCTGTCCTCATCAATGTGTTTCTACAACCTTTACCCACCACAGCCCACAAGTTGTTCACATCCCTGCAGCACACACAAAGAGGGAAACTTCCTAGTTGCCTAGCTCTGTGGCTCTTCCTTCAGCAGCACCTCTGTGCTGAACAAAGAAACAACACTTTGAAGGAGTGACCTCCTGCTAGTAGATGGTGAGAAAGAATATAGTTACCCTCCTACAGAGAGACAAGAGTAGGTGATTTACAGGATAAGCCTACTGGAGAGAATCAAGATGAGATTTTAATCTGCTGTATTGGCAAATAACATAACTACTTTAAAAATATTATTTATGAACATCTGAACCCTGTGACCTTTAAGTGCCCTCTGTTTAGTATGCCAAATTATAACCTTTGCTTCTAAAAGAGCAAAGACTTGTTCCTAACAATGACACTTGAACAGGGATGTAAACCTATTAACCAAACTCTCTTGGTAATTTTATTTATAGTATCTAATTTATCAGTACACATAGTACCTTGGTGCTTAAAGCAGTGTAGATTACAACTTTATAACTGAAAACACTATAAGGATAATGAATGATTCTTGTCATACGTAATACTTATTGTTAATGTGTGTTAAAATGTTATAAATGTAGCTAATTTATTTAATGTCAGTGCAAACACCTGGAGAAGTCCTATGAGTATTGGCTGTAATAGTCTGCCAAGAGAAACAAGCCTCCTGTCAGGTAAACAGGAGATGGTGTCCTGAATGCAAGAAAAGGCACTAAGACCAAGTAGGGCATCTGGCGTGGAATGTGGTGAGGTGGGCTTAGAAGACACTTAGTGGTGGGAATGTGAGAGGCAGAAAGACTTTCATTTAATGCATCCTAACAAAAACCTGGCAAATCTCTAGCATTTTTTTTAATTCAAAACAGATGCTTTTTACTAAATTTATCAGTTATTAAAATCTAATTCAAAATTTCCACCAGTTTTAGTTTTTCACATGAGAACCCAGATTGACAGGCAGAACCAGGATTTGAAATTGAAGTTGTCTTGAAATACAGGAAACATTATTTTCCCTGGGAAATAGCAAGTTGTCTTCAATCAACAAAACTACTTGCTGTGGATTGACACAGACATACAAGTTTGCAGTATAAGCCTTCATATGGAACTGAGTGCTGCCTGGGGACATGGGTCCAAATTGTAGGAACAGGGCTTTAAACTGCCGATTTATGTCTTCTCTAATGAAATTTCATCTGCTATGGACAGGATGAAATATTCCTATTTATCATATTTTTAATATTATTTAAATTCTATAAAGACAACAGGAATTTGCTTAAGAGGTTACTTTTTTAAAAGTCTGATTCAAATGTGTTTGTTTAATCATCTCGATGTCTGTTCAGACAAGCATCAGCATGGTGACAAACATGACCATTCATAAACATTTTAGAGTTGTCTATTTCTATTTTCCTTTTCTTCCAGTCAGGTTGGTTTGTTTGTTATCCTATATGGTTATTCTGTGGACTTTGGGTATTTCTAACTTTGTATATGGAGATTTGATTTTTCTCTCTGTGGTTTTGTTTTGGAAGTTGTCACTACAAATTCCTATTAAAAAATACAAATTCCACCAATTTTCTAATTGACTTTGAAGAAAATACCATTTCAAGTGTTTCAGTATTAAATTATCCAATAGCAAGGAATTTCCCCTCAGGCATGACACAACCCTGCTGAAACAATTGTCTTTGGAAAAATGAATTGACTTTAAAATAATATGAACTGTACTTACAAAATTGTCCTCTGTTCAGTAAGTCACTGTTTTCCAGTCTCACTGATCATTTTATTTAAAAGCTCATACAGAATTGACCAGGTGAACACTCATCACTAACTTTTGGGTCTGTCACTTCTTTGGCACCCCGGGTTTGGATCAGGCCCAAAAATAATAAGATTGTTGCAGTCAATGGAAATACTACAGTTTCCCCTAATTGCTAATATCAGTTTAGTTTGGCTTGTTTGTAACTTGAAAAAGAACTTGTGGGACCAAAATTTCAAATCCCAGGATATATATTACCCCATCTGATGGTGTCAGATAAGAAATCATACAAATCCAAAGCTGTGGTTTTGGAATGGTCAGCCATTCGGATACAGTACTTCTTCTGTTCCCCTCCCATTCCATGTTGTCTTTCTCTCTCTGCTCTACTCCGCTGCATTCTGTTCTGTGTGGGTCCTGCCCGGTGAATCTGACTCTGACATTAGTTGCTGGTTCACAAGAGAGCTGGATTCCACCAAAAGGTGTGTGCAAAATGTTTGCAACTAATCTCTTTGCCACATGAAAATTGGCCTGGTTTGGGGTTCTGCTGCATACTTGAAACATAGCCGGAACAATGAAAAAAGTGTGCTAAAAGTTTGCAGGTGTTTAGAGGAAACATGGGCGCATTTTCAAATAAACAAGGGCCTGAGTCTGAACAAAATTGGGCACCTCTATGGCTTTGCAGAATGCAGAATTCTATTGAATGCAGAATGTAATCAGATCCTCGAGTAATAAATAAAAGACTATATCAGCTGCAAGTCAGCAACAAATTTGTTTATTACAATTTCTTCAGCAGAGAGATAGATTTACCTATGAGAAAAACAACATAAGTGGCTGTATTTTTCAGTCCAAAAAAATTTAGTCTCAGAATCTCTAAAAAGTTCATAAGCATTGGAAGTTAGGTTGTAGTGTCAACTCTCACTGATGATCATGGATCCCAGAATCTGAGTTTAAAAGGAGTGTCGTGCGTCATTGGTAAATGTGATTTTAATAGATGATTAAGAGAAAAGTACTGTAACATATCTGGGCAAGTGTCTAAACAGACATCTGTTATGCAGTTTTGGACGATGCTTCAGCTAAACCAGCTGAGATAGGTGTGACTGAATATCATGCTGAGCAAACTATTAATTCTTCCAGCATAATTTCTGAGGCAGGTCTAAAGCCAAGCATTAGGGATGGTCACATGTTTTTCTAGGTCAAAGAAGCCAGAAAGTAGGCTGTCATGTAAAAGTTATACAAAGACTTAGGAAATACACTTTGATTATTAACTACATACTCTGGTCTTAATCAGTACAGCTAATGGAGTTCTTGCATATAATTTCAAAGCGATGATGTATGTTGTAAAATTAGATCTCATGGACCTTGGTTTTTCTGCCTTAAAGATGCTATTTTGGTTCAAATCTTGGTGATGCTTTTGTGAGAAAGTGGTTTTATGGTTAAAGGTATTTTCTGGAAAAATACAATGGATATATTGAGATGTTCTTACCAATAAGATTTTATGGGTATACCCGAGATTTGGTTGTATTGGAATACAATGAATGTTGATGGATAAATATACCAGTACTCCATAGTTAAATAAAGGTCTAGATATAAAAGCACCTTCCTTCTCTCCAGCTCACTAGATATGGTATGTCAGTGTTAAGCAATTCTCTTCAGGAAGGAAGAGAAAGGTTGGACTTTTGGATTTCTCATTGTATGAGCTAGATCATTATTAGCTCCATATGCCTGTGCAATGGAGTGGAGGGTACACTTTGCGCAGGCTCCCTGTAGCATGGGTTGAGAGCGGGGAAGGCGAAGAAGACTGCAAAGCTGCTATTCTCCTGCCCTTGCACAGACGAGGGACAGGAGTGGGCAACACAGTTGTACCAGTCACACCATGGGATATAAGCTGCCCTGAGCATAGGCCCGGCACAATTAGCTTCCTCCCCACAGCAACAGAGAGATCAGGAGGACGATTGATTCTGAATCAATCTGCTTCCCGTGCTGTGCTGAAGCAGGACATCTATGTGCTGCCCTGTCTCAAGTCAGATTGCAAAGCGACAACTGAGCCCTAATGGTTTAGCCTATAAAGGCTAAACCGGTGTCAATCTGATTAAACCTGTTTTCATGCTACCTGCCAAATCCAAACATTTCTTGATCTTTGAAAGATCTAATCAACTTGTTTTAGGATTTACTATGTGATTTTTTTTAACAGTAACAGTCTTTATCACACAAAAACACTTTATCTTTTCTTGGCTCCCCTCCCCCCCCATACTGGTATACTTTAAAACCGATCATTTTGTGAATTATTTTCTAACATTATATCTTCCTCTTCAAGACGCCATTTACATTAGTTGGAGAACAGTGCTGCCTACAAAAATGTGAAAATAGGTTTCATTTAATTAATGATCTGGAAACAGGGAGACATTACATAGTAAATGAGGTTTATATATGATAATGTTGGATTTGTCATGTAAAAGATTGCTTCCTTTCAGCTCTCTGAAAGGACTAAATTTTGCTTTTGTACAGCTTGTACAATGCTATTAAAAAGAGAACACTCTATGGAAAGTATAACAATAAATGAAATCTATAATTCTAATGAGCAGAAAGAGATGATGTTGTTTTAATATAAACGTAGATCAGAACTAGAAAAAAGCTTTGAAAACCAAGGGGCTCAATCATGGCTTTCCCACAGGCTCCACATAACTTATGCAATATAAATAGCATGCTGGCTAGTGCAGTCATGCTGGCTAGTGCATTTGGGTGTGGAGCCAAGGTTTCCCCCATTCCTTACCTCCTGCCTGCCCACTTCCATCCACATGTAATGAGGTCCAGCACAGTTTACTTCCACTAAAGAGTGGCCCCTGAAAAGGCTGCTTCCCTCCTCCCACCTCGGCATAGGCAGCTACCACAGTATGGGTAGGTGGTGAGGGTGAGGAAGACAGAGCTTTACACTTCATTACTCCACTGTGCAAGAGTGCAGCACGGGCCCTGGCCTGGCCTAGGAAAGGAAGAGATTGAGGGGAAACAGTCTGAATTATTTCACTGCAAAGTATTGTAGTTTTATCCATTTTCTTTTTATTGTGACAATTAAAAATATGGAAAGCAAATTTTAAAAATTGCTATCTTTATCTCTATGTTTATCTAATCATTGCCAAATTTTGTGATTTTTATCACAAATCTCCTAATATTTTTTTGTTTTTTTTTTCCTTAAAGCCCCAGCTATTGTATGCAAGAGATTGCATTTTCAAGCTCTTCTCTGCAACCAGGAGAGCTAGAAACTTACTTTTTTAAAAAACCGAAGGTGAAATTCTTAGGCAATCTGAGTGCACCGCAAAAGCTCAGAAACCAGAAGCTAAATAAAAATAATATAAAATTTATTTTTAAAAAGGTCTCATAATTTTTAAGTCAATACTGCTCTCTACCTATTTGGGTATTCTGTCTCTCATCACCAAGGTATCTGAGTACATTCCAAAATTTAAAAGAGTTCATGTAAATAGATATTAGTTCTATCTTCCTCCAAGCCTGTAGGCCCTGGACTTTTATTTTGTATGTCCAATATGGTTCCATCTAGTGTCTGAGGACAATGATTGAAACCATATCAGTGTGATCCTGCCACATCTGGAAGGTGGGACAACAGGATTCTATAACTGACTATATCAGCAGCCGTGCAGAGCAGTATGAGTATGGCTTTTGATGCCCAAGAAGAGAGCATGCACCGTGTGCCAGCATTGTCCCTTTTCCTGAACTGAACCCTGATTGTATCTAGATGGAGTTTTAGGTGACCCGTGAGGAATTTCTCAGACAGCTAGAAAGGCTAGATACAGGGTGGTGGTTGGAGAAATTTGTAGCATCAGGTATTGCAATTGGTAGTGTAACTGGACTATGACATGATTAGGAGGGTAGTAGATTTCCTTTCTCAGAAAAGGTATTGATCTCAGTTAGTAGGGGTGCCAGTCCCAGGTGCCCTTGACTCTTTCACTGGTCAGGAATGATGGATCAGACTCATAGGGTATAACTTGGTTTTCCTACAGTACTTCTAGTACTTCCTGTGTGAAGGAAGGTATTTAGAGAATGAGGGTACTGTATTGTTGGATTATTGATCTCTTGTGTTACTCCTGTATTACGAAAGGATGTCTTGGATGCAGGTGATTTCTCTGTGGAGTAGGCTGATAGTTCTTCCCAGTGCGGGTGTTGAGTTCTGGGATTGAGTAGGGGCATTCTGTGTTAACAAAGCAATTTATAGTCTAACGTAGCTCAGTGGGGTATGACTTGGTGGAAAAGAGGTGGGGTTTCTCTACTTCCTCCATGGCCACATACACAGGCAATTCCTGCCAGTCTATTTTTTGATGTACACATAACTCTTTTGTTGCCATTTTCTTCTTATGACAATCTTCAATTCACCAGGCATTTGTTTTCTATTGCATTTTATTTTGAGACATCCCTTGAGCTTTTTTGTCCCTTAGTGAAGGAATCCACACAAATGGGGGTATCTTTGATTACAAAAATAGAGTTTGCAACCAGTAGAGCCACTGTGGATTTACCACTCCTTCATCTTCCTCCAATCAGAGTTTAGAGACAGTAGGTCTGAAGGAATTACAAGACCCTCATGGCGCAGTAAAAGATGCAGAGCAGATAGAGAGGGAGAGCTCCCTCTCCTAGTAGAACCTACCAAAGCATAGGTACCGAGGCTGTGCTCTTTAGAAAGGATTTGCCCTTAGTGGAGGGAAGCGCACTTAGTTCTTTTTTCAATGCATTTATTTTTTCAAGAAGCAGTTTCTAAACCTTAAAACAGAGATGTGGCATTTCATTCCTGTTCTTAACCTACAGAACTATTCCCAGACAAAGAGAGGGTATCTTCCAGCTGTCTAGCTGCCTCCCATATTTGCAAATATATTTCTAGCAGAGAAAAAAAAGAGCAATTAATACAGAACAATGAGGTTATTAAAGCAGACGATCATAGAAAAGGTAAAATGCCTTATCATTAGGAAAGGGTTTTATGTGTGTCAAATTAAAGCTTTGAAGCTCATATTATTAGTGGTTTTGACCTTAACAATTGCCACATCTTTTCTGACGAATGTTGCTATCATGATTTTGAAATTTTTTTAAAGTATCACATTTTTAAAAGATTCTGAGCAAAATGATGTATTCCTTTAACAGATTATTCCAACCATACTTCAAGTAAGAGCTATATTTTTTCACGTTAAGTTCAGGGATCAAATCAAATGCACTTGAAGATTCAGTCAGTCTTGATCTGCCCAGACTATTTATAATGGGTATAGCTTAAAGAGGTTTCTGTTGCCTTGCTAAATATAATTTGGTTTAGTACAAAGAAAATGCATTAATTTAACAGACGTACAGTATTCTGATCAGTATTGTCAGATCAAATTTCCACTTTTGTGTGTGTGTGTGCTACAGAAATATATTTCTTTAACAACTTAAATTATTTATGGTGTGTTAATTTAATTTAAAATAACTTTGCTGTTTGTATACAGCATGCTTCACAGTATAGCTGTGCTATGGTTTGGTCTCCATGAAAAATGGAAATGCATTCTTTATATGGGTTTATTTCATTGGGCTATAATATAGTATTGTTTTATTACTCAATCAAGACAAGGATTTTCTCACTGGTAGAAAGTTCATTTCTTTAATTTTTCTAAACTGTATATCCACCTTTAAAAAAATCTAATCCCCAGCTCACTCTGCAAGCTCATTAACATATACCCATTTCTTTGCAAACTGTCACATATCCAGTTTTCCATCAGACGTTTACTGGAATACTCAGCTTTCCACTCCAGATTTACTGATGTAAATTCATCTATTCACTGCATATTTGCCACCATAAAATGATTTCTCCTCTGCAGAGCTGGTATGTAGCCAGCTCACTGCACACTGGAATTCAATTTCCATTGTCTTCTATCTTGTGTAACTCATTTACAACGAGTACAAGGTGCGTGAAACAAAAAAACAAAAAACCCTTATTATTCTGATCTGTAGCCTTCAACGTCCACTGTGACCTCTTTGGGCCCAATTCACCCATGTGATTTTCAGCTTTATGCCAGTGTAACTCTGGAGTACAATGATATAAAACTGGAATAACAGTGGTGAACTGGGCCCATGTTGTCCAGGTATAAATGACAAGTTGCAAGGCACTGAATAATTAGGTCCTCTGATTCCTGCCCTTTTCTCAGGAGACTCATTGGTACATATTCTGTTCTCATCTATATTCTCTCTAGTTCTCTGCAGACTAGCTAACACATAATCGGATAGGTACTCTCCACAGACTTTCTGATGTCCAACCAGTTTGCCATAGGTTTGCTGATTCATGATTTGTCAGTTCAATTGCTGGTGCATATCCTGTTGTTGACCAAGTTTTTAACACAAATTCATTTTGCAGGAGAGGCTCTGTCACATAACCATTAATTAGGCTTGGAAAAATGGAATAACAACTTATTTTTAATCAATTTTCTTCAACAATACTCTGTGCACTAGCTTTTGAACAGGACTATATGCATGAGAACTTCAAAATTTTGATACCAAGCCATTTGAGTTCTCTCCCTGTGGCCCATAATAGTTTAGCTTCCTGAGGGCTCTAATACCTTGGTCTAATTTCAGTTTTTGGATTTAATGTACGGGTGCTGGGTGGTGTCAGTGGCTTGTGATATACAGGAGGTCAGACTGGATGATCTGGTGATCCCTTCTTAAATTCTATTTATCTGATTCCCACATAATTAAATACATTTTGTAAAAATAAGAAACGTTATATTTTTGCTACCCGACACCTATGGCTAGGCTGATTTGCTTAAACTTTGATAAAATATTATTCTGGCAATGAGATAAGAAGGATTTCCAAACCAAAAGGTGTTATCTTATAGTTAGAAAGCTCAAAAATAAAAGTTGGAGTGGAAGCCAGGAGCCATGCTCCATTATCCTGTTTTCTTCATCCTCAGAGATGATCAGTGGGAAATGGATTTGAATGCTTTAAATTATTTCCCATCATTTACTGGTAATCTACCCAGCAGGTACTGTTTGTACCCTAAGTGCTGATTTTTTTAAAGCATAAGAGGAAGAGCAAAGGAACTTTTTATTCTAAGTCATTCTGTAATTTACACATTTTTGTATCAACCCACTTACTAGTGCCATACATAAGTGTTTCCTCTGAACAGATTTAATTTTTAATTTTCCTGAATCAGTGTTAACCAGGAAAAAGGTAATTGTTGTCAAGAGTATTCAAACTGTCAGAATATCATTCAATCTAAAAGCTGTTAGAATCTGTGCAAAAGTAATTACTGAAACTCTATTCAACTGTAATAATAACCTGCCACTGATGACAGCAATTACTGGGAAAGTGTAATAGAAATCAAAGGCGCATTTTTCTCTGACAAGTACATTTCTAACTAAGGTTTACATTGGTTGAATAGTGTTGACAATGATGATGTGCTGTATCACTCTTAATCACGGTTGGCATGATGTTACAGTTTGAACTGTTCACTGTTAGAGGGAGACTAATTGCGTGTTTCATCTGACACTGTCCATGCTTTCTGTACATAGGAATATATATTAGAGATGAGCAGAGCTCAAGTGTTGTGCTTCATTGCCTAGCTCACATCCTTTTTAAGTGTAGGGTATAAGTACTTTTGTACTTAAAATAGAGGTTTCTAAATAGAGTTGGGATGAACCGAGGTGAGGTCAACTTTTAGTACTTTCAAAACACAGAGCTCTGGATAAGGTATAACATGGGGGCAAAAGTCAGCCCATTTTACACATTCAGGCTAATGAAAGTCATAATCTGGAATGTCTTCATTTCTGATCAAATCAACTTGAGAGGGTGGACCAGCGCTGAGAGGGAACGGGACTCCAAAGCTGTGGTCCTGACGTCATCTTCCAGTGAGAGCTGAGTACCAGTGTTCTCCTGAAGTACAATAAATAAGGGCCAGACCCTCCACTGGTGTAAATTAGCATAATTCCTTTGATTTTGGAGTTACAGTGCTCTATGCTAGCTGAGTATCTGTCCCTAAGTATCTAATTAAGTGAGCTAGAGAGAGAAGGGTCTGAGCAGCCCTATCTCTGTGGCACTCACTCCTTTTTTAATGATCCCATCTCAGAACTACTTGAGGAGCTTCCTCCACAATTTTCTTCCCAATTTGCTATAGCACTGCCTTGTAAAGATGTCCCTTTAGATGTTCCTCGTACAGGTCGGCCCATAAGGCTTCCTGTTCAGAAGGGAAGCTAATAAAAATTGTAGTTTGGGAGAGATCTGAGGGTGGTTGCCCAAAGGGTCAAATATATTGGCCCTGCCCAGTCGTTCCCAAACATGACAAAATGTCACATGGGAAGCTAATTTTAATATGCTCATTTTGCTGATATTGCTGAGACTAAGGCAGTGAAAACTAACTAGAGCAGAACAATGCCAGCGTTAGGGGTTTCATACACAAAAGAGAACAGACGCAGTTCTAGCGCTAAACCAACTGAAAGCATTTTTTGACTGAGATGATGATCAAGTTCTCATGCAAGAAATTAGGTCCATTGACTACATGTGGAAGAAATGAAGACCATGATCAACTGGATAACATTGTGTAGTTAATGATGTTCCTAGTGTGAGAATTTTTTTGTCCTTGATACATGCCTACACCCCATGGGACCATGTTCACTACAGCTAGTGGGATGTTATATACATTATGCACATTATTGCTGCATGACAGAGCCAGAACGCCTTACCCCCGATTCTCAATAAAAACTCATTGTAGACGTGACCCAGGAGGAAAATATATGAAAGCATGAGTAAACAATCCTTTTAATCCACAAAACTGGCCATATCCATTAAAGGCAGCCAAACTACCTACAGAGAATTCATGCCCCATGAGCAGGGATTCCTGAAAGACCCACATCTGCTACCATATTAAAACAAACCCACTGATATATTTGAGCATTCCTGAAATTCCATTTCCTCCTACCGTTTCATTTTTACCAAGAACCCTCTTCAGTGAATGAATGCCCTGCTATAGTGAACAAGCTCTGCACATCCTGGCTTAATTTTAATGATCATCACACCGCTAAAAAAACCCACCAGCTATTTCACCCTCTAATCATAAATGATGTCAGCCCTTCTCCCCAAATTCACAACTGCACCAAAGAAGAGTAAGATTTACATAACTGAAATGTATGGATACTGTATGCTCCACTTTCAATTCACCATGCCTCTGTTAGGGCGCTGCCGCATCTGTCATCCTTACAGATGTGAAACCTGCCCCTAGGAGAGCAAGCTGAATCCCTTTCAAATGCTGACTCTGCCCTGTGGTAACAGAAATGGAACCATCAAAACAAATATCTTTTCCCCCCTCCTTTCCTGGGAAAAGCAGCTGGTCAGGGAACTGTGCACATATGTTAAAACATCAAAAAGGGCAGCTTTAGGCCAACAGTTCTTGGATAAAAAAAGATTAGATGCCAAAGTTAGCAGCTTAGGGGAGAGGGCAAAAGGATTAAAACAGGAGCTGAGAGAGGCTGAGCATCTCAGACAGACAGACAAAGGCAGTACAGGCCCGTCCAAGGAGAACAGTGCATGGGGCCCCCAAGCAATGGCTGCATGCACAGAGCAGTCAGACCAGCTCCATTCCAGCTGACAGCAATGGGCCATGCATGTCCTACAATGGCATTGATAGGCCCCCCATTTCAGGGGACAGGCTGCTTGCTATACAAATAGCAAGGATATTGGCAGGATGCTAAATCATATCTGACAGAGGAAACTGAGCCCTAAATTACATGGATTTCACTCTCTTGCCAAGGTATGTTGTGATGTCCAAATATATAACTGGGTTCAAAAAGAACTAGATAAGTTCATAGAGGATAGATCCATCAATGTCTGTTAGCCAAGATGGTCAGGGACACAACCTATACTTCTGCCTCCCAGAAGCTGGGAGGGGCAGCTGGGGGTGGATCACTCCAAAATTGGCCTGTGCTGTACACTGCCCCTGAAGCTTTGGTACTGGCTACTGTCAGAGCCAGAATACAGGGCTAGATGGACCATTATCTGACCCAGTATGGCAGCTCTTATGTCCTTAACCACCTTTCTCTTCTGCTCATCTTACTCATCACCAGAGCTCCTCTGCCCCACGCTGGGAGGAGCTGGCTCCATCAAGCCATCAGGGTGCTTTTTACTTAGCTTACTTGAAGGTGTCACCTAGAATGGCTCTTCACATCCACCTGGAATGCATTATTAACGAATCCTTGCTCTCTTATAAGTCACTGAAGTCAAAGGTAGCTTTGCCTGGTTAAAGAGTGAGTAAAAGGGGAATTACGATTTAGCCCATTTAAGTCACCCCCCATGGCACTGTGCATTCATATCAGTCTTTAGGAGTAAAACCCATTCCCTGCCCAGAACTGTTTACATTCTAAGGGAGACGAGACTAATAATCACAGGTCAAGACATGGGGCCAAAGCTCAGGGAAGGGAAGACATGGAAATGGCTGATGGGAAGGCTCCCTGGGAGAAGTGTAGTTTTTAGAAAGATTTGAAGACAGAGAGAAGGAAACGCTTCAGCAGCAGAGCTAGTACTTGGTGATCAGGGAACTGGTGGGCAGGACCAATATGTATATGTATCTGCAAATTAATTATGGATGGCAGCATGGGACAGAGGGGCTAGTATCTGTCATCAAGGAATATTGGCTAAGTAGTTATAAACCACATTTCTAGTTACAAAGAGACATTTAATGGGTCCTAGTTCTTCCATCATTGTCCCCTGAATCCCTGCCTACCTGTATCTTCTCCTTGTTTCCTAGACTTCTCCAGGATGAGTTGCCTTGGGCTGTGTTTCAATGCACACACACACATACACATACATACACGTGTAGCATCAGAACAAAGGAGGAGAGACAAGTAGATGGAGGTGGGATCTTTGCAACATCTTTTTGAGTGACGATAGAAATTTGGCATATAGACTTTCATTAGTTGACTGTGGAGGTGACACAGCGACTTGCACCTCAAATGTCTCAAATAAACATCTGTCTTTGAGGTCCTGGCTCTCTCACAAAGCAATCAAGTACACCTCCAGGCCCCCTCTTTGTTCTGTATTTAAATGATCAACTATACAGGCAAGCCACAAACTCGCCATTCGAACTCAAAAGTCACATGGCCCCCAAGCTAAATGTCTGGTATTAAGAAAAAGGAAATGATGTTCTTTATGAAGGGCAGTTTGTTTATCAGAGGTAGCAAGCAAGAATGGGCCAGTGGTTAGGGAGCCAGCCTGGGACTTGGAAGAACTGGTCTGCTACAGACTCTGTGCATGACCTTGGGCAAGTCACTTTGTGCCGCAGTTCCTCAGCTGTAAAATGGGGGTAGTGTTTTCTCTACGTCATTGTGGGGGTTGTGTATATGTAAAAACTGTGAGGTACTCAGACACTATGGTACTGGAAGCTGTGTAAGTATGATAGATAATAGGAATAAAGGGATGATTAACCAACTCAAACTCCTATTATGCTGACTTGCAGACTTTGTGGCTTTCTCCTAGGGGACTATATGATCATGATGGTTTCCTTTGACCTGAGCAGGCAGATAGGCTGTTTTGGCATTCAGACCTAAATCCCCTGCATCCTCACTAGTTTTGTTCTGGGTTTCCTTCTGGATCCCCACACCAGTCATGACATCTCTGGATAAGGCAGATAGTACTGTAGCTCCAGCACTTGTTGTCTCATTAGAGGTGTGTTTAGCTAGCTGGTGAGGGACATTTTCAAAAGCAACTACGTGACTCAGCAGGCCTATTGAAAGTCAGTGGGACTTCTACTGAGGTATGTGGGCCCAGATCCTCATAGGCATTTAGGCATACAATTTCCACTGATTTCAATGGGAGTTAGGTGCCTAAATACCTTTGAGGATTTGGGTCTGTTTTTGAAAATGTTACTCAGAATGTAGGGTGCTAGGTCCTCTCACTTGCAATGATCTGCCCTTGAAACAGGCGCAAAAACAAGAAAGAGCTCGGACTGCATTTCTGCTTGAGGTGTCCAGTGGAGACTCTGCCGAGCATTGTGAGCCTCTGCACATTAGCCTGAGAGAAACCCTGGCACTTGTTCTCCACCAAACCGCTGACCGTGTGACACACACACACTCTCAAGGGGATGTGCTAGATTATTTTAGCAGCCTGTGCCTGTTGCACCACTCTGCCAGCCATGGCCTTCCTGCCACATGGGTGACTATGTATCTAACAGCAGCTTCTCAAGAATGCAGCTCTAAGTGGTCCTATGGGTGGGAAGCACCTGGTAGAGCTGCACTTTTTATCAACTGGGGCCCTGCTCATAGACTCATAGACTCATAAACTATAAGGTCAGAAGGGACCATTATGATCATCTGGTCTGACCCCCTGCATGCTGCAGGCCACAAAACCGTCCCTACCCCTTCCCTTGACTCTGCTGTTGAAGTCCCCAAACCCTGTGTTTTATTGACTTCAATTGGCAGAGAACCCTCCTGCTAGCGATCCCTGCCCCATGCTGCGGAGGAAGGCGAAAAACCTCCAGGGCCTCAGCCAATCTACCCTGGAGGAAAATTCCTTCCCGACCCCAAATATGGCGATCAGTAAATCCCCGAGCACGTAGGCAAGAGTCTCCAGCCTGACCCTTGTTAGCCATTATACTATTTACCTGCCATTGCTCGGTATTCCTTGGCTAATATGTTTTTCCATTAAACCATTCCCTCCATAAACTTATCTAACTTAATCTTAAAACCAGACAGGTCCCTTGCCCCCACTGTTTCCCTCGGAAGGCCGTTCCAATATTTCACCCCTCTAACTGTCAGAAACCTTCGTCTAATTTCAAGCCTAAACTTCCCCACGGCCAGTTTATATCCATTCGTTCTCGTGTCCACATTAGTACTAAGCTGGAATAATTCCTCTCCCTCCCTTGTATTTATCCCTCTGATATATTTAAAGAGAGCAATCATATCCCCCCTCAGCCTTCGTTTTGTCAGACTAAATAACCCGAGCTCCTCTAGTCTCCTTTCATACGACAGGTTTTCCATTCCTCTGATCATCCTAGTGGCCCTTCTCTGCACCCGTTCCAGTTTGAGTTCATCTTTTTTAAACATGGGAGACCAGAACTGCACACAGTACTCCAAATGAGGTCTCACCAGCACCTTATACAATGGAAGCAGCACCTCCTTATCCCTACTAGATATACCTCGCCTAATGCATCCCAAGACCGCATTGGCTTTTTTTCACCGCCACGTCACATTGTCGACTCATAGTCATCCTGCGGTCTACAAGGACCCCTAGGTCCTCCTCCTCTTCTGTTACTTCTAACCAATGCGTCCCCAGCTTGTAACTAAAATTGTTGTTAGTCATCCCTAAATGCATCACCTTACACTTTTCACTATTAAATTTCATCCTATTTCTGATACTCCAATTCATAAACTCGTTCAAGTCTCCCTGCAGAATATCCCTATCCTCCTCCGAATTGGCAACGCCTCCCACCTTCGTATCATCCGCAAACTTTATCAGTCCACTCCTGCAATCGGTTCCGAGGTCAGTTATAAATAAATTAAATAAAATGGGTCCCAAAACTGAACCTTGAGGAACTCCACTGGTAACCTCCCTCCAACCTGACAGTTCACCCTTCAATATGACCCGCTGCATTCTCCCCATTAACCAATTCCTTATCCACCTCTGGATTTTCATGTCGATCCCCATCTTTTCCAGTTTAACCAATAATTCCTCATGGGGTACAGTATCAAACGCTTTACTGAAATCCAGGTATATTAGGTCCACCGCATTTCCCTTATCTAATAAGTCCGTTACTTTCTCGAAGAAGGAGATCAGATTCGTTTGGCACGATCTGCCCTTCGTAAAACCATGTTGTAATTTATCGCAATTGCCATTAACCTCAAGGTCCTCAACTACTTTCTCTTTCAGAATTTTCTCCAGCACCTTGCACACTACAGATGTTAAACTAACAGGCCTATAGTTACCCGGATCACTTTTTTTCCCTTTCTTGAAAATAGGAACCACATTAGCTATTCTCCAGTCTAACGGAACCACCCCTGAGTTTACAGATTCATTAAATATTATTGCTAATGGGCCTGCTATTTCCCGCGCCAATTCCTTCAATATTCTCGGATGAAGGTCGTCCGGTCCGCCCGACTTAGCCCCATTAAGGTGTTCAAGTTTCGTTTCTACCTCGGATATGGTAATCCCCCATCCTGTATGCCCCTCTGTCATGGTGCTAGTATCCCTAATACCTTCATTGGCCTCATTAAACACCGATGCAAAATATTTGTTGAGATATTGTGCCATGCCTAGATTATCTTTAATCTCCTCTCCGGCGACAGTCTTCAGCGGTCCCACTTCTTCTTTCTTTGCTTTCTTCCTATTTATATGGCTGTAAAACCTCTTACTATTGCTTTTAATTCCCCTCGCAAGGTCCAACTCTACACGGCTTTTGGCCTTTCTCACTCTATCTCTACATGCTCTGACTTCACTAAGGTAAGTTTCCTTACTGATCCCTCCCCTCTTCCACTCTTTGTACGCTTTCTGTTTTTTCCTAATCGCCCCTTTGAGTCGGTCGCTCATCCAGCTCGGTCTAAATCTCTTGCTTAGTAATCTTTTTCCCTTTTTTGGGATACAGACCTCTGACAGCTCATGCAGCTTTAACTTAAAGTAATCCCAGGCATTATCTGCCTTAAGATTCATTAATACGTTTGCCCAATCCACTTCCCTTACCAGTCCCCTTAATCTGTTAAAATTAGCCTTTTTAAAATTATAAACCCTAGTCTTTGATTTAATTCTGTTACTCCTTCCATTTAGTTTAAACCGGATTAGCTCATGATCACTGGAGCCCAAGTTGTCCCCTACTACCACTTCCTCAACGAGGTCCTCATTACTCACCAAAATCAAATCCAAAACGGCCTCCCCCCTCATCGGTTCAGCTACCACTTGATGAAGGAATTGGTCAGCAAGCACATCTAGGAACATCTGAGCCCTATTATTGCTACTAGCGTTTGTTCCCCAATCTATATCCGGGAAGTTAAAGTCCCCCATAATTACACAGTTCCTATTAGTATTTACTTCTCTAAACACATTAAATAGTTCTTTATCCATATCATGGGTCGATCCCGGTTGTCTATAGCACACCCCAAGCACTATCCCAGGGGAGGCTCTAGTAGTTCTTTTACCCAGTGTGAGTATTGCCCAGACGGACTCTGTGTTATCAATTCCATCAACTATTATTTCTTTACAGTTTATCTCACTATTGACATACAATGCCACCCCCCCACCTTTACCTTTGTTCCGGTCTTTCCTAAACAGCGCATACCCCTCCATACCTGTATTCCAGTCGTGACTGCCGTTCCATCACGTTTCAGTTATTCCTACGATATCCAGTTTCAATTCTCGGACCAAGAGCTCCAATTCCTCCATTTTGTTACCTAGGCTTCTCGCATTGGTGTATAAACACCCTAATGTATGTTGTTTAGCCTGTCTCCCATTAGTAACGCTATATGTTACAGGCCTCTTTGTGTTCGTCCCCCCTATTCTTATGTCCAATCTCATCTCCCTGGCTATATCGTCTCTTATCTCATCACTCGCCTTTTCAATGTTGGAATCTGGCGTGGAGATTAACTGTACATCTCCCAACCGTCTCCCCAAACTTCCTAGTTTAAAGCTCTTTTGATAAGATGAGCCAGCCTCCCTCCCAGAAGTCTATTTCCTTCCCTACTCAGGTGAAGTCCATCCCGCGAGAACAGCTGTCTGTCCCCGAAAGCCTCCCAGTGGCCATACATCCCAAAGCCCTCCTTATAGCACCACTCCCTTAGCCAACTATTTATTCTCACAATCCTATCAGCCCTTTGCTTCCCTTCCCTAGGAACAGGCAGAATCCCACTAAAGATAATCTGAGCCTCTATCTCCTTGAGCGTCTTCCCCAGCCTGGCATAATCTCCCTTGATTCTCTCTAACGAGAACCTAGCTGTATCATTCGTTCCTACATGTAGGATTATCAAGGGGTTCTTACCTGCTCCTTTTAGGATCCTTTTCAACCGCAGGTCCACATCGTGTATCTTTGCGCCCGGTAGACAGCACACCCTTCTGTTCTCCGGGTCCGCCCTGGTCACAGGCCTGTCCAATCTCCTCAGTAAAGAGTCTCCAATTACATACACCTGCCGTCGCCTGGCAACAGTGCGATCTAGTAATCTAGTCTCTGATCCCTCTAGTCCTGACCTGTGTCTGTTCCTATCTTCTCTTATGCTCCCCCTTGTGCCTTCCTCTATCCTCTGGGGGCCCAGGTTTTGTGCTGTCTCCATCAACACCTCCCCTCTCTCTATTGGACTAGCTGCTCTTCTCTTCTTCCTCACCCTCTCACCTTCAGTCACCACCTGCTGCCCGTCCACCTCATTATCCAAACACCCAAACCTATTCCTGCTCTGACACTGAGGCTCGCAGGTGTGCATACATGCACACACACAAGTGCAAGGCTAGCAGAAAGGTGAGAACCCTGTTCGCTGTCTAGGTTTGCTCACCATGCTTGGTTGTCTCCTTAGCATGAAGCATATTTTGACCCTTTTATTATGATCAAGGGTAATCTCCATTTACTATCCCATAATATCTTTCCTAGATGGCGACTCTCCCTTGGTCTTGCAGGGGGTAGCATTTAACAGTCTAACAGGTCTTCACCACCTCTGCCTCCTCTGATCCCATTTCTAGCTTCTTAGCTATTTATATTCTGCAGTATGCTATGCATCTTGTGTTTTCTTCCCCTCCCCGCCCCCTTAGCTTTCCCTTGAATTGTTGATAATAGCACCAGGCCTGCGAGATCTCCTCTGACAACAGAGATGTAATCATCATTGGACAGTCCTAATCGGATGCTCTCACAATCTTTGTAATGCCACCCCTCTCCCCCAGCCCCCAAACAATAATAAATAATAAAATAATAATAATAATTCCATGATGACCAACTGAAAAGCAAAGAGAGGAGTGGAGAGTTTAAAGTCTGTTTCAATGGAGGTAGAGTTCAATTGCATTCTAAGCATCCAAAAGAATAAATGACAACAGGCAGTGTGTTCTGCATGGCTGGGAAGAGCATTGCTGCCTTAAAATATCTTCCAAAGGCAGGTTTCCTTAACTGGATTTACCCAGGAGGGGGGCTCTCCCTTTGGTATGCTGAACTTCAAGCTGTCAAGAGTAATGTATAACATCTCTGTTATATTTCATAAAAATAATCCCAAATATATTTAAAGCCATAGTCAGCCTACATTACTTTCAGTGGTATTTGAAAAATCTTCTATCATATCCCAAATGCTAATGCAAAGACAATAGGAAAGTATTAGGTTGAATTCTACCCACAATTATATCTTATGCAACCTCAGTGGGGTGGAAGGGATAGAAGCAAGGGTAATTTTGTCTTAGCAATAAAGAAGCAGGGTATGCAGAGTGCCCACTCCAGAAACCTCTATATCGTGCAGCACACTGGATGATTTCACACTATTGACTATGGAAACTGTCTTCAGAGAAAGCAACTTCCACATATAATCTCTGTGACTGGTCTACAGGATCCCACCTCTCAGATGTAGCCCCATTTAACAGTTTGATCCAAACCCCTTTAAAGTCAGAGGAAAGACATCCACTAACTCACTGGGTTTTGGATTGGCCCCTAACTGCAAATTCATCCGGGGTATCAATTCATTGATGTCAGTGGAATTACATGAGTTTAGCTCTTGGTGTTCTATGCCTTAACTTTCACCTGTGAGAATACACCGTTATTTTGTCCAGGCAATTCTCATTTATCACAGGCTTAGCCAGGAATCTCATCACTGATCCTCCACTGCCCATGGCCTATAGGGAGTACAGTCTAGACCCACTGTGGGCATTAGGGGGTACTCTATCAACTAGAATAACGTCATGGCTATCACATATTAGGCACATATCTAGTGGTCATCACCAGGATGGATGTAGATGCTGGAAGAGGTGCCTTTTTTCTATATCATGTAACATTTAAACGTTATCGGACATCCAAGCTGAAGAAATCATAAACTCACAAAAAGAGCCATAATTCATAGAAAGTTTATTTTTCACCAAAATTGGCAGAAAGTTTCTATACAATTGATAATGTAACTATGTACTCAAAATAGTACTGTTTTGGAAAGTTTGGGAAACGGTTAGGACTAAGTTATATATTTTATGCATTTTCCCATACTTTTTTTGCCTTTGGTTAAAGCAAAAGTCTGTAATCACATGACAATAGGAGCTTGTTTGTACCACATAATATATCAAAATATGTCATTATTTGCAGAATGGATTGATTTGAGAAAAGTTTTTCTGTCAGCTATTCTTATGAAGTTATGCAGGTAAGACCCCAACTGCCTAATTATAAAACTCATCTTTTTGATGTTATCTGCTTGGCCAGAGACATAAGTCGAAAGCATACATGGTACAACTGCAATCATCTTCTTACTATCACTAAATACATTGACAATACATGTAAACTGCTTATATAACTCTTAGTAGAAGGACTGTGGAATGTCTTGTATGAATACATCATTTGAATAACAAAAGTACAACCATGTACTCTTATGTAATCTCTACATATAACTATAAGCTACTCAGTATCTAATGCAACACCCCTTCTAGCTATATTTACTCATAAAATAATCCCAGTAATTTGCAGATAGTTGAAACACTTCTATTCCCCCTTCGAATCTGTCTGATGTGATTGATATTCTCTTGCTACACTCATCACTGTCACAGTTGCATGCATCACAGCACACCAAATCTTCCCTGTGGCATGTGCATGTCCTTGTTGCACAGGTATGCTCACAGCCACAATGCACAAAGGTGAGGGTGGCTTCTGGAGCAGGTGGCAGCACTATCATTTTAGGAACAAGATGTCCCGTGCTAACTATCACCCATCCATTGTTGATGGGAACACTTGAAGATACTGAATTGTGCGATTCCATGTGTATGACTGATAGTGATCACATTTCAGATGCTGCCTGAAGGAGGCAATTGTTGGTGGCAGTTTCTCACTTGTTTTGTTCTTCTTAGCAAACAATGCGTAGTGCATACATATTATGCAGAGATGCTTGCTTCTTATCACAGCACAGTCAAGATACCAATGAGATGTAGGCTGCTGCCATTGAAAAAGCTGTAGTGGGGTTGGACTGCAGTTTCCTACCTTCAAATCTTGCTAGTGATACTGAGCAAGGACTACTTAATTCAGCTACTGCTGGGTTCCTCATTAACTCTCTGTTTAGGTCAGGTCTGTCCATGCCATGAAATCAAAGTAATGGTCCTAATTTATGAAGTCATCAACAGGACAAGAGGTAACTACCTCCCAGAATGTTGTATCATCTTTGATGTGTGACCCTGCCTCAATGTCTCTCTTTGCCCTCAAAACTGCTCACACAGTAGGTAATGGGAGCAGGCTTATAAATGACAGCATGCAGTTTGGTTGCTGATGACACACCACAGCTGATATTTCATGCTAGTTTTTGGGATGGGAAGAAATTAGTTTTCTTTTGCACAAAGTTGTGGGGGAAATGAGCAGTATTCACATAGAACGTATTTCATTAGCCTTGTCTTGAGCTGACGAACACACAGCTCCAAAACCCAATAATCCAAGCTCCGTGAGACTTTCACTTTGGTTCTACAAAGTGGTGCCACTATGAGCAAGACATGGAATGCCAACAGGTGCAAGTGACATACAAAGAATACACTGGCATTTTTGTTTAAAGGTAAATGTTCAAAGTGCTCTAAAGTTCATAGACAAGTCAGATTTTCTTGGAAATTTATATGTTAGGAGAAGGCCTTGGATATCATTTGTGGTGCAATTTTGGGGTCATGGTCAAGGAGCCCCTGAGATACAGCTCCCTTCCCCTTCCAGCAAATGACCTGTGTTTAATTTTAAAGTAGTCACAAATGCAGAGCCAGATTGGCTTGAACACTGGTATGCCAGATGAAGACCCAGAATCGCATCTGAGGTACAGGTGTGGGGTCTTTGGTGACTAGACCCTCCCCTTTCCTCTGATCTGCTTTCACAATGGAGAAAACTACCCAGGGCACTTCAGCAGAGTTTTAGGTGAAGGTACAGACAGCATTGATGCAGCAGGCATGTGGTGCTGAACGGGGGGGAGTGAATGGAGAAGGAGTGAGCTCAGTACATGACACAGGCCCACAAAACTGCATTCACGAGAACTAAGAATGGGAATACTCAGTCCACACTATGGGCACACAAATCCAGATCCACAAAGGGACTTTGAAGTTTGGCAGATCAAAGTGGTGCCTAAAAATAGGGCTTAGGCACCACTGTGATCCACCAAACCCCTGCTCAATTGCCACCCAACCCCAGTAGGCACCTAAACTTGCTGGCACCTAAGTTTTTGCTCTAAAAGTTCACTAGGTGCCTATGTTTCTGCATCTAAGCATGTGTACTGCTACCTGACTCTAGGGAGGTCAGATTCACAGACTGACATTTGGGTCATGAAATGTCCACATTCTCCTTCACGATGACCAAAAAACAGAATGCAGAACAGCCTTTATTGCCAAAACACTGAAGAGATATAACATAGACATCACTGCTCTCAGTGAAGCCAGACTCACTGATGAGTCCCTCCTTGAGGATGTGGGAAAAGCTACACATACTAGTGGACTGGCAAGGCCAAGGATGAGCTGAGACAGTAGGAGGTAGGGTTCTCCATACGGTCTGACATTGCCAGCAAGCTGGACTCGCTCCCCCCAGGAGTCAATGATCAACTTACAGTGCTCCACATAATCTTGTCCATAGACCAGTATGCCACCATACTCAGAGCCTATGCACAGAAAATGACTCATGCAGTCGAGGTCAAGGAGGCATTTTATGAAGATCTCAGCAGGGACGTCAGAGGGGAGCCACACCAGGACAAACTCATTCTCCTTGGAGACTTTATTGCTCTTTTCAGATTGTGGCATGTGGAGCTGGGTGCTAGGTGATCATGGCATTAGAAGGTCAAACTCCAACAGCTAACTACTTCTCTCTTCCAACAGGTCAACAAATATAAGACAACATGGATGCATCCTAGGTCAAAACAGTAGCACATGTTGGACAATGTAATTGTACAGTCTAGAGCAGTGCTTCTCAAAGTCGGTCCGACGCTTGTTCAGGGAAAGCCCCTGGCGGTCCGGGCCAGTTTGTTTACCTGCCGCGTCTGCGGGTTCAGCCGATCAGGGCTCCCACTGGCTGCAGTTCGCCACTCCAGGCCAATGGGGGCTACAGGAAGCGGCGGCCAGCACATCCCTCGGCCTGCGCCACTTCCCGCAGCCCCCATTGGCCTGAAGCGGCAAACCACGGCCAGTGGGAGCCGCGATCGGCTGAACCCGCAGACGCAGTAGGTAAACAAACCGGCCCGGACCGCCAGGGGCTTTTCCTGAACAAGCGGCAGCCTGACTTTGAAAAGCACTGGTCTAGAGATATTAAAGATGTGCATGAGGCACCAAATGCTGGTCTTACAGCTTGTGAGAAGCTTGTAAGGTAGCTCGATGAGAATGATCCTGAGATAGACCAGCTACTGGAGACCATGCACATCACACACAAGTCCTACATCTTGGACAAGAAAACAGCAAAGAAGGAGGCCGGGTACCATTAGGCCAAACATACACTACAAATCTGATTAAGGCTAATGAAGAACCACTGATGGGAGCAGAAGGCTGCAGGACTGCAGGAAGCAGCTGACGAGCATGACATTAAAGCATTATGAAGGTGCTGTGTTTGACCCCAAATACAGTGCTACAGTCTGTCTTTACAGCAGATGGTAACTGGCTGCTTACAAAGGCAATATTCTCTCTCGCTGGGTAGAGCACTTTGATAGTCTCCTGAACTGTCAATCCACTATATCCGACAAAGCCATTGACTCACTCCCACAGCATCCTGTCCTGGAGCAGCTGTCTGTGGATCCTTCTTTAAACAAAAGAAACATCAAGCAGCTAACCACAGGCAAATCTCCAGGCCTGATGGAATTCCACCTGAGAGTACAAATCTGGAGGTGTCCCCCGCACAGAAATCTCACCAGCCTTTTCAAGACTATATGGAAACAGTGTACTGTGCCCCAGGTGTATAAGGATACTTTCATAGTTCATCTATACAAAATGAAGGGAAGCATATCAAGCTGTGACACATATTGCAGAATTTCACTGCTATTTATAGTAGGAAAGATCCTTGCCTGGATTGTCCTCAACAGGCTCGTCACTCACCTAGTGGACTCAATGTATCCAGAGTGGCTTTTGTGCTGTCTGTGGCACCACGGACATGATTTTTACAGCCTGGCAAATATAAGAGAAGGCTCATGAATAGAACAAGGACTTGTACATGGTATTTGTTAACCTGACCAAGGCTTTCAATGCGGTAAATTGCAAAGGCCTATGGGAACTCTTTCATAAATTTGGCTGCCAGGAGAAGATGATTGCTGTCATCTGCTTATTTCATGATAGCATGATGGACAGGGTGATGCATCAGAAGCCTTCCCTGTCACCAGTGGCACCAAACAAGGTTGCGTAATGGCTCCAGTCCTTTTTGCCATTGTTTTTTCAGCCATGCTCTTGTTTGCATTCCAGGACTTTGACAGAGGTGTGCAAAGTAGAATGTTGCTATCTGGTTGCTGTCATGATGAAATGCTCACACTTGGTGAATTTGCTATTACGGTCAAGGCTGAGCATGCACTCCTCACTCAGGAAAAACTACCATCCCAGGAGTGAAGAACAGGGCCATATTTATCACTGTTTATTGCCATTTGCTTATGTGGGCCCAGAACCTTAGCTGGTGTAAATTGGGGTAGCTTTGTTGACTTCAGTAAAGCTATACCATTTTACATCAGCTGAGGATCTGCCCAAAATTCTGAAGTAGCAGAGATTCATATTTAGAAGTTTTCTTTAGAGGTTTCATTGGTTTGATGCTAGAGACTGAAGAGGACTAAGAGGAAAAAGAATTACATTGATTGACATACCTTTTGTACATATGATTAGGCTTCCAGTGATGGAGCATAAACTATATATCGTGTAAATTAGATACGATGCTGTTATGCTATAGCTCAAGCAATATCAACAACACATTTTCTCCTCTTAAACTTTTCACTTATTCTGTTGATCTAGGCAGCCTAGAGCTTTAGTTTATCTTTTCCTGGAATAACTCCATCACTGATTTCTTTGCTTTTATACTAACTTTACATTTGAAAACATTAAGAAGTAGCAGAACTTGGCTTATAAATGCATCATTGCCATTTTTTCCTGGTGTGACCATCTCAAATGAACAATCATACAGAAAATGGTATATAAAGGCCAGTTATGAGATTTCAGTGTGTGGCAGTAAGGACAACATCTGCCTTGCATATTTGTACTTGCCTACATAATCATGCATAGCTTTCTATTGCTCCAGGAGTTGCTCAAGCATATAATAGAGTTCCAATGAGTTCAAACCTCCTGTTTTAGATGATGTTTTAGTGAGTTGTTCTGTCACAGTGTGGATGAGATTTTTTGAGCTTAATCAGACTGAGGAAAGCATAGAGGTTATAAGTGAGTATGAAGCAAATTATTTCCCTAAACTGTAAGTGCTGAGCATATTATCGTATCACAATTAGTATTCTATAAGAAGTAAAAATAAGACCTGAGATAAAAGCAGGTAAGGAACTGGTTAAAAGGGAGACTACAACAGACATGTTGAAAGATGAACTGTCAGGCGTGGGGGAGGTTACTAGTGGAGTTCCTCAGGGATCAGTCTTAATCTTAGTTAATGACCTTGGCACAAAAAGTGGGAGTGTGCTAATAGCATTTGCAGATGACATAAAGTTGGGAGGTATTACTAAGATGTAGGAGGATCGGAATATCACACAAGAAGATTTGGACAACCTTGGAAACAAGTAATAGAAATGGGATGAAATTTAATAGTGAAAGTCATTCACTTAGGGACTATCAACAAGAATTTTTGCTATAAGCTCTGGAATATATCAGTTGGAAGCAACAGAGGAGGAGAAAGACCTGGGTGTATTGGTCAATCACGGGATGGTTTGAGCCACCAGTGTGAAAAAAGCTAATGCAGTTCTAGTATGCTTCAGGGGAGGTATTTTCAGTAGCGATACGGAAGTGTCATTACTGTTATACAAGGCACTGGTGAGACCTCATCTAGAATACTGTGTGCAATTTGGTTTTCCCACGTTGAAGAAAGATTAATTGAAACTGGAACAGGTGCAGAGAAGAGCTACTAGATTGATTATAAGGAATGGAGAACCTACCTTATTACAGGGAGACGTAAGGAGCATGGCTTGTTTAGCTTAACAAATGAAGGCTGAGGGGAGATATGATTGGTCTCTATAAATACATCAGAGGGATAAATTCCAGGGATGCAGAGGAGTTATTTAGGTTAAGGGCCAATGTTGGCAAAAAACAAATGGATATAAATTGGCCATCAACACGTTTAGGCTTGAAATTAAATGAATGTTTCTCACCATCAGAGGCGTGAAGTTCTGGAAAAGCCTGCTGGGGGCAAAAAGTCTATCTTGTTTCAAGACTGAACTTGATAAGTTGAAAGTGGGGATGACATGATGAAATTGCCTACCTTGGAATATGGCCCATCTGCAATTGCTATCAGCAAATATCTCCAGTGGCCAGAGATGGGCCACTAGATGGGGAAAGCTATGAGTTACTACAGCAAATTCTTTCCCAGGTGTCTGGCTGGTGGGTCTCACCCACCTGCTCAGAATCTAACTGATCACCATATTTGGGATCAGGAAGGAATGTTCCCCCAGGTCACATAGGCAGAGACTTTGGGGGGTTTTCAGCTTCTTCCACAGCATGGGGCACAGGACACTTCCTGGTTTGAACTAGAGTAAATGGTGGATTCTCCGTAACTTGAAGTCTTGAAATCAACATTTGACAACTTCAGTATCTCATCCAGAGGTCATGGGCCCACTGTTACAGGAGTGGGTGAGTGAAGTTCTGTGGCTTGTCATGTGCAGGAGAGCAAACTAGATCAGTGGTTCCCAAACTTGTTCCGCCGCTTGTGCGGGGAAAGCCCGTCGGGCCGGGCCAGTTTGTTTACCTGCCGCGTCCGCAGGTTCGGCCGGTCGCGGCTCCCAGTGGCCGCGGTTCGCTGCTCCAGGCCAATGGGAGCTGCTGGAAGCGGCGGCCAGTACGTCCCTCGGCCCGCACCGCTTCCAGCAGCTCCCATTGGCCTGGAGCAGCGAACCGCGGCCACTGGGAGCCGCGACCGGCTGAACCTGCGGACGCGACAGGTAAACAAACTGGCCCGGCCCGACGGGCTTTCCCTGCACAAGCGGCGGAACAATTTTGGGAACCACTGGACTAGGTGATCATGATGATCTCTTCTGGCCTTGAAGTCGATGAGTCTACAAGGTCAGTAGGTGTCTTACACCCTGAAGTAAAACTCAATGTCATTGGTCTGTAATTTCCAGGATCACTCTGAATACATTTCTTAAAGATAAAGACACTTACTACCCTTCAGTCCTCCACTAGAGTAGCCGATTTTAGTGAGACTGCATATTTTTTTTGTCAGCAGCTCAGCTATTTCATTCTTAAATTTCTTTACAACACTTGGATGAATATTCTCATGTCCCAGTAACTAGCAGCTTCCAGCACCTCCATATAAGTTACAGTACCTCCTCTCATGACATGTCAGTCTCTCCAAGCTGGAAAGCCCATGTGGAAAACAAAACAAAACAAACAAACCTCTGAAATGGAAATTGCTAAATTTCCCCCAGCTGAGTCAAGGGTCATTTTTTTTTCACACCATAAAACGCAAAACCATCTATTTAGTTAGAAAACTAGGTTTTTATTGCTTTCAGAGTAATTTCCATAAAGGCTAAACCATAATAATCAGTGAATCAGTGAGATAACCCCAACTGTTTGAGTGCCATTAGGCACAGGAAGCTAAATTCAGAGATTCAACATTTACAGTTGTTGCTACTTCTTGAAACGATTTCACTGCCATCATCCTCTGATATTTTGGTTGATTAATTCTCTAATTTTTGCAATGTGAAGCATTTTATGTGTGGATTGTTAAATTAAATGAATAGTTTAATGAAACTGGTTGGAGCTAATCAATTGATTCAAATTGGAGGGAGGCTGTGTATTTAAGCCACAGCACTAATGATAGGCTCAGAGCTACAGCTGCTACACCTCTGAAACAACAGAATTCAGGAACAGCCACTTCATGAGCAACTTGGACATAGATAGCACAGCTTTGTAGATAGGAATGGACTGGCCCTCAGCAGATATTGTTGTCAGCAATCAGCCAGAACTATATAGACTCTAACAAGGGACCAAATTCTACCCAGTCCCTGCTTCATTGAGTAGGTGGGGGGGGGCACAAGGAGCCTGTGCAGGGGGTTGCCAGAATTTCCATTTGCATGCAATGCCTGCTTCTTCTCAGTAGTGCCTCAGAGGGGGAATGGAGACAGAGGGGGCAGAGGAGCTGAGTGAGGGCAACTCTATGGCCTCTTTCCCAACCCTGCACACTAGCCAGTACGTAAGGGTGAATATGCTGCACTCTCTTTATGAGTGGTGTACACTGTCTGGCAGCTGCCAGGAGGAATTCTTGTTGAGTCAGCTAGAATTTCTCATGAGCACTCCAGCTGCAGAGTACACTCGCCACTATGTCTAATGGTGTCTAGGACACAATCTACCTCAAAAGTTACTAGTGTAATGAGAAACGTTGGCTGTCATATTCCTGTGCAAACGGGAAGTGGAATTAATCTGTCATTTTAAAACATGTACATTCCTTAACATTTGGTTTCATGTCATAAGCCAAATAGTACTAACAGTTTTGAAGCAAAACTCCCCGTTGGTTTCAATAGGGAGTACTGCTTCATAGTCAATCGCGCAATATGCCCCTTATCCTCTTTAAATGCCCCATTAGCCTTTTTAAATGCAGCTTGGGTTGAAAGCTACATCTGAAGGAGATGAGACCCAATCTTACTCCCATTGAAATTATTAAGAATTTGCCATCTCATTCTCCTGCTGGTTTTCAGTTTAAAAAACAAAAAAAGAAGTTCGGCACCCTTAATGCCAGGGACTACCTCTGTCAACTTTTTTAGCTATCTTTACTCAGAAAGGCACTTTAAGCTAATCCTTTAATCTAAAGCTACATTGTGAACCCTTGCACTAGTGAAGACAGTAGGTTTGTTTGTGTGAGTTACTGCCCACCAGCATGTGTAAGGGTTTCTCGATTGCACTTTTAAATTCTTTAAGATAGGTTAAGCAGTTTAGGTGGCTTATTACTA
The DNA here is from genome assembly GCF_011386835.1 of Chrysemys picta bellii. Classification (NCBI taxonomy): domain Eukaryota; kingdom Metazoa; phylum Chordata; order Testudines; family Emydidae; genus Chrysemys; species Chrysemys picta. Next base: position 76,964,318 of record NC_088799.1, read on the forward strand.
GAAGCCTTAAATGCTAAGCTATTTAAAATCTTACGGCTGCCATGAAACAACCCATAGACTACAAGAGGCTTACGTGTTTTAAGCCTTTTTTAACTTTTTAGGACAACTCAGTGGTGACCTTAATAAATGTAAAAGCTAAGGGTGCTCATTCCTTAAAGCTGCCATTATGACATTTTAAGAATTTGTGTCAGTTTAGGCTATTTTAATCCTTTAAATCAAATTAGAAGTGACTTCAGGTCCTGAGCTGCTTTAAACCATTAGCATGATCAAGACTACCCAGCACTTAAGTCTGCCACTAGCCCACTTCTTTAAAGATCAAGGCTGACATTTTCAAAGGAGCTTTAGTGAGTTAAACACTCAGAGCCCTTTGGAATCCCAAGGGAGTTGGACACCTTTGAAAATTCTAGTCCAAGATCTTAATAAGGTAAGAGTACCTCAAAGCTAAAACAAAGTCTGCATGCAACCCATGTTCAAAACAATTTCACCTCAGGTATCCTCAGAGAGATTTCTTGTACAGTTGCTGTATAATTAGATAACTTTCATTAATAATTTTGGGGCCCAGTTCTTCAAAGCATGTGCTTACCTTTAAGCATATAACTAATCCCATTCCTATCCAGCAAAACACTTGAGCACATGCTTAAATCCCATGAACACCAATGGAAATTAAGTGAGTGCTTACATGTTTCCTGAATAGGGGCAAGATTACTTATATGCCTAAAATTAAAGTGTTGAAATACTTTGCTGAACCAGGGCCTTAGAGAATAACAGATGAGCAGGGCCGGCGCAACCTATTAGGCGACTTAGGTGGTCGCTTAGGGCGCTACAATTTGGGGGGCAGCGACCGCAGCGGTATTTCGGCGGCGGGACCTTCCGCCGCCTCTGTGGGGGGCAGCATTTCGGGGTGGGACCTTCCGCTGCCTAGGGCGGCAGAAAAGCTGGCGGTGCTTCTGCAGATGAGTATTTCCTGGTTAAGGATTGTAAAAGAGGTACATTAACACCAGGTATTGAAATAGTCACTCACATCTTATACTGTCCTAGAAGGTGCAGAAATGAATTAGAAAATTTTGTTTTTTACTTTCATTTTCAAACACAGGAAAAAGGAATGTCATCTTTTCCATCAGGTATGTAGATGGAGGGACTGTTCTTAAAACCACTGCACATAAATTTCAATTCCTCTCTGTATTTTGGGCACTCAGGCCAAAAATAAGCCGATCTGGCAGGCAGATGTGCTTTGAGGTCTTTTCTGTGCTCCTTCACACAGAAAAAGTTTAAAAATAAATGAGTAATAGAATGCACAATACTTCATAGATCATAATGAAACAAAGTTGTGGATAGTATAATAATGGCTAATAAATTCCACCTTATAAAAAGTACATTTTTGTTGTGCAATCAGGATTATTTATTAATAGAAGTAAATACCAATACTTAAAATAAGAAAAACCTATTGCCTTTGTCTAATAATCTCTTCATTTAGAGAGAATGCCACTACTGCTACAGTATTAGTTATGTTTAATGCAACAAGGAAATGACTCCTTTAAAAAATGCCCCTTCGGTGGTGCTCTGTGCATTTTTATTTTAGAATATTAAGTTCCAGTTTTTATAGTCTTAGCTCAATCTATGGCTTCATAAAACAGCATAAATTAGATCTAAGCTTCAGTAGCATGTGAGATGATTTGATCAGCATGGGATTGCCCCTACCTCATAAAACCATGTCTCCTGTGTCACCATCCAATAATACTGAGTTATGACATGGGTGCAGTAGCCAACCAAGAGATATAAGCAATTCCATGAAATTAACTTTTGCTTCTTGATTTTTCAAGGGAGAAAAAGTTCTTTTATCCAGGTATCCCCTTTCCAATATTACCATTCTAGCAGAGTCAGCTAAGTGCAACCTCTTATCAGCACACTCATTACCTGTAATTTACATGCAAGAAGCAACTGAAACTTTTAGGATGTAATGAATGTAAAATCAGAAACCTTGTCTGTGCCATCATCTAGCCCTGCAAGTACAGTAGCTATGTCAGTGACTGTATTAAGGGCTATTAAAATGGCTTTGATGTATCGCTGTTTTTGGTGTGATTTTCTGGGTTTTATTATTCCTCTGACTATCATTTACTATTTTAAAATGGGATATACTATTATGGAATATGACTATTCTGTCCTTCAGAGGAGACATCATACCACATTCCTTCTGTTCATCGTCAGTGGCTGTACGGGTGGAAGTATTGTATCCCTGGTATTTTAGTGTTCTAGCCAATATTTAGATATTATTTATCATCAAAGAAGGTTCTAATATTCAAGGTTATGTGTGTGAGGCAGAGCTGCATACATAATGTCTGCACAGTCATAGCACTACTAGATTTAACTTGGTGAAGAGTGTTTAAAATACTGCAAATTAATCATGAATGGCAATGTATAAAACTGCATTTTATTTTCTCATACTCTGTGTGTTTACAAATAAGGTCTGGCACAAATTCTGTGACCAGGAACCTTTTATTTAATCAAGGACAAGTTATGACTACATGATTCTTCAATGTGCCTTTGCTGTCTAGCCTAGTGATTTATTTCGTTGCAGCTTAGTTTCTCTTTGAAACTGGAAGAAAACTCCTCACCATCTTTTTTCCCCACACATCATTTCTAAGACACAGCCTGCTAAGACCTAATATCGAGCTGTGTTTATTGTAGTAGGTGGAAATTCTTTCCCTTAAAAATTAATAGGGATCACTAGCTAACTTCACCTGACGTCTCCTTCCCCTAAAAGGCACTCCTGACAATTTTCATGTTCGCACTGTGCAGTTGGTTGTTGCTTGCCCAGCTATCCATTTTGCATGTGTAAATTTACATTTTGCTTGCATAAAATGGATTCCAAACCACCTTTTCAGGGGCAATCACATACATGTGTAGGAGCAAAAGACTGCTTGATGCTGGATGAAAAATTGGCTCATGCTAGTCGCAAACAGCTTTTGGAACATATGGAATGTATTGCACTTGCTATGATATTAAAATCATAGCTAACCCTTTCCCAGGTGTCGCAGCCCTATGCTCTGTCATGGCGTCTGGATGGCCAATTGTCAGTCAGAAGGTCACATCGGTGTCATGTGCAGGACCTTGGTGCCGTGTGCAGCGCCTTGGTGTCGTGTGCAACACATTGGGGCCGTGTGACCATTCTCAAACCTTCCGCCTGGTCAATTGTGGGTCACATTGGTACCATGTGCTACAATTCCAGCGTGCCGTGTGCATAAGCTTAGCATGCCGGGTGCAGTGTCTGTTTATGTAGAGGGCACCAGCTCGGAGCCTGGTTGGTGTAGGAGCGGGGAACCAATCAGATACTAGCACGAGCAACAGTCTTCAAATAAAATTATGTCCCTCGCCTAAATCAGCAGGAGTGTCCAAGTGTTAGCTGGAAGGCCTGATCACCCTTTCAGCCAGGATCTCCTCCGGATTTAGCCGGCTCGTGTCGTGTCATCTCGGGTTACATCTCGTCATGTCCCTGGTGTCTGTACTGCTGGTCAGCTGCGCCTGGAGTGTGGTATGTATATATTAATTTTTCAGAGTAGCAGCCGTGTTAGTCTGTATCCGCAAAAAGAAGAACAGGAGGACTTGTGGCACCTTAGAGACTAACAAATTTATTAGAGCATAAGCTTTCGTGGACTACAGCCCACTTCTTCGGATGCATATAGAATGGAACATATATTGAGGAGCGATGGTCACATAAATACCACCCTATACCGGAAACCTACTGACCGCTACACTTACCTACATGCCTCCAGCTTCCATCCAGGACACACCACACGATCCATTGTCTACAGCCAAGCTCTAAGATATAACCGCATTTGCTCCAATCCCTCGGATAGAGACAAGCACCTACAAGATCTCTATCAAGCATTCTTAAAACTACAATACCCACCTGCTGAAGTGAAAAAACAGATTGACAGAGCCAGACGAGTACCCAGAAGTCACCTCCTACAAGACAGGCCCAACAAAGAAAATAACAGAACACCACTAGCTGTCACCTTCAGCCCCCAACTAAAACCTCTCCAGCGCATCATCAGAGATCTACAACCTATCCTGAAAGATGATCCTTCACTCTCACAGATCTTGGGAGACAGACCTGTCCTCGCTTACAGACAACCCCCCAACCTAAAGCAAATACTCACCAGCAACCACACATCACTGAACAAAACCACTAACCCAGGAACCTATCCTTGTAACAAACCCCGATGTCAACTCTGTCCACATATCTATTCCAGTGACATCATCATAGGACCTAATCACATCAGCCATACCATCAGGGGCTCGTTCACCTGCACATCTACCAATGTGATATATGCCATCATGTGCCAGCAATGCCCCTCTGCCATGTACATTGGCCAAACCGGACAGTCTCTACGCAAAAGAATTAATGGACACAAATCTGACATCAGGAATCAAAATACTCAAAAACCAGTGGGAGAACACTTTAACCTGTCTGGTCATTCAGTGACAGACCTGCGGGTGGCTATATTACAACAGAAAAACTTCAAAAACAGACTCCAACGAGAAACTGCTGAGCTAGAATTGATATGCAAACTAGACACAATCAACTCCGGTTTGAATAAGGACTGGGAATGGCTGAGCCATTACAAACATTGAATCTATCTCCCCTTGTAAGTATTCTCACACTTGTTATCTAACTGTCTGTACTGGGCTAGCTTGATTATCACTTCAAAAGTTTTTTTTCTCTTAATTAATTGGCCTCTCAGAGGTGGTAAGACAACTCCCACCTGTTTATGCTCTCTGTATGTGTGTATATATATCTCCTCAATATATGTTCCATTCTATATGCATCCGAAGAAGTGGGCTGTAGTCCACGAAAGCTTATGCTCTAATAAATTTGTTAGTCTCTAAGGTGCCACAAGTCCTCCTGTTCTTCTTTTTATATTAATTTTTGTAGATATTCTGTGTGTTAGGCATTTTTTCTTTATTACTTGGTACCAAATCTCATGTATAGTGTATAGAGGACAAATTGTTACAGTTTACTCAGTTTTCTTTGTTCTGGCTTTTCAGTAAGCAGTTGGTTGTAGATTATCTGATTCCTTGTTGTTAAGTGTACATAGACTGTTTTATATTACTGCTCTGGTGATATTTTTGGTTGGTTACTTGTTCCTATTTCAATTGAATTTGCACTGTTAGTTGGTAAAGGTGCTCCTCCCCAGCCCAAGTTGTGATTCATCCCCCATTAATAAACGGCCACCTGTTTTGAATTACAATCTGCCTCTGTCTCAATTTTCCTCTTCCACTCAAATCCTCATTCGAACTTGTATTGGTCTCGGACACAAGAGTTACAGATATCAGTAACACTTCCCTCAGAACTCACCAGTTTACTGACATTTGCTCAGCAACTTAGATCATTCTTCATCCTGGATCTGTAATTACCCATTGCTCTTGTGAGGAATTGAGCAAGGCTGAACAAGCTGCCAGAACTGCATGACCAAGCTACTGGGCAAATTCACATGACTATGAAGTGAAGGAACAAGTAGAGGGTTATATTCCAAATGTGCTCACTATATTGCAATCTTGTTTTTGCGTGCAGTTTTGTGGGGAGTGTAAGACTAGCTAGCCCATGGCCTGGCCTGGCTGGTACGTGTCAGTGAAAAAGAATGAGAAAACTGAAGAGGTAGACTCCAAGAAACAGCAGAAATATAATTATTTAAACAGAATTATTAAATTACTGTAGTGTAATGTGAGCTACATGAAAACTCAGTGGCTTTGACACCCAGGCGTTAGTTTATGCAATCCTTTGTTTCAAGACATATTCTCACCCTAAGATGTATTTTGCTTCAGGTTCAAATGAACCCACAAATAAAGTAAAATACAGCCCGAACTACTAAATTTTGTCTGCTTTCACTCATAACTACACAAAACATACTGAGAACTGCAAAGTTTCTAGCCAAAACACTAAACTGGTCTAGGGTGTGCTCCCAAGTGTGCCTTGCTCACCTGACTTGAGGTTTATTGTGCAAGTTTCACACAGCTCTGCTTTTAATTTATACCTACTTTCTCCACATGAAACCATGACAGAGTCACTAAGGGAATGTTTACACTGCAATAAAACACCCATGACTGGCCCATGTCAGCTGGCAGGGCTAAGGATGCAGGACTATAAAATTTCAGGGCTGGAACCTGACTATTAGGACCCTGTAGAGCCCAAATATCCACACTGCAATTTTATAGCCCTGCAGCCTGAGCCCTTGGGCCATCCATGGGTGTTTTATTGCAGTGTAGACATAGGGCCGGCTCTAGCTTTTTTGCCACCCTAAGCAAAAAAAAAAAAAAAAAGGCAGCCGGACTGCCGAAGCAAAAACAAAACAAAACCAGCAGTCACAGGGAGCGCGTGGAGGATGGTCAAGGCGGCTCGCGGGGGGGGTGTGAAGGGCGGTGCCCGCCCGCTCCCTCCACCCGTGGGCAGCCAGGCGCTGCAGCCCGCTCGCAGCCGGGCGAGAGGGGCTCCCCACTCCGGCCTTGGGGTGCATCTCCTGGCCGGGCAGGCAGAGCCCTCGGGGGCTGCAGGAGGTGCTGGCTCAGCTGCTCCTTTAAAGGCTGCTTGGCCGGGCCGGGCTCAGAGCAGCATGGGAGGCGGCGGCTGGTGCGGGTGGCGGGGAGTGGCACGTTCCGGGGAGCGGCGGGAATCACTAGTTCCTGCCCTCCTGGGCCGGGGTCCGTGCCCCTGCAGGGCTAGGCTGGGACTGGCGGAGCGCGGGGAGCCGGCCGGGGGCTCCAGAGCTGTGGACCGGGCTGCCAAAGCGAGAAAAAAATAAAGAACCACGGCAGGGCGGCCGGACTGTGCCGCCCCAAGATTGTAAGGGGCGGCATTCCAGCCAATGTGCCGCCCCAGGCACGTGCTTTCTCGTCTGGTGCCTGGAGCCGGCCCTGTGTAGACATACCCTAAGGCCCAATCTTGTGAGGGGCTAAATAACTGCAGGAGGTGCTAAGGACTGATGTAGGACTGAGCTCAAAGAGAGGATGGAAGTGAGCATGAATTTAGCCTAAAATAACAGCAGCTACAAATTCAAAACCCACTCTGTTAAACATGTTCCAGTAAAGGCCTCTCTTTCCCATTGAGTTAGGGCATGGACACAATGTAGAGCCTTCAAAAGGAAAATGTGGATGTAAAGAGGAGACTGATCACTACAACGTACCAGATTCCTCACCAGTAACTCCACTGGTATAAATCTACTACAGGATGGCGGCAGAGAGATGTATTTGGGCCTGCTGATCTCAAACATAAGCTCCAATCCTCCAAGCAACTGCAAGGGAGCACCCTTGATCCACACAGAGCGTAGGGTTGCCAACTTTCTAATCACAGAAAACCAAACACCCTTGACCGGCCCCTGCCCCGCCCCTTCTCTGAGGCCCCATCCCTGCTCACTCTATCACCCACTCCCTCTGTCGCTTGATCCAGTAGCGTAGCTGGGGAGGGGTGCAGGGGAAGCAGCTGCTTCCCCTCAGCACATTTTTCAAAAGCAGCGCCTTAGTTAGGGGTTACCATGGCACCAGCGGGCGGGGCCCACGCTCTGCTCTGAAGCTTGGCCTGGCGGGCTGGCGCTGGGCTCCTGCAGGCAAGGGGGGGCAGCACAGCCGGAGGATCCATGAGGGGGGGAGGCGGCACAGCCAGAGGAGCCATGGGGGGGGCGCAGCACGGCCAGAGGAGCCATGGGGGGGGGCGGCACGGCAGCCCACAGCGCAGCGGGAGGAGCCATGGGGGGGGCGCGGCCGGAGGAGCGAGGGGGGGCGCAGCATGGCAGCCCGCAGCGTGGCCGGAGGAGCCATGGGTGGGGGTGGGGGAGGCGCAGCCGGAGGAGCGAGGGTGGCCTCGGGCGAGGAAGGGGAAGGAGACAGGCGAATGGAGCTGGCGGCTCTCGCTGCTCCAGGGTGCATGAGGGGAAGCGGGTGGGCCCCGGGGAAGAACAGAGGCGTGCAGGGATGTCACCCGCCGCCCGGCCTGAGCCGGGCAAGCGGGGGATGAGTTTGGGGCGGCCAGCACTCAGCCTGGAGCGCAGAGACTCCCCCAAACTGCCCCGCTGCCCAAGGGCCTCGGACCCGCCAGGAGCTGCATTCCCAGCCAGCTGTGAGGGGTCAGAACCCCTGAGCGGAGCCGGGCCCTGTAACCCCGATCCAGGCTGTAACCCCCTCTGTTCCCTGCACACACACGGGGCTGGAACGGGGGGGGCTACCGCACCCAGGCTTGAAGGGGGGGCGCAGCATGGCCGCAGCGCGGCTGGAGGAGCCATGGGGGGCGGCACAGCCGGAGGAGCCACGGGGTGGGGCCCACAGGCGTGGCATGGCACGGCCAGAGGAGCCATGGGGGGGGTGCCACGGGGGCAGCACGGCACGGCTGGAGGGGCCATGGGGGGGGCCAGCAGAGGAGCCCGGGGGGGCACCTTTTTAATGTTTGCTCCCCCTGCTCTTAGAACTTGGCTACACCACTGGCTTGATCTCCCCCACCCTTGCTCATTTTCACTGGGCTGGGGCAGGAATGCAGGAGGGGGTGAGGGCTCCAGGGTGGGGCCAGGGATGAGGGGTTTGTGGTGCAGGAGGGGGCTCTGGGCTCTGGCCAAGGGGTTCAGCATGTGGGGGGGCTCCAGGCTGGGGCAGTGTGTTGGGGTGCAGGAGGGGTTGAGGGCTCTGGCTGGCAGTGTGGGCTCTGGGATGGGGCCAGAAATGGGGGATTCAGGGTGCAGGAGGGGTCTCCAGGCTGGGGGTTGGGGTGTGGGAGGGGGTGAGGGTTCCAGTTAGGGATAAGGGGTGGAGGAGGGGGTTCTGGGCTAGGGGGTTCTAAGTGTGGGAGGGGGCTCCGGGCTGGGACAGGGGGTTGGGATGCAGGAGGGGGTATGGGGTGCAGGCTCCAGGAGGTAGTTTGGGTGCAAGAGGGGACTCAGGGCTGCGGTAGGCTCCTAGTGGCACTTACCTCAGGCAGCTCCTGGGAACTGGCCGGCATGGGAACTAGCTCCTAGGCGGAGGGGCAGCCAGAGGGCTCTGAGCACTGCCCCCCGTCTGCAGGCCCCACACCTGCAGCTCCCACTGGCAATGGTTCCCACCGAATGGGAGCTGCAGAGCCCGTGCTCAGGTCGGGGACAGCATGCAGAGCCCCTGTGGGTGCTCCTTTGCCTAGGAGCTGGAGGAACATGCTGGCCACTTCCAGAGCTGTGTGGAGGCGGACAGGGAGCCTGCCAGCCCCCCTGTACTGCCAACTGGACTTTTAAGGGCCCAGTCAGCAGTGCTGACTGGAGCTGCCAGGTTCCCTGTTCCAAGGAGTGTTCCGGTCAAAAACTGGACACCTGGCAACCCTAACAGAACCCCAAAGAGCAGACAGGCTCAAGAGCACAGCTGCACATGATGAGTTCAGGATCAGGACCACAGTCCTGTATTCACAAACATTTTAGTGTTTTGTATAATTCTTGACCCCAAAGTAACACTAATTAACTTCCCCTTAAACTCAGGAGACTGGCCAATTTTGGATTTTTTTAAAACACACAATTAACAAACAGAGCAAGCTTGCTCAGCCAGCCAATCACACCTGTTGCAAGACCAAATGCAGCTGCATCCAGTTTTATTATTTATTTGGCTTTTATATCCTCCTCGCTTCATCACTGACATGATGCCACAAAAAGATGTCTGGCCAAACTGCTGGTTTTCCTTATAGCTGAGTTATCCAACGTATTGCTGGCAATGCCTTTAGGGGGAATATACAAGTTGGAAGTCAAGCTTCCAAAAAAACCAAACAGCTCTTCTGATTAGTATCTCATATTGTGATCCTTCCTGCTTCATTTGTTTTCCAGATGGGCGAAATAAAGGTCAACAACCCTAGGGCAACAATCTGATTTGAAAGAAATGTGATTTCTGAAAGGGAAATTTGCAAAAATAGCCATAACCTAGAAATGAGAAACCTTTTAAGAAACTGACAGTTTAGACTAACCTTCCATGTAGTTTATCTTCCTGAATTGTCAATATTTTCTTTTCCACTCATGCACATGGCTAAGCCAGTCCCAGGCCTTTCGGGTATCATTATTTTTATTATTATAATTATTATTATTACCATCATCACAAACGAGATAAAAAGGGATTACCATAAATTTAGTTTTAAAAAAATCCCTAACTTAATATGAATACCTGGAGTCCAAGGAATGAGAGATGCAAGACCAGTTTTAGGATACTACACCCATAGTTTAGTAGGGATAGGCATTTATTAGATGCTCAGCCAGACAGACACACCCTCTAGGTGTAGTAAGAACCAGAATAATTCTGTTCTAATGGGATACAAGGGTTTGGTGAAAAGGGATAGAGCTGTTAAAGCTTTCATAGCAGCCAGACACTCCTGGTTTTGGCTTCGGTCTACACTGATCCTGCCTATAATCATGTGTGCATCTCTTCCCCACTTAGTAATACCTTTAAGCCAAGGGATAGATGCACTGTGCTCAGCGCCAGAAGATCCTGAGTTCTGTACCCACTACTTTTACCAATTGGCATTTTTGACCGTGCAGTTCACAATGCTTTTTACTGACCAAGGTCTCACACCCTTTCTCTAGAAGGTAGGCAAGTATCATTTACTCACTTTACAAATAAAGTTAGCTGCAAGTTGCACAAGATCATTTTAGGAAGAGCTGTGAATAGCTACCAGGCCTCCAAAACAGACCCACATCTAAATCATTCAGTCATACCACTTTTCAGAATTAATATGCCATGCCAGGAATACAAGCTAGGAAGCTTGATAATCAACAGCCCACAACTATCTCACAGAATGGAGCCCATCAATGCTTGTAGACTATTGCTGGACAGTGACAAGAGATGCTCCATTTAATGAATACAAGAGACAAGCCAAGAAGCGCCGAGTAGACACTGAATAGGACTAAACTATGTACAGAATAGTTTTTTGCCTTTTGTTTCATAATAAAATTTATTTATATAACCCTTTTGCTGATTTTTAAAGTGTTACATAAACAGGACAGGTGAAATATTATCATGTAAAGCAACCATAAACACATGAAAAGACCTAGGTTTACAATTTATGATTAAAACTCTACTATCTACACAATATACATAGACATAAAATGTAAAAACTTAAATATCTTAGAAACAGTAGCCAATCAGTTGTTTTAATTGTCATATTTGAATTCAGCACATCAAAATACATAATAAATAGCACATTTTATCTCTGAAGCAGACGACTTCTCAAAAATTGTAGACCGGTGTTATAGTTTGTTTAGTCAGCATAACTAAGGATCTCAATAAAGATCCAGCACAGGTTCACTGGCAAATAACATAAATAATATTACTGTAAAACAATAAAGGAGTCAAAAACACTTGGGACTGAATCCTTTCTCCCTTACTGTAGTATAAATCAGGAGTAGCCCCCGAATACACAGCACAGAAGTAATTTTTTATGGAAATTAAATATTAAGAAGCTTTGGCTCTCATAGGATAACTCCATTGATCCTAATGGTGTAAATGTAGTGTAAGTCAAATCAGAAGCAGATCCTAAGTTATTTTAATTACTCCGTGCTTATTTACATCAACCACAATTCAACAAAGTACATAAGCTAAAATGAAGCATGTGCTTAAGTGTTTTGCTTCATCAGGGCCTGAATATATATGACTATGAGCGACTGTAACAAAAACTAGCAACATAAACAGGAAGGAAAGCCAAAATTGTGTGAAAAAATACCTGGGATTAGGTATTAGGGCTGGGATTAGCCTACTCATGTACATGTGTTTGCAGAATCAGGTTTTTGGATAGTATGGTTACAGTCTAGAGATGATCTTTTTCTTCCTGTAGTTTTTTCGGGCAGGGACTATAACATTGTGTGTTTGTCCAGCACAACGAAGCCCAGCCTGTCAGTGGCTTTCAGAGCTATCAAACTAAATATTTTAAATATAATAATGATAATAAAGATAGTTAATGGGAAATTATGATGTTATGTACATATGTAATAAAAACAACATTAGTTTTAGAATAAAAGTTACTTTGCGTTGGGTAATTTTCTAATCCACCTCTTGAATTTTCCAGTTGCCAAATAAATTGACAACATACATGCTGGCATAAGATAATATTTCCACTGCAATGTAGATAGCCCAATGAGAACAATATTTTCAATGTACCAGTATTTCAAGTTAATCCACTACCACTAGCTGTTTGCTATTCTAGAAAGAGCAAATGGTGAAATAAAAATATTAGCAATGATCTGTAAACAGTAAAAAATATATATATATATATTCTTTATAAATTCTCTGGCAATGGCAATATAAATGACATTCATCACTATGAATTCACACACCCCTGAGTCAATATGCACTCCATTTCTTAAATAGTTGAAGTACCAACTGCTTGTTTTTATTAATAGTTGTTATTTGGCTAACAGGTACCAGTGCAGTAGAAAGGATTAGTTTGTGTTTCTACTTCTACAATTTGATAATAAGTCTAAGGTCTCATTCATAGAGGTAAGTGAAATCCAAACAAAATGTGTAAAGTTTATTTCTATTTCATCATCAATCCCCATACATTCTTTCCTTTTCAAAAATCTTCCAGTATCATTTGTAACCAAACATAAATATTGCTGGCATAAATGTACTTGCCAGTTGAAAAAAATATATTTTTGCAAATCAGAGGTGATTCCAAACAGCATAGGTTTATTAGTATACAAAAGAAAAATATATATAAAAAGCCAAGAAATCAGTTAAAGTTTTTCTCCAGTTTTATTACTTCATAATATATAATTAATACAACAATTATGATATGATTATCAGAATTACCATTGTTTGCAGGATCAGGAGCTTACAACTTAAAGCTTTCAGTTATCTTTCCACTACATCAGAATTTGCCATTTTAATCCCATAAAGGATAAAACACATAACCCGTACAAAAGGCACTACAAAAACCACCCTAACCCTTGTATGTGTGGACCAAAGACCTAGCTAGCCTACCCAGAGGTATAAGGGATGCTCTTATTCTCTCAGGCCCCTCTGTGGGTGCTCAATGTGGGTCAGAATTTAGCCCTATATTGATTATATCTGATGTTCCAAATCCCAACAGGTACTATTCTCCAACTATCCTAAACTTGGACTGTCAGTGAAAAGCTCTTTTTTTTTTTTTTTTTTGGTAACAACAAATGCCTAACAAACCTAATTTCATAAATAATAAATGAGCCCATAGCCTCATATAACGCCATATTATAATTGATCCAAACCACCGAAGAGTTGAATTAAATGCCTCTCCAACTGATTTGGTTTAGAGCTTAGGGATCGGGATAAAGATCACTTCCCCCTAAATCTCAAGAATTCTGGTTCCCTTCCCCCCCCCCCCCCCCCGCCCTTTGTGAATATGGCAAAAAAAAAACCTCATCCTTTTCCATGCTGCAGGGGCCTGGAATTGCCACTTAAATTGCATTTCACAATTTGTATTATATTTGTATTTGAATGGAAAACTGATAACCTCCCTTTAGGAGCCATCAGGTTTTCCCCAAAATTTATGTTTATTTCACAGACAAGTGAGATTTTACAGCCAAGCAGAGAACATTTAGTTGCTAGAGGGTAAGAAGAACCAGGCTTTTTAAAAAAACAGCCAACAAGAACATGTTGGATCACTGTTTGATAGCAACAGTAGTGGTATTATAGTGTGCACTATATAATTCACAACCAGGCTATATCTAAATCTTACCAATTCTTTCTGCATACCATCTCTTATCCATCCAACATCTAAATCGCTTGTTCAAGCTCTCATCATCTTGCATCTCAATTATGGCAACATCCTTTTCTCTGGTCATGACAAATGCACTCTTGCCCTGCTCATATCCATTCAGAACACTGCTGCAAAGGTCATTTTCCCTAGCCTGTTGCTTTGACCATGCCACCCTTTCTTTGCATCCATCCATTGTCTCCCACTTCTCTATTACATCTTCACTTTCTAAACCCTTCACGGTCAATTACCATCCTACCTACCCTCTCTGATTCGTTATCGAGGTGTTGAAGCTCTCCTCCAATTGGCCGATGATGCCGTTACCATTTGTATACTTGTTATAACAAGCACCTTCATATTTTCTCCCATGCTGCCCCATACACCTGGGAAGCACTCCACATAAACATCTACTAAGCCACCTCACTACCCTCCTTCAAATCCCTCCTTAAAACTCTCTTTTGCCATAATACCTACAAAAAACTTCACAACGGTTAAATTGCTGGTGTGCTACGACTCCTGTCTATTATGCTGACCGTTGTTTGCTTATACTCCCTTGTCTGTCTGTATCCATTTGTAGTTACCTGCCTCATTCTTAGATTTTAAGCTCCTTGGGACAGGGTCTGTCTTTTTGTCCTGTCTTTGTACAGCACCTAGTTCAATTGACTCTTAGGTGCTATGGTTTTACAAATAACAACAACAACAATAATGTCTAATGCAGGGGTCGGCAACCTTTCAGAAGTGGTGTGCCGAGTCTTCATTTATTCACTCTCATTTAAGGTTTCGTGTGCCAGTAATACATTTTAATGTTTATAGAAGGTCTCTTTCTATAAGTCTATAGTATATAACTAAACTGTTGTTGTATGTAAAGTAAATAAGGTTTTTAAAATGTTTAAGAAGCTTCATTAAAAATTAAATTAAAATGCAGAGCCCCCTGGACTGGTGGCTAGGACCCGGGCAGTGTGAATGCCACTGAAAATCAGCTTGCATGCCGCCTTCTGCACCCGTGCCATAGGTTGCCTATCCCTGGTCTAATGTAATGTGTAGATCTCTGTAAATAACTTTCAAACTGCATAATTTTATTTTTTTATCTATTTAGATTTATAACTCAATGGAAAATAAAAGCTACCCAGTGGGAAACAGAGGTTTGGAGTAGCTCCTAATTGTTGTGGAACAAGGAAACATAACTATTGAGCATGCATATGTATTTTAACAATTTTGAAGTAAAATGATTGCATCTTATGTATCGCATTTGTATTTGCAGTGTGTCTGTTTACCTGCTGTCCACTAGGACCATAATAGAAACTATCAGTTGCAGCTTATGAAATTAGCCTGATAACTTCATTGAGTAGAAGCCTGTGAGGTATGTCATAGTCTGGGGTGTAATTCAGACCAGTAAGGGATTGTGTCACCTCTTACCTTGCCTCACAATGTTTTGTTACTGTCACTTCCTTACTGGGACATTCATAGTCCTCACCAAGCTTGCATGTCACACCCTGAGCATCTGTATTTAACTGCACCCCAGGTACAGCAACTCTGACCCCAGCAGCCTGCCAACAACACACCAGTCAGTCCCTGGTCTCTACCAACCTGGGTTACTATTTGCAGGGTGACCCCAACACACTCCCAGTCCCAAATATTCCCCCAAATTGTGTGCCTCTGTCATGTCCTGCCCTCTTCTGGAAAGTTCAGAGAAATAATAGGGTTTGTTTTTTCCTCTAACGACACAAAAACACATCACAGTTTATTAACTTAACTGAAGTAAATAAACCCTTCTATTTAAACACACCACTGAGTTGATTTATAGTAAAAAAACCAATTTATTAACAATAGGACAGAGGTGAAGTGATGCCAAGTAAAAGGAATAAAGTTAGAAAGGGTTACAAGCAAATAAAAGTGAAAACAAGCATCTACAAGTCTAAAACTTAATCTAGCAAGGTACAGGTTTTGTTCCAGATGGTTTCTCTCACCAATCTTTCTTCTTCCCAGCCATGGCTGACTGTCCCTCAGTCAGGACCTTCCACAGAAGTACAAGGAGCTGGTTTCTTAGGTGAAAGATCTTGCCTAAGGAGGTTTTCACCTATATTCAGACTTCAACCCCTCCTTGGTTGAAGGACCCATCTTTCTCAGCTTTCTAGAGTTCTGTTCCCTTGTGTCTGTCTAGTGATGGATGCCAAAGAAGGCTTCTGTCTTTGCTTATATCTTTCAAAGTTCACTTAACTTGTTTCAAGAGGAAGGATCACCTCAGGCTGTTTTTCCCTTCCTGTGGGCTTCCCATCCCCCTGCTGATTTCTGTGTAAAAGAAGCTTCTATTGGTTCTGGTAACACATTGCTAAGGGCAGGTCTTCACTACGGGGGGGGGTCGATTTAAGATACGCAAATTCAGCTACGCGAATAGCGTAGCTGAAGTCGACCTATCGGAGCCAACTTACCCCACTGTGAGGACGGTGGCAAAATTGACCTCCGCGGCTCCCTGTCGACGGCGCTTACTCCCACCTCCGCTGATGGAGTAAGAGCGTCGATTCGGGGATCGATTGTCACGTCCCGACGAGACGCGATAATTCGATCCCCGAGAGATCGATTTCTACCCGCCGATTCAGGCGGGTAGTGTAGACCTAGCCTCAGTGTCTCTGGAGACAGGTAGATAGCAGCCTTTCCTCCTGTCAGGGGGGAAAGCCTCTTTCTTCCTTTGTTTGGTCACAGACTGGAAAACCTAATATCCATGAGTATTCATAATTCCTTATGTCATGTTAATACATACAATTCACAATCCATTGATTCAATTGTTTATCACTTTAGATTCAGCCACCTGTCTTTATAGACCAGTAAACCTTCGCAACATATTCTTTAAAAATAACCCAGACCAAGCTTCCCTCCTGCTGGGGTGAAGATGCCAGGCTGTCTCCTCCGCCACTAGTCAGCTTGACGGCCCTGTTTACTGCTTATATGTAAATTGAGGCAAACCCACATTCCTTTGTCTAAGGCAGACTTGTTTATCCTTTGCTTGCCAACATACCTATAATATATACCTATAACAATATAATTCTAGCACATATTCATAACTTTCTGTATACACCCGGTGCATACATCATATAAGAGAATTAATGATCAGTGAATTATTAGTTTTCCAATAATATCTTACATGCCACCTTTCAGATACAGAGTATGACAACAGTGTGTTAGGTGTAGTGAGTATGCCAGGCCTGATAAGAGCTGCTGACACAGAATAGTGAAGCACAAATGGGCCTCTGTGTCACTGGGTGTCACAAGGAAAATATTAGAATTAATTTTGTTCTCTTTATAGATCAATTACATGGAATAATGTATGTATGGGAATGTGATGACAATAGCTAATGATGCAAAACTGAAGGCTTGCATTCAATACAAAAGAAAATTACAATCAAATTCAGAATGATGCAGATAAGGTGGGAGTATGGGCAGATTAGTGCAATGTAGATAAACGCAGAGCAACAAGGCAAGAGACAAAAAAATACATTTACATCATCAAACATTGAGCAAGAAAGGGATCTGGATAAACATTCTGAGTCTTCATTGCATTATCTGGTAGCAGCAAAGAAAACAAACAGAATTCTGGGATGCATAAATAAGAAGCATTGAATACTGGCCAAAGGAAATGATTCTCGCACTGTGTAAAAGACTTGGGTAGTAAGGACACAACTGGAATGTTCTATACTGTTCTGGTCACCTTAAAATTAAAAAAAAGGTGTGGTAAAAATTGAGAGAGAAAGTATAATGATTTTTAGAGTGAATTGAGGAGCTGGGGAAGGATGGGGCCTGGTTGGTTGTTTTAAAGTTACAAAAACTAAGTCTGTATTTTTGAAAGAGCAGAGTTTTCACAGGTATACTGAATTCTAAGCATAATGACACAGATGCCAAAATAGAGTCCACAAGACTTCTTAGACTACAGACAAATATCAGAACAAAAGAGCATGAACTTAATTTCCTGTTGGCACCATTTAGTTATTCAAAGAATCAACATGGCTTTCGTAAAGGGAAGTCATGCCTCACCAATCTATTAGAATTCTTTGAGAGAGTCAATAAGCATGTGGATAAGGGTGAGCCAGTTGATATAATGCATAGGCGCCGACTTCGTAGGTGCTTTGGGGCTGGAGCACCCACGGGGAAAAATTAGTGGGTGCTGTGCACCCACTGGCAGCCAAGCTCCCCTTCCCGCTTCACCTCACCTCCACCTCCTCCCCTGAGCGCGCCTGCGTCCCTGCTCCTCCGCCTACCTCCCAGCGTAACAAGCTCCGGGAGGGAGGGGGAAGAGCGGGAACGCGGGCGCACTCCGGGGAGGAGGCGGGGCCGGGGTGGGGATTTGGGGAAGGGGTCAAATATAGGGGCAGGGAGGGGGTTGAGTTGGGGGGGGACTTTGGGGAAGGGATTGGAATGGGGGCGGGGCAGTGGGACAGGGGTGGAGTTGGGGCGGGGGCGGAGCAGAGGGGAGTTGAGCATCCTCCAGCACCAGCAGAATTCAACGCCTATGATACAGTGTACCTGGACTTTCAGAAAGCCTTCGACAAGGTCCCTCACCAAAGGCTCTTAAGGAAACTATGTAGCCATGGGACAAGAGGGAAGGTCCTCTCATGGATCAGTAACTGGTTGAAGGGTAGGAATAAATGGTCAGTTTTCACAATAGAGAGAGGTGAACAATGGGGTCCTCCAAGTATCTTTACTGAGACCTATGCTGTTCAACATATTCATTAATGATCCGAAAAAGGGGGTGAACAGTGTAGTGGCAACATTTGCAAATGCTATAAAATTATTCAAGATGGTTTAAGTCCAAAGCAGATTGCAAGGAGTTAAAGAGCGATCTCACAAAACTGTGTGACTAGTCAACAAAATGGCAGATGAAATTTGATGTTGATAAGTGCAAAATAATGCACATTGGAAAAAATAATCCTAATGTTGCATATACACTGATGGATAATAAATTAGCTATTACCACCAAAGAAAGATACTTAAAGTCACCATGCATAGTTCTCTGAAAACTTCCCCTCAAGGCACAGCTTTGGTTAAAAAAGCTAACAGTATGTTAGGAGCTTTTAGGAAAGAGATAGAAAGTAAAATAGAAATATCATTATGCCACTATATAAATCCATGGTGCACCCACACCTTAAAGACTGTGTCCAGTTCCGATCATCCCATCTCAGAAAAGATATAGTGGAACTGGAAAAGGTTCAGAGAAGGGCAACAAAGATGATCGAGGGTATGGAATAGCTTCCATACAAGAAGAGACTAAAAAAGATTAGGGCTGTTCATCTTAGAAAAGAGATGAATAAGTTGGGATATGATACAGGTCAATGAATTCATGAATGGTGTGGAAAAAGTGAACAGAGAGTGTTATCACGCAATATAAAATTCAGAGGTCACGTGATGAAATTAATACATAGCAAGTTGAATACAAACAAGAGGAAGTACTTTTCTACACAACACAACTAACCTATGGAACTCATTGCCATGGGATATTGTGATGGCCAAAAATATAACTGGGTTAAAAAAATGGAAAAGTTCATAAAGGATAGGTCCATCAATGACTAATAGGCAAGATGCTCAGGAACACAACCCCATTGTTGGGGAAACCCTAAACCTGACTAGTAGAAGACAGGGGTGGAACACTCCATAATTGCTCTGTTCTGTACACTTCCCATGACCTGTGGTATGGGTCACTGTCAGAGACAGGATACTGGGAAAAATGGACCATGGTCGGACCCAGTATGTCTGTTCTTATGTTCTAAATAGTCAACTTCGATATCAAAACCAGCAGCCAGTAAACAGTCATCCTCTTCACTGCTTCGCTCTGACGACTAAAGGTCACACTATGGTGTCACCAAGCACCTGTTTTCCAATGTGATTACAACAATCCTTTGAGCCCTAGCATTTCTGGACCAGACTGTGTGCTGATTTGGGGCAGAAGCTCAAGGAAGGAGGGATTTAAGCTATATCCTGGCTGGTTGCTGGGGAACTCCAAAGGTCATAATGAGAGACAAAGTTTAAAAGGCATGATCCTGCCCTTTATCCTGGTCAATGCTGACTGAGCCTAATTGGACCCTAATTCTAAGGACATCTTCCATCTCTTCTTCTTGTGATATGGCCAGCTTTTCTTGCCACTGAAACATCCTCAAGGTTTCTGATCCATAGACCATGGTGGGCAATATATAAATATCAAAGATAAAGATTGCTCATCATTAGCAATCTTCCAAAAACCTGTTAAACTAGCCTTTTCAATAACCTCTAAGAAGCCTAAACAAACAAACTAGACAAGCATTTAGGAAAAGAATACTCAGGGAAGTTGAACTGTGGGCTCAAGAGTGACATTACCACCGAGGCCAAGATAGGGAGCAGGGAACGGCGCACAACCTGAAGGGCAATTTCTGGAGGCAATATACCTCAAGCTGGTACAATTCTCCCAGAAGCCCTAGAGAGCCCAGTGCTGCACTACCATTGAAGAGCGTACAACGCATGTTGCCACCTGAGCAGTACCATCTCTCCTGGTTCTGCCCCTTCTCATAAGCGGTGCTAGTCTGGAATATTTTTGGCATTCAGGGTGGTACAAGGACAATATTTGTGCCTGGCATCTTTGCAACTATGCAAGGGGATCCCTGAATCCTCTCTGACATCCCCTCCACCACCTGTGTAGCCCGAGAGAGGCCAAGCACATATCTGAAGGGAGACTGAAAAATGTGTCCAATCTAGTGAACGAAGACCCTTTTACATTCCTTTAAATGGTCTCCAATACAGACAGACATATCCAGAGCATGAGGAGAGCACTAAATAAATTAAATACCACAGTTTAAATTAACAAGCGAGGAAAATAATTAGGACCCAAATATATAAGATATTGATTAATTTGAATGTACATTTCTATACTCTTCTTTTTTTCCCTCTACACACAGGAGATGAGGTGAGAAAAAAAGCTTGCTCCATAACCTTGCTAAATCCCTAAATGGTGACTAATTTTCTATCTCCATCCTCTGAAGTGCTGCAGCTCAGCTAACGTCATTGTGAATATAATGGGACTCCCTTTCTAAGACCATCTGAGCTGCCTCTTAATTGAGCAGAGAGCACTGACACTAGGGAACCAACCTTCCCCACAGCTATTTCATTTCATGGGAAGTGGCTGTAGGCAGAGCCCCAAATATGTAACCTTTTGAGAAATATGCATTGAAGCACCCTTTAGGAAAATCAAATGTTAGTTCCCATGCCTAGAGGCTCTGTGGTGGTTACAGCCAAAAGGGAGAGCTAGGTTAACAGCGTATCATGCTATAAACAGGTTTTGCTCAAAAGAAAGCACCCATTGACTTTAATGGATCATAGAGAAGATTATTTGACTGTCACCCACAGAATGCATATTAAAAAAAAATGCTGAATGCTGCACCATTTTGTAAGGAGTATCTTGCCTTTCATAATTCTCTTTTAGTGCAGGGCTGAAGTCCCAAGTCCCCAGTAATAAAGGTGCTATTTAAAAAGTAGAAAATGCTGATTGTTGTTTTACCATTTTATCTAATGCCAACTTTAGAATTTAACACCTGTGGCTTTTTATGAATTATTCACCAGTCTGCTTTAATGTGATCAATAATTCTGGTTTTAATAGACCATGAATATTGGCTTTTGACTTGGTGCTATTTCTTGATGATGTAATTCTAGAAATAATGATCTGCCATTAGAAGTTGGCAAATCAGGACAACAATGAGCTTCACATTCCTCACATTTCTATGGCAACAGAATTCCTGAAACTTAAAGAAGGTGGGCTAAGTCCAAGTATCTCTGATTTCATTTTGTGGCTGCTGTGGGTGCTTTCTCAGCCTTTCTGCTGATTATGCTAGAGCAATTTTACAAAGAATTTATGCATAATGGACATAAATCTCTCTATACGAGCCACCTGAGAGGCAAGAAAAATGGCCTCTGTCAAGGATCTACATACAGAAATGCATTAAACAACAGATCTCTATAGATCAGGGGCTTCAGTTTTGAATGTAGGTTTTGGGGAATAATGAAGAATAAAATTAGAACTTTGGCAATGTATTAAATCTTTCGGGGGTGGGTGTGTTGCTGGCATATTTTTATAGCATTAAAGGATAAATGGTAAGATAATAAATTTCTCCAACTTTTAAGCTGATCTTCCAAAGCAAAATGCAAAAAGCTTTTTCTATGCACTATTGTACAATAGAAGTAGTTATTCATCTGGGACTTCACACCACTACTGTAACTTCCAATTAGCAAAACATACATTAAAAGCTGCTGTAGACCACTATGGGAGGCCTATTGATGACTGTGATTAATGGCTGTGCATCTAGCACTATTGCTTACATTTCTCCACACAGGTCTTAATGGCGCTATTTGTGAATTATCAACACACACTTATGCAACCGGAGGGTATCAATCAGTGGAGTATGCATTTTAGCTTGTGACTGTGTTTGTTAATTACACTATGTCTTATGTTTTACTAGTACGTGCACAATATTTTTCAGTGACTGACAATTGCCAAATGTTGATAAAGCTAATTTAAAAACAAAATCATAAAATGGAAGTATACTCATTCCTTTCAATGTGTTAGTTATTACAAAGAGAAGCGTGATGTTATTAAAGAGTGGAAGAGCTTCTTTCCCTTCATATTTCTGGGATTCTTACTTTGTTAGACAGATCCTCATAAATTATTTTGTTGCTATAGCAATACTTTTCTGTGGGCCTGATTCTCATTTACATTAGGGTGCCTTTACATAGCTCTAGAAGTGCAAGGAGGCCTTAAAAGAGACATCAAGTATATTTACTCTCAATTTAAGGCCCCTTTACCCTGCCAGAATGTGTAAAGTGGCCTTAGTGTAAGTGAGAATGAGGCCCTGTATGTTTAAATGAAATCTCGACAAAGGAAATCAAATTTTTCCCTCCAAAATCTCCTATATTATGTAGTAGGTTTCAGTGTGTAGTCTCATCAATATACAGCTCTGATCCCAATTTCAGCTTTTGGATGCTATCTAGATTAGGACCTTTGGGTGCCAACACTATCTATAGAATACAATTCTAGGAATGTCACTCTGTGTGTCACTCTGAAGCCTAAAATATCCTTTGAGTCAGTGTGAAGTGATGGAAACAGCTACAAGCATGGCTGAGAGCTCTTTTTGTTTAGAATATGACTAGGTTGAATCATCACTAGATTTAACAGTCTGTTACCATCCAATTATTAAATTCTCAGCCATTTTAACTTTATGAATTATACACATGCAGTGCACAGCTACAGTAAGGCTATGCCAAGAGTCCTAGACCACTGTGGTATCAGAGGTTACTCAATCAGTCATCATCCTTACTCTGCAGCTAATTTGCATACAGCAATGCCATTGGTTGTATGAGGGAGACCGCAAAGATGGTGGATTACTTGGCCCAACTGCCACCTGCTCAATCAACACAAATCTCCCACCAGAAATCTCGGAGACAAAAATCAACACAACCAGCCCCACAAAAACACAACCAGAATACACAATATCCCCACCACACATATTCACCACACACCCCTCATTCACCACCTTCACTAATCCCCCAACACAACCCACACATAAATCAACACAAATCTCCCAGTACACATATTTGCCCATTCTTCCTCATATTTCTCATAAAAGTAAACTTGGATAGCAAAGCTGCTGGTCCCTCACTAGTTGATAAATTAAATAAATAAAATAGACTTTTTAGTGTGGGGAAATCATACATTTTGTGAAATAAACCTTAATTGCGATCAACCATGGTCAACACATTCCATAAAAGTCCACTCTTTAGGAGGGAAGGCAGACGGGGGAGAAATCATATGACTGGTAACTAAGTATGTTTACATAATAAATTTAAAGAAACCTGAATTGCATTTACTTACAGGTTCAACTTAATCTTACATTTCACATCACTGAAAACAATCCTTTCAGTGAAGAAGAATGCTTTAATTGCCAAATTACATGTCTAATTATCCTTTTATATAATTCATAGAATCCAGGAGTTGGTCATCTGGTCTGTCTCCCTGCCAAAATTGGATTGTTCTGTTAACTAGTGTTAATTGTTCCTTATTTTATTGTGTTTTCTCCAGTTGAATTTTAAATAAGCCAAGTGATGGCCCTTCCACCATTTCCTTGGGAACTTTTTCACATGCTAACAAATCTCACTATCAGGAAGCTTTTTCCTGGTACTCAACCAAAATTTTCTCTTTCATAATTTCATCCATTACTCTCATGATACACCATTATTAATGTGCTAAATATTTTCTCACACTTTTGGTGTTTACACTTTTCAAATATCTGTAGTCTGTTATCACATTCCCCCTGCCAAACTTTACATGTTTAATTCTTTTAATCTTTCCCCTTAATTCATTCCCTCCAGGCTCCTTTGTTGCTTTCCTCTGAACACTCTCCAATCTGTCAATATCTTCTTTGTCGTGAGGTACATAGAGGTGAATGCAATCTTCCAACTCTAGTCATGCCAGAGTTACAGAGAGAGAGAACCAATACTTCTGTCCCATGACAGGAGGCCGGTGTGTATGGAAAACAAACTTGCACTGGCCTTTTTTTCCCCTGCTATATCACATGGCATATTCATACCTCATTCGTTCCTTAATATATCTCACTGTAGGAGATCCAGATGATATTCCCAAAACACTGTGAAGGGGCTAGAACCCAGCCTGATCCTTCCCAGCTGGGAATTCCCCAGTGTAAGGAGAAACAACGAGAAGTCCTTGTGGCACACTAGAGATTAACAAATTTATTTGGGCATAAGCTTACATGGGCTAGAACCCACTTCATCAGATGCCTGGAGTGGAAAATACAGGAGCAGGTATAAATACATGAAAAGATATGAGTTGCCTTACCAAGTGTGAGGTCAGATAACTTTTGTAGCGGTAATGAGAGTGGCCCATTTCAAACAGTTGACAAGAAGGTGTGAGTAACAGTAGGGGGAAATTAGTATGGGGGAAATTAGGTTTAGGTTTAGGTTTTGTAATGACCCAACCACTCCCAGTCTTTATTCAGGCCTAATTTGATGGTGTCCAAATTGCAAATTAATTCCAGTTCTGCAGTTCTCCCTTGGTATCCTACTGTTAATTGAATTGTCTCATTAGACTGACCTCACACTTGGTAAGGCAACTCCCATCTTTTCATGTATTTATACCTGCTCCTGTATTTTCCACGCCATGCATCTGATGAAGTGGGTTCTAGCCCATGAAAGCTTATGCCCAAATAAATTTGTTAGTCTCTAAGGTGCCACAAGGATGCCTTGTTTTTTTTTGCTAATACAGACTAACACTGCTACCACTCTGAAACCAGTGTAAGGAGGTTTCCCTGGGCATCTTAGCTGATCATTCGCAGCACTCCAAACCCGGTATAGATATGTGACAAGAGTAGGAGGGAGTGTGGTCAAAGCTGTCTGCATTCCATAGGCAATTGAGGGAAGTGGCCATAAGTTAGGTCAACCCAGAGATTGCAGTAAATTTACACTAGGAACCAGAGAGGCCCTTATACAGTCCCAGCATTTTCAAGGTGGAAATGTGGCTTAAAGCTACCTTTGCTCCATCCTTCCCATGTGGGCAGTGCCTCTTAAAGTGCACCACTCAGGAGGAGCAGCTCAGAGTTGGGGCTGGTAAGCATAACAGAGCTCAATTTTCTTTATTTTTGGTATTATAAACAGTATGGGTGATGTTCTAGTTAACAATGAAAATTATACACACCGGATTCCGAGCATACTCATCTAGTGCATGTAGTTTAAAATTCACTCTCAACTCTGTAAATGGACAGAGGTTTGCTTGAGGCATAGCCCATGCATCTATAACCAGCACAGAGTCGCTGGCCACAAACCTCACAGTGGAGATGGAGTACTTTATAGAAGGTTGAAGTCATTATGGGCTGTCGCAGCAGATGCTATGAATGATTCCACAAATATACTGAGCCTTGTATCTTGGGTTGGAGGTCAAGTTCATGTTGGTCCGTCCCTCAAGCAAAATACTTTTATACAGGATTTGCATAGGGGCCCAGTATTTGGCCTTAAATTTCAAAAGAAATAAGAATTAAGTCTTATAATTCAAAATACAAAAATGGAGAACATTATATGTCATAAAAGATCAAATGAGGCTTTAGGGACTGTGTGACATCAAACACACCATTGGAAAAGCTGCTGTCTGAGGTAATTTCTGTGCCTTAACTGACAGACTCAATATATTAAGAACTTATAGATTCTAAAGGGCCAGGTAATGTAGAAATTCTTTCTTATAATGACAGTCATCCATGTTTATTAATTAGTTCTTCACCCCTGCCAGGTTGTCCTTTAAAATTATTCTGATTCATAATGAATGTAAATTTTCCAAAAGAAACAATGCTGCTGCAATGTAAAAGACCCTCCCAAATTTCCTTTGCTCACATTGCATTGTATCATCACAGCAGAAATAGTACCACAAGTGCCCTCTCCTGGTAAGATGAGACTTGATGTGTTTCTTTTACTAGCTGAGATGTAAAGAATAAGAATGAACAAACTGAGTCCAACTGCTAAAAAATTCTCTCTTATTTTCAGGGAAGGGTTCCTTTGGGTCCAGCCTAAATACACTGGCAAAGTGAAATCATCTGTGTCATTTTTAAGTTAAATTTTCTTTTAACGGCCTGTTGTTAAGATTTTTTACTTAGGCTTGAAAAGTATCTAAAAATATTATGTGTGTTTTCCTGAGATTCTCAAGGGGGATTTCTTGTCCAGCAGTTAGCATCAATTTAAGCTTCCAGCTAACCTTTAGTCTTGGCACATTTGTTACCCTCTTACTTTGCTCCCCACTCCCAAATTCAGTTTCATAATCATAGATCTTTTAGCGTCCTTATGTTTAATCACTAAAGTTGCCATTTGTTTGCTTGTGTATCATATTTTAATTCTACTGCCCACTGCTCAGAGTGAGAAATAAAAATAGGATACTTGCAGGTATTGGCTAGGGAAGAATTACTGAAGAGATTATGTGCATGGTAAAGTAAGAGTGAGCTCTTCAAAATGACTTTGATCAGACCTGACATTGACTGCTGTCTTATGTATCTCCTTGCAATTGTTTTAACCCTAGATTTCATTTTTTGCATCCATTTTCTTGTTCAAGTGAAAAGTAAAAGAAGACCTTGTGTTCCTCTATGGGAGTTCCTGCTCACTGTGCACATGCTAACTTTGCCATCTTCATGTTTCTTCAGCTTCTCATATGCCTCAAGATGCAATGTCTGAAAAAACATTCCTCATGTGGGCCTGATCCAAACCCCACTGACGTCAATTGAACATTTCACATTGGCTTGAATGGGCCTAAAATCAGGCCCCAGGACAGAGAAACACAGGAGTTGCTATTTTATCCTAGAAGGATTAAAAAAAAAAAAGTCATGTTGTAGTCTGACAGCCAGGCAGTGATTCACATTATCAATTGCAAGTCATCCAAGTCCTCTCAAGCATTTAACTGGTGTGAGCCTTGGTTCTGGACAGCTTTGGCTATGCTACCTATTCCCAGCCCACCATATTCTAAGTGTGGAGTGCAGCATTGTTGACAGTTTTATCAGCTATAGCCAGAAGTGGATTGGGATGCCCACAAAATGGCAAAGACCCTACAGCATTTTCATGCATGACAAGTTTGGGGCTCATGGAGCAATCTATCATGCCAAGGACAAGGAATTTGTTTGGCTGGTCTGTCCCCCAGAGACACACAGCAGTTTATAATGACAAGGGTGAGTGGAGACTCATCTCCTTCTGCCTAGTTGCCACGTTCTCTCTCTTGTAGCTGCTTACATAAACTGACCCAAGCAGACCCTCTACTGTGGGGAAAATGATGGAGAGTGGGACCAACGTCCCACTCAGAACCAGAGACTCCCCATTATCTTATATATTCTGTGAGTTTTTGCACCATACTTGGTCAACGTATCAGCTCTGGTTTCAAGTGTCCGCTGTTCATGATCCTGTTCTGCAGGGCATTCAAGGTGAGCACCCACGCTATGGGGGCTGAAGTAGGTACATGCCTGGTATGCTACAGCTCAAGGATTTACACGTAAAATGGAGATAGTAGAAACTCCACCCTTAGGCTGGGTCTATATGAAGAACTTGTGTCAGAATAACTACATTACTCAGGGATGTGGAAAATCCAGACCCCTGAGAAATGTAGTTATATCCACTTAACCCCCAATGTCAATGGGAGAAGCTCAGGGAGATGGAGTATCTATGCTGATAGGAGAAGCTCTCCCGTTGGCATAGGTAGAATTTCACTAAGCGCTGCAGCTGCACCGCTGTGGGTGTAGACAAGCCCTTATTTGTCAAGCAATGACCTAAGGGCTAAGGGCTTGGTTGGCATCCTATAGCAGTGCCAAAGCAGCCTGCATGCCTGGTTACAGTGGTTGAGAGTTTTCTCCCACTATGCCCCTGTGGCAGGGGTCTGTTTTACCTCCCACTTACTCATTACAACCCTTATCAATCCTCCACAGATCTGTCACCCGGCAAATGGAGTTACACCAGGAATGACAAAATCGTAATCTGACAAGAGACAGCGGTAGCTGTATGTATTCATATAAGGCATATCAGCACGTTCCAAAGTAAAGGAATTAACTCATTTCTTTATTTTGCGTAGAGTAATATTTCTTTCATAATCTTCTTTAACATTAATTCTAGAACAGAGAAACTTAGGAGCAGGACCAGCTTGCGGATGATCTTTCCCTAATGCCTTAGAACAGTGGTTCTCAACCAAGGGTACACAGAGGTCTTCTGGGGTACATCAGCTCATCTAGATATTTGCCTAGTTTTACAACAGGCTACATAAAAAGTACAAACTCAAATTTCATACAGACAATGACTTGTTTATACTGCTCTGTATACTATTCACTGAAATGCAAGTACAATATTTATATTCCAATTGATTTATTTTATAATTATATGGTAACAATGAGAAAGTAAGCAATTTTTCAGTAATAGTGTGGAGTGATGCTTGTGTATTTTTATGTCTGATTTTGTAAGCAAGTAGTTTTTAAGTGAGGTGAAACTTGGGTGTATGCAAAACAAATCAGACTCCTGAAACGGGTACAGTAGTCTGGAAAGGTTGAGAGCCACTGCCCAAGAACAATAATTACAATACCAGATAAATTGCTGCAAGATTGTAGAAGCAATAATCATAAATTGCTAATAAATAGAATTCAAGTTTGTGAAACTGGAGAAGGCTTTGACTTTAATTGGTTACTAAGGGTGAGATTCGGATATCATTAAGGTGCTAATCAACATGTGTAAGGATATCAGAACCTGTCACTACAAAATATCTTTCCTTTCAGCAGGATGACCGTTTTCAGAAGCAAATTATCTGAGAGGCAGATTTCTCCTGTGATATCATGAAGCCATGTGAAGTTGGGGCAAAGCATGGCCCACTGAAGATAATGGTAGCGTTGCCCCTGACCTCCTTCACACTAGGGTTTGGCTGAAGGAGAATTTCTAATATACAACTACAGAACAAGTTACAGTTTGTTGTGAAGTTGTGAACTCTGCTGCAGTTTTGAAATCACAAAACAATATGTAGCCATATATTTTGTCACTGTACATGAGGATATTGTGCAAACAATGCAGCAACACGGCCCAAACAACCCAAACAAAAGTGAAAATGGATTAACAGAAATAGCATTTTGACAGCAACTTTCCTGCCAAGTTTCAGAGTAGCAGCCGTGTTAGTCTGTATCCGCAAAAAGAACAGGAGTACTTGTGGCACCTTAGAGACTAACAAATTTGTTAGTCTCTAAGGTGCCACAAGTACTCCTGTTCTTTTTTCCTGCCAAAGTTTTCACCTGGACTACTTAGTGTCCAGCTGTCCTACTCTGTGGATTTTGTACAGATAATTGCATCACAGATACATGATTGTTTTCATGGCAGTACTAATTATACTGCTGACATTCATTGAAACATTGAGCTTGTGCAGTACACAGCGGAAGCAAGGCAGTCCCTCAGAATGTAGTGAGGTCTCTACTATCCACCCTAAGTACACCAAAAGCTTATAAAAATTCTTTAAATCCAGTG
Source organism: Chrysemys picta bellii (assembly GCF_011386835.1). Taxonomy (NCBI): domain Eukaryota; kingdom Metazoa; phylum Chordata; order Testudines; family Emydidae; genus Chrysemys; species Chrysemys picta. The sequence continues at coordinate 76,994,055 of NC_088799.1, forward strand.
GTGAATATATTACATAGCTCTTTAAATTCAGACAGAATGTCCTCAGTCAGTGGCAAGAGGTGACTATCAACCACAGCAGCTTTGTTAGGATCACACAAATTAGCATACATTTGAATTCCAGTCAATTTATTCATGGTATCTTCTATAGGCAAATCTATTCAGATGCATCAACTCTTTCAACTATTCCCATTTGGGTAAAAGCTTCCAGCTCCTTTGCATCTGCTTTCCTAACTGACAGAGGCAGGTGTCTTAGCTTCTGCTGTACTGTTTTAACATCTTTATGTATTTTTACTTTATGCATAAAGCTGCTGATAGAACCAAATTAAGTACTGATGTCTCCCCTTTAGAAACCTGCAGGTGACAATACGCTGGGCTGGTTGGTGGCTGCAGGATATTGCAGATGAATGACAGCCTCAGTCATTCTATGTAATATCTCAAGGTATTAAAGGAAAAGTAAAGATGAGATCCATATTTAGGAGTTTTTCTCCTGCAGTCTTATACTTGTAACTCTATCACTTTAAGGATAGATGTGCACATTTATTGATGGAAGAACAGGCTCATAAAATGAGCCATGGAGCTGCACCAATTTACACCAGCTAAGGATCTGGCTCACAGATAGCAGCACAGTTGATTGCTTTTTCTCTTTTTATTTGGTCATTAACATACATGAACTTTCCATACAAATGTTTACAAATCTCATTTATAACTTGTATTTGTCGCCTTTGAAAGACCCATTTGTGTTTGGTCAAACTTTTATCATTGCCTGTGTATTTATTATGTTCACATTCAAAAAATGGTAAATATAAATTATAAAAGCTACTTGCTCCCGATATAAACTATCTGTCATTTTCTCCATTGAAGGGATCTCTCATAATTTATTTCTCCATGACTCTAATGTTGTGGGGAGGCTGAATCTGTTCTTTTCCCAAAATGAGCTATCATACATCTGGCTGCTAGTAGTAGCTGCATTATCAATGGGTCTTTTCCCAAGTCAATAACCTCCTTTGGACTGTGACCTAATGGAATCCCCAGAGGTTCCGTGGTTAGCCTAATCTTAATTATCTTGAAAAATCTATTTGTTATTTTCCTCCAAAAACTATGATCTTAGTTTGTGAGTACACAGCAGAAGCAAGGCATTCCCACCACACAAACAGAAAGGTTCCTATTCCTGAACAGCCTCTCTAGTATTTATGACTCCTTTATATATATATATATATATATATATATATATATATATATATATATATATATATTTTCCTTACTTAAAAGGAGTGAGGTAACATTGATAATGTATTTTTTAATAATTTTCCTTAATGGTTTTACACAAACAGAGGAGATTTTGGTCTTTCTCCAGATATCTTCCTTTTGTTCCAAATAATATTTGGTTTGAGATCCTTTCCCCATTTTTCCATAGTGGGAGTCTTATTTTCTAGATCAAGCAGTAACAATTGGTTATACCATATGGAAATCAGGCCCTTTCATGTGGTTTTGCTATAACTAGTGTTTCTATCTTTGTTAAAGGTCTCCTGAAACTTGGTCTTCCTACGTAGCCTTTAACAAAATGCTTCCATTACAAAAAAGTCCAAACTGGTATATTAGTATTCCCCATGATTTCTTTGATGGTATTAATTCCCATAATTTTATCATTGTGGACTAGCTGGCTGATGGATGGATGTCCTTTTTTCTCCCATACGTTATATATTCAATTAGATAACCCCTACCAAAATTCTGCATTTTTTCTGATGGGTACTGATACGAAAGGGAAGGGGCTTCCCTGATCTGCGACAAATTCCATATCTGAAGTGTCAGTATGACACCTGGATTGTTTCCCTTTTGTATTGGGTAAGTCTTTTATGTAAAATATTAATGCACAAAATTAATATTTAAAATCCTGTTCGATTTCCTCTCTGTGATAGTGGTCTCAAATGAGCTGCCCAATAATATTTTAGTAAATTTGGTACTGCCAATCCTCCTTCCAGAGAATTTTCATATTTCCTCTTGGCAAGTTATTGTCCCATATAAATTAAATAATTCCTGTTAGAATTTCCTCTAGAGTTCTTTTGGTATCATAAGAATAAAAACATAAAGAATGGCCATCCTGGGTCAGATCTATGATTCATCTAGCCCAATATCCTGTCTTCCCACAGTAGACAGTGCCAGATGCTTCAGAGGGAATTAACAGAACAGGGCAATTATCAAGTGATTCATTGTCTGTTGTCCAGTCCCAGCTTCTGGCAGTCAGAGGTTTAGGATCACCCAGAACATGGGGTTGCGTCCCTGACCATCTTGGCTTATAGCCATTGATGGATCTATCCATATAGGTATGGCCTGAAATAGGAAATTTATTTTTGGTAACCAATTCATTTTTACCACAGCTAAATGGCCAACCCACGACAAATGTAGGTGGTTTTTTTTTTCAATACAACAAATCATTTCCCACTTTTTAAATAATAAGAGGAAAAATAATTTCATATAGAGAGTTGTGATTAGGAGAAATACTGACTCCTTAGTTACTTCATTTGTTTAGACCACACAAATTCAAATGAAACTTGCAGCTGTTTAATCATAGCTTCCTCCAGCCGTATATTTAATAGTTGAGATTTTGTATAATTAATTTTATAGCCTGACATATCACTGTATTCATTAATTTATTTCAGAATATAAGTCATAGATTGTACTGGATTGATAACCATGAGTATCATGTTCTCTGCACACAGCACAATTTCTGTTCCATTTTATCAATTATAATCCTTATTATGCTACTATTCTGACTTTTTGTGTGTGCCAGAAATTCAATAAAGAGGGTAAACAACACAGGGGATAGAGAAGAACTTTGTTTGGTTCCTCTTTATTGGTGTATACCCCAAAGAACTTCAACTGACTCAGTACATAACTGTGAATCATAGTGATGTATCAGGCCAAGTATAATCTAATAGTTAATCTGAGCTCTCATTACCTCTGAGCACTGAAAGACAGTAGTTATGTTGCACCGTCTACTCTCTTCTTCTTTTAGCCTTAGTCCCATCTATATGGGGTTGGCTCTTCAAGTCCTTCTTCTCCATTCCAGTCTGTCTTGAAGCAGTTCCTCAGAAATTCCACAGCTAATTAAATCCCTTTCTATGACATTTATCCATCTAGTTTGGGGTTTTCCAATTCTTCTTCTACGCTCACCTTCTAAATTTAACACCCTGTTTCCTATATGTTCTTCTGATCTTCTTTTCACATGCTCAAACCATCTAAGCCTGGACTCCCTCATCTTTGCTATAATAACTGGTACCACCTTCATACTGCTCCTAATTCATTCATTCTAAACATGGTCCATAGTTGTTACTCCACACTTCCACCTTAACATCTTCATTTCCATTGTATGTAAGATCTGCTCCTGTCTCTTTCTCAGTGCCCAACATTTGGAGCCATGCCTGATTACCATCTTATAGATCTTACTTTTCAATGTGATAGGCATTCTCCTGTTACCGATCACTGTGCTCACTTCTCCCCATTTAGCCTATTTCCTGTTCTACTTATGAGTTTGTCATTCAATATCACCATTTTCCTGTGCTATCAAACCTACGTACTTGAACTTCTGTTCCTTTGGTTGGCCCCCCAGACTTAGTGTCATTGTCTTCCTGCGGGGTATCATCAAATCTACAAACCATATACTTTGTTTTATTCCTGTTGATTTTCATGCCATTTCTTTCAAGAACACATATCCATCTCTCTAAGTCTTCTTCCACTTCCTCTTTTCCTCTCCCTCACAAGCACTACATCATCGCAAAAAGGATGCACCAGGTGCTACTCCCTGGATGTTTTCTGTAAGGGCATCAAGAACCAACATGAACAAAAGGGGGATTAGTGCTGAGCCTGATATACCCTGATTCTTACTACATTGCACTGTCTACTCTCCACAGGTAAAATGTATACCAGCTTTCTAGTGTGACTAAGCCACTTCATCCACCAGACAAGATATACAGCAGAGTGATTCTACTAAATGCCTCATTGTACTACATAGGCACCATTGGCAAAGCAGGTTTAGATACTACAAGTTTTCATGAGACCAACAGCAAAAACCAATGCCTACTTTTCACCCTCTCTCCTTTTCCTGGGGCTTAAAAATTTCCTTCTTGTTTCTGTGGCTGTATCACTATGATGGCAGAGCTTGGCTCTTATTGTGCCATATCACGTACAATGCTTCTGTCTTTCTTTGCAGCTGCCTTAACTTCACTTTTGCAGATCTCAGTTTGTCATGAGAGTGGAACAGTTTCTCCCCAGGTAAAAATCAGTCTGTCAACACTCAGACTTAAATACAAGAGGGGAATGCTTGTTCCACAGTCAGGGTCCCAATCAGCTGGTCGCTGAAGTCATACAATACAGCATACTCTCAAAGCACTAACATCATTTTCAAGCAGCGTGGCAGTGCATTGTGCACATTCTCTAAATTGGAGCTGTGCACACGGCCACCACATTGTCTTAGGGAGAAAGTTCTTGTCCAGGGCAGTAATACAATATTGTAATAAAATAAAATAAAATTTGAAATGGAGTAAATCTACTGTCCCTATATGCCTAAGCATATGACACTACGCGTGTCATGGATGACACTAAGCTGGGGGGAGAAGTAGATACACTGGAGGATAGGGATAAGGTCCAGAGTGACCTAGACAAATTGGAGGATTGGGCCAAAAGAAATCTGATGAGATTCAACAAGGACAAGTGCAGAGTCCTGCATGTAGAATCCCATGCACTGCTACAGACTGGCTAAGCAGCAGTTCTGCAGAAAAGGACCTGGGGATTACAGGGGATGAGAAGCTGGATATGAGTCAACAATGCACCCTTGTTGCCAAAAAGGCTAACAGCATATTGGGCTGAATTAGTAGGAGCATTGCTAGCAGATCGAGGGAAGTAATTATTCTCTTCTATTCGGCACTGATGAGGCCACATCTGGAGTATTGAATCCAGTTTTGAGTCCCCCACCACAGAAAGGATGTGAACAAATTAGAGAGAGTCCAGTGGATGGCAACAAAAATGATAAGGGGATTTGGGGCACATGACTTATGAGGAGAGGCTGAGGGAACTGGTCTTATTTAGTCTGCAGAAAAGAAGAGTGAGGGGGGATTTGATAGCAGTCTTCAACTACCTGAAGGGAGGTTCCAAAGAGGATAGAGCTCAGCTGTTCTTGCAGTGCGGGAGGTCTAGGTTAGATAGAGGAAAAACTATTTCACTACGAGGGTGCTGAAGTACTGGAATGTGTTACCTAGGGAGGTGGTGGAATTTCCATCCTTAGAGGTTTTTAAGGCCTGACTTGACAAAGCCCTGGCTGGGATGATTTAGTTGTTGTTGGTCCTGCTTTGAGCAGGGGATTGGACTAGATGACCTCCTGAAGTCTCTTCCAACCCTAATCTTCTATGATTCTAAGCAGGAATTCCCACCTTCTTGTACCTCATAGATGTCTCCTGTAATGGCCGTGAAATAAATTCCAAACAAGTGCAGACGAGCCATAAATGTTATTTTTTTACCCTCTAGTAGCTCTAAGAAGAAGTAAAGAAATGGGACGGACTTAGAAGATTAGCAGCAAGCCTATCTGTGAATTGGAAGTAAGGAAATCTATACAGTAAAGCAGATGATAATACATTAAGAAAACAATGGACCTAAATCTCTACTCCTCTACACAATTTTACATCTGTGTGACTCCACTGAAATAATGGTGTCACAATGCTGTAAAACAGATGTAACAAAATAGAGATTCGGCATTATTATAGCATTATTTCTCACCATTATCCTGTTGCATCCCATTGCTTCAACTCCCTTTGCCCTTCTTCATATTCCCACCCCCTAGAGTTTAATATCACAGTACCCTATACATTTCCATATTTGGGTAAATCTTTTTAAAAATTATGTATATAGCCTTTGCTTGATTCATTTTTTATATATAATGTCAAAGGATAATTTTGATGATAATGTTCAAGTATTTTTATCTATTTAAATTTTCACAGTTGTGCAAAATGATAGGTTTTAAACTTTTTTAAAATTGTATTTATTTCAATTCTCACATTTGCAGGAAATTATGAGGAGTTAAACCATTATTTAATAACAATAGATGTTGAAAAAGTTAAAGCTTGATGACTTAAAACACAAATTGTCAGCATCACATGTCAAATGTACAAAGTACCATACATATATCCTTAAATCAAACTCTAGGTCTCAAACACTATATTTCTTATTTTACCTATCTGCACATTTCCATTATTATCAATGGAAATGTTTTTTCATGTGTGTGTGTGTGTCTTTCATGGGTAAAAACCCCCACTCCTCCATGCATCTGAAGAAGTGGGATTTTTTACCCATGAAAGCTTATGCCCAAATAAATCTTTTAGTCTTTAAGGTGCCGCCGGACTTCTCATTGTTTTTGTGGATACAGACTAACACAGCTACCCCTCTGATACTTGGCTCCTAAAGATAATGATTTTACAGCACATTTATATTAACACCTTGCATCCCAGTGAATCCAAAAGCTTTTGAAATCCTAACCATATAGACATTCTATGATCCTGATCTTGAATCAAGATCTGCTAGTATGGAGCCCTCTGCCTGCGTGGATTCCACTGATGTCATGCACTGGCAGAAGAACACATTCTACTAAAGCACAGAGATCTGCTCTAATGGATGTGGTCATACACAGACATCTATATCCTATGGGGAAGTATGCAGTATAAATGCCTAATTGAAACGGATCGGTTCATTACCAGTGAATTACAACCAACTCTGTGGTGAGGAGCAGTAGCTATTTAACTTGACACAGCAACACTGCATTAACAGCTTTCTGCTAGAACTGAAAAATACATCATATGGTTAAAACAGAGGGAATTTAGGGAAGCAGAGTTATTAATCCCCATTGTTCAAACCAAATTCCAGAATCAAGTAACATCTCTCTTCTTATGAGCTAAGATTTTACACTAAAACTCTTCTTCTGCTCTTGCTTGCTTATTCTGAGCTATTGACTTTTCTTTGGTCCTAATCAGATGTTATTGCTTTCTCTTTATTTGGTTTTATAGCTATTTATTGAATATTGTTCCTAAAGGGAGAAAAAAATCCTGAGAATTTAAAGAGCTAGAAAAACTTATTTGTGGTTCACATCAGGTGCTCTAGAGTGGGATCTAGTGGTAGGTCTTTAACTTTGGAGGGTCTACGTACCATAATGAAGTAAATCAGGGATCGGGAACGTTTGGCATGCGGCTCGCCAGGGTAAGCACCCTGGTGGGCCGGGCCAGTTTATTTACCTACTGACGCGGCAGGTTCGGCCGATCGCAGCCCCCACTGTCCACAGTTCACCGTCCCGGGCCAATGGGGGTGGCGGGAAGCCGCAGCCAGCACATCCCTCGCCCGCGCTGCTTCCCGCCCCCCCCCGCATTGGCCCAGGACGGTGAACTGTGGCCAGTGGGGGCCGCGATCGGCTGAACCTGCTGCGTCAGCAGGTAAATAAACTGGCCCGGCCCGCCATGGTGCTTACCCTGGCGAGCCGCATGCCAAACGTTGCCGACCCCTGAAGTAAATCATTCAATCAGCTAAAGATTGTTCTGATGCAGAATCACTTCCAGATATATCTCTAATTTTGCAGGACATTGAAGCGTGGATAGTCACTAAGTTTCAGCTCTTTGCTTCATAAGTTCTCAGAATGGAGAATCAGATAAAAGGATGTCAGGAAAAAATCATTCCAACTGCAAGTGATACCAACCTGTATAAGGCCTTGTTTACACTGGGTTGGGGGGGATCGACCTAAGATACACATCTTCAGCTACAAGAATAGCATAGCTGAAGTCAATGTATCTTAGGTTGACTTACCTTGCGTCCTCACGGTGCGGGGTCAACTGCTGCCGCTCCTCCATTGACTCCGCTTCCGCCTCTCGCCGCGGTGGAGTACAGGAGTCGACGGCAGAGCGATCGGGGATCGATCGATTTATCGCGTCTACACTAGACACGATAAATCAATCCCCGATAGATCAATCACTGCCCACCGATCCGACGGGTAGTGTAGACGTACCCTGACAAGTTTGATCATTAGAGTTTAAGGTCAGAAAGTACTAAGGCACTTTACTTCCATTGACTCCAAACATAAGCAGTTTATTTCAGTGGAAATTAAGAGCCTAAATACCTTGGAGGATCTGGGCCTAAATATTTCACTGTTTGTATCTCAGGAGAATTTTAAATTGGAAAAGGAAATTGTATTCTATGGAAAACCAAATTAACAATAGAAACCTAAGAACACATTGGATAAAAGAAGGTGTGGAAGTAATTGAAACTGTGTAGAGTAGAAGAAATCTGCTTGAAATAGTGATAAGATTCTAAGGCCCCAATCCTCCAGTAGGATCCAGGTGGGCAGACCCCTGCACCCATCCATGACTGCATGAAGTCAATGAGGTTCTGCATGAGTGTTCCAACTGCAGGACAAAGGCCTAAGTTTGAACCATCTTTGCTAGAGAACCAATGTATCATGTATCTGGCAAGACTCCTGCTATTGCTAACTTAAACCAAGGTGGTAAAGCCTCCCAAGAGAGACCCATTTGTTTTACAGCAATCATTATTTTACATGCATTTGAGATCAAGACTAGATTTCAGCAAAAATCAAGGTAAAAAAAAACACTTTTAAATTTATTTTCATCAGCTGGGGAACAAGATGCTGAATTTTATTCTGTGGAATCCTGCATCATTTTGGTGAGAGTCAAACATATTGTTCTGATTACAATGAAGTTAAGTTCTTTTTGAATTCTGAATGAACTCTTCCTCAAAATTTAGCTAAAGATCTTGAAGCTTCAGAACATATACAGTAATTAAAATTCTTCTTTGCCAGATTTTAATGCAATATTGACATCATATAATTAATTGAATAATATCACTGGGAAAGCAGAATAAATTATCTTTTGCTGATTAGTGTCATGTTCCTTACTTTTGGTGGGACGTTGAAATGCAACAATGTTGACAGCATTAGATTTTTATTTTATTCAGTTTTATCTGGTTTTGAAATTTTTCCCTCTCTTTTACATGTAAGCACTATGTGGAACCCTGAAAAATAGCTGCAACGTTTATATTTAAGTGGATAATGTCAGAGTTCTGAATTTTGCAAAGATGCATCGCCTACGCTTATTGTTATTAAAATCTAAAATTTAAACATTTATAAATCATTGTGGGCCAGATTCTGCCTCTCTTATCCCATGATTCCAATGGAGCCACTCAGAGAATATGGTACAGCTAAATGTGACTATGGTTGACAAGATCTGGACTCAATAAGGGCTAAACTGTGGCATTTAGGTATAGCCTGAAGTAAGGGGTGGTGTGCAGGTGCATTGCACAGGGGCAGCACCAGAAGGCATTGTGCCTCAGAGATACTGCTCAGAAGAACAATTCCTCCTAGATTAGTGCTTCTCAAAGCCAGTCCGCCGCTTGTGTAGGGAAAGCCCCTGGCGGTCCAGACCGGTTTGTTTACCTGCTGCGTCCACAGGTTCGGCCGATCGCAGCTCCCACTGGCCATGGTTCGCCGCTCCAGACCAACGGGGGCTGCGGGAAGGGCGGCCAGCACATCCCTCGGCCCGTGCCGCTTCCCGCAGCTCCCATTGGCCTGGAGCGGCGAACTGCGGCCAGTGGGAGCCGCGATCAGCTGAACCTGCGGACGCGGCAGGTAAACAAACCGGCCCGGCCTGCCAGGGGCCTTCCCTGAACAAGTGGTGGACTGACTTTGAGAAGCACTGTCCTAGATTCCACTGGGGAGGGACTAACTTACAACATCCACTGAATGGAATGGAACATACTCCTCCCCACTCAGCCAGCCACTTCACTGACCTGGTGTCATGGATCTGCCTAATGCTTGAACCTCCCCACCCATTTGCAATGGGCTGGGGGGGGGGGAGGCGTGCAGCTGCTGCACAGAAACTGCACATCTCAGTGTGCCTGGAGCTGTGATCTTGGTAGCCCCATTGGCGCTATACAAGGCAGAGGAATCCTTACCTACCAGCATCCCTATTATTCCCCTGCACAGACATATTAATGTTACAGGTTAAAAATGTTATTGGAAGATTAACCCATTCTAAAATACATAAACTATAATTTCTATGAAGTAAATTCTGCGTATTAACTATCTGTTTTCATTATTGCTTTAATACCTGTGTCAATAGCGACTGGAAAGCTAACATCTCTAAATGATTTGTATTTACCAATTAATAGCTCATAAGATCTCTTTCTGTAGTTGCAAGAGTTTTTAACAGACCTCATACTAGCTTTTTCCCTGTAAATGGTGTCATTTGACATTAATAAAATCTCTGTTTTTGTGGAAGCTGCTCCTGTGTTTTTTGTTGGTTCTTTGGATTAGAATGGCTGTTATGAATTTGACAACGGTTATCAAATCTCCCCTGCAGCAGACTGTCAAGGATATGATGGTCAAATGTTTCACATATTGCAATCAAACCATTTGTGTTTAGTTTGAAGAATTCCAAAAGAAAGCTGTCAGCTAAGAAATGAAGTCGAAGTAGCCTGAAGCTTTTGGAGCATGTTGATCCAATTATGATGATCCACTCATATCCTTCAGCTTTTTTTCAAAATCAATTTTCATTTTAGCTCAGGGGACTTTTTTTTTTTTTTTTTTTTTGTAATGCAGAGAAACATCTGTAAGGGTATTTCAGATGTGTTGTTTCAGGAAATTTATTTTTGGTGCAAGAAAGCACTGAACGCTACAGATATTTTGTAAGTGTCATTGACTGCAATATACATATTGGCAATACATAATAATCTGTATCTGAATTCTAGATTTGTTTAAATGTGTTCAATCCAGCTGCTTCACCCTCAAGCAAAAGACCACGGCACACTCAGAATGGGTTAAATGGCCATCACATATAGATGTAAAGAAATCTACAATGTCGGTGTTGATGATTATGTGTCAGATTCTCAGCAGGTGTACATCAGCACAGATGTATTGTCTTCAACAGAGCTGTTCCAATGTACACCAGCTACAGGGCCAACACTATATATTTCATGTAAACTCACCAAAAAATGGTCAAGCATTTATTTTCATTTCTTTAATTTAAAGATCAAATATCACTGTTGTTCAGTTGTAAGAGGGCTGTGACTGGAATGCCTTGACCTGCCACTAACTATGGTAGATTGAGAATAGAATGATACCACATTTTGGGTGGTAATAATACAAATAACAAGCCACATCCTTCTCTCCCCACTCACATCAGTAGCCACATTGCCTTTAATCAAGCAAAGGAATATGCACGAGTTAGAACAGGGATTTAGCCCATGGTCATTGCATATTATTCTCACACCAGATAATATGCTGTCACCATGTTGTTTTCACACCTGATATATGCCAAGTATGTCATAAATTTAATTAAATGAGAAACTTGCCAAACATCTGAATACAGAGTAAAAGCTTGGAAGCTGGATTCTAAACTTTGGAGACTACTCTTGGAAATGCAAAAGCTCCAGTGTCCAATAGACACAAGCAAAAATCCTCTACTAGCGGAAAAATTTGGGATTCTACCCCTTCAGTTATCTTTTCCCATATTTTCTGCTTGGTCCAGTTCTGCTTATTGTGCCACAGACATCTAAAAAAACCCAACTCTCTAATACTTGGCAATTGATTTTCTGAAGAAGTGAAGTTCTTACCCACGAAAGCTTATGCTCCCAATACTTCTGTTAGTCTTAAAGGTGCCCCAGGACCCTCTATTGCTTTTTACAGATTCAGACTAACACGGCTACCCCTCTGATACTTGCTGCTACAAACTCCCTACTCCTAAAGGGCCAGGAAGGGTAGTTAAGAGGCATGAATGAAGCAGTGGGCATGGCCAGTGCTTCTGCTGAGGTAGTGTGGCCCCACAACCCTCTCTTATTATGGTGCAATTGAGCTCACAGTGCTCTCTATTTTCAAAGCCTGGCATAAATATTAAAGAATATGCGTACCCTTCAGATTTGTCATCCTTCCTCTTGGTTGTACTATTTGCATTTTTGTAATTTTCCCAAACTTCTTTGCACTTTGTCCCCCAAAGCTGCAAACAGTGTGAGGAGTCAACAGAAGTGCATATCTGCACAAAGCTAAGCATGTGCAGGAAAAACACTTTTACTACACGTCCAAAGTGTAGTACAGATTGTGCTTTAACTGTGGTATGGCTATGCTTTAAGGATTTTGTGTCATGTGTATGCAGAGCATTTCAATGCACACAACCCCTCCTGTGTATCCAAGGTCTAAGTGTCATGAGCCAGATTCTGTTCTATGTTATACCACAGGAAATCTAGAACAACTTCACTGACATCAATATCTTGATTTAACCAAGTGTACCACTGAAAAATTTGGAATTTAGGGTATAAGTTCCTAGACCAGGGTGCGTTATGGTAAGGCAGTGGAATCTAAATCTTTCTGCCAGAACACAGTAGGATGGCTCAGAAAATGAATGGGCTCAGAAATATTCCTAACTCGTTCTTAAAGGCTCAACATGCTCCCCCTCTCTTAGTATCTCCAGCTGACCACAGTATATGCATGGATGGTTGGGCATCTGATCCAGATAGCAGACCCTTAGGTCATAATGCACTTGCCTGGGCTGTAATGAGTTTTTCCTATAGTACTAGGTTTTAAATCCTATCTTCAGTACCGGGTAAACTGGTTGAAACTATAGTAAAGAACAGAATTGTCAGACACATAGATGAACATGGTTTGTTGGAGAAAAGTCAACATGGTTTTTGTAAAGGGAAATCATGCCTCACTAATCTACTAGAATTCTCTGAGGGGGTCAACAAGCATATGGACAAGGGGGATCCAGTGAATATAGTGTACTTAGATTTTCAGAAAGCCTTTGACAAGGTCCCTCACCACAGGCTCTTAGGCAAAATAAGCTGGAATGGGATAATAGGGAAGGTCCTCTCATGGATCAGTCACCAGTTAAAAGATAGGAAACAAAGGGTAGGAATAAATGGTCAGTTTTCAGAATGGAGAGAGGTAAATAGTGGTGTTGCCCACGGGTCTGTACTGGGACCAGTTCTATTCAGTATATAACTGATAACTTTCAGGCACTCCTGACCTGGCCTAGGTTCATACCAGTGACAAAAAGGTACAGGACTCCATATCTCATCAATAACCCTCGAGTTATCCTGTCCTCCCAATGGGCTTCAGTGTTAATAAAAATCATAGAAAACATTTCATACACAAAATAGGTGAAGAGCAATATCGGTGGAACTCAGGATCTGATGTTCCCTTAAGGGAGACTTTATACCACTCTGTGGCTGAATACAATAAAAACAATGCCTGGATAATTCAGACATGTGTAGACAAGAGGATTGTCATCATGGAAGAAACAGGTCCAGTCTCTCTAGACATTAACATTTTACAAGGGGTAAATGAGGCAAAATGAATACAAATTATGATCTTGAACTGAGAAAAATACCAGCCAAAAATTCCAGCTGCCAATATGTTATGTCAGGTAAGACAAAACCTACTGAATTTAAATTAAAAGCCTATGTTACCAATTACTGATTCATTTGCAGAACGATGACATGTAGTAGGAAAACTTCAGCAAAGTGACAATGATTTCTATCAGCTGAGGATCTGGCCCTAAGCTTTGGGTTTTAAATTTGAGCAGGGAATAACGGAAGTAACATTTTGAATATGTATGATGCTATCTTTTTAAAGGGAAGAAGAAAGATTTCTAGACCCTTACCCTGCCATGACCCTTCAAGTTTTCTGCTTTGCGCATAAACTATTTATCAAATTCATGTGGACCTAAATTTTTTAGAATTGTGTTCAGTTGTTTAAATTTCAGACTTGAGTATATGAAAGGCCTTTTTTTTTTTACTAAATCTATTGCTCAGGGGATAATACATAAATACATAAATACATAAAGCTGATACATTTCAAAACTGATGCTTCTGACTTAAAGTTTAGCAGAGTCATCAGTCATGTCATACATGCCGAGTCTGGTGGAATTTGGCATAGCTGTTTAAATTTTAACAAGGGATAAATTAAATGAACCTTTACCTAAGATGTGCTGCTGAGGACAGAATGCCTAGGGTTAGGATACAGATGCTAATGTATCAAGAACTGTTAAGCTCTCAGCTCCACATTAAAATACCAGTGTCACATAGGATCAGTCCCTACAAATCTGCCAAGAACGATACAATTTGGATCAAACAATAACATTTTAGTTGGGCTGCACAGATACTGTTTGACTCTGATGCACTTTCCTGGATGAATAACAAAAGCAGGATCTAGAGATTTTTGTGTTTTGGGAATTAAATGCTCAGAACTATTGGCTGTCAAGCTTGAAAATATGTTACATCTGCATCTCTCTACAATTGTCTTAACTTTCTTGGAATCGAGCCCAGCTATTAGCAGGAGGTAAATAAGACCAAAATTGACAACACTGTGCATTATGGGGCAAAGTGTTGAAGGATGAGTTTTAGATGTAAACAGCTAATGGATTTCTTAGAATTGCCATATTTGATTTGAAGCGTAGAACATTTTTGAAGCAGGTTCACCTCACTTGCTCTCTAAAAACTTAAAAAGATGTTTTGTTCATTTCAGTTTTTCAGGAACCAGGCGTAGCGTTTGTTGCAAATGTGCTTTTAATGTACAGCATTATAATAGTTTGAGATTAGTGGGATTCAGTTCAGCTCTTTACATTTCATTGGTGACAACTCATGCCAACTCCTCAATGTTACACAAGTTTAAGTCTCCATTATATTTTCAAAGTACATTCACATTATTTTCTCAGGCCTGGTCTACACTAGGAGGTTATGTCGAATTTAGCAGTGTTAACTCGAATTAACCCTGCACCCGTCCACACAACGAAGCTATTTATTTCGACATAGAGGTCTCTTTAAATCGATTTCTGTACTCCTCCCCTATGAGGGGAGTAGCGCTAAATTCGACATGGCCATGTCGAATTAGGGTAGGTGTGGATGTAACTCGACGCTAATAGCCCCGGGAGCTATCCCACAGTGCACCACTCTGTTGACGCTCTGGACAGCAGTCCGAGCTCGGATGCTCTGATCAGCCACACAGGAAAAGCCCCGGGAAAATTTGAATTCCTTTTCCTGTCTGGCCAGTTTGAATCTCATTTCCTGTTTGAACATCATGGCCAGCTCAGCAGCACTGGCAACGATGCAGAGCTCTCCAGCAGAGGTGACCATACAATCGCAGAATAGAAAGAGCGCCCCAGCGTGGACTGATCGGGAAGTCTTGGATCTGATCGCTGTGTGGGGCGATGAGTCTGTGCTTTCGGAGCTGTGATCGAAAAAACAGAATGCGAAGATCTACAAGAAGATCTCCAAAGCAATGACGGAGAGAGGATACAGCCGGGATCAACGCAGTGCCGCGTGAAAATTAAGGAGCTGAGACAAGGGTACCAGAAGACCAAAGAGTCAAACGGACACTCTGGATCCCAGCCCCAGACATGCCGTTTCTACGAGGCACTGCATTCCATTCTAGGTCCGGCCGCCACCACTACCCCACCACTGTCCGTGGACTTTGACGATGGGTATTGCCGACGGTCGCTTCCTCGGAGATGTTTGCGGACGGGGAAGATGAGGAAGGAGATGAGGAGGACGAGGCAGTCGACAGCACTTTCAACGCTGATTTCCCCGACAGCCAGGATCTCTTCATCACCCTCACAGAGATCCCCTACCAACCCTCCCAAGGCGGTAACCCAGACCGTGAATCAGGGGAAACATCAGTAGGTAAGTGTTTTAAACATTTATTTTGAACAGAATAGGAATGGTATCTTAACAATGGGTTTTTCATGATTAGTTTGCCCTAGGTGCTTTAGTTTCTAGTCCTTGCCAGTGCAGCTACTGGAAAAGTTTGTCAACATGTCTGGTTTTTCATGATTAGTTTGACCTAGGTGCTTTAGTTTTTAGTTCTTTCCAGTGCAGCTACTGGAAAATTCTGTCAATATGTCCGGGGATAGAGCAGAAATCCTCCTGGGACATCTCCACGAAGGTCTCCTGGAGGTATTGTGAAAGCCTTTGCATCAGGTTCCTGGGGAGAGCGGCCTTATTGCGTCCTCCATGGTAGGAAACTTTTCTGCACCAGGCTAGCAGCAAGTACTCCGGGATCATTGCCTCGCAAAGCATGGCGGCATACGGCCCTGGTGCTTGCTGGCATTCACGCAGCATGCGGTCTTTCTCTGTCTCCGAAATCCTTATCAGAGTGATATCACTCATGGTGACCTGCTTTGAATTAGGGGAATGTTAGTATTGGGACTGATTGCCTGTTCCTTTACATAACTGTAACCAGCCATTTACAGCCACGTGGTGGAGGCATGACAGGGGCAGCATGGAAGGATCTTTCCCGGGGACAGCCGCAAGGGGGGTGGGACGGGGCAGAGTTCATGCTGGCCAGATTGCCGACAGCAGGAACTGGCCAACGCTAGGAACATTGCTTGGAACGTGAAAGGAGGGCACTGCTATAAATTAAGCTTTAAGCAGTCAAAAGTCTACGTCTTACCATGTCCGCCTGCTAGCCGAATTCCGTTGTCTGGCCCCGCTTGTGTGATCTGTACAGCAAGACCCCAGGCACTCAATGGGAAGGCTGAAAATTCGACCTTGTACTGAATGCGCATGTGATAGGTGCTGTGCATGGTCTTGTTCACAGAGAAAGACTATATTCATTGTTCGCAAAACTGTATCTTTCTGAGGAATTCACTCCCTTTTTCCCATCCCACAGCTGCGAGTGTCTCCCGAGCTACCCCGGCATCCCCCCCCCAGAGGCTGGTGCAGATCAGGCGACGAAAGAGAAGGACACGGGACGAGATGTTCTCAGAACTTATTGGCTGCTCCCGAGCCGAGGCAGCACAGCAGACCCAGTGGAGGGAGAACATGTCACAATACCAGTGATCACACAGTGAACAGGAGGACAGGTGGCGGCAGGAAGACCAGCAGGCGACTCAAACGCTGTTTGGACTAAGGAGGGAGCAAACGGACACGCTCCGGTGCCTTGTAGATATTCTGCATGACCGGAGGCAAGAGGACAGAGCCCTACTGCATTCTCTCTCTAACCGCCCTCCCCTGCCACAAAGTCCATCCCCCCCCCCCTCACCCAAAGTCCCAAGAAGGAGGGGAGGCAGGGGCCATGAAAACAGTCACTCCACCCCTGCAGACTGCTCAAGTAACAAAAGGTTCTCATTCCCAAAGATTTGATAAGTCCTTTCCTTCACTCCAAAAGCACCTCACCCAAGCCCCCGTCCCAGTTTCATCCCCTAACTGTGTAGTTGTTAATAAAAAATATGTTTTTGTTAATTATTGTTTCCGTCATGTTCTTTTAGAGGAGAGTGTGTTTGAGGGAGGGGAGGGGGTTGGTAATTGGAGAGGACAGTCACCTTTACCAGGGTACAGACATGGGGGCAGGTTCAGCAGAAGGTCACACACACATTGCAGTCACTAGGCACCCTGGTCAGTCTGGGAGGTGGTTTTCATGTTCTGTGGGGGCGGGGGGGGGCTATGTGAGTACGTGGCGGGGGAGGGCGGTTACAGATCTTATGCAGCGGTCCTTAGCCTGGATGACAGAGCCATGCAGCAGGGGATCTGTAACCACCCTCCCCCGCCACAAAGTCACATAGCCCCCCCACACAGAGTCCCGAAAAGGAGGGGTGGCAGGCTCCGTTGAAACAACCAGTCCACCGCTGTGGAGCAGGAACCTGTCATTCCTCGAGTTTAGAAGCGTCCTTTCCATCACTACACCCGCTCCCCACCACAGTCTGAGTCCCAGTTTCAACACTTTACCACAAAATCCTTAATAAAGAAAACAGTGTTCATGAACGAAGTTTCATTTATTTTATTTTTAAAGGTGTGTTGGAAGGGCGGGAAGGGGGTTGGTATCTGGAGAGGATAGTCAACAGTAACTGGATAAAGAAACGGGGGCAGCTTCAGCTTCTGAATAAACAAACTTAATAGTCACAGGTTACCCTGCTCACTCTGGAACCTAGCTTTCAAAGCTTCCCAGATGCACAGCACGTCCTGCTGGGCTCTTCTAATCGCCCGGCTGTCTGGCTGGGTGTAATCAGCAGCCAGGCAATTTGCCTCAACCTCCCACCCCGCCATAAACGCCTCCCCCTTGCTCTCACAGAGATTGTGGAGCACACAGCAAGCTGCAATAACAATGGGGATATTGGTTTCGCTGAGATCAGAGCGAGTCAGTAAGCTTCTCCATCTCCCCTTCAGACATCCAAAAGCACACTCCACCACCATTCTGCACTTCCTCAGCCAGTAGTTGAAGAGTTCTTTTTCACTGTCCAGGGCGCCTGTATAGGGCTTCATGAGCCAGGGCATTAGCGGGTAGACTGGGTCCCCAAGGATGACTATAGGCATCTCCACATCCCCAACAGTTATTTTGTGGTCCGGGAAGTAAATACCTTCCTGCAGCCGTCTAAACAGACCAGAGTTCCTGAAAACGCGAGCATCATGAACCTTGCCCGGCCATCCGACGTTGATGTTGGTAAAACGTCCCCTATGGTCCATCACTGCTTGCAGCACCATTGAAAAGTAGCCCTTTCGGCTAATGTACTGGCTGGCCTGGTGGGCCGGTCCCAGGATAGGGATGAGTTCCATCTATAGCCCCACCGCAGTTTGGGAATCCCATTGCAGCGAAACCATCTATGATCACCTGCACGTTTCCCAAGGTCACTACCTTTGAGAGCAGTAGCTCAACAATTGCGTTGGCTACTTGCATCACAGCAACCCCCATGGTAGATTTGCCCCATGGTAGATTTGCGAAGTGATTCGCGACTGACCGGTAGCTGTCTGGCGTTGCAAGCTTCCAGAGAGCTATGGCCACTCGCTTCTGGACAGTCAGAGCTGCTCGCATCCGGGTGTCCCTGCGCTTCAGGGCAGGGGACAGCAACTCACAAAGTTCCAGGAAAGTTCCCTTACGCATCCGAAAGTTTCGCAGCCACTGTGATTCATCCCAGACCTGCAGCACTATGCGGTCCCACCAGTCCGTGCTTGTTTCCTGGGCCCAGAATCGCCGTTCCACAGCATCAACATGACCCATTGCCACCATGATGTCCATGGCGCGGGGTCCCGTGCTTTGTGAGAGGTCTGTGCCCCTCTCAGATTAATGTCCTCACCGCGCTGCTGTAGCCTCCTCGCTCGATTTCTCAGCATCTGCCTCTGAAGAAGGTGGATGATAAGGTGCGAGGTGTTGACAACGGCCATAACTGCAGCGATGATCGCAGCAGGCTCCATGCTTGCAGTGCTGTGGCGTCTGCGCTGTCAATCACCAGAAAAGTGCGCGAACTGATTGCCCGCCGGCGCTTTCACGGAGGGAGGGCGGGAGTAACATTTGAATGATGACAGTTACCCAAAACCACCCTCGACACATTTTTTGCCCCAGCAGGCATTGGGGGCTCGACCCAGAATTCCAATGGGCAGCAGGGACTGCAGGAACTGTGGGATAGCTGTCCACAGTGCACCACTTCCAATGTCGACGCTTGCCCCGTTAGTGTGGACTCACAAAGTCGAATTACTGTCCTTAGTGTGGATCCACACATTCGACTTTGTAATATCGGTTCCACAAATTCGCTTTAAGTAAAATCGAACTACTCTCGTAGTGTAAACATACCCTCAGTGTTTGCTCTGGAATCCAATAACTATTATGTCAGTCTTAAGGAGTCAATACAAACAAGAAGTCAATATAAAGAAACTGTTGTAGTTCTGGCTAGCTATGAAGATGTTTGGGGTTGTTTTTTTGGTTTGTTTGTTTTGTTTTTGCTTATTTATTTACAAGCTTGTTTGTATAATATGCTTCTGTTCCATTTCCTCACCTATCCTTTTCAAAACTATACCCTGGCCTCCTGTGCTATTCCTTTACTTATTAGGATTAAAAAGTCCAGAGGCATAATGATGGTTTCAGCAAAGAATCTGAAGTTTGTGAACATGCAGCTCATATTGCAGTGACTATATGGCAGACTCACAAAACAACTGGCTTTAAAATACTCATTTGGGTATTCATGGTGAAGCACAACAGAGCACAACACAAGCCAAAGTAACATCACCTAATCTAATACAAATTAAAGCCCCCGTTCCACAATGCACTTAAAACACAATCCTAATTTTAACCATGTGAGTAGTCCCCATTTAAGTGAATGGGAATTTTCACATCCTTGAAAACTTAAGTATGTGTTTCAATACCTTGCTAAATCAAGGCCTAACCGAATAAACAAAGACTGAAATAACATTATTCCTGTGTCTCTATTTTATTATTTAAGCAGATGCACTCTGTCTTTATCTCCCCTTTATTGGCTATCACAATGGTATTTTTCCTGTAGACTATGGATCTGCCTCTATATGCTGGAAGCACAACGGAGTTTGCCAGCCCTTTCCACCCTCCAGTGCAATCTGATTATCTCTTCAGAGGATTTGAGCTGAGTTTTGTGTGAGTCCTGATCTGATTTTTTATTTTTGCATTGAAATCATGCAAAAACTGCTTTCTCACTCAGTGTTAACATCAAACCAGGAGAAAGCTGGTGGTTTTCAATGAATTTCACTTTGGGATCTGGAGTTTGTTTGTGTCTTAAATTCAAATTAAACTTGGGGTGGGTGATGATGGTAACATATATGTATTGAATCTAAATACAATATTCACAAGGCCCCCTTTGAAAAAGTACCACTGAATTTCACTCAGCTGAGAGGTCAGTTTTCAAATTCTCCCTCATTCTGTCACTAGTAAACTTATCACTGTGTGGTAATAAGCAAGCGGGTCTGAGTTTCTGCATACTTTTCTTAAACTATATAAATTCATCCTCATTTCCTTAGGAAGGAAGAGAGGACTTTGTATATTATACATACAATATACTGCATTGTGCTGACCTGAAACTGTTTGTGTGCATACATGATTGATAGGGTCTCATGATCATGATACACAACTGAAAAAACATATATGTAATTCATCAAGGCTTCAAATTCAGCAAGGTACTTAAGCACATGCCTGGTTTTAAGCATGTGAGCTGTCCTGTTGAAGGCAACAGAACTGTTCATGTACACAATTAAGTATGTTGCTAAATCAGAACCTAAATGTATGACTTATGATGACCCACAGACTGTGTGTCTTTGATGTGCTACTGAAAGAGCACCCGCATGGGGCTTAGGACTGGCAGCAAATATTAGTTAGTTCAGGTAAGTTACAATAGCATTAGTCCATTGAGTTAAAGAAAAATAATGCTAAACGAAACCCTCTACCTGTTTACAAGTACACACTGATCATGCTTCTCTGCCACATGTGTATAAAAGAGCAATTTAAAGTTTCAGGAATGTCACATCTGAGCTCTGATTCCATCAATTCTCTTTGGCTCTAGGTTTCCCTTCAGTGGTTTGAATGTAAATTATGGAAACTGAAGGAGAAAGTTGTAAATTTTCAGGCTATGTCAACTTCAAAATCTCCAGCTGTGGATCCCTGATTTGACACCAATCTGGTTGTCAGTCACTATTGCAAAATAGTAACACACTAGATTATCAAATGTGTTGGTGCAATCTTACAGGATAGAATGTTTTAAAAGTACAGGTGTGCAAAGGGCTCGATCAAAATTTGGATCCATTCACATTGCAAAGCATCTGCTAAAAGACAGTGGTTGCCCTCCAAAACTTTCCAGTTTTGCCTTTGATAGCAGAATTACTGCAATATTTACACTATTCTCTGGATATTCCCTACTAAACTATGCCTATTTGGTAATATAGGGCTATTGGCAAATTTTTAAGGTGACCTCTGCTTTCTCTCAGTACAATCACAGTTACTGCTTACTGTCAGTGACAGCTGAGTATGCTTAGGATTACTGAAAGTCAGGCTGCATTTGTTAGGGCACTGAAAGGTACATTTATGGCAAGTGAACAACATTAAGCACCCAACTTTGAAAATTTTGGGCAATGGATTAACATTAATTAATTTAACTGAAAATAAATTACGGTAATTGAAAAGCAGTAAACCAAACATTGTAGTGTAGTGCCAGCCTAAATTGAGTCTCATTTTAATTGATTCAGGAAGTCTGAGTTCACCTGAAAGACTACTAGCAATCATTTAGTTTAGACTTCTCTTGTTTTCCCAGGTGAGCTTATTAACTTATTGTTTTCTCACACATTTACTTTTAGTTAACTTAAAGTTTCTATTACCCAGTAACCAGCTTTTGAAAGCAGTAGCCTCCTCTCTGAGCACACAGAGAATATTTTCTTCATTTCAGTTTATTCAAATAATTTAGTTCAATTACTAGTTCATTTAAAATTAAGAAATCAATTGGGAGTTCAAGAAGCAGAAAAATTGTTTTCCTCTTCCAGTTTATCATCCTAGGTGATAGGATGAAAACTACTAGTTTTAAAGTCTTGAAGGCCATGGTGACCAGAACCAAGCAAATAATACCTGTTTGTTTAATAAATCATTTTAAAATGCAAAACATATTTTGATGATTTTTTTATATGTATCCAATATATTTAAGAAAAGGGGTACTTGTGGCACCTTAGAGACTAAGGTGCCACAAGTACTCCTGTTCTTTTTGCGGATACAGACTAACACGGCTGCTACTCTGAAACCTGTCAATATATTTAAGGTATTTTTATTTAATGAAAAAAATAAATGCTGTTTTTTACATTTTAACTGAATTTGAATTTCCATCCAAATAGAGCTTTACACAGATCACAAGTGAAATATTAATCATCATCAAGTAAAATGTTAAGCTATATAATTGTGAAAATAAATATGTATAGATATAAGGTATCCTCCTGGTTAGCAAGAAGAAGTGCCAAATTTAGCATAAAGGCTCTATTTAGTTGCAACTCAACATGTTTCAATACCTACCAACCAATGAGAATCAACCTTTCTTTAGGAAAATAACTAAAAAAGTGCAAGTGCAAAACTAAAATCAATTATTTAAATCAAGGTTTACTGCTTGCTGATTTAAATGTTGATTAAAATCGGTGGTTTAAGTCAACCTACGCTGACAAAAAGGCATTGAAGAGATTCAAGGAGCAAGGTAGGATAAGTGCATTTGATAGAGAGAGAGAGTGGAAGGTTGCAGGGGGACAATAACATGGTAGAAAGCATGGCATATATAGATTGTTATAGCTGCTGAATGTTGAATAGATTGCACAGTGGAAAGGGGAAAGGTAGGAAAGCCTAAAAAGAGACTAGAATAGCCCACACAAGACAAAATTAAAGTGGTGGGATGGAGAAGATACAGATACAAATGGTATAGAGAAAGAAGCAACTTGATTTGGTGGGAGCCTAGATATGACAAAAGAAAGAAAGCGTTATCAAGATTAACTGTGAGGGTGCATCAGGACTGCAAGTGATTGGTAGGAGAGCACTGTTGTCAACAGTGGTGAAAAGGAGAGAAGGATGAGAAGCACAGCTTTTGACCTTTCATCGGAGAAGATATCAAAGAGACTTGAAGTGAGGTGTGCCTGAAGTGAAGGAGAGCAGGAGAGCTCGTTTTGAGAGTCTTCAGTGAAGGGGTGGCATCAGACCACGAGAATGGAGAAGGAGAGAGTAGTGGGAGAAAAAGACAGAGCCTGAGGAACTCCAACAGAGAAGGGAAGAAAGAAGAGGCCATCGTGAAGGGGCAGCCAAGTTGAAAGGCTGGTAACAGAATTTGGGCTGGAGGAGGAATTTCCCTTGCTTCTCTCCTATAATTAAATAAGTTGCCCACTCTCCCTTCTCAAAATAAAAATGTGAATTTCAAGAGTATTTTATTGGCAATGATGAAAGGGAATCCTCTCTGGTTGTGACAGCAAACAATAAAAAGACACACTCAATAGGGGCATCCAGCATCTCTAGTCATGGAAGATACAGTAACTTGGCTTGAAAATATCAAGTAATGAAAATGCCTGTCCTTAATAAGCATTTAGTTTAATTGCCCCCATTATAGACTTTATCAGCAGCAGAAAGAAGAAAGGACTGATCTGTCAAGCAAAGTGGGAATGTCAGGGCAGTAAGAAACGCTGACTGCTGCGCTGCACTGAATGCCTAATGAAATTGCCTGCAAGTACTACTGGGAAGTTCTGCATTTATTCTACAAGGACACTCTCTAGAAATTCCTGCAGCCTCTAATATATAGTTATATAGATCCTATATAAACTAATCTGTCTGCAAAGTGGATTAAATAAACCCTGAACATTGACTGGAAAGCTTCCTGAGATACCTCGGGACCGTTGGTGTGAGCTTGTTGAAAATGAGATATCAATAAACTATCAGAGTTAATTGCTTTGTGTGTAATTTAAAAAAAACTTTATGGGGTCATAATTTTAAGCACAAAATTTTGTCTTTACAAATGACATTGAGCAGTAACCCATTTCTATGTACTGTGGCTCTTATGATTCAAAAACTGCACATTTGGGTATGATATGAAATGATGTAAAAGAAAAAAAATTAAAAATTACCTGTAAACAAGTACAAACAACAGAACCAAATGTAAACTCATCTCCCATATAGAATATACAAGTAAAAGCTGATTTTTATAGTGGGTGTGTGTTAGTTTTTGCTGTTCCAGCCTCAACCCATTAGTAAGATTAAAGTTTTACACAGGAGTTGTTCTCAAAAACTTTACTCACTGCTAATATTTAAAATTAAAGAATAATAAAAGGGTGTTTTTTTTTTTTAAAAAAATAGCCTGGTCAGGTTTTCTCTGCCTGTTCTCACTCAGGCAAAACTCTGCACTGACTTCAATTATCTGTAGATTGTGTTGAGTTCAATAGGGAGTTTTGGCTCAGTAAAGACTGAAGGTTTGGGTCCTTGGAATCCAAAGTCTGTTCTGATCAGAAAAATGACTGTTTGAAAATGGCATCGTCTTACTAATCAGTCCTGCCTGTGCACTCTGAATCAGATATTCTTGCTTTAATAACAAAAATAAGGTTTTTCCATTTTTTATTCATGCAAGACCTTCAGAATCAACATGACTCTGGGAGAGAGCATTGATGCATCAGCAGCAGAATTTTAACTAAATTGCAGTTGCAGAACCTTTATTACTGGTGATGGTACCTGAGCCAGACCGAACACAGAGTCACTTTCATTCAGGTTCCTGGTTGCGTTTGCAGGGATTGCACTTAGAAAAAATATATATTTTTATTTATAAGCTAAGAAAATGTAATACAGAGACAGTAAGACAGGACAAACAAGGAACTTTGCCCCCCCCCCTTTTTTTTTTTAAACGGGTGGCCATTTTTACAGAACTATTCTTCGGAGAATAATCTCACTTAAAGGAGAGAACATTTCGAAAAAAATGTGCTACTATTTCACACACAGTTTAAATTTATTAACACAGCAAAACTCTTCTTTTCTACTTAGGTTCTTATTCTAAACCCATCACCATGGGATCTGAGCACCTGAATTTCTGACATTTTTAAACAAAGGAGTCATGTTGTCCACGTTGACTTCTGTGGAGAGCAGATATAAGTTCCCAAAGCTGCATGCTGCCCTTCCAAAGAGAGCGAACTTTTTTCAAAAAACTCACCACTCCTTAGAACTTATAGAGTTCTCTTTCAGTTCCTCCCTGGAAAGCGGTTACTGGCAGCAGGGAGGAGAATGACAGAGCTTAGCCTCTGCATTCAATAGATGGATCTGCAGGAAATTCAAATAAGATTCCTGTGGCTCCCACTCATTTGCCTCTGCTCAACTGCCTGGCTCACCCTCCATTTCTTCAGCTAGTTGCACTGCTCTCATGTACCTGCTCCCCTACAGCCTACATGATAGAAACATCTGAGGGGAATCTGGGAATTAACACCTGTATGGATTTTTGAGGGGAGTTTTCCAAGGACGACGCCAGTTCCCCCAGACTCATGAAGCCTTATACACACAGAGGAGGGATGTGTGAGCTGGAAAAAACTGGAAGCATGCCATATTGGTTCCACTCTCCACTTCCATAAAAGCTTGGCAGTCTCACTTCTTGTTCCTATCTGGGCCTCATGACAAGAGTCTCCTATACCTTTTACGACAGTCCAGCAAGATGTCATTCCTGCAACTTGCATCCAATGATTACTTTATCTGCTGGTGCTGTAACACTGTTCCAGAGAGCCTACTCCCCGGTATTGCACCTCAAAGGAGCTAGCCTGTGGTTATTTTGGGAACACTTACAGGTTAATGAGGGGAAAGGGCATTTAACGCCTGCCTATCTCTAGTTTTCATAATCCCATAGGAATACTATCTGCAAGAGACTTCTCAGGCAATTATTCGTTTATGTTTGCAACAGGGTTTAGGCATTCTGTTTCCTTCTTTCACCCAACCACAAATAAAAGTGCATGTCAAGAGGGAGTTAGGATAAGAACTATTACAATCCTCCCATTGGGTCTTTACCTTTTTTCCTATCATGGTAAACTGTGTCCTTGTTTTGTGCCTCAGCAACAACAGTAGCAGTGATTGCAATGCAGTACATCCCTTTGGCAAACAAGATCTACAGTCTCCTCTCATGCTCATCATGCCCTTTTGAGTCTGATGTTTAGCTCTTAGGAAACCTCTAACAATTTGACCCTCCCTTCTTCCACCAGAGGCTGATAGCATCAGCTTGATTATGCTCCTAGCCCCAAGTAACCAAAGTGTGAGGCCCAAGGTTGTGCCCAAACCCCATTCTCTATGTGTAATGAATCATACTATCTTTCCCTCCCGTGGGCTGGGCCAGTCAGAGAGCTTAAAATGCTCTCTGTTTGACACACCTCTGATTTATTGGATTTGTAAAGGTGACCTTAAATATTTTAATGGTAATAATTCTTTCAAGGGTTTGAATCGGTAAATGTGCTATGTTCATATTTTGGCCTTATATACTGTTAGCAATTTAATCCGTATAAGTAGTTTCAGTGATATTAACACTGTAGGCAAACTGGTACTAAAGTTTAAATGTCAGAGAGAGTTTTCCTATTAGATCTAGTGCAAACAGAGCATTTTTTCTTAGAGTACTGAGGCATAAAATACCAGAGACAGTAAAGACAGAGTGCCAATGAATCTGAAATAAACAAGAGGTGAAATTTATAGCATTTTCAAACATGTTCCCTATCCAAGGACTACTGCAGCTGCACAAAACTATAAAATTAAAGATAAGAGAAAAACCTTGTAGCGCTATACAATAAATGAACTGTGTTATCTATCTGGATTTCTGTAACTTCCCAGAGATTTACTATTTCACCTAGGATTTATTACACCATTGTGCATATTCTGGATATCATTTTATATTTCCTCCATTACCCTAGTCATTATCTAATAGAGGGTCCAAGTTATAATCACTGCCACAGGAATCCTTCCCAATGCAATAGCCCTCACCTCTTGAAAGAGATAAAGTTGGAGGATGCTTATATGAGCATGTCAATACTTAACCAAACTCTTTGTATAGATCACAGTAATCTATGTTCTTGCAGCGGGTGTGAGTCTCCAAGGGTCCATGTGGATTTTCAGATAGGGACCCTGCAAGCCTTTGTTCAGTTAGGAAAAAAAACTCCAGTATAAAGTATGTCCTATATAAACCAAGGCTGGGTTTGGAGCAGTGGGCATTGGAATCTGTGCTGTAAGACATCTGCTAGAAACAACTCTTCAGAGAGAGAGAGTGATTTTCATGATGCAATACACTCCATGCCATTTAATGCAGGTTTGCAGTGGTCCACAAAGCCTACTGCAGAGCCTGAACAGTAGGGTGAGTTTCAACTCAGTGACAGGAATAACCCCATAACGCATAACCTTGTAACCTGCCAGTGTGTGATAGCAGCCATCAAAACGTGTTTGATGCAATGTCACCCCGTAAACCACAGATTATAATATTTTTAACCTCTTTGTAAAAATGTCTTCCCCCTTTTAAGCCCAGTTTGGCCAGTTGGAGGTGGGGATAGGTTGGGTGGTGCCTGCACACTCTGCATGGGAGCTGTAGGAAAATGGTCCCTGCACCAGCTTCTTTTGTGCTGCCTTGGGGTTGTTCCTGCTCAGGCTCTTCCAATTCAGATAATGAAGCTCCCATCCCATGCTATGCATCCAACTAATGTCTCCTGCAAAGTAGCAGTGCCTCATTTGTATGACGATCACACTTACTTCACCCCATGTCTCCTCAGGCAGATTTCGTCTTCACCCACACCTGGCCTTAGTTACCCAGCTACGTTAGCTCAGTGCAGACGACCTACACATAACTGGTCCTGGACTCAGCAACTTGTTTGTCTCTGAACCAATACAATCCATCAGTCACAATTTCCCAAACTGTAATAATACAAGTTCCTGATCTCATGCTTGGTAGTGAAGACGCTGCTTAATGAAGTTTGGCTGCTTAGTGTAAATGCTGCTTCGTAATCAGCCCGTATTGTATGCTGCATAGTGTGCTCCTTTCTTCAACACTTTGCCAATCACTCAGCACAATTGCTAATCCGATTTGTACAAAGTGTGCTGAAGCTTGCAAGCTGTTTGATTCAGAAAATATATGGGTAATGGCATAGAGTACATGGGTTTAGGGGATTGCCTCTAAAGGCTTGAATATTGACAATTTGCAAATCATTTCTTTACATGACAAAAGTGAAGAGAGTGCATGAAATCAAGGTAGGAATAACCACAAAGTGCTTCATATGTAGGAGATAATGACAACAGGAAAAAAGAAAGAAAATGCAAAATAGGAATACAAATGTATGAATAGTGTTTCTTTCCCTTTGGATTTTGTTCCATCTATCCTACAAATAATGTTTTCCTTCTGAGGCTCTAACAGAACTTGCAGTGTCATCATCGTTATTACTGAGAATGACCTTACTTATATACAGCACCTTGCATCAAAAAGTGCTTTAAATGCTATGGACCAGTTTGTACCCAGCTACTCCATGGTTGTTCAAAGGGGAGCAAAGGATGAAAGCCCTTACAATCTGTGCCCCCTTGCAGCAGCAAGCTATAATCACCTTGGGCATGAGACATCCCAAACGGGGATGAGAAAGACAGGTAGAAGATGGAACCATGGTCCCAATCTCCCACTGGGGTGGGGTGGCTTCACAGGCATTGCCTTGTGTTGGGAAAGCTATAAGCCACGAAAGATCTCATAGTCCTCAGATGCACATGTGATGCACACTGAGTTGAGTGTAGTTGTACATTTGTACAGGGAGGCAAACTCTGATCCTGAGAGATATAGAGGAATCACTTCAGTTATGCTGTACCATTTAAAGCTACCCAGAGAATGTAGGTAGCCAAAAGGCAATTATTTGAAATGGAGTTGAGCACATATTATTATAAATGGAGATATCCTATCTCCTAGAACTGGAAAGAACCTTGAAAGGTCATTGAGTTGAGTCCAGCCCCCTGCCTTCACTAGCAGGACCAAGTACTGATTTTGCCCCAGATCCCTAAGTGGCCCCCTCAAGGATTGAACTCACAACCCTGGATTTAGCAGGCCAATGCTCAAACCACTGAGCTATTCCTCCCCCCCTAAGGGGGCTATGCATAGTCACATAAATGGACATGGGATTTAGGGCCTGATCCTGCTAACATTTCAGTGGAAGTTTTGCCTGAGAAAGAACTGCAGAATCAGGGCCTTAATCTTTGTTAATAACTTCCTTCTTTGTGGATCAATTCAATCATGATTAATAATAGCAGTACAGTTTTGAATATGGCACTTGTAATATAACTTCTGCTACATAAGAAGCAGCAGCAAAAAATATTGTTTTTCCATGGGTACTCCCTAACTTTAGGTGATATTTTTTTAAATGAAGGAGTATTTAAAAAAAAAGAAAAATAGATAGAATATGGTTACACTTTGCAATTATGCTGAGACATTTTTTGATAATTGTAATGACCACAGGTTCATTTACACATCGAAGGTTAACTTCATGATTGAGACTTCATAGTAATACACTGGATTCTAAAATTATTAAGTATGAAACTACATTAATAAATAATAATACACAATAATAAATTATTCAGTCATATAGTTAAACATCTACTTATATGTATTAGTGATAATGAATGATCAAAAATATAATCACAGTATATTACATTGTATTAACAGTGTAATTCATCATTTTAGGATAGTTCAACCTAAACCTAGAACATCCGTCACAAGATTATATCATTTTAAGACAGGGCACAATTTGAACTTGAGTTGTTTGTCAATGTCTTTCAAAGCTGACACTCTATGAAAGCAAAGTACTATATGAACGTACAAGTGTTTTTCCAAGTGCCAGAGTAATTGATAGGTTTCAGAGTAGCAGCCGTGTTAGTCTGTATCCGCAAAAAGAACAGGAGTACTTGTGGCACCTTAGAGACTAACAAATTTATTAGAGCAAAAGCTTTCGTGGACTACAGCCCACTTCTTCGGATGCATATAGAGTGGAATAAATATTGAGGAGATATATATACACACATACAGAGAGCATAAACAGGTGGGGGTTGTCTTACCAACTCTGAGAGGCCAATTAAGTAAGAGGAAAAAAAACTTTTGAAGTGATAATCAAGATAGCCCAGTACAGACAGTTTGATAAGAAGTGTGAGAATACTTACAAGGGGAGATAGATTCAATGTTTGTAATGAAGTCCTTGGAGTCTGTTTTTGAAGTTTTTCTGTTGTAAGATAGCCACCCGCAGGTCTGACATTGAATGACCAGACAGGTTAAAGTGTTCTCCCACTGTTTTTTGAGTATTAAACAGACTCCAATGAGAGACTGCTGAGCTGGAATTGATATGCAAACTAGACACAATCAACTCAGGATTGAATAAGGACTGGGAATGGCTGAGCCATTACAAACATTGAACTGGGAGGCAGTAGCGGAACAAAAATCACACTATTCCAGAGAAAACAACGAGGAGTTGTGGCACCTTAGAGACTAACAAATTTATTTGGACATAAGCTTTCATGGGCTAGAACCCACTTCATCAGATGCATGGAGTGGAAAATACAGAAGCAGGTATAAATACATGAAAAGATGTGAGTTGCCTTACCAAGTGTGAGGTCAGTCTAACGAAACAGTTCAATTGACAGCAGGATACCCAGGGAGGAAAAATAACTTGTGAAGTGGTAATGAGAGTGGCCCATTTCAGACAGTTGACAAGAAGGTGTGAGTAACAGTGGGGGAAAATTAGTATTGGGGAAATTAGGTTTAGGTTTTGTAATGACCCAACCACTCCCAGTCTTTATTCAGGCCTAATCTGGTGGTGTTCAGTTTGCAAATTAATTCCAGTTCAGCAGTTTCACATTGGAGTCTGTTTTTGAAGTTTTTTTCTTGAAGAATTGCCACTTTTAGGTCTGCTATTGAGTGATCAGAGAGACTGAAGTTTTCTCCTACTGGTTTTTGAATGTTATGATTCCTGATGTCAGATTTGTGTTCATTTATTCTTTTGTGTAGAGACTGTCCGGTTTGGCAAATGTACATGGCAGAGGGGCATTGCTAGCACATGATGGCATATATTACATTGGTAGATGTGAAGATGAACGAGCCCCTGATGGTGTGGTTAGGTCCTATGATGGTGTCTTTTGAATAGATATGTGAACAGAGTTGGCACCGGGGTTTGTTGCAGGATTTGGTTCCTGGGTTGGTGTTTTTGCAGTGTGGTATGAGTATTTGCTTCAGGTTGGGGGGCTGTCTGTAAGCGAGGACTGGCCTGCTCCCCAAGGTCTGTGAGAGTGAAGGATCATCTATCAGGATAGGTTGTAGATCCTTGATGATGCGCTAGAGAGGTTTTAGTTGGAGGCTGTAGGTGACGGCTAATGGAATTCTGTTACTTACTTTGTTGGGCCTGTCTTGTAGTAGGTGACTTCTGGGTACCCTTCTGGCTCTGTCAATCTATTTCTTCACTTCACCAGGTGGGTATTGTAGTTTTAAGAATGCTTGATAGAGATCCTGTAGGTGTTTGTCTCTGTCTGAGGGATCGGAGCAAATGCGGTTGTATCTTAGAGCTTGGCTGTAGACAATGAATCGTGTGATGTGGTCTGGATGAAAGCTGGAGGCATGTAGATAAGTATAGCAGTCAGTAGGTTTCCGGTATAGGGCGGTGTTTATGTGACCATTGCTTATTAGCACTGTAGTGTCTAGGAAGTGGACCTCTTGTGTGGACTGGTCCAGGCTGAGGTCGATGGTGGGGTGGAAATTGTTGATAGCTTGGTGGAATTCCTCAAGGGCCTCCTTCCCACGGGTCCAGATAATGAAGATGTCATCAATGTAGCATAAGTAGAGTAGGAGGGTAAGGGGACGAGACCTGAGGAAGCGTTGTTCTAAGTCAAATGTTGGCATACTGTGGGGCCACGCGGGTACCCATAGCAGTCCCGCTGACTTGAAGGTATAAATTGTCTCCAAATCTGAAATAATTGTGGGTGAGGACAAAGTCACAAAGTTCAGCCACCAGGTTTGCCGTGATGGCATCGGGGATGCTATTCCTGATGGCTTGTACAGTAACTCCTCATTTAAAGTTGTCCCTGTTAACGTTGTTTCATTGTTACGTTGCTGATCAATTAGGGAACATGCTCGTTTAAAGTTGTGTAATGTTCCCTTCTAATGACGTTTGGCAGCCACCTGCTTTGTCTACTGCTTGCAGGAAGAGCAGCCCGTTGCAGCTAGCTGGTGGGGGCTTGGAACCATGGTGGACCGGCAGCCCCCATATCAGCTCCCCCTATCAGCTCCCCGCTCCCCTAAGTTCCCTGTGCAGCAGCTGCTTGCAGTTCAGCTCTGTGCCTCCCCCCACTGCCATGTGCTGCTCCTGCCCTCTGCCTTGGAGCTGCTCCCCAAGACTCCTGTATGGAGACGGGGGGAGGGAAGGAAGAGGGGGGCTAATGTCAGGGTGTCCCCCTCCCCCCTGCTCCTGCACCCCGCTTACCCTATCTTCCATAGAGCAGGGGGAACACACCAGGGCTCAGGACGGAGGGAGCTTGCAGCAGCTGTGGTCTCAGCAAGCTGATCTAATTAACAAAGCAGGGTACTTAAAGAGGAATGCGCATATCTCCCTCCATTCCTGCTGCCTTGTAAAGTGAGAGAGTTAACCCTTGAGGGCTCAGCCAATTGCTAGTTCATCATTTAGCAGTAAGGGAAATATCCCACCCTCTGACTCCTCCACCTCAACCAAGCTTCACAATCATCATCACTGTGTACCAGTATTAAATTGTTTGTTTAAAACATATACCGTCTGGTTTGTCTGGTGAAAAAAATTTCCATGGAACCTAACCCCCTCATTTACATTAATTCTTATGCGGATATTGGATTCGCTTAACATCGTTTCGCTTAAAGTCGCATTTTTCAGGAACATAACTACAACGTTAAGTGAGGAGTTACTGTAGTCCATCTTTGTGTGGAATGTTTCTGTAGAGAGCTTCTACATCCATAGTGGCCAGGATGGTGTTTTCTGGAAGATCACCAAAAGATTGTAGTTTCCTCAGGAAGTCAGTGGTATCTCGAAGATAGTTGGGAGTGCTGGTAGCGTAGGGCCTGAGGAGAGAGTCTACATAGCCAGATAATCCTGCTGTCAGGGTGCCAATGCCTGAAATGACCTCACACTTGGTAAGGCAACTCACATCTTTTCATGTATTTATACCTGCTCCTGTATTTTCCACTCTATGCATCTGATGAAGTGGGTTCAACCCATGAAAGTTTATGCCCAAATAAATTTGTCAGTCTCTACGGTGCCACAAAGACTCCTCGTTGTTTTTGCTGATACTGACTAACACAGCTACCACTCTGAAACCTGTCAACTATTTCAGAGGTTGGCTATGTTTCCTGGCCCACACTTCCTGAACAGACATCCAAGCACTGATGATCATTAATCAACAGGAGTATACATCAGAAAACACACAACAGTAATATTCATAATTTGATCTAATGGGCGGTGTCTACTCAGGGAATGTAGGATTAAGCAAGTATGGAATCTATATAAGGCAAAGATCTCTTCCATTAAACCTTTTGTGTTCCAAAAATACTTACAGCTGCAGACCACCTGAACCAGCATTTCCTTTATAAACTCCTGGCTGCAGACATGAATCTCATCCACACTCAATCATTCTTTTGTCACTGAGCATGTGAGTAGGCCCTTTGAAGTCAACAGGAAAATGTTATTGCTTAAAAGTTAGGCATGTGCTTAAGTACCTTATTAAACTAGAGCCTAGTTTTTCAAAAAAATATTCACATTGCCAGTCAATAATTAATGAAAGTCAGGGAAAAATCAGCCAGGCTGTTGTAAGACTTTTTAGCTAGCCAAATTCTGCCCTGTTTCTGTACACAGCAGAAGAGTTTACTCACTTATTTAATTTTAAATGGGAGTGACACTCTGAAGAACCCATTTAAATTGCATCTCTGCACACAACGTCTTGTAGTTTAAAGCAATTTTTAGTGGTAGCATTCTTTAGTGAGGATCACCTGAATACTAGCAGAGTTTGTAGACATAAAACCACCCCCCACACATAGAGAAACTGTAAATAAGATGGCTTTTGGCTTATTTATTGATAGGAGATAATATCATATTTAAACACATACAAAATGGCTTGTGATAATTGCTATTGCATATATAGATGATAAACCAATAAATTAAAGTAACAGTGCATAAAATGGTGAATTCTGATTGACTTTAGGCAATATAAAATAATTGGAGTCTTTATTGCTCTTTCCATTTTTAATGGGATACTATGCAGTACATCCGTGTGACAGGGATGGAAAGGTAAATTAATCTTTATGCATCATCATCAGGCAGTGTAAACATGGCCAAACTTAATTACAATATAATAGATTGTTAAGTGTCTTCCCCATAGAGGTGTGATAGCTCTCATGCAAGTGATTACAACCAAGATGACTATCGCACAAGGTATTCTTTAAAGGCTTGTAGTAACTCGTGCATGTATCAAAGAATAAATCTGATTGCAAAAGCCATGCCAGTGAGGCATCTTTCCACAATACCAACTGCAGTGGAACTGTGTCCAAGAGATGAAGACAAATTATGATGCAGTTTTAATGAAACTTAGCTTGATTCAGTTGGTATTCAGGCAAAACTCCCATTTCACTTTAAAAAAAGGAGGGCGGGAGAATTTTGCCTTTGCAGTCAGTGAAAGCTTTGCCTGAGTAAGGAATACCTGGTCAGGAGCCATCATTCCATTTTTCAACTGGACTTTAGTGCCCCTGTCCTGCATATAAAGCTGTGATTCTTACAGAGAATAATGAAGTAATATTTCCCATGTAATTCAATAAAAACGCATCTTAGAAAAACAGTAGAGTGTTGTTCAATAAAGGACTTCTGAAATTTTGTTTATAAATTATAATACGTTAAAGAGAAATGTAAAAATTACTTTATATATCTATATATACACTTTATAATGACGAGGGGTGAGGTGGACAAAAAGAATCCTGACAATGGTATTGGTCCATTACTAGATGGAAATGGAAGAAGTATCAATAATAATACAGAAAAGGCCAAAATGTTCAATAAATATTTCTGTTCTGCATTTGGAGAAAAAACAGATGATATAGTCTTATCATATGTGATGATAACACTCTTTCCATTCCACTACTGTCTCTGGAGGATGTTAAATGGCAGCTACTAAAATCAGACATTTTAAAATCAGCAGGTACAGAGACCTTGCATCTAAGAGTCTTAAAAGAGCTGGCTGACCATTAACATTGATTTTTCAATAAATTTTGGAGAACTAGGAAAGTTCCAGAAGACTGGAAGAATGCTAATGTTATGCCAATTTTTTAAAAAAAGGTAAGCTGGATGACCCGGGTAATTATAGGCATTTCAGCCTGACATCAATCCTGGGCAAGATAATGGAGTGGCTGATACGGGACTTGATTAATAAAGAATTAAAGGAGGGCAATGTAATTAATGCAACTCAACACAGGTTTATGGAAAATAGATCTAGTCAAACTAACTTGATTTTTTTAATGAGCTTACAAGTTTGATTGATAAAGATAATAGTGTTGATATAATATACTTAGTTTTTTGTAAGGCCTTTGACTTGGTACAGCACAACATTCTGATTAAAAAACTCGAATGATATAAAATTTACACGGCACACACTAACTGGCAGGTCTCAAAATGAAATTGTAAATGGAGAATCATCAACTAGCAGGTATGTTTCCAGTGGGGTCCTGCAGGGATTGGTTCTTGGCCTTCCACTATTTAACATTTTTATCAATGACCTGGGAGCAGGGCAGGCTCCAGCGTTTTTGCCGCCCCAAGCGGCGGAAAAATAAAAAATAAAAAAACGCGATCGGCACTTCTACTGCCGCTAAATTGCCGCCGAAGAGCTGGACGTGCCGCACCTTTCCTTTGGCCGCCACAAGCACCTGCTTGCTGCGCTGGTGCCTGGAGCCAGCCCTGCCTGGGAGAAAACAAAATCATCACTAATAAAGTTTGCAGATGACACAAAAATAGGGGGGAGTGGTAAATGATGAAGAGGATCGGTCACTAATACACATTGATCTGAATTATTTGGTAAGCGGGGCACAAGCAAACAATATGTGTTTTAATATGGCTAAATGTAAATGTCATACATCTAAGAACAAAGAATGTAGGCCATACTTACAGAATGGGGGATTCTATCCTGGGAAGTGGTGACTCTGAAAAAAAATTGGGAACCATGGTGAATAATCAGCTGAACACGAGCTCCCAGCATGATGCTATAGCCAAAAGAGCTAATGTAGTCGTGGAATGCATAAACAAGGGAATTTCAAGTAGGAGTACAGAGGTTATTTTACCTCTGTAGATGGCACTGGTGCAACTGGAGCTGGAATACCATTGTTGGCATCACTAGGCATAGCTACCAGGTAACTCGGGGGGGGTGGAAGGCCATAAGTGCCGATGAAACCCCCCTGCTCTGGGTCTAAGTGAGCCACAGTAACTCCATCTTGTGAACTTTAACCAGCCTCCATGCTAACAGCCTAAATGCTGAAACAGAATATGTAACGGTCAGCTTTTTTAGCAGACAGCTGCAGTTTCACTCACACTAGCAGAAGCAGTAGTGATAAGGAGGGGGAAAGGCGGAGGGAGAAGCCTACTACGTCTTAGCTTGCAAGGCCAAAGATAAACATGCGGACGAGAACTTTTCTAACATGCCACAATGTACACGCCTGCTGTAACTGCTGTCGGGAAGGGAGGGGTAAAGGGGGGAAACAGAACAAAGGCTTGCACACAAACAGCTTGGAATATAAAATGGGAAACTTGCTTGTATTTGCTGCGCTTCTGATTTGAGACATGCTGGTCTCCTGAGTGCCTTTTCAAGATCTCGAATAAATTTGGCTTGCTTCTCCACCCTGGTGTGTCTATTGGTGCGACGCACACCGGGCAACGAACGTTGTTGCCCCCTCGGGCCCTCTGGGCCGGCAACACCATGGCTGTTTATGGTGCCCACAATTCAAGAAGGATATTGATAAATTGGAGAGGGTACAGAGAAGAGCCACTAGAATGATTAAAGGATTAGGAAACATATATATCATCTACACTGGGGGGGGAGGAGGGGAATCGATCCAAGATACGCAACTTCAGCTATGCGAATAGCGTAGCTGAAGTCAAAGTATCTTGGATCGAATTACCTGGGGTCCAGATGGTGCGGGATTGATGGCCGCGGCTCCCCCGTCAACTGCACTACCGCCGCTCGCTCTGGTGTAGTTCCGGAGTCGACGGTGAGCGCTTTCGGGGATCGATAGATCGCGTCTTAACGAGACACGATATATCGATCCCGGATAAATCGATTGCTACCCGCCAATACGGCGGGTAGTGAAGACATACCAAGAGCTCAATCTATTTAGCTTAATAAAGGGAAGGTTAAGGAGTGACTTGATTACTGTCTAAAAGTATCTATATGAGGAATGCATATTTAATAATGAGCTCTTCAATCTAGCAGAGAAAGGTATAACATGACCAGTGACTGGGAGTTGAAGCTAGACAAATTCAAACTGGAAATAAGGCAAAAAAAATTAAGGATGAGAGTAATTAACCATTGGAACAATTTACCAAGGGTCATGTTGGATTCTCCGCCACTGGCAATTTTTAAATCAAGATTGGATGCTTTTCTAAAAGATATCAGCTAAGGATTATTTTGGGGAAGTTTTATGACTTGTGTTGTACAGGCAGTCAGACTACACAATGGTCCTTTCTGGCCTTAGAATGATCTATGAATATCACACAATATTTTCAACTTCAGGTGCTCTTTTTATATTGTTTTGTTATTAGTAGCATCATAAGTGACACTGAATACTTGTGTTTGATGGATCTATTCTACCATTACCTCTAGGCACGTAACTTCAGTTTATATTTGCAGTAGCCAGACACACAGCACCCTTCGATGAAAATGTACTTTTGAAGACAACATACAGGAATTTTTTTCATGAGGACTTTGCTTACTAACAGAATGTAATGTAACAAACTATGCTTTCATGTTAGCCACACAAAGTAGCACTTAAGGATGGTGATAACAAATCTGTTTGTGGGAAATAATTGACAATCTGGATAAGAAATGATATTTTATTGAATAATGCACTATCCTTATGTCTGTGTGTAATTTGGATTTAAGTTTTGCAGTGTGCATAATAAAAAATTCAGACCAAGAAATATCTTTTAGTCCTAAGAAGGCAAAGTTAGTTATCAGAGTGGTAGCCGTGTTAGTCCGTATCAGCAAAAACAACGAGGAGTCCTTGTGGCACCTTAGAGACAAACAAATTAAAGTTAATTATGTTTGCTTTTTAACTCCTAGTCTTTGTTAGGTCTACTTTTTAATGGATGTCAATTCAGGACTCTGACACTGGTATGAATTGGTCAGATGTTTGCATTAGATAACACATCTTTAATGACTGTATAATACCAGGAGGTATAGCTCAATAACTATGCATTAACTATGCCTGCTGGGTGACCCATTGGCTGCAAGTCACTTCACCTCTCTGTGTCTTAGTTTTCACGGCTTTGAAATGGGGATAATGATACTGATTTCCTTTATAAAGTGCTTTGAGATCTACTGATGAAAGCGCTGTGTCAGAGCTAGGTATTGTTATCAACCATAATCATGATGTTGGATTCTCTGTAACTGGAAGTTTTTAATTCATGCTGTGAGGACTTCAGTAACTCAGCCAGAAGTTATGGGTTTATTACAGGAGTGGGTGGGCCAGGTTCTATGGCCTGCAATGTGCAGGAGGTCAGACTAGATGACAATGATTGTCCTTAAAGGCTATGAGTCTATGACCCTGAATTACTTGCATATCCTAAACTCCTATTGAGTTCAATGTGCTCATCATCATATATATTTCCTGACAGCTATATTCATTATGAATATCCTAATTTAACTAAACCATTAACTAGAACACACTTCACATAGTAATATAAACTTGCTTTACATAAGGGTCCTTCCATTACTAGTCCTGCCAAATAATAAGACACTAGGTTTGGAACACGTGGGGTCTACAACAGCAAACAACACTAATTATTGACACTATTATACTAACGCTGTATTAAAGATCAAAATGGGTGTACAATGAAAATGATACTCTTGTCCACTCCAGAGCATCCATGAGATCATTTGCCACAACCATGGACAATGGGGCAAGAAGAACATAGATGGACAGGAACCATTGTAAATCTCAATTTTAGATTGCCACAAGTCTAGGTTGAGGGTGAGAAGCCAGTGGAGCCAGAAGGGAAAGTAATGGAGCTTTCTGCCTCACTCTAATTCTCTATTCATTTATTTATATGCCCTATTTTCTTGCACCACCTAAAACTGATCTTGTTTAAGCATAAAAAGAAGTTAGAGCCCTCCATGAACAACAAACACAGACTCCATTCTGCATCTCGCTGCTCCATTTTCACTCCTTGGTAATGCCTTTTGCAAATGGCATCCCATTTTAAATGCATAATTCTTTCTAATCCCTATGAATGTACAATGATCCCCCCGCTGGAAAGGAAATGAAGTAAATCTGAATGATCCATATGTTGAAGTAGTGTATTCTTATCATTTAAATTATACACTTTCCATCAAATATCTATAAAAGTACACTCATGACACCCATCTAATGATCTCTTGGCCAGAGGCACAGACATCATTTTAATTTATTTTGGAGTAAAGGTGCTTTCCCCGCAGGGTTTGAATAATCTTACTATGAATTAAACAGACGTTCAATAAAAGAGAGACTTTACTAAATATGACACATAAACATAGGAAAAGGGGATGAAGAAGGGAAAATTTCAGAAAATATGGTTTCCTAGTTCATCAGACAACATGGCACAATTTTAACCAAGGTCTTTTTTTATAGATGGAGTTATAATAAAACAGAGGGACACAGTAGTAACTTCTTCTACACTTCTCTCACGTCCTAGCTACACTGGAATGAAACCTCTGTAACAATACATGGTTCCCCGCCCTTTGGAACAGCATGATGGCCTGCAGGGATGCTAACATGTAGACTATTCATCTCTATCCTACAGCAGCAGATGGGATAGTTTTCTCCCAGTCCTGTTGCTGCCTTTTCACTAGGGTTACCATATTTCAACAATCAAAAAAGAGGACGGGAGGAGCCCCACCCTAGCCTCGCCCCTGTCCTGCCCTAGCCCCGCCCCTGCCACTCCCTCCCACTTCCTGCCCCCTCCGAACCCCCAACGCTCCCCCCCACGCCTTGTCCCCTGACTGGCCCCTCCTGGGACCCCTGCCCCTAACTGCCCCCCAGGACTCCACCCCCTACCTAAGCCTCCCTGCGCCTTGTCCCCTGACTGCCCCCTCCTGAGACCTTCCCCATATCCTAACTGGCCCCCTAGGACTCTACCCCCTACCTGTCCCCTGACTGCCCCAACCCTTATCCACCCCCCCACCCCCAGACAGACCCCTGGGACTCCCACGCCCCTTCCAACCACTCCCCACCCCCTGACAGCCCCCCCAAAACTCCCGACCCATCTAAACCCCTCTGCTCCCTGTCCCCTGACTGCTCCGATCTCTCTCCCCACTCCTGCCCCCTGACAGCCCCCCCCAGAACTCCCAAACACCCCCTTGCTCCTTGTCCCCTGACTGCCCCCTCCTGGGACCCCTGCTCCTAACTGCCCCCCGGGCCCCACTCCCTACCTAAGCCTCCCTGTTCCTTGTCCCCTAACTGCCCCCTCCTGAGACCCCCCCCACCTGTACTCTGACTGCCCAAAACCTTACACCCCCAACCCCCAGACAGCCCCCCCCGAACTCCTGACCCATCCAACCCTGCTCCCTGTCTCTTGACTACCCCCTCCCCCCAGAACCTCCCTGCCGCTTCTACGACCCCCGGCCCCCTTACTGTCTGCAGAGCAGCGCGCTCGGCAGCGGGGAAGGGGAGCAGGGTCGGAGCTCCAGACTGCCGGAGGCCGAGGCAACGGCCGGTGATCTGTGAATGCAGGGCGGGGGGAGGGAGGGAGAGGAGGGGAGTGGTCTCAAGTTGCAGGGGAGAGGAGGGGGGAAGTGAAGGAAGGGCTCTGGCTGCCGGACCCCGTGCGAGTGGCACCATCCGGCCGGCTGCCCTGTAAGCCCCGCACGCTCTGCATGGGGGGCGGGGGAAGTCCGGACATTGACAAATTCCCCCCGGACGCTATTTTTAACTGAAAAAAGCCGGACATGTCTGGGGGAATCCGGACGAATGGTAACCCTATTTTCACAGGCCCCTTAACTACCGCTAGAGCTGAGAAACCCCAGACCATTGTACAAAGATATAAGAGCAAAAGCAATAGGACCAGACAACTTTTCTATTGACTTTTGCCAATGTTATCAGCCAACACAGACAGTAACCAAAGGAGGTGAAAGGGAATGGAATGCTTCCTTCCAAAGAATCTGGACAGGAGAAGGATGACTCGCCAAACTGCATTGCATTGCATTGCAGATTGGAGTAAACAAATGAAAGTCAGTAGGTGGTGGGTAGCTTTGGTGCACCAGGGTTTAGGACGGAACATAGGTCGGCAAGCTTTCAGAAGTGGTGTGCCGAGTCTTCATTTATTCACTCTAATTTAAGGTTTCGCATGTCAGTAATATATTTTAACATTTTTAGAAGGTCTCTTTCTAGAAGTCTATAATATAGAACTAAACTATTGTTGTATGTAAATTAAATAAGGTTTTTAAAATGTTTAAGAAGCTTCATTTAAAATTAAATTAAAATGCAGAGCTCCCCGGACCGGTGGCCAGGACCTGGGCAGTGTGAGTGCCACTGAAAATTAGCTCGTGTGTGCCGCCTTTGGCACTGTGACATAGGTTGCCTACCCCTGGGATAGAACTAATACACTCACTTCATTAACAGGAAGACATCTTTCAATGGACATTGCTAAGGCCCTGTCTACACCGGCAAGTTTCTGCGCAGTAAAGCAGCTTTCTG
Source organism: Chrysemys picta bellii (assembly GCF_011386835.1). Lineage (NCBI taxonomy): Eukaryota > Metazoa > Chordata > Testudines > Emydidae > Chrysemys > Chrysemys picta. Next base: position 77,036,267 of record NC_088799.1, read on the forward strand.
CGCTGCAACTCCCGAGGGGTACACACTGCCAAGCCACTTAGTGCACAGAAACTGCGCAGTTGCAACGCTGTAAAAACCCACCCCTACGAGAGGCATAGAGCTTTCTGCGCCGGGGCTACAGCACTGCGGTGCCAATGTAGACGCGGTGGTGATTACAGCGCTGCGATTGCCCTCCAGGAGATGTCCCACAATGCCTGTTCTTGCCTCTCTGGTCATCGGTTTGAACTTTACTGCCCTGCCCTCAGGTGACCAACTGTCAGCCCCACCCTGTAAATTCCTTTGGAAATTTGAAAGTCGCCTTCCTGTTTGCTCAGTGATGCGTGCAGTGGTCTCAGTGCATATTTCCAGGTGGCCATACCTGCTCCACGCACCAGGCAATCCCAAGCTTGGAGCAATGCCGACCTGCTGGACTTCATCGGCATTTGGGGAGAGGAGGCTGTCCAGTCCTATCTGCTCTCCAGCCGTAGGAACTATGATAACTCTACCAGTGTAGACATACCCTAAGTGAGAGTAGGATGGCCAGTCAAATTAGGAATCAACATACAGGATACTGTTTCTCAGCCAGTAGGTTGTGACCCCCAAGGGTGTAATAAAAACAATCAAGGGGTTACAAGGCCTTGAAAAATTTATTTCATTCTACTGCAATGAAAATCTCGCTCCTCAGCTCACCACACAATCGTCCTCTTCATGGTCAAGTATTCTCTGTCAACAAGACTGCACACAACTTCTCAAAACACACACACCACACTTACACTCACATAAATACACTCTAGTCTTATCACTGGACTATTTTAACTCTTATTTTTATAGTAAATTTATGAGGGTCATGACATTTTTTGACTTTGAATATGAAGTTGTGGACCTGAAAGGTTGAAAAACACTGCTCTAGGGCATCCTTGGTAGTGACATTCCGAAGGGCAAAGTGTTTCTTACAAGTCCCAAACCCTGCATCTCCTAAAACTCCCTATGCAGGAAAATCACAAAACAGGCAATATTTCAAGAGCCATCAACAGGTCCAGTGATGCTAATGTCTCCTTCTGTGTTGCTACAGAAGACGGGGGAGGGAGGGAGAGGAGGAATTATGACAATGGGGCAGGGACTTTCATTTAAGAGGACTCGTCTTTGTTTTCAGGGTGTTTTTCTGGGGAGCTCCCCCAAAGAAGATAGTGTAGAAAAGGTCTTCCAGTCCTCTCCCATTGACTGCTAGAACCACCAACAGGAAAAGATAGAGGGGCTGGGAGGAAGGGGAAGGAAGAACAAACACTCCTACTCAGGGTTTATACAGTGAGCATCGCCTTTAGAGACACATCAGAACCTTTGGATATTTATCTCAACTAAGCCTAGACTCCTGGCTTTTTCATGATCACCCATCTCTGACATTCTCTCTGGCTTTTTTGGCAATCTATTGTGCAGCTGAACCCAACCACAGCAGGGCCAGTATGTTTATGCTGTGCCCAAGCTTTCCTGACAGATAATTAGACTGTAACTTGGATCACAGAGAATTTTAAGAGCCAAATGAAAAGTTCCTTATTTGCAAATGCTCACAGCTGTGACTCCCAGGGCTGATTTGTTAAGGAAGATTTATTGTATTTTTAAGGATAGCAATTTGCCACGCTTGCACAAGGGACACTGTGTAAGTGTCTGCGCCTCACTCTACCTGGCTGTACTGATGTATCAAAGTGGTAAAATCTAGAAATATTTCTAATATATTTATGGTAATTATTTTAGTAAAATCTGATGACACAGAAGGTTGAGAGTGACTTCTACAAATGCTACAATCAATGCTTACCAGCCGCATTAGTTAGTACTTCCAATATCCATCCAATAGTAATAACACTTGGAATGCAGTATGGACTCTCAGGGCTGAAACAGTCTACACAAATGTCTTTAGCTGCAGAGGATTTTCACAGGAGAATAACAGAATGAGCTTATGCTGAAGACTAATAAAACTTGTACATTCAATCTTCATTTGTGTTTGCATGCAAATGTGCTTCAGTTTTTTGTTTGGAAAAGATTGGTGTAGTAATTTGGAAAGTGCTGGATCTACGACTATTCAGACATTATTGATAGCTCTTAAGTGCTGCTGCTTTTCAAACCATCATGACTCACAGATGCTGGGTGAATAGCACATGCAAGCCTGGCATGTGATTTTTCTCTGTATATGAGCGAGAGAAAGATGTATTATACACAAGGTGCAGACGTTATTTCTCATTATATGGTTTAAGTGGATTAATTTATTAGGGAACAAATCCTGTGTCCTCCCCTGCCATACTCAGCCGGATCAGCCCTATAGGCCGGCTATGCTTGGCTGCCTTGGGCAGCTACGACTAAACTGGAGCAGCCATGAGGGTGTTTTCTGTTGCGCCAGTGGCTAAAGCAGCACCAGAATCAGGGCACCGCAAAGATGGCATAAAGACACCTTTACCCCATTGCCCACATCCCCAGGTCCTACACCAAGTACAGTTTAGCTGAACTAAACCCAAAATATTTCTTCTTTGTCTCTGCTATAGCCTTTGGTACACCTGCACTCTAACTCGGTGGAAACATGTGGCCATTCTGGAGCTCCGTTGCTCTGTTCCTGTGCCCAACTCGTCTTGTCATTTCCCAAAGTTAAGCCAAAAACTGCTTTGAGCATAAGAAGCAGTGAAGGCAGATAAGTCTTTTAGGGTCAAGCACTGTGTGTAAGGCCAAGAACCACCAGCTGTATCTCATCCCACCCCGCTGAATGGTAGGGTGGGTTGTTCTCCAAAATTCCTAAAATCAGTTTGGATCCAGGAATCACTGATGGGGGGGAAAAAATCACTGCAGATTGTAATGCTTGGTTGATTATATTTTGGTTGCCCTGACTTCAAAGAGGTTCTAATCTAACTGTCCCAATTACAGTCTGAAGGGCTCAAAAAGTAAGAGAACTGTTTAAATATCTTTAGTTTTATTAGCCACCTAGCTGCTCTGGCCCTGAAGTCCTCCAAGGGTTGGGCCCTTGGTGATGATTGTGATTCCAGTTGCTTATTCAAGGAAGAAAGAACTTGAATGACTGAAGGAGATCCCTAATGAGACTGAGTAGTTGTATATTTTAGTAGTTGTATATTTTAACAGTTTGAATAGTGCTCCTAAGATTGAGTGATACGATGAAAAGCCTGGAGAGTGTTGGAATCAAGAACTCTCAAACTAGAGACTGTTTTGCAAGCTTTAGGAGTCACTAGGGAATTTGGGTGGGTCCTACACATCTTTATCTTTTTCAGCATTTTGATGAGCCACAAAAACTCAAATATTCTTTCCTCTCTGACTGCACAACCCTATTTGTCAACTAACACCCTATCCTGGAACCCATACAGATATCATTAAACAATTACAAATCACACTCGATGGGGACCACATCCAGAAAGAATTATTTCCTGAACCCCCTCTTCTGGCCTTCAAACAACCCCCCCCCCCCCCAACCTCACCAAGTTCAGAATCAGAAGCAAGTTTCCCACAGACCAGGACCAACCAACTCAAAGTGACACCAGACCCAACCATAACAACAGATGCAAAACCTGCAGACATATCTCTACTGCTACAATGATCAATACCCCCCATCACAACACACCTTTCAAGTTCCACGGGTCCTACCATGCCTATTACAACATGTGGTGTACCTCCCCCAGTGCACCAAATGCCCCCATAACAACTATGTGGGTGAAACCAGACAACCACCACACCCTTGAATGAACTCACACAAAAAAATGATAAAAGACAAAAACACACTATCACCCATGGGTGAACACTTTTCACAAAATGATCACTTCATATCTGCAACTTCTCTGCGATCTTGCACCTTCAAAAGACAAGTCTGGAAGCATAAATTCAGAACTTTGCTAGGCACTAAAAATCATGATCTTAATAAAGACACTATATTACAATCTGTAACTTACTAACCCCCACATTGTTGTCCTATGACTACAGAGGTGTTAACAGGCCATTTCACCTTGAATGGTCCCTTAGATGTGTGTTAACTACTTATGCTAAACAATCTGTTTCACCTTGTATTTAGCTGTGATACTCTGAGTACCTTTCCCAGACCTGAAAAAGAGCTCTGTGTAGCTCAAAAACTTGTCTCTTTCACCAACAGCCAAAGTCTGGCAAAGGGCCTTTTGGAATTCATGTGAATGAAGACTATTAGTGATTTTTTAACATCAGTGTTTAAAAAGAAAAAAGTCTGTCAATAATGGCTATGTTCAGTAGCAATTAAGTGGATCCTTTCAGCCTCTGTGGCCCAATTATTTTGCTGCACAGGAGTAGGGTTCTGATTCAGATTCAAAACATTATTATTAATGATAGTTTGAGGTAAATCTCATCAAATTTTATACTGCAAAGGGGGACACACAGCCAGTTAAAATAACAGAGCTTGTGTCAGCAAAATTCTCAGTAACAACAGGAAAATTTCCTCTCCCAGAAGCAGAATACTCTGAGCCTTTTTGAACACCCTGAACACCTCTTACACTCTTTTAATTAATATAAGTGAGGTTTCTGCCTGCCAATGCCAATCCCAGTTTTTATGGCTAGCTTTGTATGCTTTAGAAAGACTAAGTTCATTTTTCAAAAGCCTCCTTTCTGGCACCTGCAAAATTTGCATCTTCATTCTTGCACTTGCAAAATGGATTGTAAGTGCAAACTTGGTTATGTGCTGTTCTGACCTGTTAAACTGCAGGTGCAAAAATTCAGATGCATATTTTGAAGAGGCAAATTGCACCAACAAAAGGAAGGTCACCCTTTTGAAAGTCCTGCCCTAAATGTATCTGCTTTTTTCATCCTCTCCTTATATAGAGCCCAGTTTCTGCTTCAACAGTGCCTGGCTCCCAGGTCAGGTTGAGTAGATGAGCAGTTCAGAAGCACTCAGAGAAGAGGATTTTTATTGGTGACACCCCAATTCAGACACACCAGGGGTTCTCAAACTGGGGGTCGGGACCCCTCAGGGGGTTGTGAGGTTATTGCATGGGGGGTCATGAGGTTATTGCATGCGGGATCGTGAGCTGCCAGCCTCCACCCCAAACCCCGCTTTGCATCCAGCATTTATAATGTTGTTAAATTTATAAAAAAGTGTTTTTAATTTCTAAGGGGGGGTTGCACTCGGAGGCTTGCTATGTGAAAAGGGTCACCAGTACAAAAGTTTGAAAACCACTGAGACACACAGTACAGGAATATTCATGAAAACAGGAGGCACTTCTACTCGCTGCCATCAAGTGTATGGGCTTTCAGCTACAGAGAAAATTTGTGAGTTGTTGTCACATGGGAGCATGAAGCAGTAGATAATGTATGTAGCAACTTCTGTCATGCACCCTCATGACAGACTTCAAGTCAAAACAGAGAGAGGCTTGCTTTACATTATCAATTTATGTTGGTAAACTACGTCACACAGTTTGTGGAAAATCCACACATCCCTGAGCAAACATAGTTATACAGACCTAACCCCCCCGGGGTCAACAGCATTATGTCAATGGGAGGGCTTCTCCCGTTGACATAGCTACCGCCTCTCGGGGAGGTGGAGTACCTACGCAGACAAGAGAAGCTCTTCCGTCAGCATAGGTAACATGTTCACTAACCACTACAGTGGCGCCACTGCAGAACTGTACATCTAGACAAACCCTAAGACAATGTGCAGCTTTTCCTCAAAGAAACAACCATGACTCCTTACTCAGTCTGCCCTCCTCCTAGAATGATCCTGCAGAATTTATCCTGTAGCTCTGATAATCTAATCTCCTGACTGCTGACTGTATATGAATTCAGTACTTTTCAGTGATTAAACCAGAGTCAAAGTTTTCTGACTGGATAGGGCCCTGCTTAATGTTTCAAATTGCTTTCCCTCTCAGTTTTGGTTCTCAGGTATCATTCAGAACACCAGCTAAAAAGAATGTAAATAATCTGATCAAAACCTGATAACAAAAATGGAGCTAAATTAGTATATAAGGCACCAAGCAAGGGTTGGGACTCAGGATAGCAAACTGACAAAAAGACAACCAGTACAAACCTTGTGTAACAGATATTTGAGATTAGAGGTGATATTTACTGTCAGGCCTGCTCTGTGCTAAGGAAAAATATAATGATATACACAGCTCTTAAAAAATGAAAATCTGAAGACGGCAGCTTTCCCCATACGCTGAATGTGCTGGCATGAAAAATGAAAGGGCAAGTGAATGTGGGTGAAACCCAAATGTTTAAGGCGTGTTTAAGGGACTAGAAAGGCTTAAGAAATAAATATCTGCTTTACTATGAACCACTGACCTTCCGGGTAAGAGCTAATCAACCAAAGTCTTAACAAACAAACAGCTTCAAACTAAAGTCCTGCTAACATAGGCAGCCAGTGGGAGGATTTGAATGGCAGGATGATAATTGCAGACTGCTAATAGCAGACTGCTGAGGAGAGTCAGCTCAAAGGACAGCCTAGGGAAGGTGGCAAAAATTAAAAGGTGGAATGAGAGAAAAAAAGAAAGGGCCTGATTCTTATTTATACTAAGGCCCCTTTGTACTGTTCTGACAGTGTAAACAGGTCTTAAACTGACAGTAAATACATTCTTGCTCAATTTAAGGCTGCATTACACTGCCTCCAGCAGTAGAAAGAGGCTTTAGTGTAAATGGGAAGTGGACCCAAAATGTACACAAGCAGATAACATTTAAAATAAAATAAAAATGTAGCTGAATCTTTCGAATACTCTACAGTGGGAGATGATGACAGACAGCAAGAAATCTTCTGGTATTGGGCTGAAATCCCTTGATGAAAGCACAGAGGAAAATGAGACAAAGAGCCTGTTTCTGAACTCAGATTGACATCAGTCAGGGATAGTGCCATGGGAAAGAGTTCATAATCCAGCCTAAAGATTTACTAAAGGGCTACAGTACATAAAATTAAATGTGTAAATAACACTGCTCTACAGCCAAAATGCTTCTGAAATAAATGTAGTCAAACTTTACTAATTCTGGGTCACTGAGAACGAAAATGATGCTTAAAATTGTTGATTGGCTCTAGTTTTCAAGATATGCTATTGGGTCAGTATATACGACCCTTGACTGGGGAATGGCGAAGGATAAGTGAGTTCTAAAGGGAAGGGATCTCAATTTAAACCAGAAATGACTAAAATACATCTTTGACTGGATCTGTGAATAAATCTATGACTGGGTTTGGACAATACTTGCTTTTTAGGCAAAACAATGAATGATGCAATCTGAAGCTGGTATTGCATCATACATGATATGAATTGCATCATGTTATTCTTAGAAGTCATGCATGATGCAATCATAACGAAGCTTACATCACTCTGCTGAACAAATTGCCCTATATCAGCTCTAGAAATCATATAGTGTCGTGCTCTCTTATTTGTCAGTGTTTGATTTTGCAAATGAACACATTTCTCATAGACTCATAGACTCATAGACTTTAAGGTCAGAAGGGACCATTATGATCATCTGGTCTGACCCCCTGCATGCTGCAGGCCATAAAACCGTCCCTACCCCTTCCCTGTTTAGCCAAAGTGAGCAAGATGCCTCGTACTTGTGTGAACAGTGCAGATAACTTCTGCTATATTTGTGGTGAAGTGACTTTTGCATCACAAAAGCGCAAACATCCAAACATTCCATCAGCTATACGCCCAGTACCCCACGGAGAAGGACTGCCGGTTCCTGATGCACCAGAATCATTCTCACTTGAGTCAGACAAGGAAGAGGATGAAACTTCTGGTCCTGAACCATCAATGTCACAGGACCCACATTTTCTCCCATCCTCCTCCTCTGAACCACACCTCCTAACACAAGGTGAACTGAATGACCTTGTCAGGGATTTGGAACTACCCAAGAGTAAGGCAGAGCTGTTGGGCTCCAGACTACAGCAGTGGAATCTCCTGGCAGGTGATGTTAGGGTTTCCATGTTCCGTGACCGTCAAAAGGATCTTGTCCCATTCTTCTTCATGGAAGGTAATCTTGAAGCCTGCAACAACATCGATGGTGTGATGGCAGCCCTCAACATCATTCACAATCCAGATGAGTGGAGACTGTTCATTGAGTCATCCAAGACGAGTCTTAAAGCTGTTTTACTGAATAATGGCAATGTTTTGCCATCAATTCCAGTTGGTCATGCAGTCGATATGAAGGAAACCTATGACAACATGAAGCAACTTTTGAGGTGCATAAACTATGACCAACATCAGTGGCAGCTTGGTGGCCATTTAAAGGTTGTTGCTCTCTTGCTTGGTCTGCAGCCTGGATACACAAAGTACTGCTGTTTTCTCTGCGAATGGAATAGTCGTGCAAGAGATTCCCACTACATCAAGAAAGATTGGCCACTCCGACAGTCATTGGAGCCTGGGAGGAAAAGTGTTCAGCATCCACCACTTGGTGAATCAAGGAAGATTTTGTTACCACCCTTACACATCAAGCTGGGTCTGATGAAGAACTTTGTCAAGGCCATTGACAAAACACAAGCAGCTTTCAAGTACCTCCGTGGAAAATTTCCAAGGTTAAGTGAAGCTAAGATAAAGGAAGGTGTCTTTGTTGGTCCTCAGATTCGTGAACTTCTTCGAGATGATGCATTTGACCATGCACTGCTGGCAAGGAAAAGACGGCATGGAAAGCCTTCCAGTTAGTGGCAATAAATTTTCTCGGAAACAACAAGGCAGACAACTACAGGTTGTTGGTGGAAAACCTCCTGAAGGCATACGAAAGCCTTGGTTGCAACATGTCACTAAAGATACATTTTTTGCACTCTCATCTAGATTTTTTTCCACCGAACTGCAGAGCAGTGAGCGACGAGCATGGCGAACGATTTCACCAGGACATTGCAACAATGGAGAAACGCTATCAGGGCAAATGGAGCCCATCAATGCTTGCAGACTATTGCTGGACAGTGACAAGAGATGCTCCATTTAATGAATACAAGCGACAAGCCAAGAAGCGCCGAGTAGACACTGAATAGGACTAAACTATGTACATAATAGTTTTTTGCCTTTTGTTTTATAATAAATTTTATTTATATAACCCTTTTGCTGATTTTTGAAGTGTTACATAAACAGGACAGGTGAAATATTATCATGTACAGCAACCATAAACACATGAAAAGAACTAGGTTTACAATTTATGATTAAAACTCTACTATCTAGACAATATACATAGGCATAAAATGTAAAAACTTAAATATCTTAGAAACAGTAGCCAATCAGTTGTTTTAATTGTCATATTTGAATTCAGCACATCAAAATACATAATAAATAGTACAGGTGACTTCTCAAAAATTGTAGACCAGTGTAATTTGGTGAAGAATTGTGTCCTTTTTAACCTGCTGAGCAGTTGGGGTTTTTTTGTTTGTTTTTGTTCCAGGGGAGGTTTCCCCTTGTATAGATGGCATGTGCGTGTTTAAGAGGCATCTACAATTTCATGACCAGAACTTTCAGCCCATAATTTCTGCTTATGAGAACAGCTGGGATGTGAACCATGGCACCATCAGCTCTACTCAGCATGTCTGAACTCAACACAAAGCCCAGACCCAAACACCTGAAAATCTTTGAGAAGTTTGAATCTGGATTCAGATCCAGGTTGTGTGCCTTGGCCCAGCTCTAATTTCCACAGGTACCAACGGTTTGCAGAACTAGTGCAGTTTCTCTCTGCCAACATAATTCATTGATAGTTATGAGTGTTCCTCTGAAAGGTTTGATAGATTGTGAAGGAGGAAGCCATTGATGTGCTGACCCAGTAACTTGTAAAACTATATTATGTTGCATAACAAAGGAGTTAATCCCTGCTTTAAATGCAAAACTCAACTCACCCTCAACTCTTGGAAATGTTGATCACAACTCCAAATATACAACAATATCTTAATATTTTACATTATGCAATCAGCTATTGTGTCTTGTTCTCACAGGAGGGTAGTGAAGCACTGGAATGGGTTACCTAGGGAGGTGGCAGAATCTCCATCCTTAGAGGTTTTTAAGGCCCGGCTTGACAAAGTCCTGGCTGGGATGATTTAGTTGGGGTTGGGTCCTGCTTTGAGCAGGGGGTTGGCTAGATGACCTCCAGAGGTCTCTTCCAACCCTAATCTTCTATGATTCTATAATTCTATGAATAACAACATCATATTTATATCCAATTCATGAACATGAGCTATGCACCTTCCAATACTTTCTATTGAACTAGTATGAATTGCAACCCTTCTCATGTAAACAATGGCACATATAGGCCTATTTCGTCATATGTACATTTGCAAAGTACTTACAACCAAGAAGGCCAATTGACTGATTGACTGATGGATTAAAATGTAATATACAGATTTCAAAAGACTGAAGCCAGATCTATTTTTTGAAAAAGGTATGTTCACAATTTCAGCAATTCCAGAAACAAATAAAATGAGCTCTTAATGATTGTGGTCTATTATAAATAACCTGCATGAAAGTAGCTTTTAATATCCATTCAACTTTTTTTTTTTCAAATCAGCTTTAGACCTTCAAGAGGTTTCAAAAGAAGCCTAAAACAATAAAACGGTTTGATTAAATTTTGCTGGATGTTTGATATAAAACATCAGACATTAAAGGATACAAAACCAGCAACAAGTGCAAATAATTTAAATCAAATTACAGAGCCCCTTGAAAATAATGAAATTAAAACCTTTTCTTCATATTGGTATTCATCTGCTCTTCATTGTTGTTTGCAGCAGCAATTTGTTTTTATCTTCTTCACTTTGAAGAACAAACTTTCTCCAAGATAAAAGCTTTTGATTTTAATCAGTAACTGAAATGTCATTCTATTGGGATGCAGATTCTAAAGGCCAATCAGGAAGGAAAACGCCATTGGTCTAAACCAGCATGACAATCATGTAAATATATGGCCTTTGATTATAAAGTTCTGTGATACAACATCAGATATCAGACTACTTTATGCCCCATTATAATGATCCTCACTAACACTCCCTCATGCCTTATAATGCTCAAAGCAAAGAGATGTTCTAGAGTTATTGTATACAAGCTCTTACGGCTTCATCTCTACAGATCTGATCTTTAGAATCTTTGTGGATGAACAAACTAAATGGATACTTGGTTTCTAATCCAGTGAGCTGTTCAAGAACAGGTTTCCCCCCTAATCAGCCAATTTTGGCTGTGATTCATGAAAGCCTCCTTAATAGGATGTAAGCAAGTGTATAAATGCTGTCTTGAATAGAAATGGACTTCGTTTAAGATCATGCTTAGCTGTTTTTCTTTCCTGAATCAGGGCCAGAATCAGGGGTAACTCCAATACAGTTAAACTGGTGTGAAATCAGAATGTGCCTACCCTATGTAAATATTTAGTATCATTTGTGTATTAGTCTATATTATTGATGTAGTGCAATTGGTGTGCATGTTGCTAGACCCTGACAAGAAGAATGGTCTCTGTGCAAAAAAGTTCCCACCCACTCTGTTACTTATCTTTTCCCTCCCACTCTGCTATTCTCTCTCTCTCTCTCACTTCATCACTATTCTCCTGCTCGCTTTACATCACCTCTGTGCTTTTATTTTACTTGTACAGTGTCACAGGACCAACACCCCACATCTGCTGTGCCTCCTTTGAAATGACTGAGCATTTTGGGAAGCACTACTTTATAGTGGGTGGAGTTCCGTGAGCTTTAGATGGGAGGGACTGCTTGGCAACTACTCAAATGCACCTTTAAACAATGGGCCTGCCAAAGCCAGAAAATTGCAGAGCACTGAGAAAATTGTTGAGTAGAATGCAAACTGTGGAATCCACCATTTCATTGCACCTGCAATTTTCCGATGGCAATGCTTATTACTGACAGCCTTTGAGTGAGGGAATGCTTTTAAAAGTGAGAGCTAAACCTGAGACCACCAGTTCTGTTAAACAGTATGTTTCACAAAGAAAAGGTGTATCCAAATCCCTTACCATTAGTGTTCAAAAAGCTAACTCCCATTCTAAAAGAAAACTTTCAGTCACAACACCTAAACTAGGATGAGAAAAAGTCAGCAGCTCCGCTCCGATCGGGATGAGCAGCACAGCAGTTAAGTGGAAAGAAATATCCCTATTTGGGACAATATGAGAATTAATTGTTGTGAAAGTTATTCTGATTTTCTTCACACTACACATAAGCAAACCAACACTGCACCCCTTATTGCAGGCAATTCTTCATTTCAAACAATGCAGCAGAGTTAAAAAAATATCAGGATGATTTGACAGCCTATTTTAATAAAAATCTTTAAAAGATTTTTTTCTGTGCGCTGCTGTTGCTGCTTCTTCATTAAAGGAAGAGTAAAGCCGCTTGAGATTGTCCAATGCCTAGCATTCATGAGGAACCTGCATAAACAAATCATTTGCTGGACAAAAAACCAAACTGTCACTACTCACCATTCCTTAAGTTTGGTGAAATATCCAATCAGTCTCAGTGGGGGGTTTTCAGGAAGAAGAATTAAAAAAAACAAAACAAAACAAAACGCACCATACACATTCCCATAATGAAGGGTCTAAAAATGCCCTACTCATTGATGCAAAATTACAGTTATTGTTTATCCTCCTTCTACTTGATACAGCTTTATACAAAACGCACCACGAAAAATACAACCAAACAACCGACACATTAGTTAAGAGACCTTCCATTTTACTTTGACAGTTCATGATAATGGAATTTAATTGTGGAAAAAGCTGAATAATTTTAGCTGAATGTCATTTGGTTCATTCAAACTGGGAATCAGGGACATTTTTAACAAAGGTTTTCAAACTTCTTTTGAAATCAGGAAGCTGCTGTGCACAGATAAGGGGAGAGGTTTGAGGATTCTCTATCAGAAATTTCAAGGTTTTTTCCATCTGCTTTTTCACATTAACTGGTAATTATCCAGAAAGGCACATAATAGTGCAGAAATGACAGAAGCTGACAAAGGTTTTCCTAAGATATGTAAATTGTCAGTGATAGGCAAGGTGCAACAGAAAGGCTTTCTACAGCACAATTATTTATGCCAGTTTCATTTGCTTTTAGGTAGCAATGATGGCATGCTACACGGCAGCTTCTTATCATGTGCACTGCACATTAGCTTCAGTACCAGGCACTAAGAAAATATGGCAAAAAATGTAGCTTTAAGGTTGGTGGCCTCCTCTCACTTGGTTTTTTTTATTTCTGAGATCTCTCATTTATTTTTAAGAATTCGCAACTTAATTTTTCATACTGCAATAATAAATAAATAACGTTATATTGAAAACTCTGTCACACATTTATTACATTTTGCATATGAATATACATTCCTGATAGATGGATTATTTTAGGTATGATGGCTTTAAAGAAGCACTCGACTGTTTGTGCATGATCTTCATTAGCCATTTTCACTGACTGCATATTTTCTGCAAATAGGAGGGTCCATGAGAGATGCTAGGATGACAAACTATCTACTCTAGTTGAAGAGCAAAGCCACCATTGTAAAATTCTCAGCTACTCTTCTAGTATTCTGTTTGTTAAACACATGATGGAACACTTGGGATGAGCTGCTATTCTATCTCCTCTTAAAAATTTAACACACTTAAGGCCAGATTCTGATACCCTTTCCTCATGTTTAGAAGCACCTTTCTCCACAAATATTCTCATTGGTACTATTCAGTGCAATATAATCAGAATCTAACCTTCAGTAAGTATGCTAACAATATAAGGCGATGTATAGCTCTTGAGCGGTACTTTGTACATGGGTTACGTAATGCCTCATCTGCCTGTATCAAGCTGAGTAGAGGGGGAGAGCATGAAGGCTGGACAAATACCGCCCTCCCCCACCCCCACTTTTAAAATGAGGTTTTGAGTTTGTTGGGTTCTCTTGGAATTTATTTATTTATATGAGTAAAACACAGCAGACAGGCAGCATCCTTTCCCTGGTGCCCTACAACTAAGGCCTTGCTTTAGGTGGAAAACACATAAAATCACATAGCCATTGTGCAATGGTGTGCATGGAGAAAAATTCCTTCCTGATCCCTGCAGCAATCAGCTCATACCCAGAAGCATGAGATTTAATTGCCTTTTACTGAGCATTCACTTACAAATATTATTAGAGTTTATAATGTGTGTGACAGATGAGGAGCTATTATGTATTTATCTATGAATACCAGTGTATAATCATAGAACCATAGAATCATCGAATCATAGGACTGGAAAGGACCTTGAGAGATCATCTAGTCCATTCCCCTGCACGCATGGCCAGGACTAAGTATTTTCTAGACCAGGGATCGGCAACCTTTGGCACGTGGCCCGCCAGGGTAAGCACCCTGGTGGGCCAGGGCGGGCCGGTTTGTTTACCTGCCGTGTCTGCAGGTTCGGCCGATCGCAGCTCCCACTGGCCACGGTTCACCATTCCAGGAAAATGGGGGCTGCAGGAAGCGGCGGCCACATCCCTTGGCCCGCGCCGCTTCCTGCAGCCCCCATTGGCCTGGAGCAGTGAACCTCGGCCAGTGGGAGCCGCGATCAGCCGAACCTGCAGACGCGGCAGGTAAACAAACCGGCCCGGCCCACCAGGGTGCTTACCCAGGCGGGCCGCATGCCAAAGATTGCTGATCCCTGATCTAGGCCGTCCCTGACAGGTGTTTGTCAAACCTGCTCTTAAAAATGGTAAATTTACCATAAAATTATGGTGAGTTATTAATATTTCCTGTATGGCTGTATTGATCTAACTTAGCAGGGGGCTGTGGGAAGAGTTAACAGGAAAGCAACACAATGGGATCCCCAGCACACAGCTGAAAGACACTAGGGCTAGCTGTTAGCTTAAAGGATCCTGCCTCCTTTCACCAAAATGAGGAGGCTGGGGAATCAAAAGAACACTAAAGAGTTAAAAAGCCTTCTAAGGAGAAGAAGAGAGGCACTTGCCGGAGAAGATGTTTAGGGAGACAGGCTGACAGACTCAGAGAGAGGCTCTGAGTAAGAGACTATAGGGAGCTACTACTATCAGCATCCCCATGGCAAAAATGGCTAAACACCCAGTAAGCTAGACATGTACGCGGTCTGTTTTAGTGTTTTAGGATCTGTTTTCCTATTAAATGCTTTTGTTCTAAATAAATAATACATTGCCTTGAAGGAGGCTGTCGGGTCACTGATGATCACTGTCAGTGCCTCAGACAGAATAGAACTGAAGGGATATAAGTCAGACTTGCTGAGATAAATTGGTACACAGGGCACTGTAACCTAAGGCCTGGTCTAACAGTAAGAGAATCATGTGATTCCACCCTGAGAAACAACTAACAGTTAGAGGAGAGATCAAAGCTGCAGTTCACCTGGCAACTGGGTCATACAGTCCAGCCCTGTCTAAAAAAGCAGGAAGTCCCTATGCCTGTGTGACAGTGTACCCCATAAGGCTTTATGGGGGGGGTGCTTATAAATGTATGTATGACATAACTGGAATATGTTTTGTGCTGCCTGTGCCATGTAACATATCTCCATAAAGGTTATGGTCTACTATATCTATTCATCCTATTTGTACACATATATCATTTTCTACTTGAGGTTAAGAATATGGGCTCTATACTTGCTTGGTTTCTAAGTAAGCTTTGTGAGGCATTTGGTCAGTTTCTTTAGGAAGGAATTTGCAAGGTTAAGTACCTAATCAGGAAGCACTTGGGGAACAATGCATCTTGGAATGCTCCAATCCACATAAGAAGTCTTCCTGGAGACATACAAGATACCATGTGGGCAATGGCTTCGGCCTGTAAAGACTGAGTCATGCAGGGACATGTGACTTGCCCAGGTGACTCCAGAACTCCATCTTGGAGCTGGAGTTTGCATAGGAGTGGGGGGGGGGGTCCATCCACAAGAGAAAGTCTATTTAAACCTGTGGGAGACCCCTCCATTTTGTCTTCAGCTGGCTAAAGAAGGAGCCTCTCCACCCCCCAGAATACTGGAAGGAAACTGGAACAAAGGACAGTAACTACAGGGGGTATGAGTGATTACTGGACCCAGGCTAAAAGGAGATTAGCCTGTAAAAGGGAGCATTCTGGAACAGGTGAAAATCTTATCTGTATTCAGTGTTTGATTAGACATAGATTTGCGTATTTTATTTTATTTTGCTTGGTGACTTACTTTTTTCTGTCTGTTACTACTTGGAACCACTTAAATCCTACTTTCTGTATTTAATAAAATCACTTTTTTCCTTATTAATTAACTCAGAGTATGTATTAATACCTGGGGGAGCAAACAACTGTGCATATCTCTCTATCAGTGTTATAGAGGGTGAACAATTTATGAGTTTACCCTGTATAAGCTTTATACAGGGTAAAACAGATTTATTTGGGTTTAGACCCCACTGGGAGTTGGGCATCTGAGTGCTAAAGACAAGCACACTTCTGTGAGCTGTTTTCAGGTAAACTTGCAGCTTTGGGGCAAGTGATTCAGACCCTGGGTCTGTGTTGGAGCAGACAGGAGTGTCTGGCTCAGCAAGACAGGGTGCTGGAGTCCTGAGCTTGCAGGGAAAACAGGAATAGAGGTAGTCTTGGTACATTAGGTGGCAGCTCCCAAGGGGGGTTCTGTGATCCAACCCGTCACAGCTTGTATCACCTTTTAATTATTAAGTTTCACCTTCCTCTTCTCAAGTTTTACCTTCCTTTTCTCTTCCGCTTGCTGCTGACCTGAGCATCATAGCCCATTAGTAAGGTCCTGAGCCATTTATCTTCCTTCTGGTGCTTCCTGTGCCACCTCCAATACTTCCTCTGAATTTTCACCCTCGCCCCTTCCACTCCTGGCACAGATTGTGAACATTCTAGTTTTAGTGACTATGGTTCTTGTGCGGCTAAAACCTTAGGCGACCAGGATGAGGTTAAAGTAAGTGATTGTCTGTTAAAGTAAGTGATATCTCTGCAGACATATCATATCCTGAGCTACAGAGAGTCCCCCTCGTTCCCGTTGCCTGTTAAACTAATGACGCTATGCAGCCACATCAAAACCACACACATACTTGTCTATTTTTCTAGCAAAGAGCAATTTCTATCATAAAATAAGTGTCTAACCAATTAATAGAGTGAAGTGTAGGCGCTCACCTACGAAGCAGCAAGACCCAGACATAAGCACAAACTTTCTGCAAAATTCCCTGCAAGTGTTCACAGTTGAACATATCAATCTGACAGTAGCAGGCCCCCTTCTCAGCACATACTCCTGAGATCTAATTGCTTCAACAGTGACCTGAAGAGACCAACTTTAGGGCTCAAAGAATACATTGTTTTCCATGTCCATTCAGCTTAACCTCTAATCAAAAGGTTAGCCAGGTCTTCAGTTAGAGGCAGATACAATAGTGTTTTCTGTGATATGCACAACTATACAGTAAAAAGGGATGAGACCATGAATATGTGTCCAAAAAGCCCCCAAATAGCCATGAGATGGTGGCAACTTTTGGTCACTATTGGCATAGGCTGGCTTCAAAAATGCTAAAGTTCTGGAAATACTAAACAACTCAAATTTACCACATATCAACAGAAGCAATCTGAGGAGCAAATGGCAGGACAGAACTTGAATGAACCTCTGAATTGCTCGCAGCAAATCCTTACAACAAATACTGGGTTTTTGCAGGAAGAATTGATGTCAAACCTCGGACTAATTTTCTTTTAGTAACCATGTGGTATTTACTTAACTTCTTATATCCTTCTGCATTCAGAGAGATGTGTAGCTTGGCATATTATGAACTAACAGCTAAAATGTTACCTAATATCCTCACACTGGTCAACAATGGCAACTAGACACATGTGCCTTGTTTTGCAAACTGACTGGACCTGTCGGTCAGCGACTTTCTCGGTAAAATCTGCCAACCAGAAGATTTCACTGGAACTGTCAAGAAATCCATCATCACTTGCCTCCCTAGCAAAGGCACAAAAGAGTCTAATAGCTCTGCAGTCCCTGGAAAGTCTCTAAAATAACACAGTGCCGTTCCTAGCCATCGCAAGGTAGAATTTCAAGGCCAGATTCTCAGCTGGTATAAAGTGGCAGAGCTCCTTTGAAGTCAATGGAAATGTGCTGGTTTACACCAACTGAGGATCTGGGTCCACACACATTATTCTTTAACTAGGTTCCAGGAGCAACAACTAGAGCTGCATAATTAACCTCCCAGCCACAAAATTCAAGGACTGCACATTATGTTTTCAGTAAAAAAGTACTAGCTGATTACAAATCTTGTTATCATTCTGGAGCCTTTTGAGGCAGTTACATGGCAGGTCACTTCAGGAAGGATGCTCTGTAGCCAGATTCTAACCCATATGCAGTATTTATTCTCTCCCTTTGACTTAGCTGCCACCACCTCTTGGCTGGATCTCACTGGCTATCTTTAAACACTGTTTGTGATTAACCCTTCCACTGCTGGCAGTGGCAGGCTATTATAGTACAATGGCCTTAAGAAAAAAGGCCAGAGTCATCTTTTCTCAAAGGCCTGTTAAAATTCAGGCAATTGCTTAAAACGAAAAAATTCTCACCTTCCTGTGTGAGGGAAATGCGAGATTATCGATATAACTTGCCAGAAAATAAATAAATAGGTAAATCGGAGAAGGAAGATCAAAGAGATAAAGCAATAATAAAATACTTTGTACTTCTCAAGTGCTGTCCACTACTGGAGCTCAAGGCATTTTACAACCAATGAAATAGACCTCACCACATCACTGTGATGTAGGTAAGTTTGACTGGCCACATTTTACACGTGGGGAATTGGCACAGAGAGAAGTTATATGACTTGCCCAATGTCAAGCAGCAACTGAGATAGGAATCAAACCCGTGTCTCTCAATTCCCACTCTGATCTATAGGCTTTGCATTCTCTGTGATAGTTCAGTAAGCAGGAAAATAAAAAACAGATACAGCTGACTCTCAAAGCCCTCTATATTTGCCTTTCACCTACATTCTCTGACTGTTCTGCTGAAAATATCCAAGTGGCACCTTATCTTCAGGATTAAGACAGTAGTAAAAGCACTCAGAGAAAATTATTTCAGCCCATAATAAAGTGAAAGTACAGAAGAGCCAACTTTGCCCATAACTCTGCCCAAAATGTCAGCAAACCACCACTTTTAAGACTGCTATTTTTGCACAAAGAGCAGCACTTTTAGGGGGCAAGTCTGTTGGCATAATGAAATTCCTCAGCGTTATTTCAATGGACACATGAGTTCAGTTGGACTTAAAGCATCTCCCTTCTGAAATTGGTGCTCTGAGGCTGAGGTTTGCTCAATATGAAAGTCATTGAGAGTCTTTCCACTGACTTCAATGGCTTTGGGACTTGGGTCAGGCTCTCACAGTGTATATCACTTCATGTTGTTTTAGGCCCTATCCTGTGTTCGGTCCAAAGAACTTGATGTCCAAAAAGGGGATTTTAAATTTCTTTTGAATGTCTCTTTTTTAAAATAAAACATCAATCACAACAACAACAAAATATTAATTGTTAAATGGTGTTACAATATTATCACTTGGCACTGAAGACAAGCAGCTAACACATTATACACAAAGGGGAACAATTTAAATTTGCAATGAAATGCAAACATACGCAGATATTTAATTTTGTTGCAAATATCTCACCCACCCACCCCCAGCTGAAATTGTGCAACTGCAAAAAATACGTGGAACATTTTTGGTGCCTTCTGTTTCTGTTGTAAACAGGAGGTTGCTGGAACAGAACTATCCCCAGTTCTTCAAACTATTCTATTCCAACCAAATGCGAAAATGAAAAAATCAACCTAAAAAAGGCGGAGGCATCAAAGAATACAGTAGCATTATAGTGAAGAGCTGTTTTCTAAATCCTGACCTTGCAATATCCTACAGCAAGTCATCATTTCTTTGTGCACATTCTGACTTTTGTTGCTGCTGCTGTTCTGTGGCTCTAAACGTTTCATTCAGTCCTACTGAAACATTGCAGCTGACATTTTGTCATGTAATGGACCCTACTATTTTACAGGGATAAAAACCAGTGAATCAGCGCTGAGGCATCTTCAGCATAATTGGAGGAGGCATTGATTTGACAACTTTTTTTAATTTTAGAAAGAAATTATACAGAAGTGGTAAATCAATCTTTTATGACTTAGTAGGCAGAACTGTAAGAAGTTTAAAACATCAACCTCCTAAAAAAGGTTTTGTCCTGTAAACCCAGACTATCAAAGTGACTGGGAAATATAAGTGTTACAGCTTTTGCTGGGAACTCAGTAGGTAAAAACATTTTTAGAGAGATTATATTTTCTCTCGCTATATGGAGAGAAATGAAGTCACAAGAGCTAATATTGCACTTGTGTTCCATCTGCTGTAAACCCTGGGCTATAGTTGAACACACACACACACACACACACATATGCAGGCAGAACATCAAACGACTGATCACATAAAAGTGAAATTCCTTTGCAGAATAGTGTCTGTGTAGTTTAGCATCTAATCAGCATTAGATTTGCTTCTTACCTACAGTGTGGCAAATGACGTCAAAGACGTGTCTGCATCTCTTCTGTTTTGTGCAGTCAAACAAGGTGTCAGCAAGGGAAAAGGAAAAAGAATTTTCAATTACACGGCCCCTTTAGATCTGGCACAATAATATATCAAGCATTTTCCTTGAGTGCTTAGGAAATAAATGTGCAGAATTTTTGTTGACAAAATTGGCAGCTCTGTACTTAAACACTCATAGCTACCAAAATGTCTGTTTTGTCTCCTAACGGGCTGGATTTTGTTTGAATTTGCTTAATGTTCTCAGTTGCTATTTATGTGAAATGTGCTCATTCTCCTTTCCCCCCCCGTCCCCCGCCCAGCGGATATTTAACATTTTAAATTTATTTTGCAGTCACCTCCCTTTTTAGCTTACATGCTTTTTGTAGTCAGACGTTTGTGTAAGATCATAGACTCTGAAATCTATGCTTGTTTTAATAATGCTACATATATCACATATGGAAAAACATTGAAACAGTAAAGCCCTAAACAGAGTAATCTCTAAAATTAATAGAGGAAGTAGTGAAATTACAAATGTACTAACATGAAATTACAATAAATCGGTTAGCAGCCTAATCCTGCTTGAACTAAAGTGAATGAGCACTTTGCCTTCAGCGGCAACAGGATAAAACAGCAATAATATTTAACACATACATACATTCATAGATTTCAACATGCTTTACAAATGTGAGTAAGTATCATTATCCCCATTTTATAGATGGGGAAAGTGATGCACAGAGGGGTTAAGTGACTTTAATCAGGTCACATGGTAAGTCAGTGGCAGAGTCAGGAATGAAATCCAGCCTTGTGCTCTTTCCACTGAATCAGGCCACAGGGATTTCCCACCCTGTTTACAGAAGCTTGCTCACACCTGTATCCAGCCCTCAGCTGAATCATTGACCAGAAATCTCAGTGAGCACATGCTGCACCACTCACTGGCAACAAGAAATCAAGCTTTAATGCACTCTCCACTGCTGTGAATCACCAGCCAGCTGTTTCGCCCTGCAGTGCTGAAGAGGCAACCTCAACTGATTATAATTTGTTTGTTTTTTGTACTGGGGTTTCCTGCCATTGCAATCCTTCTGCATTGGACTGAGGGTGACATATTCTTCCCAGCCTGTTCAGATGTATAATTTAAGTGTAGGTCCCACTGGCACCAAATAAACATATTTACATCCTGACAATGCAGCCACGTGCAAGAAGGAAGCGTCCACCGATGCAAAGGAAGGAAAAATAGCACTGCTAAAATGTACTTTAACTATGGAAGACATAAGGATATCTTTTGTGATACTGTGAGAAGCTTTACTGTAAAATATTACCTCGCTAGATGTCAGCACAGAGGCAGTAAAAGTAGACAGCCATTTATTTATTATTATTTACATTAGAGTAGCAACTAAAGACTCCAACAAAGACTGGGGTCTGAGCGTGCTAGTCACTATGCAAAGATATACATAGTAAGAGCCCATACCGAAGAGAACTTGCAATATAAATAGACAAGATGGACAGAGAGTTGGAGGGGAAACTATTATACCCTTTATCAAAGTGTTGCCAGCTTCCATTTCAAACCAAGGGAAATCATTTGTAATATGTTCTGCACATGATAAAATAACCCATGTTGGCAGCACTTTAATGAATAAAATAAGTTTTTTAAAAGCACAGACTTGCTGGCTCTTGCCAGCACTCAGGTTTTAAATCTGTTTGGCAGGACTTTGCTTATTAAGGCTCCCCACACGTAGGTGGCAGTGGGCAGAGGTTCAGATAATCTAGCCCAGTGATTCTCAACCAGGGGTATGTGTATCCCTGAGGTACATCAATTCATCTAGATATTTGCCTAATTTTACAACAGGCTACCTAAAAAGCACTAACGAAGTCAGTACACACTAACATTTCATTGAGTCAATGACTTGTTTATACTGTTCTATATACCGTAACAGCGGTTCTCAAACTGTGGGTGAGTTCATTTTAACAGGGTTGCCAGGGCCAGTGTTGGTGCCCAGAAAACTGAAGCCCGAGCCGTGTGGGGCTAAAGCGAAGCCCAAGTTTTTAAGTGAGGTGAAACTTGGGCTACACAAGACAAATCAGACTCCTGAAAGGCGTACAGTAGTCTGGAAAAGTTGAGAGCCACTGATCTAGCCTGGCCTCCATTAGAGTTTGGAGCTAGGCCTCTTGGGGCTAGTCAGGGTTAATAAGTGATTTTGAATCTACAAGAGGAGAGATGTGCTGGTTGACAATTAAGGGGATCATCCAGAAAGTCTCACGAAACCTGGAGGCAATGCTGACTATTTGTATAGCCTGTAAGTTGTCTGTAATAAAGTATTTCTCCTTGTTGAAACCTCCTTGTTGAAACCTCTGTGGAGTCCTTACTCCTGCCAGCACCACAACACAACTCAACACCAGACAGCCTCAGAGGCCTTTCTCCTTTCTGTCGATACCTGGCCATTTCCCTGCACCTTCCTGGTCGCTCCCACTATATTTGTCATGCAGAAGGTCCTGACTAGAGTGGGGTTGTCAGCCACCTCTAGAGAACCATTCCTCTTCTCAGGACCCTACAAGGAGACCTCCATGGGGCTAGTGATCCAAGACTAGGAAAGGAGATAGGGTAGGGCCTCCAGGACTGTGTTCAGGAATTCTTATTTTCTCACCCTAGGCAGGACAAACAAGATTTTTGCATGTCCCCTCCCAAGTGAAAAACCTTTTAAAAGGGAGATTCTAGGAGCATGGCTGGCCAAAAAAGGCTTTGCAGCATACTTCATAGGGTAGCATCAGGCTCTCAAAAGAAATGAGGCAAGATCACATTATCAAACCATTCAACTCACTTTAATGCAGCCAGAGCCCTCACCTAGCTACACCTGCCTTCCCTAGAGCTGGCAATAGGCAGCACCTCCCACCAAAACAACACTTACTTTCAATCCTCCCTCAAACTACACCCATCCGCAACCCCACTAATGGGGGAAAGGAAGCCTATGACAGTATGCATAAAGGATGGTTTCAATCAGAAATGAGGAAGGCCTAACCTTATGAACTGGAGAGACACTGTATGAGATTAATAGCAGCAAGAATAAACCAAACTAAAAAAAAAAAAAAGTATGAAAATTAGAACTGAGGTAAGAAATTAGATGCTGGGCATGTCAGCAAAGCTGTTTTTGGAAGCTGCTGAGTTCTTAATGAGACATCCAGACTGTCTCTACACCATATTTCTACAGTTACTTTTACAATGTATCCGTCATATAGCTGCTTTGTCCAATTTAGGATGAAATATTTCCAGAAACCTTCCGTTTTCTTGAGTTTATTTAGTAAAGTTGTGTTTAACTTGCGGCGAAAAACTATGTCTTTCCAGCCTGGAGAGAATTTTTTAGGCAATCCACTCCTAACTGTTTTAAAGACATTGCCTTCTCCTCATAAGGTCATACTTTATAGCAACAAGGCCAGCAAGATTTTTCCTAACATGGAAAATTAGTTATAGGTGACAAAAAAATTTGAAATACACTGAATATATGTAATGAAATGAATGTTTTTTTTCTTTGGTAACAGTTAGAACTGAGCAACCCCCTGAAAAATGTTCAGAGACTGTCCCCTGGAATAAAACCTTTAATTCACTTTAGCTGGGTTTGTATTCACTTCCCAGGGACATTCTGACCAAGGTGTTTACTGACAGGAACATTCCTGGGCAGAGCTGGATTAAGGCATAGGCACTATTTAGGTCCTTGCCCTGCGCCCTGGCTTTTGGAGTCATGTAGTTACATCAGTGATTTAAGATTTCATATTTTTTAAAAGTTTCTAGCTCTCAATTGTGAAGAAAAGCTTGAAAATGTGACCTGAGTGTAACTGATGGAGGAATATCTGCCTGAATCTGCAGACAGCCTGAAACAGTAGCTCTAAGAGGTGTGAACTGCCTCAGTAAATCTCAATGAAGTGTTAACGCCTAGACCCACTGCTCTGGGGAACCTCACCAACCTCTTCCCCGCAGCAGCGGATTGTGTATATGGCAGGAGGAGAAAAGTCCAGTAATCTTGATCCACCCATTCACTCCAGCAAGCAGATATACCCTGGCTGCTGAGGTCAGTACTGGGGACACTCTGCTACCAGATAAGGAGCAGAGGGGACTTCTTCCTAATGCCCCAGCTGCTGTCTCTGTTTCTGTGGGAGGTTTTCTGCCACTCCACATATGGGACAGAGCGGATGGGGCAGGGCAGGTACCGTGTAATGATGTGCCTAGGAGACTGAATGTTAAGTGATTATTAGAGAATGTTCCCCTGCAGTAAAATTTACCCATCACTGGGGTTAACCACACCAGAAACCAGATTCTAGAAGTGATACTCATTCCCTTAAGGAACAGAAAAAAATACCTCATGATCCATGTACCCAGTCATAACTAAACAACACATCTTGAATTTGAATTTAAATAATTGTAACAAACTGCTTGAGAACCATCTACAGATGGAGAATTATTCACCAAAATCATTCAGCAAATAATTGTGAATAATGAATGCATCCAAGAAAATTGTAAGCTGAAAAGGAGGTGAGGTAAAATTCATTGGATAAATTATTCACTTCAAATTATTCATTCAGCTCTAGTAATAATGAACTAAAATATAGGCTTCAAGAATAATATAACTGGGCGTGAGAGATTTTAGGTGGCAGAAGGAGAGAAGGGTAAGAAAAAACATAGCAGAGGTAAAAGTGCCACAGAGGCACTGGAGAATTTGTCTCTGTTTATAACATGTGTCCAGAAGCTGGACAAACTTCCTCTCTTTAGTTAAATACGTATTCATAGACTTTAAGGTTAGAAGGGACCATTATGATCATCTAGTCCAGAGGTGGGCAAACTATGGCCCGCGGGCCACATCCAGCCCACGGGACTGTCATGCCTGGCCCTTGAGCTCCTGGCAGGGGAGGCTACCCCAGGCCCCTCCCCCTCTGTTCTCCTCCCCCGCAGCCACGCCGCTGTGCAGGCAGCGCTCTGGGCGGCAGGGTTGTGTGCTCCTGCCTAACAGTGCGGCAGCGTGTCTGGCTCCGGCTGGGCGGAGCAGCTGCCAGACATGCTGCTCCGAGCGGTATGGAAGGGGGCCAGGGCTGGGGGATTGGATAAGGGGCAGGAGGTCCCAGGGGCCAGTCAGGGGACAGGGAGCAGGGGGCGGTTGGATGGGGCGGAGGTTCTCGGGGGCGGTCAGGGGACAGGGGGCTTGGATAAGCGTGGGAGTCCCGGGGGGGCTTGTCAGGGGGTGGGGGTGTGGATAGGGTTCAGGGGACGGGGAATGGGGGGGTTGGATAGGGGTGGGGTCCCGGGGGGCCTGTCGAGGGGTGGGTGTGTGCAGGGCCAGCGCAACCCATTAAGTGACCTAGGCGGTCGCCTAGGGCGCTAACATTTGGGGGGCGGCGACCGTGGCAGCAGGATCTTCGGCCGCCCCAGTCGTTGGCAGTATTTCAGGGGCGGGACCTTCCGCAGCCTCTGTCGGGGGCGGCATTTCGGGGGTGGGACCTTCCGCCGCCTAGGGCAGCAAAAAAGCTGGCGGCACTCCTGGATGTGTGGATAGGGGTCAGAGCAGTCAGGGGACGGGGAGCAGGGGGTGGGATAGGGGGTGGGGTCCCGGGGGCGGTTAGGGGTGGGGAGTCCCAGGAGGGGGCAGTTAGGGGACAAGGAGCAGGGGGGGTTGGATGGGTGGGAGGTTCTGAGGGGGGCAGTCAGGGGGTGGGAAGTGGGAGGGGTTGGATGGGGGCGAGGGATAGGCTGTTTATGGAGGCACAGCTTTCCCTGCCTGGCCCTCCATACAATTTTGCAATGCCAATGTGGCCCTCGGGCCAAAAAGTTTGCCCACCCCTGGTCTAGTCTGACCTCCTGCACAATGCAGGCCACAGAATCTCACCCACCCACTCCTGTATCAAACCCCTAACCTATGTCTGAGCTATTGAAGTCCTCAAATCATGGTTTAAAGACTTCAAGGTGCAGAGAATCCACCAGCAAGTGACCTGCGTGCCCCACGCTGCGGAGGAAGGCGAAAAACCCCAAGGGCCTCTGCCAATCTGCCCTGGAGGAAAATTCCTTCCCAACCCCAAATATGTCAATCAGCTAAACCCTGAGCATGTGGGCAAGACTCACCAGCCAGACACCCAGGAAAGAATTCTCTGTAGTAACTCAGATCCCACCCCATCTAACATCCCATCACAGGCCATTGGGCATATTTACCGCTAATAGTCAAAGACCAATTAATTGCCAAAACGAGGCTATCCCATCATACCATCCCCTCCATAAACTTATCAAGCTTAGTCTTGAAGCCAGATATGTCTTTTGCCTCCACTGCTCCCCTTGGAAGGTTGTTCCAGAACTTCACTCCTCTGATGGTTAGAAACCTTCGTCTAATTCCAAGTCTAAACTTCCTGATGGCCAGTTTATATCCATTTGTTCTTGTGTCCACATTGGTACTGAGCTTAAATAATTCCTCTCCCTCCCTGTATGTATTCCTCTGATATACTTATAGAGAGCAATCATATCTCCCCGCAGCCTTCTTTTGGTTAGGCTAAACAAGCCAAGCTCTTTGAGTCTCCTTTCATAAGACAGGTTTTCCATTCCTCGGATCATCCTAGTAGCCCTTCTCTGTACCTGTTCCAGTTTGAATTCATCCTTCTTAAACATGGGAGGCCAGAACTGCACACAGTATTCCAGATGAGGTCTCACCAGTGCCTTGTATAATGGTACTAACACCTCCTTATCTCTACTGGAAATACCTCTGTTAGGGTGGCAGCCAACTGCTAGAGAAAAATGCTGCAGTGTCTAATTTCTATTGCATCAATGAAAATTACCTAAAAAGTCGAATAGATGTCCTTTAGTTCATGAGTCCTCCTTCAACATGGGAGCGCTTTTATTAACTCTTTATGTCCCACATTCTGTAACTATTCAGAGGCCATGCAGCTTATAGTACTCAGCTAAAGTTGCCTTTGTAGTTCCATAACTAAAGTTGTGTTTTGTTTGCCATACAGTGCAGTGAATAAACTAGCACAGGCAGATGGCTCTATTAAAGTTCAGCAGAGCAGGACATGAAGTCTACATCCCTAAATTCATGCAGTTGCTGCTGTCGTGGATGGATCTCACACAGCAATAGAGTCCTAACTAGTTGGATTTGAATGGCAGAAAATCCTGTAAGATGTTCTTTTTAAAATCTTCTTATCCTGAGAGATTTTAACATTCTAGTTTAATGTTCCTTTAAAATCTCCAAGCCAGATCTCAGTTCTGTATAAACTGGTGCAATTCCATTGACTGCAATGGAGCTACACTGAAGATTCAGTCCTTTTTATTATTATTAATTGATAACATTCCCAGCCTTTTGAGATGTCATTAAAATCTTAACAAACAGGATTGCAGGGAATCTTATGATCTAACAGGTTATGTATTTTATGATATGCCTGAGTACTGCACTAAAAAGCTTAGGGGGATCCCTACCCCACCTCCTACAGGAAAAATCACTCACTGGGAAACTGAAAATCTTAAAGGTGGTGGACGCTTGTGGGAAAAGTTCCAAATCTGTCAGGTTAAAGAGCTTTGGTAAGCAAGAGAGGAGAAGAGAGCCAAGTAGGTAAAATGTTCTCAAATGTCACTGTTTCAGTGAGGTAATCGAAACCTTTCAGATTCTGTGTTAACTGACCTCTACAAATTGCTCCCCACAAACTTGAAGCTCTGAATATACAGAAATGGATTGTATGTTTCATCCAGATTATTTTGGTTTTTCCTGCAGCCTCTTGCTACACTTTCAGATTGCAGTCATATTAACTTACACTAAACTTGTCTTTAATTAAATGAACTTTCCTTGTTTGTAGCTGGAAGGTACTTATGCATGATCAAAACTCCATTCTAATAATGTTCAGACTCACCACTACTTAATTAACATCACCGTTCAAAATGAAGAATCAAACAGGAGAGTGCAAAGAAATTTAGAGACAAAAGCTCCCCCTGGTGGCAGAACACCTGTGTGCCATAAACAGCCTTTGTAGTGTATATTATCAGCCATGAATTATAGGTGTAGCCCAAACGACACATATAATTTATACCCTATGAGTTTTTACATGTTATATGAGACACACTCTGAACAGAAATGATATCAAGTATTTTGCACAATTTATGGCAAAAGCAATTATAATTAACATTATATTAAATATTAAGTGAAGATCATAAAATGTTGATTAGTACTGATTAGTTGTATTATCCATAATTAGAAATCACTGCATCCTTCACCAGGTACTGTAGTGCTTTGCTTATGATTTCTGTACTAAATTAAATGAATGATTCAGGTTTTGCTTCTGCATTTAATTTAAGCCACAACCAGAAAAGCAGGGCACAAGTCACACAGCTGCTGTAAATGTTTATAGGCCGACAATCCTAAACTAGCTTCTCCATGGGCTAAATTGTGACTTGGACTGTGCTCCCATGTGAGAGAATAAGCGGGAGTAAGAACTCCTCTTATATAGCTACACAAGCTACCAAAACCTTGGGTCTAGGACATAGGAATAAGTGGGGCTACTTGTCTATTTACTCTATCTCCAGAGCAAGTGGCTGGCAAGGAATGAGGAGTGGGCAGGGAATGGGTGGAGAGCCTTGGCTACAGCTCTCTCTGGTCACAGTAACTGAGCCACTGTGTGGTAGGTACTGAGTACCAATTTACTGTTGGTATAAACTCAAAGTAAATACCTACCCACGAGGGCTTTCAATTAATTGCAGTTAACTCACGTGATTAACTCAAAAAAGATTAATCGCACTGTTAAACACTAATAGAACACCATTTATTTAAATATTTTGGATGTTTTCTACATTTTCATTTATACTGACTTCAATTACAACACAGAATACAAAGTGTATATTAATTTCTGATTACAAATATTTGCACTGTAAAAAATGATAAACAAAAGAAATAATAGTTTTCAATTCACCTCATACAACTACTGTAGTACAATCTCTTTGTCGTGAAAGTGCAACTTACAAATATAGGGGGTTTTTTGTTACGTAACTGCACACAAAAACAAAACAATGTAAAACTTTAGAGCCTACAAGTCCACTCAGTCCAACTTCTTGTTCAGCAAATCGCTAAGACAAATAAGTTTCTTTAAATTTAAAGGAGATAATGCTAGTCGCTTCTTAATTACAATGTCACCAGAAAGTGAGAACAGGCATTTGCAAGGCACTTTTCTAGCCGGCATTGCAAGGTATTTATGTGCCAGATATGCTAAACATTCATATGCCCATTCATACTTCGGCCACCATTCCAGAGGACATGCTTCCATGCTGATGACTCTTGTTTAAAAAGTAATGCATTAATTAAAATTGTGACTGAACTTCTTGGGGGAGAATTGTATATCCACATGCTGCCATATATTTCATGTTATAGCAGTCTCGGATGATGACCTAGCACATATTCATTTTAAGAATACTTTCATTGCAGATTTGACAAAATGCAAAGAAGATACCAATGTGAGATTTCCAAAGATAGCTACTCAACCCAGGGTTTAAGAATCTGAAATGCCTTCCAAAATCTGAGAGGGATGAGGTGTGGAGCATGCTTTCAGAAGTCTTTAAAGAGCAACACTCCAATGCAGAAACTACAGAACTCAAACCATCAAAAAAGAAAATCAACCTTCTGCTGGTGGCATCTGACTCAGATGATGAAAATGAACATGCGTCAGTCCGCACTGCTTTGAATCATTATCGAGCAGAACCCATCAGCAGCATGGACGCATATATTCTGGAATGATGGTTGACGCATGAAGGGACATATGAATCTTTAGCGTATCTGGCACATAAATATCTTGTGACACTGGCTACAACATTGTCATGAGAACACCAGTTCTCACTTTCAGGTGACATTGTGAACAAGAAGTGGGCAGCATTCTCTCCTGCAAATGTAAACAAACTTGTTTGTCTGAGTGATTGGCTGAACAAGAAGTAGGACTGAGTGGACTTGTAGGCTCTACATTTTACATTGTTTTATTTTTAATGTAGTTTTTTTGTACATAATTCTACATTTGTAAGTTCAACTTTCATGATAAAGAGATTGCACTACAATGCTTGTATTAGGTTAATTGAAAAATACTATTTATTTTGTTTATTACAGTGCAAATACTTATAATCAAAAATAAATATAAGCACTGTACACTTTGTAGTCTGTGTTGTAAGTGAAATCAATATATTTGAAAATGTAGAAAACATCCAACATATTTAAATAAATGGTGTTCTATTATTGTTTAACAGTGCGATTAATTGCAATTGATTTTTTTAATCTCTTGACAGCCGTACTACCCACCCATCACACACACACACACACACAGACACTCCAGTTCCAGGGCAGGGAGGAAGCAGGGAAAGAATTGTGACCTAGGTATATCTTCAACTGTGTCCCACTGCTTCTCTTGGGGTGGTGCAGTTTATGCACCATGCTTTGCTAAGGGCTGTCTCTAAAGTCACAATATAACCCCATAATGATAATTTGCTAATAACTGGCCCTGATATTTAATGTTCTCCTTTGCAGCAATAACTCTTCCTTAAGCAGGTATTTGATTTCCAATAGGATGGAAGGTAGAAAACCTGACAGGAATGTCATAATTAAAAAAGGGGAGGGAATGTTTTATATTCAAAAAGTCACTACTGTGCATTTTGTGCCTTTACTGTTTTTCTGTGAATGTCCCTGGATGTGGTCCTTGTGATTTGCATGGGATGTAGACCCAGGATTTTTCATAGTATGCAGACTCCTGAGCTCTGCGTTAGGCAGTTGAGAGTGCACTGTGTTCTAATTGACAAGCCCGTGAGAGGAGATTGTGGGGAGCCAGGGAAGGTTAAGGGATATGTCTAAGTGGAAGCTAAAGATCAAATGGCACTGTTTGAAAACTGCAGGGATAACCCCAGAGGCCTGGCCAACATTTCCCCTGGTAATGAAAAAGGTTCTAATGTCCAAGTCTGTGTGTAAGCTATTGTTCAACATATAATAGCTGCGCCATTTGCTTCCACAGTCACTGAACTACCAGTATTTTGTTCTTTTCTTTGTACAGTACTTTGAGATACCTGGAAAATGAAAGTTGCTATATAAAACCCAAATCTATTCTGTTCTGACAATCAGGAGTAAGCCAGCTGTGCCCAGTTGAACTCTGCCACTTTCCTTGATAGTTCTCTAAGCTCAGGAATCCCAGAGGGAACTTTGCAAGATCTGTTTAGAGCCTGCTGCCAACAGTCATAGAAAGGAAAAATACACAGTAACAATTTTTCTTTTCTGAGGGCATAGTTAGGAGTCGTCATATAGAAGAAAGTCCTGTCAGTCTTTCTGCAATTAGAATTCACTGTTGTCTTTTGTACCTATCAGTAGGTCATACCTAACAGCGCAGAAGAGTTGTTGCAGGTGCTAGGCCAGATGCTTAGTTGGTATTAATCGGTGTAAGCATGGAAATCTGCTCATTTACATCAGCTGAGGATCTGGCCTCAAATGCACAGTATGCAGTGTTACATATAACACTATAGCTAGTGGTCAAACTGGGGGAAAGTACTAATAGCATGCTCCAGTTTTAACTTCCCCCTGCAATTGTCAGAGTGAGACAGAACCAGGTTGCTGGTAATAACCATCAGTTTTCTCTCTCTCTCTCTCTCTCTCTCTCTCTCTCTCTCTCTTTCTTTTACCGTTTTTACATTTTTGTATTCAAGTGAGCTCATCTTGATGTCTACATTTAGGGCAAGGTTGTGGCTTTCAAGCCCTGCAGACAGTGTACAATTTTTTGGGGCTGCTTACTGACCAGATTGCTCTCCTCCCCCATCCCCAGTGCGTGGTCTTTGCAGGATTGCAAGAGGGGTCTAGGTTTCAGAGTAGTAGCCGTGTTAGTCTGTATCAGCAAAAAGAACGAGGCGTAGTTGTGGCACCTTAGAGACTAACAAATTTATTTGGGCATAAGCTTTCGTGGGCTAGAACCCACTTCATCAGATGCCTGGAGTGGAAAATACAGGAGCAGGTATAAATACATGAAAGGATGGGGGTTGCCTTACCAAGGTGTGAGGTCAGTCTAATGAGACAAATCAATTAACGGCAAGGTACCAAGGGAGGAAAAAGAACTTTATGTTTAGTTTATGGTCTCTGTCCTCTCCTTAGCCCTCCCACTCCCTTTATGTGGCTTATACCATGGGTGGGTAGCAGAGGCAAGTGGTATCTGTTCTCCCCAGCACAGATGAGGTCCTTGTGCAGCCACGCAAAGTGGCGAGCTTCTTGCTTGTCCCTGTGCAGCTGAGCAAGGGTGTCTTATGATTTCGTTCTGAAATAACACACAGTTCCAATGGCTGTCCAAGAGACTGAAATGAGAGACAGACATTTACCTCATTCAAATGTTTAAGCAATTATTCCATTATAAGCACAGGAAATAGCACAAATACTGTAAATACTTCCAATAACGGTAAAAACACACCCAGGCAGATTTTTAAAGACATACACACACTGTAAATATTGAGGAAAGGCTACCATTAAGAACAAGGCATTCTGAGCATCACCCTTGTTTGTCATTTCCAGCTCCAATGCTTCCATGGGAAATCAGGTTGCCTGAATATGGGCTGCCTATCTAGAAAACTAAAGTACATCCCCCCATAGAAGCACATGCCTTCGGCAGCCAACACTCCCAGTGCGTGACTACAGGATTGCATTGTGAGGGGCATTGTGACTCAGATACAACTGGCCACCCTCAGTCAATCCAGCCCTGCCGCATCCGGAGGAGGGAACAGAGTACCAGTTAGAGGACTGCTCACAAAGA
Source organism: Chrysemys picta bellii (assembly GCF_011386835.1). Classification (NCBI taxonomy): domain Eukaryota; kingdom Metazoa; phylum Chordata; order Testudines; family Emydidae; genus Chrysemys; species Chrysemys picta. The sequence goes on from NC_088799.1 coordinate 77,069,404, forward strand.
AACAGAGCAAGGAATACTCTATTGTCAGCAAGCAGCACTTGTCAGCCCACTCTAGCTCTGAGTTGGAAGCCAGGAAGAGGAGAACCACATTGGCAGAGAGGCCTCAAACGGAGTGGCAGGGGGAGAGAAAGGCAAGAAAGCAACTCCATTATTCCACAAGGGTGGGCTGTTAAGTATGTACTTAACTTTAATCACATGCTTAAGTCCTACTAAGACTTAATTTGTTACATTTACACCCACTTTCTGTCCCCTTTCCATTGCCAGAGCAGTGTGAAGGGCCTTAGTGTAAAGAATCAAGCCCTCTGGCTTTATGCAGTCCAAGAACATTTCTTTATTTGCCTGGGGAATACATTATACTGTCAAACTCAGAGGCCTGGGGCCACAGTTAGAACCTGATAGAAATGGCTACAACTCCATTCAGTGAGCTGCAGTGGCACACATTAAAGTTGTCAAATGAGGATAATCTATCATCTGCTGTGAAACTGGAGAACATGCTGATAACCATATTATTGTTATCAAAGAGAGAGAAGCATCCACACTCCAAAATGGCTGCTGTGAATGGGTTTCTACAGCCACTTTTAAACACTAAATATTTATAAATAGCCTATTTAAAGGGTTGTTTAGTCTTAAATTGGCACTTTTAAGTAAAAGAGACTCAGAAAATGAATCTCAAGTTATTTCTCCATCTATCTTTTCCATTTTAAGTCACTAAAAGTGAATAAAAAGTGCTCCATGCCCTAAGATCCTGAAACCTCTAGTGTCAACTGAAGCCATCACTTCTAGTCTTGTCTTCAACCCTAGCTGTGGGCATCTCCTACCTTTGAAGTGTTTGTGGCACGGGCTGAGGGCCCCTACAGAGCAAAACCAGTGGCTTTAAATATACCTGTGTTCTTGAATCTTACTTACAAAAAAAGCCACTGGCTTCCGTGCTCTGAGAATGGCTACAGCCTGAGTCATGGATACTTCACAAGTGGGGGACCAGAGACTTAGACTGAATCTGAAATTGAAAATATCCATTGGCTGTGTGTCTTCTGCAGCTGCGGTGATGGATTGGGGTGAGCTGAGGTAAGGCCTATAGACTGGAAAAACTGCTTTTATGGGGAATGAATTAAATCCCCCACTGTAACTCTGAGGAGAGGGTGAGAATTTTGTTCCTCTGTTGCCATGTATTTCACCAGCATAAAGTCTGGTAACTCTGGCTTTGGGCCAGTGAAGGGAATTACACCCTGACAAACTCCTGGACAGTGGTGGAGATGGACAATATCTGTACTGTTCTTAGCCTTTCTGAGATAGTTATCTGAGGGGCTATACCATATATCTTCTTTGACACAGACAGAACTAGGCTTCCTGTCCATTTATTTATCTCATCCGACTACCCAACTGCCAGATGATCCTGCTGAGAAATTAGTAGGAAAAGAAAAAAGAATGGAAATAGTTATATAAAGCCTCCCTGAGAAAAGTAAGTTCCCATCGCATGAAGTATTAAGAGGCAGCTGCAATCTACATATTACATAACTGCTCTAGGATCTGTGCTTCAAAACTCCATAATCCCACTGCACCTAAAAGTACCAAAAGCTAATGAATGGATTTTTGTTAGAGGGATTTTTAAACTCCACTGGCCTGCAGTGTTGCCTCTCTATTTTCTCATGCTTTCTTCTCTCTCAAACCTAGCTATTTTTTGATCTCAGAATCATCTGAGCTAAGGCTTTCCCCTCTCGTTGAAATTAAATCTCTGAAAAAGCTTCTTACAAATTCTTAGTGTGTCACTTATTGAACATAAAACCCAGGCTCTGGTTTTCATATAAGAGTTAGACAATAATACTTTAAGACCATTATCTACATGAGTGACTCATACAGGTGCTGGTGATCCTAACTCCCAACTGGACAGGATATTCAAAGATGTAATTTGAGCTCTCCAATGTGTTTGTCCACCCAGATCACCTGTACTGCAGATGATACTGTATTGAATACTGCAAAGCCCATGGCTGGGTTGCCAGAATATGTGTCGGGACTGTTAGAGATGCGTGGGAAGTTAAGTTACTGTAGCTTGCAGTACTCTTCCGATATAAAATAGGGAGATGGTTTGAGGAGGATGTTCAGTATCTTACATCACAATGCGGAAGGTGAGATGAATGCTGGCGGGCTCAAATCACCCTCACGAGTAAAAGGAAATGCTGCTTGCCCTGCCTTCCCCAAGGAGACCCAGAAGGCATTCAGTGGGGAGAGCAGTGTTAATCTGTTTAGGGGCCGTAAGAGTGAAGGACTCAGCCTGGATGCACTGAATCACTGCCACTCCTTAGTGTCCTGGCCATATCCCATCCATATCCCATCCAAGCATTGGCACAGTAGCCACTGGAGTTAGCGGATAGTGACCCACATCAAGTGACAGGGTTATTAACCTTTGTAACCCTGACCAATGCCAGGGGACTTTGGCCAGCAAAAAGCCAATGAAGTCTCTTTCTAGTAATCCTGTTACACAGGTGCCATATTGTGTCCTTGTTACAAGCACTGCCTATTTTTTAAGCACTCTGAGTACCTGGAGCCTGCACAGACCCCAAGAGAGAGGACAATGGGAAGTTATGGCTGATTTGTGCCACCTCAAAATCCCCCCAGTATATTTTCCACCACTGGGGACCCTACCAGAAGCTGGGATAAACCAGTGAATCAAGCCCAGTGTTTGCCTGAGGTGAGATGTAGCTTTTAAACTGAGAGAGGACAGCATGAAGACTGCAGAATTGAGTCTCCTGGTATTAATTTTATAGATTAATGTATTGCTCATGGAAGTGAGAGATTAGAACTGTTCATTTACTTTTGTCTCTAGGTTTCCTTAACACTTTCCTTTGTCATCATCATTTTTTTCTGTAAAAGGATTAAGCAAATCATGTTGGTGTGAAAGCAGGAGAGCCACGTTAGGGAAATTGTTACGAAGCGGAAGCATTTACATCAATGCTCTTCAGCAGGTATCTTCTGTCAGGTCATATGACACAAGAAAAAAGCTCTGAAGCTGAACAAGACTTAAGCCTCCTTCTAGAGAAAACTTTTAAAAAGCAAACAAAGTCTACTGTGAGCTGAATCCGTTTTAATAGCCAATATATTTATACTTATGTATTTATTTCAGGACATGTTGCAAGAATTGTGCAATATATTTGATTCATTATTGATAGGATTTTAGACATAATTATTTGATTCACTAGGTATTGACCTTGATTCTGAAAATGATGTACTTGATTTGATAGCTTGTCGAGATTAATAAGAAATTATCTGATATATTTTAGTCAGTGCATGTATCCACCTTTATAAGTAATGGGTCTAATTCCATGGTTGATTTATCTGATTCGTTAAGTTTTCCTACCTTTATTTTGGTGGGAATAAATTCAATTGATGTCTTTATTTCAGTATGAACTGAATCTTATTCACTGTGCATTGCAGTCACTTCAGCGTGTAACAGATGAGATTTCACCAGTAATAAATGCTTTAGAACTTAGAGCATTAATTTCATTGTGTAACATTTCTACAGCATTTCTGATCAGTTCAATTAATGGTTTCTCATACAGAATAATTATTACACAGAAGAAATTGTATGGAAGATTTTTTTTTAAATCAGAAATGGAAAAAACAATTGCACTCTGTGTCTTTAAAAAAAATATTTCTAAGGACAGGTAATACATTTTGTCTGGGGAATATCCCCATCCTATGGAAGGTTCGTTCTGTCAACGTTTGTTGCATTTTTAATTAAAGCCATGCAGAGAAATATTGGAAGATGAAAAGAGAAAATATCATTAACCCTCTGTTTCTCACACAATTGGCTTTTATTTTACTTTATTTTCATGATTTCCCCCCCCCCTATCTTTTATGCAGCCATTATTAATCTAATCAAGGTCAGATTTGATTTTTTTTCTTCTTGCCAGTCCCTAAAGCTCAGACAGCTTCAATCTACTCTCCCATAATCAAATGTTTAGTGCCTACCATTTGGGTTCATTAGGATGCATTCTTTACTGCTCGGATAATAATTGCTACTACATCATCAGTAAAAGCATTTTTTTCATATTGTTTTTCCTTTAAAACAACAAACGTACATATTCACATAATTCAAACCACCATTTTCCTTTGGTTTCACTCTATTGTTCATGTTACAATAATGTCAATATTTCAAGCCCCATAAGATAAGAGCATCATGTATATTCATTACAACTCCCAAACTGAACACTTTACAATATCTTGAATATATCTCTAAGGGAAGTAATTCTTTGGACAGGAGCAGAGAATATTTTTGGGGAAAGAGATTGGGAGAAGAAGAGAAGATCCACAGATCATGAACTGCTGATTTAGGAATGTGCATAGACAGGCAGTGAGAATTCAGGAATGAGCGCCATGCTATTGATAGTAGGGCTATGTGGCTCGGAGAAAAAGTGAGGAATGAACTATGGAACAAATAATTTCTCTAAACACTATTTTTCATCAACTCAGATTTTTTTTAATAGAAGGAAAAAAATCTGCTTCTCAAATGTCAAGCACTTGAAAGACTAAAAATAGATCACTGGAATAAATAAATTAACCCAGAAGACAGGATTGATGCTCCACAGGCACCAGGGATTAAATAAATTCAGTAAGTTCAAAGTAGTATTCTAGATAAGAGTTCTTTGTGCTGCAGCAGGTACTGCTTATTGATTATAGGATTGAGGTGCTGTGCACTCTTGTAAAATGTACTCTAGACAATGTGTCTTAATCTGGGAATAATATACTGCCTAGTACGGGATGCATGGTGCTAGTTTATATTTACTTTTTTATTTTAGTTTTGTTTGTGCCTTAATTTTCTGAACTGTGTCTGTCCCCTGGTCCACCTGCTACATGGCTGCTTCCCGTTGCCTCATCAGCACTTCATGAGGCAGCGTTTCCTCTCTGTGACTGACAAGATGTACTCCAAAATACGTTGATTCAGCAGGACAAGGGGCAGGCTGCCAAATGGGAACAAGTGGGATGCGAGCCATGTAAATCTTAACTAGTTGACTTAGCCTCAATAGACAGATAATGCCTGACAGATAATGCCTCTATTTTCCTTTGAGTTTGATAATGGGAGGGAGGAAGGATTGGCATCTTTCTATCAAAACGATACATATGCATTCCTGCTGATGTAATAATTAAAGAGATACTGGTTTCTTACTAAATTCTATTCTATGTGGGTTCTTATATTCCCCTTATCACTGTAGTATGTGAACACCAGCATATTAAGCCCTGTGACTACACTTCTGTCACATGTGGTTTGTTCTTTCTCCCATTCTGTCCCCAGGGTACAATTGTGTCAGAGCATCAGAGCATTTAAAGCCAAAAGGAACCACTAGATCAACACGTTTGACCTCCTTTATATCACAGGCCACCGATGCCACCCAGCATCCTCACACTAAACTCAACAACCAAAAGGAGACCGATGTATTCCAGGCCACAGGAGATTAGACTATGCTGTGCCACAAGCAGAGATTGGGAGGGACAGAGGTGCACCCATGCCCTAGGCCCCCGCCATGGCAGGGAAATGATTGAATGAGGTACACCCAGATAATCCTGGCAACTGACCTGCACCCACATGCTGCAGAGGAAGGGGTGCACAGTGTAGGGTATTGTTTTGGTAGGAGTTCTCTCTTTTTAAATGTGAATACAGCTCTGTGCTTGTATTAGAGAAGGCTACAATGAAGAAGTGTGCCTTGCACGTAGAGCAGAAGGTGGTGAGATTTGTGATGGCTTTTCGTTCCTTTGGGAGATGGCTCCACAGTCTTGGGCCGGCCCTAGTGGGCTCTGGCGTCTGCACAGACAAGCTTTGCCCTTGTGGTAATAAGTTCCAATGTGCCTGGTATGGAGTTGTTGACTATGGGCCTCATTCCCCAGCTTTGGGTGATCTTTTAGATATCCTGGTCTCAGGCTTTGTAGTGCCTTGAAGACAAGGACCAAGATCTTGCACTTGACAGTGTTCTATGGGAAACCAATGGTGAACAGGTCTGATGTACTTGTGGTAGCTGTGTTGCTGAGAAGATGTACTGCAGTGTTCTGTGTTAGTTGGAGTTTCCTATGGGTTGATGACTTCGTGCCCAGATGTATTGTATCGTGGTAGTCCAGCTGAAAGGTGATGAAGACACAAATACCAGGCCAAGTCATTGTCCTCCAGGATGGGGGGAAGTCTCCTAGCCAACCAAAGATGGTAGCAAGAGCGTGGTAGCCAGGAGCACTCCTAAATAGACTGGACTATGCTTCCTTAATTTCCATTATTATTCCATTATTATTACAGGGCATAAGACTGTGACAGGTTGGATCACAGAAACCCCCTGAGAGCTGCCACCCGATGTGCCCAGACTACTTCTACCCCTGCTTTCCTTGCCAACTCAGGACTCCAGCACCCTGTCTTGCTGAGCCAGACACTCCCGTCTTCTCCAACAAAGTCCCAGGGTCTGAATTACTTGCCCCAAAGCGGCAGGCTTCACTGAAAGCAGGTAACAGAAGTGTTCCTGTCTTTAACATTCAGATGCTCAACTCCCAATGGGGTCTAAACCCAAATAAATCCATTTTACCCTGTATAAAGCTTATGCAGGGTAAACTCATAAATTGTTCGCCCTCCATAACACTGATAGAGAGATATGCACAGTTGTTTGCTCCCCCCAGGTATTAATACATACTCTGAGTTAATTAATGAGTAAAAAGTGATTTTATTAAATACAGAAAGTAGGATTTAAGTGGTTCCAAGTACTAACAGACAGAACAAAGTAAGTCACCAAGCAAAATAAAATAAAATGAGCAAATCTATGTCTAATCAAACTGAATACAGATAATCTCACCCTCAGAGATGCTTCAGTAAGTTTTTTTTCCTCAGACTGGACATCTTCCAGGCCTGGGCACAATTCTTTCCCCTGGTACAGCTCTTGTTCCAGCTCAGGTGGTAGCTAGGGGATTCTTCATGATGGCTCCTCTCCTCCCTTTGTTCTGTTCCACCCCTTTATATATCTTTTTGCATAAGGCGGGAATCCTTTGTCCCTCTCTGGGTTCTCATCCCCTCCTTCTCAATGGAAAGACACCAGGTTAAAGATGGATTCCAGTTCAGGTGACATGATCACATGTCACTGCAAGACTTCATTGCCCACTTGCCAGCACACACGTATACAGGAAGACTTACAGGTAAAACACACCCATCTGCAGACAATTGTCCTGGCTAATGGGAGTCATCAAGATTCCAAACCACCAGTAATAGCCCATACTTTGCATAATTACAATAGGCCCTCAGAGTTTTATTTCTTATTTCTAGTTTCAGATACAAGAGTGGTACATTTATATAAATAGGATGATCACACTCAGTAGATTATAAGCTTTGTAATGATACCTTACAAGAGACCTTTTGCATGAAGCATATTCCAGTTACATTATATTCACTCATTAGCATATTTTTATAAAACCATATAGACTGCAACGTCACAAAGACAACGTCTGATATGCGATTACTAAGAAGTGCAATACCAACAAATATTCATCTATATCTTTAACATCCATCCGCAACCTCTCGCAGTCGCCTTTTAATTGCAAACTAGACACACAAGGCACACCTGACTTGGTACTCATGCTCACTACAAGTCTGCTGTCACAAGTCATGGCATCAGGTGCTGCAGCCTGCATGTCCGGCAGTGCATAATTTGTACAAGTCTTGCAGCCTACTCACTCCACAGTTTATTGAACACTTTTCTTCCTTGCTTGGATAGATTTTATGCAGACTACAACAGGCAGATACCGATGGAGCCACATTGCTGATGACACTGTCATGTATGGTCACAGTTATGGGGGTAGCGACACCTCTGTCCCCTTTCTGGTTTCACGGAGTGCACGTCCCCTCAGATTGTAAGCCTCTTGCCCTTATCTGTCTTAGGACAGAATCTCTCCAGTCTTCCAGCCTTAGGCCAGGACCTGAGCATGCTGCTTATTGCCCTGCAGGTCTGAGTGGGGTTTAGGCACCTGTGTTTCCTCCCTTCAGGAACTTGTGACCAGTGAGCTTGAGCAAGATCCTCTTTAAAACAAATGACTTTTATTTAACAGTTTTATTTAGCAGATTTTAAAACAGCAACCAGCCTGCCTGCATATTTAGTCTCATCTAATCCTATGCTTCACCACCAGCTAAGCAAGACAGGCTTTCCATGTAAATTATAGGAATAGACCTGAACCGACTCAAATTGTCTTTAACAACAAAATCCTTCTATGTATCTTTGGGTCTCTTGGGCTAGTTTTCCCAATTCAAACTGCCTAGAGGAATGGGCTAAAGCTAGTAAGCAGCTGGCTCTGGGATTATCTCTCAGTGATTCTTAAGTGTCAGCTGTTATACAGCTCTTAGAAAGGGCCTCCCCTTGATTTTGACCTTGGATCTGCTATCCAGGCAGACCCCTAGACTAGAGGGAAGTGCACATCCCCTATACATGGTACAGAAACAGTATTAGTAGTTATTAAACAGAACCCCCACATCTGTCACATGTATCAATAGACATTTCCACTTCACTTTATGCTGGCTAAAAGCATGCTCAACCACCAGCCTGCAACGGTGAAGCATGTAGCTAGATCACGGTCTTGACTGGTTTCATGTAACTGAGATATGGCTCTATGTGCCAAGCAGCAACAAGTGTGGTGGATCACAGCAAATCATGATAGGGATGGAGACACCATTAATGTCAATGTTGTGGTGTGGGAAAAATCCAGAGTTTTTAAGAAGTCTGGCATTGTGGATTTTGCTTGCACATGCAGGCACTTGCGATGATGGCCACTAAGGCTTCCATCATCTGGGTGGGAGGGGGAGAAGGGGCGAGGGTCTTTTCTGTTAATGTATTCCTGGGTTAGATTGGAAAGCCCAGAATGGGCACGTGAGTTTCCTCTGTAGCCCCTGCACAGTTAGAGAAGCCCAGTTATTCAGCAATCTCTGACACATTTGCTACCTACTTCACATGCCACTGTAACATAGCAAATATTGCTATGCAAATGTAACCCACACACCTTCGGGGTGTGGTGTTCTGTCCCATCTAGTGGCACCGAGACCACTTAGAGAGAGAGAGAGAGAGAGAGAAAGAGATTCATGAGTCTGCTCTACAGCCTTAGTTAACAGCCAGCTGACTTTTAGCTCATGTGGTAGAGGCTCATGCACTAAGCTCCAGAAGTCCCAGGTTTGATCTTGCCGACCAGGGTCTGTTGGCGATACACAAACACTCACCACAGAAGCATGCACCATGGGCTTCCCAACCCAAACTGGTGGCTCTCCAATGGGTAACTATCTAAGGTTAGTGCCAGTTATCATCACTCTCCCACATTCAACAGTATTTTCATCCTTGTGGTTTGGTGCTGTAGTGTTGGGTTCAACGCTCTAGAGAAGTCTCCTTCCTCATTCTGAAGCTCTAGCCACTGTTGCTCACTCGAAGTCAGAAGAACAACTTGGTCCCATTAGTCTTTAGTCCTGATTTAATGTGATGCTTTAGTCTGTGGCTTCACCCAGAAGCTATACTCAGAGCCAGTTACTACAGAGGTTCTGAGGAGGGTGATCGAGCCTTGCAACACATATTATATTAGCTGCTGGTCTTCTAATCTAGCTCCCTGTAGGCACTGCTGGCACACACTCAATCAGCTCTCCTGGCTACCTGAGGAACTTGGAGACTACTTTTAGAGACACCAACAGCCATTTATCGGCACAATTTTATCATTCATCCAAGCTTTCATTTTAAGAAACTGATATGGAGGAAATGGCTGAGATGAGCAGTTATGGACCTTTGACTCCTGGATGGCCTCCAAAATCTCCCACAAGCTAATGCCTCAAGGAATTGGGGCAGCACTATGAGATAGGTACCCAGAGCACAGTGCAAATTTAATGGTGCATTACAGTGTTGCACTTGAACACGGGAGGGGCCTGCACCTAAAACAGAAGGGCTAGTGTAGATGCAATGCACCTTTGGCACTTGCAATGGGGCAATCCTTTTCTCTAGAAGGGTGGTGTCTGGAATGGGTTACCTAGGGAGGTGGTGGACTCTCCTTCCTTAGAGGTTTTTAAGGTCAGGCTTGACGAAGCCCTGGCTGGGATGAGTTAGTTGGGGATTGGTCCTGCCTTGAGCAGGGGGTCGGACTAGATGACATCCTGAGGTCCTTTCCAACCCTGATATTCTATGATTCTATGATTCTGTGAATCCTGCCACTTCAGACATCAATGGTTCAGTTCTCTAGTGTGGATGTAGGCCAATGTAGGAAGGAGTTCTGTCTAGTGGTGTGCGCGGCAATAATCCTGCCTTGACTATCACAGAGCAGGGCCAGAAATATATTTGAAGTATATCACATGCATTCAGCTCTAATACACAGTATGCATGAAAGATGCCACAGACTTCAAGATAGAAGTCCAGTGGTGGCCTGTTCAGGAGTGTTCTAGTGATTTTGGGGCACCTCACTGGCCATTTCAGTACACTAATACTAATCCTTTCCTTACACTGACTGACCTTACATTTCCCCCAAAACAAGCCTCTTAATCGGAACGTTTACAACCTCTCGGATGTAACCTTGCCTCCTGACTATGATCAATAGGGCTTGTATTTGAACACCTAGGACTCATTAATATTTCCTGCAGACTGTTGAGTGACTAGCAAATAAAGCAGGAAGTATCCCAGATGTTAGAAAGAAAAAATGGAATTATTCATTGCTTACTAATGTCAAATGCTAATGTGAGAAAAGCATCCTTGAAGAGAACCTTGACTAAAATTCATTAGCATGATATGAAATCACGAGTTTAATTATGCATTTTTGAAAATGTATTTATTAGGCCTGATTCTGATCCAATTATACCAAGTTTATACAGTCCACTGATTTCACTGGAATTGCACTGGTGCATGTCAGATCAGAATCAAACCCATAACCTTGTTACCATACCACTTAAGCTTTTCATCAACCGCCTTCAAATCCAACAGATAACAGAGTGAGGAACCTATAATTTCCAAACTATGTCGCTGAACCCATGAGATTCTCTCTGAAAATTCCTCTTCAGAAGAAACAATTCCTCAGAAGGACAATTTTGTCCAGACAAGTTATCCTGTGCTTAGGCAACACAAGAGCTGAGAAATAAACTAATCTTTTCTGTAGCCCAAAAGAATGGCATGTTTGGTCAACATATAAGCCAGCCATAAATGATGCATTTTAACATAGGATTTAATGCATTATTTTACTCTGTTTCTCTAGTGTATATAGCATCTATTGCCGTGGCTTCATGATTCACGATGCCTGAAATACAAAAAGTTTTAAAACCCAAGTTATTGTGACATGAGTCTAAGTCATGTGTTTTCTAAAAGAGTGGCTGAGTTTTAAACTACTGCTTGTTCTAGACTGATCCAGAATGAGTAGGTCTCCAAGGGACGGTTACTCCCCAAGGCATGAATGCGTGATTAAACTAAATGTATTCCATAAATGCCTTGATGACATTAAACTAAATTTTTTAAAGAACAGATGGAGAAAGTTAATAAATATTTCATTCTATATTATAAAATTAACTTCTCTATTCACAACTTCAGGGATCCTTCGTTTCGTAGATATCAATAAGTCTGATGGATTTCTTGCTGCATTCTCGTACTTCTGCCCTGGTGTCTCGTATGGGCTCATCATTTCTGCATGCTTGGATTGTTTTATGGGATCAGCAAAAGGCAAGTGACTGTAAATCTTGACCTCTTCTGCTCCCAGATTACATACTTTTATTCTTTGTGGCCATAAGTGTTCAGCTTCCCACTGACTAGATAATTAAATGACAAAAATTATCCAAAGAGAGAGAATTTATAGTGAGAAATTATCACCTGAAGAACCGATGGGGCACAAGCATAACTCTAATGAATATAATTAAAAAAACCTTTAAAATTGACAAATAAAACATTTAAATATCTGTGTATTTCTAAATGTCATGAAATATCTATTTGCTGGAGTAGGATAAGAGATATTTTTTATCTCCATCCTTATTCAAACAAAGCTCCCATTAATGGGGATCAATGAGAGTTTTACTTAAGTGAGAACTACAGAACAAGTCTGTTATTCATTATTTTTTACATTGGAATTACAAATTATCATTTTATACATACCATGGATTTTGTAAATGAGTGATTAGAACTTGCTCCTGCGACTTTAAAAATATTTTAGGAAGAGTAATAATAAATAATGTATACCTCCAACAATTTTCACTGCATTCTACAAAGAGATTTACATCACATTATTAATTAACTACATATAGTCAATTGCATGGCATATAGCTTAAAGATATATGTTTAGTACAAATAATGGCATTCATGAATTCAGCACATAATTTTGTAAGTTTGATTCAAACATTATGCAAATTGTTAAAACAAGCAAGGGCCTAGCAAAAATTACTTCAAAGCATTGAGATCAAACCCAAAACACATAGTGACAGCACCAAATCTTGTCATTACTCCAATATTTTTACAAAGCCTCATGTATAGTACAAATATAAACTAGTTTGCCTTTTGGATCTCAATTGTCTTGTATACAGTGCATTCAAATTAGCACGTTTTACTGTAACTAACCTGCAAACTTTATGCACTTGAGTAAATCCAGACACTTAAAATCTTTTACCTGCTTATTTGGGACCGTTTCTTATTCTGTGTTTGTACAGCGCCTAGCACAACGGGAGCCTGTTCTCAGTTGGCCTCAAGTCACTACTGAAACAAACAAACACTAATAATAATATTGTTGTGCCCATTCCCATTTCTTTAAATTCCGTCTACTTCTCTGTCCTAGGACTGTGAACTCTTCACAGCGACAATATTTCTTGAGTGTTTGGAAAACACCTAGCACACAGTGGGTAATACCATAAATAACTGATAAATGATAGTAATCATATGTTTTTATTATGCATGTAACAGGTGGAGGGCTGTTCACATATTTAAAGTTAGGTATGTGCATTTGTATTTGCAGGTTTGGGACCTAAAAGGAGCCAAAAAATTCTTGTACCTTCCTGACAAATCATTTTCCTGTTGTATTTAAAAGCCATGTAATAGTTGTCCTTTAATGTCAATGAGAGCTTGCTCGCTCAAAAAATGATCCTAATTAGTTTTCACAAAAAGACATCATAGCCAGATTTGATTACATTTAACAAGAAATGAGGGTGCTAGAATGTCAAAATACTATCCCTATTCCGCTGAATATTTATAAATATTGAATCCCACAGCCAGGTTTTAGATATGCCCAGTCTATTACAAAATGAAGAGTATTACATTGACTTTGAAGTGAGAATTGAATCAGAGCTGAAAAAATTGGGTCTGAATCTGAACATTTATGTTTTTACAGGTCTACATGTTTGTATCTGGACCTTTGGTCTTTCCCATGATAAGGATGGGAAAGCTACTTGGATATTTTGGCACTGGGGTTTTGGTTCAGAATCAGCTCTATTTGAAATGACTGGGTTTATATTTCCAGTGTTCCTTAGCATCATTTAACAATGACCCTCGATCAAGCACCTAAGCTACAAAAATTGTCTAGTCCCCCAAACAGTTATGTCCTCATTTTCAAGTGGTTTCAAAGATCTTCTCAGAGGATTTTTCAGCCGAACAGCTTGTTTACTCCACTGCCGGCAGAATGCTTCGGCCAACAAGATAAAAGAGAAGTCCAGAAAGTAAAACCAAGGGAACCCCAGCTGCAGCAAACATAAATGACCATCCATAATACACATTTACAGGGTCATCGTCCATGCATTTTTCACTTCTTTCCAGAAGTATGTATTTCTGGAGATCAGCTGCAAACTCCTTCCACATCACAAAGAGAAATATGAGCAGGAAAAATAAACCTCCTGAAAAGAGACAAAGATCGATTATTTTCCAAGTGTGATCAGCATATGAAATCATTAATAAAATTAACAAAATACTGTCTATGAATTTTTACTGGCGCTATGTCAGTGTTCGTTTTTAAAGCTGCTTGTCATTCACTAAATAGACTGAATATGAAAAACGGGCATTTGAGCTTTTCAAACTATGCAGCAAACTTTGTAAAGAGTTTCTTTTCTTTAAAACAGTGCAAAATGTTATATCAGATTATTTATATTTATAAGATCTGATTACGTTTTATAATAAATAGAAATTCCCAAGTATGTTTTTACTTTGAATCAACGGAACATTTACATAAAAACATACTCACCACTCAGTTTTGGTCATTCAGGCCACACTTTTTGGCTCCCGTATATGAGAGTCTAGTGCTGGATATTAGTTAGAAAATTGCCCCTAGGATAGCACTGTATGGGGTCTGAGCCTACTCTCACTGGGTGAAATTCGGCTCTGTGCAGTGCGTCTTTACAAGTGACGCTTAATATGGTCTTCCCATTTTACTCACTCATTGCCATTGCAAGGCTCCCATTGATTTCAGTGGGAACAGGATCTAGAGCCATGTTAATTTTGAAAAATGGATAAATTTTGCAATATTTGATCCAAATTTGGAAAAATGTGTATCATTTCCATTTTCATCAGAGGCTTTTTTGCCTGGCAAGAGTGGAATGAAACATGGGCCAAGATGAAAACAAAAAAACTTCTTTTTATTTTCTCGAAAAGAACAAATCAGACATTCCAGCCAGAACTGGCTTTGCTTTCCACAAGAAATGCAAAAATTTGGGGCTATGAATTTACTGATGGTGAGAATCATTTTGCATAACATTGCTCTGTAGTTACTTCCGTGGCCGGACAGAGAAAACAGAATCCATGATGGATAGACCAAGTGCAGTGGCTGCTACAAGCTCTGGTGAACTGCCTTTTTTCATCTTGTATGATGTTTTCTTAAGCATTGGAACAAAGTATCGAAAAAAACACATGACACTGGGCCTAGAAGATAGTATTTCACTAGGAAATACAATATAAGAACATAGAAAAGTCAAGTAAAACCACTCTACATAATCTCAGGTAGATTGTTTAATAATAATAATAATAATAATAATAATAATAAATAAATACTTTAGACCACAGCTAGAAATGTCTATGAAGGTAGGAATTCTTGGGGGATGGTACAGTTTTGGGGGAGTATTACCCATATCCTCAAGCAATATCTTGATAAGCCTCCTCTACAGCCACTTGCCAGAAATGGACTAAGATCACAGTCAGATCTGGATATTGGGTTAAGTTAGTATTCAGCTTCATTGCCACATCAGGAGAAGGTTTTGAAATTGTGCTCCTATTTGTTGCCACAAAAATCTTGCAAGGTGTTTTTAAAATACTTTGGCTCAAAACGTCAGATGAGACCTAGTGATCTCATTAGATTTCCACATTCATAAATGGGGAAAACACCACGAGGTCAGCTTTTTCGTGAGATTCCAGCTGCATCTGAAACAGAACTGGAAAATAGTTGCCTACCAGATCTGGATCCAACCCAGAACGGGTTCACATCCAGGTATTCTAATCAGAAACTTCCTTCCCCAAATTCAAAAGATGGAGACTTAAGATTCCAAAGTATGACCCATCTTTATCATGTAGCTGGATTATTTGAAAAAGAGGAGACCCCTTCCACTGTCACAAAACTCTAGTTTAGCCCACGGCCATGTCATGCTCCAAAATATCATAGAAACATATTTTTTATTATGTTACAATTAGTGCAGTGGTCCCCATTAGACAGTCAACATTATCACACAGAGTTTTGTAAAATACCACAGATTTGAAATAACCTAGATCACCTCAAATACTGCTGTATGCTAACTGTAGGTAAGAGGTGCCTTTTCAATGGTAAAGCCAATGACAGTTAGCATTAAATAAAGAAATGTAATGAGTCAGATTATGCTTCAGTGCTTTCCTGCATCAAAGCCTAACAGAAGGTCTATATGAAGATATATAGGATCCAAAATAATCTTCAGCTAAGTCACACTGTGTTATATACAAAATGTGTGTGTATGTATGAATGAACGCTAAGTCATTAGATTTGTCTTACTTTTTTTAAAATTGCAGAGCATCTCTCCAGTACCTTAGAATTAGAACCTATGAACATACTGGGGGAGTGCTATATTTTTCTAATGTTTTAGACTTATAAGGAAAAGGCCCTTTGCCTATTGGGACTGGCTGTCAAGGAGTTAAATGCTATCTGTTCTAATACCCATATGTTCATTATAATTTTTGGTAGCACTTTAAATTAAGCGTCGCAAATAAGTAATTTACATGGAATATGACAGTTATATGCTTAAAATACCAATTATCTTGCTATAAGGAAATTACTGTATGTATAAATTAATAGTCACACATTCTTCACAAAATACAATATATTGATAAGAATGTAATTAAGTCTTTATTGTTAATGTAATTTAAAATTAAATTAATTGGATAATAACTGAACCTCAGTAAGCATCCTTCTTAAGATCAATTCATATCTTATTAAAATACAATATCTACCTTAATAGACCTAAATAAAAAAATATATTCCTGAGGGGCATTGGACAGTGATATGCTAACATACATATTTAGAGCTAGCTTGTATCTACTCTCTTTTAATATACATATTCAGAAGAAAATTTCATACCTTCACTATAAAGATGAAAGAAAATAACTATCATTGGATGATGACTGGATAAACAACATAGGAAAGCATGAGCGGCCAATGAAGAGGAATGACATCCAACATTCAGGTTCCCAGAGTGCTGAATAGGAAAGTGTCTCCTTAGTCCTCACTAGAAAAAGCACCAGCTCTTCACACTTCAGGATTTGTTATTAAACAAAGTATTGGAGATGATGGCACCAGACTAACAATGGAATCTAAATTAAGAACAATTTCATACTCTTTGAATGTGACAAAAAAAGAGAGTAAAATAAGCAATTTCTCCATCAGAATAATTACAAATGAGGTGGAGAAGAGTCCCTGGAATTTACACAGTCACAGTAATGAGAAGACAAAATGAAGAGGACAAATGGAATAGGAAAATAGAAGAGGAAGTGCAGAGAACTGAAACTGGAGTTAACACCCCTGCCTCAGGATGCCATCAGAAGGAACAAAAAGGTCACTGGGACATTGAAGTCCTAAGATTTTAACTGCAGAAATCAAACTGGGATGAATAAAAATTGATCAGACCCTTAGACCCTTGACATTTACGCAAGTGCCTGTAAAAAGCTATATGCCACTTGCATAATAAAGATGAAATGAGGAGCCTGGCTATGTACTGTAGCAAATAAAAGAGCCACTTTGGGGGTCAAGTTAAGGATTGGGGATTGTTTTGCTGCAGTTAGGCTTTTTGTTAATACAGTATTTAGAAGTGTGGGGACAAGATGGCAGAGCGCAGTGGTAGGAGATTACTAAACCAGACAATCTTCCTGCTTACACATGCAGCAGTGTTGTCTCTGCTGTTGTGTGTTGGGTTCTGGTAAGTATAAGTGACAGGCATGTCAAATGAGACAGTCCATATACTCCTCTTAATAGCTCTGTGGTTTCTGCTGGCTAGAAAATTAGCAGAGTGATCTCTTTCTTTTTCTCCCTCTGCCTCTATTCATTAGGCTGGTATGGAAAAAATTAACTGTGAAACTCAGCCGCAGTACTGATGAGGTCAATGGCATCTTCTGGGGAGTGGCTAATTGCAAGAAAATTGAACTTGTGGCATTAAATCTTTCTCCTTCATACCCTGATGACACCAGCTAGGGGCTAACTGCAAGACAACTAACCCCTGACTCTGTGTCTTCCCACTCTAAAGGATAGTAGCACTTTGTAAGTAAATTGAAGTCTAACTCTGTGTCTTTCTTTTTCTTGTTTTATATGCTTGTGACACCTTTATAGCAGGTAATTGTAGGGATAGATGAAAGAACTCAATCTCTAACTCTTATTCCTTGGAAGCTAAAGAGTTTTCATTCAATCTGCTAGTTATAGGAAAACTGAACTTTAACTATCCGTGTCTCATTCACCTTCTAGACTACTAGTTTTTTTAAGAACCTTATGGTAAGAAAATGGACTGCTGACTTTCACCTGTCTTACAAAATACATGCATTATAAACAAAATACTTGGTGATTGCTGAATGTGGAGCTCTCGTTTTGGAAAAACGGAATTAGAGTATAAAATACAAAGAATTCCAGCCATAAGATTGGCATAGAGTTCGTCGTTAATTTTGCAATAAACTAGTATTACAGAACAGATTAACACACACAAAACCTCAGACATCCTGCTCACAGTAGAATTACCTTATAACATTGGAATGGTTCCTCTTAATTGAAGAGTGGTTATTAGAAATGTTCCACAGTTAAAATATTCAGGTCGTTTGTGTAAAAATGTAACAGGCTGGAATCACACAACAATATTTGGAATCCTGTATAATAACATTCTGATCTGAATGGCTGAGAGAAAAATATAGACGTATTGAATTATTGTGTATTTGTTTGTTCTGTTATGGGGGAGCTGGTACCAACCCCTATATTTAGGTTGCCAAATACTTTCCATTATCAAGTATTCTTGATCTTTTCTTTGAGAAGGTCTCACAGCTCTACTGTTTGCAGCAGGTCTTTGCTATTCCCCCAACAATCCCTTCCCTGCCTCTCCTCAACTCAGCATGTGGGCAACAGGTCACGTGTTCTCTTAACCCTACCATTTTAGAGCCTGATTCAAAGCCCACTAGAGTCAATGGAAAGCCTACCATTGACTTCAGTGGCTTTGGATCAGACTCATACGTTCTTACCATTAAACTTGCTTGCTAAATTATCCATGGGAACCGAAACAGAAAGGGCACAAATACAGTCAAAATGAATTTATGTCAAAATACAAACAATGTTTTCACAAAATATTTTGCAGTATTCACCCAGCCCTAGTGTGACACAGTAATTATAATTAATTACATCGTTGTCTGACTACTGAAACAAGTGAAAACTAGCCATCGGTTAGTGTCTTTCTTCCCAGAGGATGCCTTTAAACTATTGACAGCATGTCAAATTCTAGAAAGAAAGATGATATCCTGGTTAGCTGCTTGTGTGGTTGAGTCATTTTTGGAAGCAGGTTGGCAAGGACAACTGTTAAACTTTGGGGGAAAAGATCTACAAATGAAACTAGCAATAAACGTCAAGCAGTTTCCGGTTCTATCTACTGAGTTATCCTTCAGAATAAATCAAGCAAAATGAGCTGGTTCTTCTGAAAGCGCTCTCAAGACTACCACCCACAGAGCACAAGATTTGTTATGGTAGCTGGCAGGCTATCAGACTCATCCTCTGAAAGTACAGTAAATAATGAGAGCCATTTCTTGGAAAGCAAACCCAAGGAATCCAATGGGATGATAAAAACTTCACTGTGAAACACTGAATTTCCCCTGCAGTGTAGGGACACACAGTCTGCTGGTGCCAATGGAATAATTTAGAGATGGGGCTTCATCTTCAGTGCCAGTACTGCCCTCAAGGAAAACAGCCAAGCCATCTTTTAGGTTCTCTTTCCTGCCGTGTGTGTTTTAAAGTATAGCTTTCAGTTCTATAGATGATACTGATGGCATAGATTGCATTTTTAATTACTGGTAGTTGTTAGGGGTATCTAGAGTGTGAGACAGTCACCCGTTACGGTCCTGTCAATCTAAATAAATAATAAATGCACAAGGTAAAATCTCTGCTTTGCAAGAGAAATTTAGGAATATCTGATTTACAAAAAAATAAAGTGCTTTGCAGCATATTTACATCTATGTTAGATTAGGAGTCTTCCAGGAAAGAATCTCACATTGCTTTACAAGCATTAACTAAGCCTCCTAACATACCTCTGAGGTAGGAAAGTCTTATCAGAGTAAACTGAAGCACACAGAGGTTAAGGATGAAATAATGACTTTCCTTAGGACACAGGGAATCGGTGGCAGAGGCAGGAGTAGAACTGAGGAGTCCTGATTTCTAATCTCAAAATCTAATCACTAGACTACACTCCTCTCTATCAATTACAAATGTTTTCACACTTCTGAGAAGATAGAGCATTTTGTGAAGAAGGTTAATTAAAATTGAGCTTCAAGCCACGAGTAGAAGGCAATGCCAGCTTCCTCTTGTACCATCAGACCAAATCCTGCCATCCAAACGATAGAGAGTCAAAAACCGAGATATTTTCAGAATGGATTAAATTTTATGGAAACAAAGAAAATAACTACTGAGCAATGCATTCCAAATATTTTAGAGACTTAGTTTCAATACGAATACAAACATTTTGGATGTTTATCAAAAATCATCTGATGAACCACTGAGTAAATCTTGCTGGAAATGTCACAAGAATGATCACTTTTACAAGGTTGTCCCTTCTTTCGGTTCTCGTTTGCATAAAAAATACAGGTCTGTCGCATCTTACGTGCATTTAACATGCCCGATTTCAGCTTTACGCGGTCAGCAAAAACAAAAACAAAAACAAAACAAAAAAGAGAAAAATAACAATTTTAATACTGTACCTGTAGTGCGGGTGATTCCGCCCACCATTCAACTCAATGTAATTTTGACTATATGCGGTTTTCGCTTTATGTGCTAACCGCGGAACGGAACCCCCGCGTAAGATGAGACTCACCTGTATAGTGATAAATCACTTAACAAGAAATCTGCTTACCTAGGACAGCTCCTAAGGAACTGATTTAGTCTAATGATAGGTAATAATAATGACTGCTGCTTAAATTGAGACAGCATTAGCATAAATTTTATTTAAGAGAAGTATCTTTGGCGAAAGCCAAGAGGTTATGTGGTGCACAATCAGGTTTTTTAAGAACTGTGAAATTCTATGTCCTGGCTTTTAATGAAAAAGTTGTCAACTAAAGACTATAATAAAACACCAACAGTGAAATGTAGTGAGTTAGTTTTATTCTTCTTTTTTAAGTACAGAATTTTACTTCCTTTAAAATCTATTCAACTTTTTTTGAAATAGTGGCCTATTTCACAGAGTATTTCCCAATGACTTCAAATGGCTACTTGCATGCTGCAAGTTATGCATGTGCTTAAGTGTTTTAATGAATTAGGGCCTGAAAAAAATTAAGACAATTCCATTGGTTTTCCCTGATCCCACAAAGAGTGCCATATATATAAAGAGAAGTTAACCAAACTTTTGTCTGCTTACAAGGTTTATGATTTTTGGACAAAGGTTTAAAACAATGATTTACTTTAGTTAAACAAATTCACCAATCCCAACAAATCCCCCCAAAATAATCCCACCAATCCCAAAAAGAGAAAGAGAAAAAATGTCTTGTCATTCTAGGTTCTAATAACACTACAGTGGAGTGATTCATAAGATTACCATGAAGGGTGAATAAATGAATGTTTCTAGTTCATTTTCCTGACTTGATGCTGCTTTATATAATTTTCAGATTTTATTTGAATGTGTCCCTCTAGTTTTATTTCACAGTGGATTTTTATTAATAGTGTATAAATGTTTATTTCTGTCCACTGTTGAGGGCAATATACAACAGTGGTCCAAATTAGAAGATTGCATTGCAGGACTGGGGCCTAGCTAATTACTGTCCAATAATACAATGGTCATAGACTCCATCTAGGCTCAGCGGTCTTTCCCAGTGGATTGCATAACAAAATCGGAGCCTTACACAAGAAGAAAAAAAATGCATTTCTGAAAAGTAAAGTCTTTTATGGCAAAGCAATATCTTTCTAAAACTTCATTGAACAAAATTCATTTTTTAGAGTGGAGAGGAAATACAGTTTCTCCAAAGTCAGTGCTTAAATTTTCATACATAATTTACCAGAGCTCATATCTTTCTACTGTCATTCCTCATGATTAGAGTTCCTACCCTTTTCATACACACACACACACACAAAGAGAAACTTGGTTTCAGCATTCCAGACGCTAGTATATCCAATTACCATGACTTGGCAGCTTACCAGATGTGATGAGGAATCCACCTCCTACTTTATAGAATCTAGCATTGAAAAAGGGCACACCACACACCAACAGGAATCCTCCCACCAGACTGGCAGCGACAGCTAGTACGATGAATGCAGTCCAGAAACCTCTGTACACTGTACAATGGGAAAGAATAAAGTTATAGGAAAGGAAAGGAAAGGAAAGGAAAGGAAAGGAAAGGAAAGGAAAGGAAACCCACATAATCAGATCAATTGTCAGAAGAATGTGTGAAACTGACGCATATAAGTCCAGTTTCAGCAACCATAAAAATAATAACCTTGCTGTAATGAATATCAGGATTATGAACAATTTTTAAATATTTTATTAGACTTATTGAGTTGTTCTTGTTGAGAAGAGTTGTATCAGGCATGTTATTAGCTCCCTAGTGTCCTCAGATTTACCATATGGCCAGCACTTGTAAAGGTTTAGCTTATTTGTCATGTACTTCATACCATAAATAACACTGGTCTACAATTTTTGAGAAGTCGTCTGCTTCAGAGATAAAATGTGCTATTTATTATGTATTTTGATGTGCTGAATTCAAATATGACAATTAAAACAACTGATTGGCTACTGTTTCTAAGATATTTAAGTTTTTACATTTTATGTCTATGTATATTGTGTAGATAGTAGAGTTTTAATCATAAATTGTAAACCTAGGTCTTTTCATGTGTTTATGGTTGCTTTACATGATAATATTTCACCTGTCCTGTTTATAGCAACAGAGGGTCCTGTGGCATCTTTGAGACTAATAGAAGTATTGGGAGCATAAGCTTTCGTGGGTAAGAACCTCACTTCTTCACTTGCATCTGAAGAAGTGAGGTTCTTACCCACGAAAGCTTATGCTCCCAATACTTCTGTTAGTCTCAAAGGTGCCACAGGACCCTCTGTTGCTTTTTACAGATTCAGACTAACACAGCTACCCCTCTGATACTTGTCCTGTTTATGTAACACTTTAAAAATCAGCAAAAGGGTTATATAAATAAAATTTATTAGGAAACAAAAGGCAAAAAACTATTATGTACACAGTTTAGTCCAATTCAGTGTCTACTCGGCGCTTCTTGGCTTGTCTCTTGTATTCATTAAATGGAACATCTCTTGTCACTGTCCAGCAATAGTCTGCAAGCATTGATGGGCTCCATTTGCTCTGATAGCGTTTCTCCATTGTTGCAATGTCCTGGTGAAATCGCTCGCCGTGCTCGTCGCTCACTGCTCCGCAGTTTGGTGGAAAAAAATCTAGATGAGAGTGCAAAAAATGTATCTTTAGTGACATGTTGCAACCAAGGCTTTTGTATGCCTTGAAGAGGTTTTCCACCAACAACCTGTAGTTGTCTGCCTTGTTGTTTCCGAGAAAATTTATTGCCACTAACTGGAAGGCTTTCCATGCCATCTTTTCCTTGACACGCAGTGCATGATCAAATGCATCATCTCGAAGAAGTTCACGAATCTGAGGACCAACAAAGACACCTTCCTTTATCTTAGCTTCACTTAACCTTGGAAATTTTCCATGGAGGTACTTGAAAACTGCTTGTGTTTTGTCAATGGCCTTGACAAAGTTCTTCATCAGACCCAGCTTGATGTGTAAGGGTGGTAACAAAATCTTCCTTGATTCAACAAGTGGTGGATGCTGAACACTTTTCCTCCCAGGCTCCAATGACTGTCAGAGTGGCCAATCTTTCTTGATGTAGTGGGAATCTCTTGCACGACTATCCCATTTGCAGAGAAAACAGCAGTACTTTGTGTATCCAGTCTGCAGACCAAGCAAGAGAGCAACAACCTTCAAATCGCCACCAAGCTGCCACTGATGTTGGTCATAGTTTATGCACCTCAAAAGTTGTTCCATGTTGTCATAGGTTTCCTTCATATGGACTGCATGACCAACTGGAATTGATGGCAAAACATTGCCATTATGCAGTAAAACAGCTTTAAGACTCGTCTTCGATGAATCAATGAACAGTCTCCACTCATCTGGATCGTGAATGACGTTGAGGGCTGCCATCACACCATCGATGTTGTTGCAGGCTACAAGATCACCTTCCATGAAGAAGAATGGGACAAGATCCTTTTGACGGTCACGGAACATGGAAACCCTAACATCACCTGCCAGGAGATTCCACTGCTGTAGTCTGGAGCCCAACAGCTCTGCCTTACTCTTGGGTAGTTCCAAATCCCTGACAAGGTCATTCAGTTCACCTTGTGTTATGAGGTGTGGTTCAGACAAGGAGGATGGGAGAAAATGTGGGTCCTGTGACATGGATGGTTCAGGACCAGACGTTTCATCCTCTTCCTCTTCCTCGTCTGACTCAAGTGAGAATGATTCTGGTGCATCAGGAACCGGCAGTCCTTCTCCGTGGGGTACTGGGCGTATAGCTGATGGAATGTTTGGATAATGCCCAGTCCACTTTTTCTTCTTTGACACACCTTTCCCAACTGGAGGCACCATGCAGAAGTAACAATTGCTGGTATGATCTGTTGGCTCTCTCCAAATCATTGGCATAGATGCAAAAGGCATAGATTTCCTTTTCCTGTTCAACCACTGGCGAAGTTTTGTTGCACAAGTGTTGCAGCATATGTGTGGGGCCCACCTCTTGTCCTGATCTCCAGTTTTGCAGCCAAAATAAAGGTGATAGGCTTTCTTAACCATAGTGGTTATACTGCGCTTTTGTGATGCAAAAGTCACTTCACCACAAACATAGCAGAAGTTATCTGCACTGTTCACACAAGTAAGAGGCATCTCTGCTCACTTTGGCAAAACAGAAATGTGTCCCTTTGCAAAATCAAACACTGACAAATAAGAGAGCACGACACTGTATGATTTCTAGAGCTGATATAAGGCAATTTGTTCAGCAGAGTGATGTAAGCTTCGTTATGATTGCATCATCCATGACTTCTAGGAATAACATGATGCAATTCATATCATGTATGATGCAATACCAGCTTCAGATTGCATCATTCATTGTTTTGCCTAAAAAGCAAGTACTGTCCAAACCCAGTCATAGATTTATTCACAGATCCAGTCAAAGATGTATTTTAGTCATTTCTGGTTTAAATTGAGATCCCTTCCCTTTAGAACTCACTTATCCTCCGCCATTCCCAAGTCAAGGGTCGTATATACTGACCCAATAGCATATCTTGAAAACTAGAGCCAATCAACAATGTTAAGCATCATTTTCGTTCTCAGTGACCCAGAATTAGTAAAGTTTGACTACATTTATTTCAGAAGCATTTTGGCTGTAGAGCAGTGTAATGGGCCTAGGATGAATAGCAGAACTCCAATGGGTGTGTCAGGAAGGCCTGGCACAAAAGGATTTTGATTGCCAGGGTAAAATATGGCACAAGCTTTGCGGGAGAGCAACAAGCTTGGGGTAGGAAAGAAAGAAATGGAAACTAAACTCAAAGACATAGAATCATCTCCTCTTTTCTCCCGCCATCCCCTCCCTTTACTTAGCATTAGTTAAAGATGCCAGGTTCATGATCCTGGAGAATTGAGCCATATTTACCCACAGAGCAGGTGAAACACAGAAAGCAGCAGTGCAAGCTTTTCAGTGCTCTAATTTGCCTTCCCTCCTGAACCAAAAGGATCACAACTAGTGGAGGGGATTCAGATTCTTTGACCCATTGAGTCTTGAATTTTCTGCTATGACTTCAAGCAACATTGCTAGTTAGTGCCAACCGTAGTGTTTTTGTGCAGTGGGCACTTTCCCACTAAGAACAGGCCTGATCACCAACATATTTCACTGAACACCATCTGATGGGAATAACTTTCAGTGAATACCACAATCCCAGGCTAGATTCAAACAGGTGAAAAGGCTCCATAGCCCACCACGAATCTCTTCAGCCATCCACCCCCTCATACTATCATCTTCCATTTTGTGCACTGTGTCTGTGGAGCAGCAGTTATGACCATTTGACTTAAGCGGGAGAAAATGGGCAATTCTGTCCTCATTCACACATGAAATAAAAATGATATACAGCAGACACATTTTACTCATTTTAAACCAGTCTGACAAGGAATCCATTTAGTAAAAGAATCTTGAACCTTTAAAGAAATCCCATGATTCATGTATATACCTTAACAACACATCACCCCAAATTCTGCCCTGAGCTACATTCTATTCACTATGATATGGCCCATAGTCAGTCATTCTTTCCTTGGGCATCCTCCCGCTCTATGGTATTTTACATATAAATACTTTCTTACTTGAAAGAAAACAATACTGTACACTTAACTAGCACTTTCTGTCTGCAGATCTCAAATACTTTAGAGTGAATTAAGTTAGCTTCTCAACACCCTTTGTATACATAAGCATTATTACATCCTGATGTTAGAGGTGAGGAATAGCGTTGTAAACCTGGATGTGAGTGGTTATATAATTAAGACTAACTCTATAGACAGGGACACCGTAAGGACTGAATGCTAAACATGGGGCAAGAACTACACAGTTCTGGCTAACAATCTATGCAGAGAACATCCCCATACCACCTCTCTAGTGTTATCGCTGTGGCTCCTACAGAACAACATGATCTTACAGGTCCTGGGGTGAGTAACACGTTCCTTTCAGATAGACTAAGGGACAGGGTTTTAGGAGAAGATATTTCTTTGTATAAATTTTTGCTCACACATGGCACTTTAAGTAATCTAACAGCCTTTCAGAAGTCAGTCTCAGAAAAGATTCTGCTGAGGGGTTTGTTTCATAGCAAGGACTGACAGACAGGAACAGATGGCTAGAGGGCCCTTTATTTAGCTCAGAAAAGTTAGTCTGTTCATTGGTAAAATCATTCAGAAACTGGTAACCCTGACTGTCTCTTGTAAGAAAAAAAGAAAAAGAAAAAAAAACACTACTACTTAACTAACTCTCAATGGTGTTTTTATACAGAGTCTACAATGGAGCCTGAAATGTGCTACTCACTTTACTGTCAACAAACACATCATATCCATTTTATACTGCAGTGTGCTCCCTGGGGCAGAAATCATACACAGCACAGAAAAAAAACCAGACAAATTTTTTTAATGAATTCCCCATAAAAAACGATATTGCTAAAGGCTAAGGAAAAGGTCAAGATGTTTGTTTGTACAGTACACCTGCCCCGGGTCCCAGGAGGTAAAGCAGAGGGATGTGTACTATTTAAAGAAATCAATTAATTTTAAAAAAGACTAGTGGATTAATTCTGTCCTCTGCCACCAATTAAATTCAAATTCCAAACAGCAGCTAATTCATTGCCAAAATCCAAAAATATATGGGGATGGAAATTCAGGAAAAACACTGGGGGGAAATCAATTTGAATGTGTTGGTTTAACAGATTTTCCCTATTTTAGTAAAGGCTCATTTTGTTTTGCCAATGTAGGTCTTTTAAGAATAGTTGTTAGTGCTTTTTCTTTTAACAAAACCAACCCAACAACACTACAGTTCATTCAGTGTTAAGTCAGACATTGTGGGAATCACTCAGTGCTAGACTGGCACACACCAGTACTCTGCCATGCAGGGGAATAAGGGTAAATATAACGCTCATTACTCCTTGCCCAGATCATAAATCCGGTTGCACTGGGGAGAGCAGGAGCTACTTGCCCAATGCTCCTCCCTGGGAGGAAAAGGGCAAGGAGGGTTGGAGAGCAGTGAGAAGCAGGGACCCGTTGGTTCCACCACACTTACTTGCTGGCTGGAGTAAGCTGCTGAACAAAGCAGGGGAAGGGGGCGTCACAGTTCAGGGCAACTGCACCTATATCCCGCTCCACAGTCCAGCAAGGGTACCCACTGTTAGGCTTCCAGCTCCCCTCAGCTGTCAGCTCTCTTGGGCAGAGCCCCATGTCTCTCTCTCTTCTGACTGGGGTTTTTCCAGGCTGCACAGTTCCCTGCCTACACTGTGATACTCCCAACAAGTCAGACTGCCTAACCAATCCAGCTTCTGTGCTTTGCTCTCTCTCTTCAGAGCCTATGAACAGCCTAATTTCCCACACAGCCCTTTCTAAGCAAACGTGTGTGGTTACCACACAACTCTTTCTAAGCAAACACATTTATTCTCAAGGTAAAAGCATTACAGAGAAAACATGTTAAAAACAATAAGAACGAACCTTACACTCCTGCCAATCAGCTTAACAAGAGATCACCCCCCCATCTCCACAAGGGCTCTGGTAGGAGTCAGTCCTTCAAACCCCACAAAAGGGTTTTCTGTGGTTACAAATTCATAACAGCCTTAGCTCAGAACAAGCACACTTATACATAGATTAATCTTGCCTTTATATAGCTTGGGCCTTGGATCTTCATGAGCAGGTAAGATGGAGCTTCCAAAAGCTGCTTTTTTGCATAACTGGAGGTGGGGAATTTGCATTCACCTCCCACTTGAGATTCCCCAGGCAAACCACTTAACCTTTGTCCAACAGTCCTTTCTTGACTGGCCCATTGTTCAGTATAGTCCTTTGAAGTTTATAACACTTCCCAGGGCTCACACCCTACGTCTCTCCTAGACAGTCAGATACAATCCTGACCTCACAATAACAAATAACCTTTGTATTTAATATGATAGATTCTAGATATACCTAAACTTAATTCAACATGATTTTTCAAGAATATTGCAGGAAATTGCCCCATCTGCCATAAAGGGGGAGAAAACTGCTCTGCATAAAGGGATGAAATAATTTTCCCTGGGGATGGGCAGCAAGTGGGGAACAGGTTCTGTCACAATTCAGTTCCCAGGTCTGCTCCTGGAACCGTGCAGCTGCAGCTGCCCCTCACTCAGGGTGGATCATAAAGTCATGATCTATCTAGCCTTAAGTCTATATTCAGAGCCTTCATACTAAGGAGACCAGTGTGACCCAGGTCTATAACAGATTCCTGCTGGTGGGCAGTTTGCTTCTGGGGTCTCAACAAAACAATAAGCTGCTCTTTTGTTGCTGGCATTCAGTTGCACCTCTTTCATCATGAGTTTCTAATAAAGCATAACAGAGAGTTTCCAGTGACCTATCCAAGTGTGAGTTCCTAGTGTGCTTTCTACCATGGTGTGTTAGTTTATTCCTGATAGAGTTGAGGGATTAATAGCAAGGGAGGTAAGATCCTATGGAAAACACCCTTCACAAAGGAGCACTAGATCATGATTTTATCATGTAGTCCAAGTAAGGCTGTTGCATTAGTGGGTGTGTATCCAGGATGCCACAGTTGTACTGGTTTCAGAGTCGCAGCCGTGTTAGTCTCTATCTGCAAAAAGAACAGGAGTACTTGTGGCACCTTAGGCCTGGTCTACACTATGGTGGGGGAATCGATCTAAGATACGCAACTTCAGCTATGAGAATAGCGTAGCTGAAGTCGACGTATCTTAGATCGACTTAGAATCACTTACTTCGCATCCTTGCAGTGCAGGATCGATGGCCGCAGCTCCCCCGTCGACTTTGCTTCTGCCTCTCGCCAAGCTGGAGTTCAGCAGTCGACGGGAGAGCGATCGGGGATCGATTTATCGCGTCTACACTACACCCAATAAATCAATCCCCGATAGATCAAACGCTACCTGCCAATCCGGTGGGTAGTGTAGACATACCCTCAGAGGTTAACAAATTTATTTGAGCATAAGCTTTCATGGGCTAGAGCCCACTTTATTGGATGCACAGAATGGAACATATAGTGAGGAGATATATATACATACAGAGAACATGAAAAGGTGGGAGTTCCCTTACCAACTCTAAGAGGATAATTAATTAAGATGAGCTATTGTCAGCAGGAGAAAAAAAACTTTTGTAGTGATAATCAAGATAGCCCATTTAAGACAGTTTGACAAGAAGGTGTGAGGATACTTAACATGGGGAAATAGATTCAATGTGTGTAATGGCTCAGCCATTCCCAGTCTCTATTTAAGCCTAAATTGACAGTATCTAGTTTGCATATTAATTCAAGTTCAGCAGTTTCTTGTTGGAGACTGTTTTTGAAGCTTTTCTGTTGCAAAATTGTCACCTTTAAATCTGTTACTGAGTGGCCAGAGAGGTTGAAGTGTTCTCCTACTGGTTTTTGAATGTTATGATTCCTGATGTCAGATTTGTGTCCGTTTATTCCTTTGCATAGAGACTGTCCAGTGTGGCCAATGTACATGGCAGAGGGGCATTGCTGGCACATGATGGCATATATCACATTGGTAGATGTGCAGGTGAACGAGTTGTACTGGAGAGAAGTAATTTACTAGATTCATTAGAAGGGTGTAGGATAGCTGTGTTGGCTGGCATGCATTGAGGGGCTGGAGTCCTGGCTCCATTTACTCCCTACATACCCTCTATATGGTTGGTCTCAGAGGGAAGCATCTGGAGCACAGCCCCCTTTGCTTCCTTAAATTATGGGGCTGCAGCTGCGGCCAGAACTTATATAGCCTCTGAAAAGGGGTGTGCGCCCCCACTTTCTCTTATGCCCCCATGCAAGTTTGTAATGGTAGGAAATAAGGTCAAGGCCACCAAGGTAATTACAGTACAGATCCACACATCGGAGCACTCTATTGGATCCCTGTGAAAAGAAGAGGTGAACACAGCTGGTTAAGTACCAACCTGCGGTTGCATCATAGGAAGGATGTGGGAAAGGTCCAAGAGCAATGGGCATAGGAAACAGGTAGCCATGCATGCAATACTTGGGATGTGCTTGGCTAGCTGAAAAAGAAAGGAAGAATAAATAGCATTTCATTTTTATGATATGCAAAATGACAACCTTTATAATCAGATAAAATGTCCAATCCTGCAAAACCTGCCAAACACTCATTGGGATAAAAGGGATACGAGTAAAGTATAAGTTAAACATGTTCTAAATGCAAAATGAGATTGATAGAATGTAACAGGAGTTGAGAACATTACACAGCCAGTTTTAATTCCCTCAAAAATTAACTTGAGCCAGACAAAATCATAGGAATATGGATTTGTTCAAATTAGAATAATTCTCCCCATGCCTAGGTTTTTTTCCATACTGTCTAGAAGTGATTAAAAAATTTGGATACTAGAGCTACCTACCATATAGCATCTCCAGTTTGTGGGAAAGGAAAGCACAATTACAATGGAAGTGTCCCATCAATATTAATACCACTGAGGCTTATCGTGATTAATGGTAATAGAATTAATGTTAAATGAATTAATTAATGATTGGCCACTTATTTTTAAATGTTCCCCAGCTCATAGGAACAGTTATAATAGGTGGACATTAGTTCATACTAAATTAATTATGGAATACTTATTGAATTAATTAGTACATCCACAATAGCAGCAAACTAATTTGCCGTGATCAATCCTATTACAATAAATACCTAAAGAAATAATACAGATTTTCCAGTTATCTAATAATAGTGTTATTAAAAGGATTCCAACTGGTGATTTATTTCATCATTTTACTTCACGTAACATTATATTATATCATGGATTCCCATGTAATGCAATTGGGTAGTAAATCTTCTCAGGACATTTTTTTATCAGAAACACTTTCTGTATGAAAAATTTCAACCAACTCTTGCAAATACTAATTTTATAATGGAGACAACCATATCCTAAAATACACAGTAGTTTACAAAGAGTAGGAATCACCTGAAATGTTGATCATCGTGTAGTAAATTAACTGTCGGCTCCTGAGAGAGCTGCACTGTTAACTTCATGATCATATGGTAAATTTGCTATGATTTGATCGCATTTTGTGGTGATCAAACTACGTGTAGTTTAGAGAGGGACTTAACCACTTTAGGAAACGTCAGGCACAGATGAACATTGAATAACTCAACTATCTGAGAGTTGGTTGTCTGTTTTGTTGACTCTTCTCAGCCTTTGAATGCCCATCAGTTTCATTTTCTCTGATGTTATTCCATAAAGTGCCATACCCCACCCTAATGCAGTACTCCTGAAAGTGATAGGCAGATCTTGGTGACATTCAGTGCTTAATTTGTAAAGAAAGAGGTTCCAGGACTGAAAATGGCATCCAGCGCACAGCATGACCTCTCACACACTGTACATGCCAGGTCGCACCTTGCACAACTGACAGAAGAGGTGCTAGGCTGTGCCCGGCAAGAAAAGAGGCCATCCAGGAGTCAAACCCTCATAACTGCTCATCTCAGCCATTTCCTGGGGCTGAGCTCCAGCAAGCCCCAGCACAAATTAAGGTCTGGTGGCATCACTGCCTGAGGGCTTGCCCTCCCAGGAGAGATGTCACAGAAAATGGTGGCTGTGTGAATGACAGTTAACTGTATGACTGGGAGACCTTTAGAAGCCTATGTTTATATAGTACTTTAAAGCTTTAAAGAGACTGTTTGAGTAAATTCTTTTTAGTGTTTATCTAAGGTTTTGGTAGCCTGGGACACTGAAGCCCTCTAATTATCTACAGAGCAGATAGAACTGGGGCATCAGCAGTACAAGTACTGCCACACCAGTGAACCCAACCACCTCTAGGAAAGAAAAGACAGCTCAGTCTTCATGTTCCATTCAGTCCTTAGCTTCTCTACTGTCAACAAAGGGTGCTAGTTAGTGTCAACTGTGATGGCAGTTATTTTATACGTGAACACCTGTCTTACTGAGACCACCAAATTCACTTCACATGGACCACCTAACAGCTATCAGATGAGCTGGATTCCAGCTGGCAAATCTGAGGTTTGCAAGATTAGACTTCTCCATTCTGCTTAAAGTTGTTTTCCAACTAATTAGCGTACTTTCAAAAAGATGGATTTTGCTATCATCTGTGTTTACTATTAGTGGGTGCGCTGATTCTCATAATTTCCATGAAAAAAGGGAAATAGACAATGCTGTAAAATAAGTGTCCTGATTGCATTTACACACAGATTTATATGGGTCTGATCCTACCTGGTGCTTAGCATCTCCTGCATTGGCCAGAGTGCCCCACAAATTGTAGTCAATGAGAACTGAGGGCACTGGATACCTCATAGGATGAAGACATTAATAGGACAATAAAGATAAAAGGGCAGAGAGCCACAGGGTTCTAGTCTAGCAAGCCCCTCTGGTGACTACATGAATAGGGGTATGAGCAATTGGGGTATGAGTGGGAGCTCTGTCCCTGTTGGAGAAGATTTTATTTAAAAAGGGAGAAAATGGGTCAGTTGCTATGCTCCTAGAAGACTGTAAAAGACCATCTGAGACCAAAAATTTCAGCGTTAAATGGAGCACAGAGTGTCCTGATCAGGGGGAATTTGGGGATAGCTTTGGGTTTTCTCCTATTTTAAAATGGCCACGCAGATTCCGTGGAAAATAAAATAAATGTAAAGACAGCTTGCTTCTCAGTTGGGAGAGACCTCCCTCACTGACTTGCAGTCCAGATTGTATTTTTATAGCTCAATTATAATCTGGTAGAATTAGAGCTTTATAATAGAAGTGCTGACACAACCATAATCACAGCAACATGGACACTATAATAAATTACCATTGATGTCAGATCCAGCCCCTTAAAACATTGCTAAACAAAGCTATAAAATATATCAGTAACACTCACTGAACCAGAAGTTCCATATGGTCTCCTCATAATCCTCGCCATAGAACCAGCATCTCCAAAAGAAACCTTCATGGTGAAAAGTGAGGATCTCTTTTCTGACCTCTCTCAAAACCACATCCTGCAAGAGAATAAAGCACAAGCCTATGAAAATGTATTAACTACAAATAACATGGAATTCATCTTTACTATTGGCTTAGTTACTAAGCTGGCAAGTCAGTTTTTGAGGGAGGGAGTGTTTTTGGATGGAGGGGGTTGCATTGTCAAAATTACAAACAAGAGTAACATTTTAGCATGTTGAATTGGACTCCATTAATACAGACCTCCTTGGCTATACAGAATGCCATTGACTTCAGGCCTTTATCTGCGGCTTTCCTAACTTTCTGATAAGTAAAACATTTCTTCAGATCACTGAGAAAGAAGGATATTTTTTATCCTGTGCAGATCCCATCTTGCAGTCTTTATGCATCAAAATTACTACCATCTCTAAACCTCTCATTAACTCCTTCTATTGGATGACCCAAAAAGGTCTCCCTCTCTCTCTGATCAAATCAGTGGGAGCTGTGCTTAGTTTATCTCAGACAGAAGTTACTCTTTGTCTATATCAGGCTACATCTACACTACAGGGGGGAGTCGATTTAAGATACGCAAATTCAGCTACGTGAATAGCGTAGCTGAATTCGACGTATCGCAGCCGACTTACCCCGCTGTGATGACGGCGGCAAAATCGACCTCTGCGGCTTCCCGTCGACGGTGCTTACTCCCACCTCCGCTGGTGGAGTAAGAGCGTCAATTCAGGGATCGATTGTCGCGTCCCGACAATCCCGAGAGGTGGATTTCTACCCGCCGATTCAGTCTCCTCATGAGTTCAACTATGACTGCTGACACACACTTATCTTGATTAATTTGCACCAATTTCTCATTTATTGTAACTTGTATGAAAGTTCTACAAAAATGACACACAAGTCATGTCAGGAGGACTGTACTGTCTATGCTGTGAGTTAACCTGTTAGGAAAATAATTAAAGCTGTAATTAAAAACACTTATCTTTAGCCAATACAGTTTGATGGAGCATCAAGATTACTGCTATAGAGCTTGATCCTATGATTGGCAGAACACCTCCTGGAAAGTATTGTGTTAAATGAGATTTGAGGCACTCAGCATCTCTCAAGGTCAGCCCCCCTTATTTCAAAGGGGAGAAACGTAGTTGGGGCCCAGCAGAGAGACATCACAAAAGCTTTCCAAGCCCTGGAGTCCTTACATACCAAATATCAATACACGGGTCCTATTGGGTTGACCAGAGACACACTCCCTTGGCTCATCTGGAAGAGCTGCTTCTTTCAGGATCAGCTATGAGCCTTGACTGCAATGATGTGCAAGAGGCACACGCCATCAACAGAGTGACTCTGCTGACTTGTTAAATCTACGCTAGTTTTGATGACTGTTGATAGCTAAGATACAATCAAGACACTCAATGGACATAAGTAGACCTGCCAGTTTAAAAAGGGGTAGAGAATGTGTCTATGGGGGCGCAGAGCATGGAGCATATAGCAGAGAGCAATAATCCAAGTATAAAACCATTCATTAAAATAAAAACGATAACCTCAGAAACAATAGTGAATGCTGCTCGACAGGCACTTTCGGGATCCCTCGGCCAGTTTCCTATGTCAAGCAGACAGTGGGCCTAATCACATATCTTGAATATTTGAGATGTTTATTTTATTTAAGACAGTGCAACACTTCTAGCCCGGAACCTTTTTCACACTAGTGATAACAGAGTAATTTTAAAATATTCTGAAACCTTTCATGTTGATGTGTCATTTCTAAGTGAAACAAAATGGAGCTGGACTTTTATGCCTGTGAAACTTTTGCTCTCTGCCCTCTTCAGCTTTATTATACTGTTTTATACAACAATGATTTCTGCTGGGATGTCTGCTTTCTATATGAAGAGTCATTTGGAAATATGGCTGATGCAGCCAAAAAGCTACACTTTATTATGAAACCCTGGAACTGAAGACACTTATTGTTGACACCATAAAGTTTTCCAAAAGTGAATCATTAAACAGAAAAAGCAAACGTAATTGGTTTGGACATTAAAGAAAATTCTGCATAACAGAGGGATATTTCTGAAAAATGTTAATAATACTATACACATTGACCAGCATGAAAATTTTTAAGAAGAATTTAAAAAATCAGAGAGCTGATCCAGCTGTTATTTCATAGCATTTATTGAACAGTTTCACCATAAGCAAATTCAGCTAAAATCAGGGTTTCTAAAAAGCCATTTTAGAAGTTAGCAATAAAATATCATTTTATTATATGAAGCTCAGTATAATACAGGTTTCTCTTTAGTGGCTAATGCTAGTATCATCAAATAAATGTATTACATTTTCACATTTCAACTTTCTGCTCCATAGCTATCAGAATACAGAAGTGTTTCCTATAATGGCTTCCTATGCATATTTTGCTTCAAGTCTTTATCAATGATACACTTTATTGAGATGCAGGTTGTGACTTTATAGGTAAGGCTGAGTTGAGTTTTTATACATTGAATGTATATACAATAAGCACATATTACCATTGGCTTAAAACAACCAGCACCAACACTTAGAGCATTTGTGTTGGTTTAAAAAATTTCTATAGCAAGTTATTTTAAAAGTGTATTTTTTAACTTGCAGAATATCACAAGATTTCTAGTTTTTACCTTTGTGGTGTGTAGAGTTTTATTTTCAGGTTCAAAGATTCCACAGGTCTCTGTTGCTAGGAGCCAATAATCTGTCCCAAAAGCTATGAGAAACAGTAGAACACCAATGCCACCAAGAATTCCTGCTATAAAGGCTGGTATTCCAGCCTTCATGGTGGAACAACAATAGGTAGTAAGCTTGAAACTCAGAAAAGAATAAAAGTACTGATGTCCAACGTTTGAAGGGGAGACTGAGAGGAGGGGTATGCAGAGAGGCTGCTATTTTTGGACATAGATTAGCATCGTTTCATGACTGGTTTGAGTTTCATGACTGGTTTGAGTTGCAGTGGCAAAAGGACTAATAAAAGCAAATGAGCTGGCACAACCAAACAGCTGTTGTATTAAAGAAACATTATAACTATCTATAGAGCTAAGGTATGAAGATTCCCAAATAAACATATGGGCATTCATTTTACAAAAGCAATGCGGAGAGCTTATCATGAAAAACAGTTATTGGACTGATGTCAAGCAGCTTCTATGGATTGATTACGTAAAATTGTCCAAGTAACGCCTACTGCATGAACAGGTTATTTTTATATTTGCTCTGTGTTTGTGTGGCCAGAGAGGCTGTGAACTGCATGGTCAAAGCTGAAAGTTTCATAGCCACTTCTACAGCACATCTTTAGCTGCACTGCCACAACTGTAGTATGAAGGTGGCGCATCCACCATCCCCAAACTATTCCTTTATTCCTTCTGCTCTCACCTTCCCATTAAAATAAAACACAAGTCTTGATTTCAGATGAAAAAAGCAGAGATTCAAGAAGCAATATTTAAAATTTGGCCAATATCTCTTTTAAAGTCTCTGTGTTTCAGAGGTGATTCTGCTCATACAGTACCACCTTTTGTTGCAAGTATAATCATGCCATATGACTGTGTTAAGTCAAATCATAAATAGACATTTAAATCAGATGCAAATGGACAGCTAGCAACACTGGGCCATCCCTTTAGGTGGTCTTGAAAATACATTCTCTTCTCTACTCTCCCCACATAAAGGAGTACAACTATGGTGTTAATTTGTCCCACCAACATCTAACTGGACCAGGAGGGAAATGTCCCCTCAGAAATGGGGAAATCCTTAATGAGTAGAGAGTTCATTCT
Source organism: Chrysemys picta bellii (assembly GCF_011386835.1). NCBI lineage: Eukaryota > Metazoa > Chordata > Testudines > Emydidae > Chrysemys > Chrysemys picta. The sequence goes on from NC_088799.1 coordinate 77,106,488, forward strand.
CATTTGGATGCTAATGTTTTTTGTCTTCTTCTGAAGCATCTGTTATAGATTACTGCGAGGGACAGGATGCCAGACTAGGAGAATAATAATTTCAGGATGGCAATTTCCATATTCCTGTGACATGCTAACAGTGCTGGCACAGGGACAGAAATTCATGTTACTGAGAAAATGCAAGCTATCATATCTTTTGAGTATATCAAAACTAGTTCACAATCTTCTGCCTGATGCTCAGTAGTAGAACAGACTCCCATCTTCATACAGAAGAAAGCAATTTCTTTATACTTAAAGTAATGTGTGTTGCCAGATTAATTTGTGAATCTGTTTATATAGTCATTAAAATTAAGTGCTAAAGGAGAACCTGAACTCACAATAAGAATCTGGGGATTTCTTGGTAAATAAGTTCTTTTTGACTAGATTTAGCCATCCAATGAGGTATATGGGCAGGTGAGGCCATCTATTCTGTCTTGTTTTAGGAACATGGTAACTTTTAAATGATAATGATAGGTTGTGTCATCTGCATGGTTATTCCTTAAATATTTCATTCGGGAGTAGCTCTTAAATCACATATTGGATATCTGGTTCCTGGATGTAAAATGTCAAGAGCGGTGTCTCATTATAATTATTTATGTTCACATGTGCACTAGGCCCATTATAGAAACCAGAAGCAAGATAGGACCTTGCTCAGAAGAGCCCACGTTCTAGCTAAAGACATGGCAGGCTACAAACATAATAGGAAAGTAGGGCAGGTTTACAGGAATGAGATAATACAATCATTAGAATAGCCATGTACTCCATATCTCCATCATTAATTCTCCCCAGGCTAGTCTGTGGAAGCAATGCTACAGAAATAAGTTTTTAGGAAGGGTATGAAAGAGACAAACAGGTATTGGAAGAATGTTTCACAGCTGGGGGGGGCTGGAACGGGCATGGAGATGTGCAAGAAGGCCACGGGAGTGGTGTTGAGGCTGGCATTGTTGGCGGAGCAGAACGGGCAGGTTAGCAATGTGGCCTGAGCTATAGCCTGGAGCTGAATGATGGTTGTGAACATTAGTTTTATATCTGGTCAAGTCTCTAAAATGGTTGAACATCTTTTGATCGTGGTATGATGATGTGAGAGTCGCTAACATAAGAGGCAGCAAGATGTGATCAGCAAGTGCACAGAAGCAGCATTGGATGTCCCCAAATGCATGATAATATTTTGCAACTAGATAAGGCCTTAAGTCATCCCTTCTAGCACACAGCTCGGGAGGTCGGGGGTGAGGGGAAGATGAGCCTATGTTACATACAGAAAGGCTGGGAAAGTTGCTTCAGGAGAAGTGAGACATGTCTCAGACCATTGCACTGGGTAGCTGTCCCCTGCTCTTTCCCAGCACCACCCTCCCAACATGCCAGTCAAAGGGGAAACGAGTCACGGACCCACCACCCTACATGACATGATCCCTCCTAAACCCACCGAATTTACATTGCAATTTGCTGCAGAAGTTAAAATCAGCTATGTGCCTTGCATGCCCTATGAGGTCACATGAACCACTGCCATTAGGGGAATCAATAGTAGCATGGTAGAGCGTTAGCTGTCCTGACAGTGCTGGAGAGGAGGATTCTGGAACAGCACAAAAGATATTCCCACAATGTCTGGTTTTTTACACCTGTTTTGCTCACTGATTCTCTGTTTGCACATTTGGTCGCCCTGTTTTCAAAAGTCATAACTGTTCAGTGTAATTTCTCTCCCTCAGTGCATTCATCCATGGATAGCAATGCTTGTGGGCCACTTACATCATATTCACTAAAGATTATTAGTCCCATATAGTCCTAGGATCAGTCAGGTGAGGCACCAACAGGATTAGGACCCACACACCAGGCACTCTCAATCCCAACAACATGCATAATATCAGAACTTTTTGGAGCCAACCTAAATAGCTTCCCCACAGAGTTTAAACTAAGGTGTTTGTTCTGCCTTGAGATGCATATAGGACATTCCCATTCATTTCAACAAGAATTACGTGCATGTATCTGAACACAGGGCTGAATTCAGTTTATGAGAAAAAGCTCTTTTCAGCCCAGTTTTAGATCTCTGATCAAACCAAGCAAAATTCCTACAGCTAAGTTCTCTACTGAGAGCGCAGTAAGGCTCTGGACAGCCAAAGCATGAGTCTGCTTTGAAGAAAGAATGTAGAGAAATGACTGGAGCTTGTATCTTCCTTTCTTTTCAGGCCCAAAATGAACCTGTCCCAACTACCAGCAAACCAACTCCCCTCCCCGCACCTGCTCCTTATAAAGGGCTGGGAAGGATCATCTAATTCATAACAGCAGGCAGCCCTGCTACTCCTGCAATTCTGCACCTAAGCAACACAACTGTAACCTTTCCTTTACTATTAACCCTGTTCCTGCCAATTCCTAGTCATCCATCACACACATGCACACTTTTACATAGTTGTGAATCTCAGCAATATATACTCATCTTAGAATCACCTGATTAGTTTGTAGGCAACAATTATTGCAACTAGATTACCTCTTTAGATTGAATAGAAAATGGTTAATTAAATGCAAAATGGCAAGTATCCATCAATTAATCCTCAATAAATGTAATTTAAATCAGTTTCCATTTAACTAACATGTAATACTCGTTAAACCTGTCTTAAATAACAAGGAAAATCAGTTTCCTTTTGTACTGGTGACCTATATCTTAAAGTTGAACATAACTGGAGTTGGAAACCTTGGGGGTGTTTTAAAATGCTCAGTTAAGACATGGGTTTGCATTGCAGATGTAAGATCCTTTTTACAGATTGCATTAAATAATTATCTAAGATCCTTAAGTTAAAGCACAATATGGGCACTTGTTCCTTTTTTTAAAGAAGTGCTAATGCATTTCCATTTGGAAAGTTTCCTGATTGAAACTCAATCTCTTTGGCAGAAAAACTGTGTGTATTTGAGGTAAAGTATTGTAAGCACCCAGTCCTTGCTCTAGCTAGACTGTTATGCATACAGCAAAATATTTTCCAAATTCTTAATGGGCAGAATACGGATTATGTTTAGAATGTCAGAATGTCTCTCCGTTTAATTAGCTTCCCTTTCTCCTCAGCATGCCCCATACATGCATTCTTCAGCATTACGGTCTGGAAAAAATCCTGAACCTGATAGACAACAAAACTATGTGCTAGGCCTCAGACCCTCGTTTACTCCTAGCATTCATCTTAATAGACAAGAGAGTCTTGTGTTTTCAAAATATGCCCTATCATTCATGCTTAGGACTTTAATTGTTTTCATTTATCCATGGGATAATTAGAAAGACTGTATCAGAACAGGGGCACATCAAGCATTCATATAGACATAGGGTAGGATTTTCAAATGTGCCAAAGTGAGTTAAGAGAACAAATCTCATTGACTGTCAGTGGGACTTGTGATTAACTTCTGTTCCTAACTCACTTAGGCATATCTGAAACCTCCATCTCTATATATATAAATTTACTCATAATTAGCTACGATAATTTTGGTGTGTGAATTCATTTTCCTCCCTTATATTAAAGCAGGGATCGGCAACCTTTGGCATGCGGCCCATCAGGGAAAGCCGCTGATGGGCTGGGACAGTTTGTTTACCTGCAGCATTCACAGGTTTGGCCAATCGCAGCTCCCACTGGCTGCAAGGTTTGCCGTTCCAGACAATGGGGGCTGCGTGAAGCCGCCTGCCAAAGGTTGCTGATCCCTGTATTAAAGAGATTGTCTCGTTATTGGTAAGTGCTCTACGGAGCTGATAGAAGAAGTTAAAGTTGTAATTAGGGCTGTCAAGCAATTTTAAAAATGAACCACGATTAACCGCACTGTTAAACAATAATAGAACACCATTTATTTAAATATTTTGGATGTTTTCTACATTTTCAAATATATTGATTTCACTTACAACACAGAATACAAAGTGTACAGCGCTCACTTTATATTTATTTTTGATTACAAATATTTGCAATGTAATAAACAAAAGAAATAGTATTTTTCAATTCACCTAATACAAACATTGTAGTGCAATCTCTTTGTCGTGAAAGTTTAACTTACAAATGTAGAATTATGTACAAAAAAACTACATTCAAAAATAAAACAATGTAAAACATAGAGCCTACAAGTCCACTCAGTCCTAATTCTTGTTCAGCCAATCGCTCAGACAAACAAGTTTGTTTACATTTGCAGGAGATAATGCTGCCCACTTCTTGTTCACAATGTCACAATGAAAGTGAGAACAGATGTTCTCATGACACTGTTGTAGCCGGCGTCGCAAGATATTTACATGCCAGATGCGCTAAAGATTCATATGTCCCTTCATGCTTCAACCACCATTCCAGAAGACATGAGTCCATGCTGATGACGGGTTCTGCTTGATAACACTCTAAAGCAGTGCGGACCAGCGCATGTTCATTTTCATCATCTGAGTCAGATGCCACCAGCAGAAGGTTGATTTTCTTTTTTGGTGGTTTGGGTTCTGTAGTTTCCGCATCACAGTGTTGCTCTTTTAAGACTTCTGAAAGCATGCTCCACACCTCATCCCTCTCAGATTTTGGAAGGCACTTCAGATTCTTAAATCTTGGGTTGAGTGCTGTAGCTAGCTTTAGAAATCTCACATTGGTACCTTCTTTGCGTTTTGTCAAATCTGCAGTGAAAGTGTTCTTAAAACGAACAACAGATGATGGGTCATCATACAAGACTGCTATAACATGAAATGCAGGCAGAATGCGGGTAAAACAGCCATAGACATATAATTCTTCCCCAAGGAGTTCAATCACAAATTTAATTAACACATTATTTTTTTAATGAGCAGCATCAGCATGGAAGCATGTCCTCTGGAATGGTGGCCAAAGTATGAAGGGACATAAGAATGTTTAACATATCTGGTATGTAAATACCTTGCAATGCTGGCTACAAACGTCCCATGCGAATGCCTGTTCTCACTTTCTGGTGACATTGTAAATAAGAAGTGGGCAGCATTATCTCCCATAAATGTAAACAAACTTGTTTGTCTTAGCAACTGGCTGAACAAGAAATAGGACTGAGTGGACTTGTAGGCTCTAAAGTTTTACATTGCTTTGTTTTTGAATGCAGTTATGTAACAAAAAAATCTACATTTGTAAGTTGAACTTTCACGATAAAGAGATTGCACTACCGTATTTGTATGAGGTGAATTGAAAAATATTATTTCTTTTGTTTATCATTTTTACAGTGCGAATATTTGTAATCAAATATAATACTATGAAGTGGACAGTGTACACATTGTATTCTGGTTTGTAATTGAAATCAATATATTTGAAAATGTAGAAAAACATCAAAAATATTTAATAAATTTCAATTGGTATTCTATTGTTTAACAATGCAATTAAAACTGCGATTAATCTCCATTAATTTTTTTAGTTATTCGCGTGAGTTAACTGCGATTAATTGACAGCCCTAGTTGTAATATTATGCATCCTTGTAATAATCATGCTGTCTCCAAAGAACAAGAGGCCAATAAAAAAAAGAAGCCACCTTTCAGAGACATCTTTATGAATTATGAAATTTGTGCCCAATTCCTAGAGGAATTAGTGTGAAAAAGATGTATAGCCATACTTTTAAAAGCGACCACTGCCATTGTGTGCTTCAGTGTTTTGGGTGTCATGTAAGGTGTCTTGTGCACCCAAGAAGGGTGGCACCCAATATCGGTGGCCACTTTTGAATATTTTGACCTTAACATTTAGAAGACTGCTCTACACTTTCTGTGTAAGCCAAAGAGAAATAACTCTATGAACTGCTTAGGGAAGTTACAATTTATTTCCACAAAACCGTGCAATATTCAATGATACAGTGAATCGATGTTTTAAACACTTTTAAAGGACTAAAACTCTGCAAAGAATTAATTAGCCATGCACTGAAGCCCAAGCATTTAACAGTTTTCCACTCAATTGTAGGATTTCAAGACCACCAACACTGGATACGGGCAAAGATTATCAAGTGTATTCTAGGCTGGAATTTATATTGGTCATAAGTCTAGGGCCACTGAGCAACTGGAAAATACTTCATGAAAGCTTTGGCTGAGCTATTATACTTAAGCTTAAAAAATATTCCATACTTTCTGGAAGGTTAAATTTGGGGCAGAGTGAATCACTGGGAAAAAATGCACTGTATAAAATATTGTCTTTTCTGCAGATCACGTGAAATGTTAATACAACAGAGATCTATTTTACAACCCCAATCCTGCAAAAGTTTCTAGCCCTCGTGGCTGTGGAAAAAGCTTCAAAATGTGACCCCAGTGCACTCTATAGGCTCAAAAGTAGAAGGCAAATAGAACATCAAATCTATTATTTTTACATAATCTAATGATTTTAAAGCCAGTCTCATTATTTTTGGTGCGTCTGACTCATAATTTTTCAACATTTGGGGTTGGCAAATACTGGAGAAATAATAAGGTTCGTTTGCTCCTTTAAAGAGACAATACCAGCAGCTTGCCACATTAACTGGCGTTAACAATTACTTCAATTCAAAACACAGCATTGGGTTGGTTTAGATTAAAATAAAACAAGTTTATTAACAGAAGGACATAAGATAAGTGATGCCAAGTAAAGGAAATAAAGGCAGAGATCATCAAAAGCAAATAAAAGTGAAAACACAAATCTAAAATTCTAAAACTTAATCTTGCAAGGTGCAGTCTTAGTAAGATGGTTTTTCTCACCAATTATTCTTTGTCCAGCATGCCTGACCGTCTCTTGGTCATTACCTTCCACAGAACTACAAGGTACTGGTTTTCCTTGTCTTCTTAGGCAAAAGTTAAAGATGGAGTCTCTCTCTGGACCTTATATTCCCAAAGAATTGTCTTTGTTCTCAAAGTCAGGAAGACCTCTGGGGGATTCCATCGCCTGTCTCTCTCTGGGGTGCAGGAGCCATATTAATTCTCTGTCTCTCGAGTTTAGGCGCAAGACACCCCCACTTGTTTTTTGATAGCTTTGTTTACAGCTAATATGTAAATTAAGGTACATCCACATCCCTCTGTCCGTTTATCACCTTTACCTAGGGTAGTCTGTATTCTTAAATAGGTTCTAGTAACATTATACAGCGATAATTCATTACTTCCCATATAAGGTTAACACATGCATTTTATATTATATTACAAGGCATATTTTCTTCAGACATCAATACAGAAGTGTGTAGGTGTGAATACAGGAGCGCTTAGATTCACACCCTCTGAAACATCTGGTACTGGCTACTGTTGGAAGACAAGCTATTGGGCTAGACAGACCATTGGTCTCAATCAGTGAGGCCATTCTGATGTTCTTAACCAACCCAAAACAAAATATTTTATTTAGATATTCCTGATGGCAAATGAAATTTTGGGGGCAAAATTGATTGTCTTCCATAGAAAATTTAAATTTTGCAAAAATTGAATTTTCTGTCAGAAAATCATTCCGACAGAACATTCCCAATTAGTTCTATTAACCATATATTGCAGCTTTGCAAAGAAATCCAAAACTGGTGAAAAATCACCCCATTGAATAGGCTTCTTGCCCAATAATACTACCACAGATAATTTATTTGACAAGACATGGAAATCATAATTTAAAAGAAAAAAATCATTCTTTTTTTTTTATCCAGTACCCAAAAATGTGCTAGGTACCTCACAAGACATAAAGATGATACGGTCACCACTACAGATACCAATCAATTAGCCAAGGGGTTCCAAAAGTTTCCATTCTTTGGTTCCAACATTTTTTGGCTCAAACACCGAATTCTCTGCATTTCTGCTCTCCAGATAAAGAACCTGAAAACATCCACCTTGGTAAATCTTTATATAATTATACATACCATGTAAAACGTAAACAGTAATTTAAACAATGTAAAAATTAAACTATAGGTAAATAATAAGTCGGAGCTCACTATTTATTAAAAATCAAAACAGAGATATCAGCTGTAAATGAATATGCCTCCTTCAAAATGTTAGCTTTCTGATTCTTCTCATCTCACATGCACATGTATATGATTACTAGTGTCAATAAACAAAGCAGTGTAGTTGTAGCCATGTCAGTCCCAGGATATTAGAGAGACAAGGGGGGTGAGGTAATATCTTTTACTGGACCAACTTCTGTTGGTGAGAGAGACAAGCTTTTGAACCACACAGAGATCTTCTTCAGGGCATCACAACAGAATGCAAGGTGGAACAGTTTGTTTAGCATAAGTAGTTAGCACATATTATAAAGGACCATTCAAGGTAGAGTTGCCCGTTAAAACTGCATACAACAATCTGTAACCCACTAACCCCCTCTTTTTCTCCTATAACTGCATACTGCAGCTATATATACACACACCATATATATAAAATAAAATATAGAGCAGATCCTGATTAAATTAAAGCTAAAGTATCAGATTTTTATTTGCATTAAGGCCATTTTATACAAATTAGGCAGTGTAAAAAAGGGGCCTTAAAAAGGAAGTAAATTAAGTCTATTTATGTCTGCTTTCAAGCCTTTTTCACTGCCAGATCACTGTGAAAGGGCCTTAGTGTAATGAGAAACAGGCCCCAAATCTTTGAAAAATAATTATAATCAGTAAGGTGTGATTAACTAAAAAATGAATTATGCATCTGGTTTGGTGGTACAGTGTTTCCCAGTGGAATATTACTGTACGTGGAGGATAAAGACTGTGAAAGTCCAATTATGCCATGTAAAAGAGGACTGAGGTCTTTGGTACATTCTTTATATTTTTTTCATAAAGGATCTATTTATTTACTTGTGTTCTGTTAAACTCCCCATACCTTCTATTATGCAGATTAATAGGCAGAGAAGGAAAAGGATTGATGTTAGTGATGGGTGAACCTAACATATTTGGAGATTTGGTTTGATTTGGCAAAGCAAAACGCCAAGGTTTGGATGCATATCTGGAGTTTCTAAGCATTGCCCAAAATATCGAGGTTTCCTACTTCCTCTATCTTCACACCCTGCCCCTTAAACTCTCCCTTTAATCTCTTCCTGTGCTATGAGGAGGATATCCCCCTTCCTTCCCTGACAGAAGCACTTTTTAGCAGAGCCTCTGAGGACTTCTCTCTTCCAAAAATCTTTTGAGAAGAGCCTCCTCACTCAGGCTTTCTTTGCCCCTAGGCCCCAATAGCAGCAGCAGGAGCGGAAATCTTCTGAGGGAGGCTTTGCCACCTTTCCTCCAGCAGAAACAGTGCTAGCCTAGCTCTGTCTATGTAAGTGATTGTGTGCTGGTATTCTCCTGTTACTGATGCAGGATTTGGAGCTTCCCAGGTGCTATGAATCATTGCTGGGAACCCCGAGACTGTTAACATGCAGTTACCATGACCAAAAAGGAAGAGGAGGGAGACTTCTCTCAGGGGAATACTCCAGGTTTGCTTCATGGCATGGACAAACACTTGGGATAGTTCTCATTTCTCCTTGAGGAGGTTTTTGAGCCTGTTCTCAGCAGACGTGCAGTGGCTGTTGGCAAGAGAACCTCAGTCCAGCAAACTTCTTTCGCTCTCTATCTCTCCTTTGTGTATATTTCTCTGCAACAAATTTTGTATTAAAAAATATCAGAAGTAAATATAACCAGGGTTTTCTGCAGGAAATATTACATTTGATACAGTAAAGTCCCCTCACTCCCTGCCCCAAATACATTAGAAAAACAGTAAGAATAACTTTGTTCAATTTCAACCCTGTTGTGTTAGATTCCCCTTAATAGTTTTGTGTTTGTGAAACATGCCAGTCCAGTAAGACATAGCACCTGACCTCAGGACACAGCTAGTGTTCAAATGTTCCAGGACTGATTTCCTTATTCCGGAACCACTCATTACCGATGAGTGAGAAGTGCAATCCCACATCTCACCACTAATAGTGATTCCACTGCCTCCCTTGCCAGCTTGTTCCACTGCCTAATGAAACTCTCCCTATAACGTTTTTCTTAACATTTTATCTAAATCTTCCCTGCTGCTCATTGTGTCCCCACTGACTCCAGAGAATAATTGATCCCTATTCTTTTTTTAAATATCCATTTTTGTACTTGCGGTTACAGCATTTTTCCCTCTGCCTTTTTCAGACTAAACATGCTAATTTCTCTTAAGCTTCCCTCTGACTTTTATCATTCGTTGCTGCTGCTCTCCTCTGAATTCTCTGCAGTTTCTTTATGTCCCTTTAAAAATGTGGTGTCCAGCACTGAAATCAGTGTTCTAACAGAGATCCAAGTAACACAGAGCAGGTTGCATCCTCTATATGTAATATACCTATTATTACAGCCCACTATACACATAGTCTTATTTACAACAGCATCACATTGCTGACTCCTTTCTAAACTAAGGTGAACAGATTTTCTTCTACACAGCCAGGGAACAGAGTCAGACCCGGGCCAGAAGCATGTACTCTTACATTTCTGCATGTGACCCTTTTCCTGTTTCTTCTTCATTAACCAATTCAGTGCTGCCAGGCTGTAGAGGTGAGCTGAAGGTCATAGACTTTGATCGGTTGCATTTCGTACCTGGTACTTTTTCTGCATCCCCTACTGTGAGAGGAGGAAAACACAGACTCTGCTGAGAATTTTTTCCATTTGTCAGTCAATGGTAATGAGGAAATATTTAAAGCTAGATTAAATTATTACCTGTACGCTGGGCTGAACTATCCAGTTACAATGATTATCTTTTAGTTACAAAAACAATTAGCAGGCAAGCAGCACTGTTTTGATAGAAGGAAAAATACAACCTTAAAGCTGCTTTGAATTTTGAAATATGTTATTTAACCGGAATCAAATACTGTAATTCTTTTGTCAGTCCCCACTGGTAACCACTGAATACTTAGTCAGAGTGTTGTAAGACCCGTCATTCATGCCAATGAGCAATTTTTAATAACATTTTAAAGAAACAGATGTTCTCTACAAATCTTATGGCAGAGGAACACTTTATTTTGGGTACCTCCAAAACAAGCCATGTTAATATAGGCACTTAGATGCACAACTAATGGACTGGATGGATTACATTCTCTTCCAGGTCTGTCAGCAATTGCATGACAGCATTTCTCAAATACAGTCACCGTGGCTGCATGTGGCTTTTCTTGGAGCCACAGTCTCCTGGGCTGTGATGGGAGGGGAGAGGGTCAAAGTAGCGGCCCCTCTCTGCTGCTCCTGGATGCACCACCTTGGTGTTGGTTGCTGGGTCCACCAGCAGGGGTCGGAACCTGTCCCCTTCTGGAGACACCTGGGGTACAGCACCAGAGAAGCAGGCAGCCAGTGAGTTCTCCAACGTCCCAGGGGCAGTGGAGCTCAGGCTTTGGGCTTCAGTCCTGAGGTGGCGGCGTGGCAGGCTCCAGCTGCACAACTTCGGGCTCTATCCCCAGGCTCCATCCCCAGACCGGAGGACTTCGGGCTCTGACCATGAGGCTTCAGGCTCCAGTTCCCCACTGCCTCCCCTTAATCCCCATCCAGGGCTTAATTTGTCCGTAGGCTTGCCAGGGCTGAGTAAGGCTGCTGTGAAACGTGATACTTGTATGTTTGTTAATAACACTTTTCACAGCAGACTTACTAGCTAGCAATAAATAAATTACAATGATTTGAATGTGTATATGTGCATATTTATTTCTTTTTTCCTAAAGTTAATTAAGTATTTTAGGGAAAAGTGTGAAAGTGGCCACCAGCAAGAGTTGGTGGCTGCATTCTGAGGCCACCAAAAAATTTGTCCTGAGAACCTGACCTAGATCTACTGTGCATATACTTGACTCAATGACAGAGATGGGAACAGAACCTAGGAATTCTAGCTCCGACCGCTCTGCTCTGATCACTAGACCACAGCCACGTTTTTTCTGGGTAATAACAATGCTGCTTGGATAACTAAAATAAACTACAAGTTAAAATGCCTACAGGATATAATGAGTGAACATTTTGATGAATACATTATGGACTCACAAATGTCACACAACTGACTGCATTCCTTTCAGCCCCTCTTGCAACATTCCAGAACACACTGCTAATACATCTGGTTACAAGGTGGATGACTATCATACCATCAGCTTGCTTTAGTAAACTAAGTTGCTTCAAAATTTTAAATTAAGGGGGAGAAAAACAGTAGGATAAGGAAAGAAGCAAAGAGTATAAGGAAATATCCTTATTTTGCTTATATTCTTACAGTAGATATTTTGTACAAGAAATACTCTATATACTAAAACTAGACCCGTCCCCTCCCCACAGAAACACACTCATTGTGCTGGAAGAAGCGGTCAATAAACACAAAATTTTCCACAGAATTATACAGAAACATTCGTGCTAAATACTTTTGTGCTAAGCACTGTGAAAACTCATAGTGTTCAATATCTCACACAAAGTATCTGTAGTAGGCCTAGGAACTGAACATTACATTGTGGTTCAAAGCATGAAAGGATACTGCTTCTCTGCATCCTTAAGGATTTATTTTATATTTCCTCTAGATAGAATGAACCTGAGCTTCTTTATATAGCAATGTAGATTTCTTTGATTCTTCATTAACATTAAAACATTCAAAAAGTGAGAAAAATAAGGTTTCAGCTCCCTGAGGGCTACAGGTGTGATTGTGAGAACACACAAAGCCAGGTGCCTCTGGTCTTTCTATGTTTGCATTCTAAACTAGCCCATCAGGACACAGACTGTCTTGGTATTGGTAACTTGTAAAGAGCACATTGTTGGCACTTAGCAAAATTAAACAACAATACATGAAAGCACTTAAGTAGCTGCTTAACTTTAAGCATATATTTAAGTCCCACTGATTTCAATAGGACTTAAGCATGTGATTAAAATCAAACACAAGTATGAGTGCTTTGCTGAATAGGTAGGGTGACCAGATGTCCCGATTTTATAGGGACAGTCCCAATATTTGGGGCTTTGTCTTATATAGGCGCCTATTACCCCCGCCCCATGCCCTGTCCCGATTTTTCACACTTGCAGTCTGGTCACCCTATAAATAGGGATGGTTTCCTGATTCAAGACTATAACTAATAAGGATTTTTCTTTTAAATTCTTGTGAAGGGAGAAAGCTGCAGTAATGACACAGTTAGCTGTGCCATTGCCAGGAAGTGTTACCTCCAGTTTTTGTGTTAGTAAAAGTGTTCCCAATGGAGCTGTAATTTAGTTATCATATTGAGGGGTTTTTTCAGGGTAATGGATCAATTAACTTGGGTGACACTGATAAGGCTATCTTTGAGACTGGGCATTTCCTGTACTCATTATAAATGCATTATTAACGTTGTACAGATGGCAGATTAGGTCATAGAGGTGACACAATAAGTCACAGAGGTAGGGGAATAGGACTGCTTTTAAAATATTTCATAGAACCCAATTTCATAGTATTCCTGGTGGAGAGGACCACACAGACAACATGCTGCAAGTGAATCTACATGCAGACAAGTCCAAGTTCATAAGAATGACAGGTTTCTTACCTGAATATTTTCTTTCTTTCTGTTAGCAGTGTCTCTGAGTTCATTATTAATGGATTAATGCCCCCACCTATGGAATCTGGAGGTGATCTAATGTTGCTGGAGAGTCCAGGACTAAGCTCTGGCCACTAGAAGAGTCTTTCCACAGCTGTAGGAACACTGCAGCAACCAATTATTAGCACTAAGACAAATCAATATAAGTCTAAGTCTCCCTTTAGAGAAAAATGTCAATGTCTGTACTGGTCTGTATAGGTTGAATTTGGAGAGAAGCTGCTAACAAAGAAAATTATCAGATAAGAAATTTCTCATTCTGTTGCACAGCTTCTTTCCTCATTCATTACTAATGGGGAGTAGCGAGCACTGAGTCACAGTGGGGTGGCGGGGAAAGGATAAGCAGAGATAAATTATTATAGCAAAATAATAGGTAGGAATAAAAGTTTTCCCCCATATAAAGCAAGAGTTTTATAAACTAAGGAATTATGTGGGAACCAACCCAGTAGCACCTTCTTACCAAAGGATGCCCCTGCAGAAAAACAAAAACTTACTTTGCAAATCTTCCTTAGATGAGGATCATACACGTTCCCTGCAGTGACTCTACGGACTGCAGTGAATAATTTCCCAGGTGCCTAACATGCCAACTGGTGTAGGATTTTTACATCGTGCCTGCAGCAACTTTGAGGCTCTAAGGCTCTGGCATTTTGGATTGCATGAAATGAACAGAGTACAATTGGGGTATGTATGATATGATATATCTTCAGAGCTCTAGGAATTCCCATTTATGGCACAACCTTCCAAGGGTTAGAACCATATTATGGGAGAACTTACCTTGAACAACAGAAAAGTTTCTGAAGCTATAAGAATAACTTTTTCCTCATGACAAAGACAGAGTGCTTCTTGTAATGACACAGGAACTAATTCCAAAACTTGCCTTTTGGAGGTAATGGCGATGAGAAAGGCCAGCCACAGGCTTGTCTAATCTGTCACTCTGATTAAACCTGGCATTTGATACTCAAATAGAGAATCCAATGTACCTGTCTTCAAAATGTCACTGTGGCTAGTACTCACATTTATAAGGTGCATAGATGTAGGACTCCAACCAAGCCTCCTGGAGAAACTCTAATGTGAATGAGATCACCAGAACTTTTGGATTATTATTACATTTGTATTACAATAGCACCTAGAGGTCAAGGCCCCATTGGGCTGGGTACTGCATAAACAAAATGCAATCCGTGCCCCCAAAGAGCTTTCTGTTTCCCCTCACACCAGAAATGTAAATTTGACCAGATCAATGAATGAAATATCCTGATTGAGTTTTGTTTGGGTACCTCACTATATCAGAGCTTAATGGAGAATCCATGCTGAACTACACTTCTCTTCTGATGTCCAGGTTGTTAAGTGTAGGTGTTCACAGTTTGAGTGAAGGAGTTCCTGCTTCAGGAAGTCTTGTATTTTCTGCAGGTACAAAATGTCTTCTAGGCTAGTGGAGGACAAGAAGGAGAACTTAAACTCTCCCCTTTCCATTTTTCTGCATCCTTTATGAGAACTGTCCTGAAAGGCAGGAGATTCTTCTCTACCCAGGACATTATTTCTATTGCCATGGAGAAGCTTTGACCTCTGGTTACTCCCTGATTTTAGAAGGGATATAAACATTCATGCCTGAATCATAAGACAACCTCTACTGGGAGGTAGGAGGAGACTTCCTCTGCAAGTATCTTAATTGCCTACTTCATAGTTCTTGCATATTCTACTGATGCAGCTGGCACTGGTTACTGTCATCGAAAAAATATCAAACTTGAAGGACCACTTCTCCAATCCCATATGGCCATGTTTATGGAGTTTGCTTTTTTTTCCCTTTAAGACACACCCTGGTAGAGGTATCAAAATCAATTAAAATGATGTGTACCATGAGATTTTGAACATTTGTCTTCCAAGTATGCTAGTTTCCAAAGTGAATACACAAAGATCTAGAGTGAACATTGGGCTCACTTTCAGCATGTTGTTTGTACTTACCTGACCATAAAGTGGAATTCAGAGGCAACCTGAGAATGGCACCTAAATTTGGATTGCATCAAGTGCATATTTCTGTGTCCTCAGAAGGAATTTCTGCAGGTGTATTTTGAGAAACCTCCTTGAGATGCACCAGCAATCCTAGTCATTGGAGATAATTGGCTACTGATGACCCCTCAGGAAATTACTTATGCAATGATGGATCTCTGCAAATCTTTACCATTATGGTCAAATTATGGCCAGAACCATGTCTGTTTTGACCTCTGGGTGAGCTATTCTCTGCATTGATATCAAAAGTTTTTCTTGATTTTGACGAGCTGGTGGCTATGAATCCTTTTCAGCAACTGTCCAGTTATGAATGAGTTTGTTTCTCTGGGCAGGGTACTTATCCACATGTTGTCTTTGCATGGTGTAGGTGTGTGGCGTGTGACCTGTGCCTTGCTGTGACTGCTAACAGCCACTGATATTGCAGAGGTCAGATCAGAAGGAAGAGTCTTGTACAGGAATTGTGAGCTCTCTTACACAAATACTCCATTTGTCTTTGAAATGCTGAGGATTGGAGGAAATTTCATCTAGGTTTCCTTGGAAGCTTCTGCTCCAGATTTTTCCTCTCTACCAGGTGACAGTACCTTCGGTAGTACCCAGGGTGTTGGCAGCTACCAATGGATTGCTATGCTAGCTTTGATAATGAGGGTTGAGGCCTCTCTGCAATCTCAGCTACTAAACTCTCTAATGTTTCCTCCTATAGCTCCACACCTGTAAGTTTGGAGGCACAAGATACCTGTTTAGAATGATCAATGGCTATTCATGCATGTAACGTGGCTTCCTTGTAGCCACCAGCTTAGAATCCATTGCTCATCACAAATCACGTCATTGGTTTGACCAAGGCAGCACCTGAGACATCTCACTCCAAGTAAGGATCATACCCCGAGATGAGAAGCAGTTTGTTTACCATGAAGGAGGCTTTCCTTACTATATATATATATCTATATATGAAAAACTTTGTCCTGAATAGCTTCTAGAGCTGAGGCTTTGAAATTGCTGTGCAGTGTGTCATCATTCTTATGGTGTATGGCAGGGACGTGCTGGCCGCCGCTTCCTGCAGCTCCCATTGGCCGGGAAGACAGAACTGTGGCCACTGGGAGCTGCAGGGGGCAGTGCCTGTGGACCATCAACATCAGCAAAATGTTTCGCGGCCTGCAATCAGATTATACTGATGGGCCGCAGGTTGCCCACCACTGGTCTATGGGGTATTTTGAAAGGAAATCGCCTTCTGAAGGTCTGACTGTGTCTTTCATTGGGGGAAAGGGGACCATGGCTGCACCAACCTTAGGCTCCCCACATTTATAGAATTTCTTTGTTTTTATATAAACATTTCAGTTTAATATTTGGTTAAATCAGACATCCTCATCTGGATCTTATGAGGTTCTGAAAGGAGGCATCATTGGGACACCATGTAGACTTAAGCCAGCTGTTTGCAGGACAACTCTTCCATGCCTGAGTTGGGGCAGAGAATTCAGACAGGAAGGTGCTGCAGCAGTAAATCCAAGATGCCACCATGCTGCTCTTTACCTGATCCATGAGGGGAGGAAGAGGAGGAGGAAGAAGATTATAAGTCATAACTGCACAAAAACAATTACAAATAGAGGTTTTAAAACAAAATGTTTGGGAGAAACTGAGCCAGCAATTGGTTCTACCACCAGAGGCAGAAAACCTGGTGGCCTGGGCTTGAGGGCAGAGCTTAATCCTGGAGCCTCCAACGATAGCCCTGGACTGTCTCCGACATCCGTAGATGAGGGTATTGACCCATAAGTAATGAATGAGGGGGAAAGCTGTGTAACAGAATACAAGCATACTAGCGAGGTGATATCCTACCATCCTCTGGTTATGAAAAGGACATTGAGTACACAATGCTGAGGAAGATAAAAAGGCAAGAAAATTGAATAAAATGATAATAATAGGTGACTTCAGCATCCCTCATATCACTGGTTAAATGTCACAGAAGGACACATCTTCTCTCTTACTTAGCATGTTCATTCATTGACATTTAAGTGCCTAGGTACTGATCTGAGAATCCCTGCACAAGGACTGGGAATCTCATTTTGATGCCCACATTCAAAACTTGGGTTCCCAGTAACTTTCCAAATCCAAGTCTTAATGTTATTCTCCTACAGATTCGCAGAAGAGGCTTTTGTTCACCTACTGTTCTTCACTCGGGCCAGGTCACATTCTCACTCCTTGCCTGTAGACTTTTGCCCCACAATGGAGGGGACAATACAAACAGCAGTAGGTACTACCTGAACACTTAGCTGTGAGTGAATACGTGATGTCCCACCCTTTCATATCCGCCCTAGCTGTGGATATCAGAAGCAGTGTTGCCCCATCTTTATCCTCAAACCCCTCTCCTATAATTCAGAGACAGTGGAAAGCTAGATATCTGGTGTCGGTGTATTTTAGCTGGTAGTGCACATTCTAAGGCTGCATATTTTATTTTCCAATCTCTGCACAGTAGGACTATTTTACTATACATATTTACTATATTTACTATATATACAGCCCTCATTTCTGTTTGTGTATGCTTCAGACTGTGACCAAAAAAGTGGGCATGTTCCTAATTTACCTGTGAAAAACCCAGATTGGCACATACAAATTGGGTAGGCGATTGACTGACAGCCTCATTTCAATGCATTAATAACTGACTATGTTTGTGTAAAATAGCTGCCCACCCACTTTATTAAGTGCAATCAGTTCCTCAGGGAAAAGAGAGTGCGCAAAAATGAAAATGTTGCCCCCAATGCTCCCAACAACCCAACTAATGAATCGTTGATGTAACACAATTTATTCTTCTTGAATATACCATAGGGGAAAACATCAGCATGGTCACTCATATGATTTCCCACTTACCAGTTAAGGACCGGTGCAGTTTAGGCTTTGTGTCAGATCCATGATGTGCAGAATAGGAGTCATCCTTCTGTGATTATGAAAGAAAGTAGGTTAGGACTTTTATGGAGATAGCCTGTAAGTCTATAAATGACACTCATATTTCATACACAAGCCATTCACGATCCCCATGCACTCTGTTTCCATTTGTTTTAATTTTGCCAAGAGAATACAAGAAAAACAAAAATAAACGCTTCTAAAAATAGATTAAATACCCAGCATAGATTTCTGGGAGGAAATGTTTACCAACACTTATTTGTTTCATGTTGATGAAAGTGGTCTGAACTCTCAGGGAGCGATTTAGCAGATACGATCTGAAAGCAGCAGATCTGGAGCGATGAGGACCCAGCCAAGTAACTGAACAGAAACTTGGCAAGGCCACATACATTTATTCCCTGGCTTTATGCCAAGTAGCCAGTGGAAAGCTTGCTAGGTAGCGAGCTCATGCTAATGAGTGCTCTCCCCTTTTGCTTCAGCACTAATCTGCACTCCTCAGGAATTTCTATTAGCACAATGCAGCTAGAATTCTTTGGTATTGTTTTAACAGGAAATAAGTCCTTTATGCAGCTATGATTTGGCTTGTAGGTCCAGAAACCCATGCTGCCAAATCACTTCTGGCCACCTCCCAGACCAGTTTTCTGTTTTGTTTCCTTTCTTTTTTCCCTTTAACCAGGGGACCTGATGCCCTCAATCCATTGTTTGCAGTTTTGTTGACTATTTTAGTAACAATGGCTTCCAGGGTTGAACAGCAGTGGCCTAGCTCCCTGGAAAGCCATCCCCAAGGGCATCCAAGGACTCTCAGAGCATGCTCCATACAGTCCCTCTGACACAATTACTAAAGGCAATATGTAATTTATGGCCATGCCTTACAGGCAGCTCCAAATAAGCCATTTAAAGGAGAGAGGGGACTATATGTGTGTTGGCAAAAGAACAGAGGGAAGAGCGAGTGCAAATTTCCAGGGCTACAGGTGCAAGTGTTTTCTGGGTGCTGAATAATAATTAGCTGTTGTACTAAGGCTCTGAAACCACAACACCTATGAGATTTTGGGTTGGATCATATCCCAGATGTGTAGTACAAAGAAGCCCAAAACATGCACAGTAATATAGCGCGTGCATTGTGATAAATATCTACAGCAAACTGTAATAGGAAACCTTATCCCTGAATGGTCAGCCCTCTTCAATGATTCTGTCCCCTGAGAGAGGGGGAAACTAAGACCTGAAATTGAACTTTTTTGAGAAGAAGGATGGTCTTGGGGTTAAGCCTCTGAACTAGCCCTCAAGAAATCTGGGTTAAATTCTTAGCTCTGCCACAGATGTCCTTTGTAACCTCGGGTAAATCAGTTAATCTCTCTGTGCCTCCGTTCCTCACCTGTGAAAATGGGGTAGTTACATTTCCTTTCTTCATCTGACTGACCTATTTAGACTGTAAGCTCTCCAGGGCAGGGACTCTTATATATATATGTGTGCAGTATAAGTAGAGTGACCAGCACAATGGGGCCTGGCTCATTAGCTGTTACTGTAGAACTACTCGAATTAAAAAACAAAGCTGGTAAAAACTTTTTGCATGAAAAGTGTTTTGCAAGGGGGAAAATGGCCTTTACAAAAAACATGTCAACATTACTGACATTTTACATGAAAATTTCCATGATATTTTAACCAAAATGTTTCCAAAAATTTTTAATGAAATCTCTACAGACATTTTTGTTTACTGAAATCCACATTTTGTTATTGAAAACTGGGCTTTTGGTAAATGAAATTTTTTGAAAATGATTTTAAATACTATTGTCATAAAAATATTTTTTTTAAAAAATCAGAAAACAAAACAGAAACTGGGTCAATTTCGAACCCTGTGAAATAGACACCTTTGAAAATTATCATTAAATCATTCACCTGTTTTTTATCCAGCTCTAATGAGTAATAACTTTTAAATGCATCTGCCTTTTATTTTTTCCTGAAAAAAGGTGCTAAGTGGTTGAAGAATCAAGCCCCTAAGTTGTTAAAAGAGTTGAGATATGATTCAAAGTAAATTTTCCCTAGTTGGATTCCTCTGCTACATCAGGCAATATTTTTCTACTAGACTGTGAATGGAAGACGACATGCAAATTCCACCAGCACTGGATGTGTTAGCGTGATCCCTTGTACCTTGCTCCTACTTCCCTCTTAATTCTTCAGATTCTTGCTATCAGTCAGAGGGTATATATAAAGCAAGTTTGTTTCAGGTTTCTTTTATTTCAGGTTTGGTCGGTGAGTATAATTGTAATAGTTCCATCTTGTGGTAAAATGCAGAATAGAATATGCATGGAACAAGAGCACATACTTTTCTCTGGTATAATGGTCTATATCTGTCTCAAATAAAATCCTGAGGGTCAAATTCTTCCCTGGAATCCACATAAAGCAGAGTATGTGACCCTTAATTACACTTTAGTGCTCAAAAGTTCCTAGTTAGAGTTCTACAGGGTTTTCAATAATGAATCCTTTCTTCAGGAATATGGACTGTGTGTATCAACTTGGGTAAAAAAGCCTAAATGACATAATATGAAAATATTTGGCTTTTTTAATCTATTTTTATCAATGCATTTTTAATTTAATCCAACAAAAAATGTGCATTTGTATGCAATCAAATGCTATAATTTGTCATTCCATATCCTTCTGAGTTACTACACTGAGACTCTTTGAGAACACATACGAGACATCTTCCTAGAATTTTCAGAAATTAATCACATTTCTTTCATTTCTGTTTGCTATAAAAATGACATCAGAAAATTACCAAGAAAAGGTCCTGATTGTGCAAACACCTAGATGAGTAGTCCCACTGACTGCAAAGGATTTCTCTAGTGTGTAAAGTTACTCACATGTGTGTTTCTAGGATCAGGGCCTAAGTATTTATATTTGTAGCACCAAAACATGGTGACATGGCAGTCACTTTAAGCATAAAATTAACATTTTGTTAACTTTAACTTTGTTAAATACCAGTTAACTTTCAGACAGTTTCATATTACAATTAACATAATGTAAAGATACGTGTTGCAGTGCTACAGGCTACACTGAAGTGTGCTAACTATGTCCCCTGTCCAGTAATGAACTCTTTCTGCACAAATCCTATTGCAGGATCAGTGCCTTGACTGTATCGTGGGGTACCTACTTCCTTCACAAGTTTGCAAAGTGAGCCTGAATACAGTACAAGTCATTTTGTTGACTCTACCCATAAGTTACTCACCAGATACAACACAAATGTTCTGGCTTTTGCTCCCTTTACTAAAGGGCATAACAGAGTTCAGTCACCTTAAAGGCCCAATAGAATTATTTAGGGAAAAAATCTTCCCAAGTTTAATATCATGTGCACTGCACTATCTAACAGGCACAACAAATGATGTCTATGATGGTGTGAAAGGGTTAATCCCTGAATGTCCTTACTTAAAATATGTAATCTTGCTCACAACATTACCATTAGTTTAACGTAGCTCTTTTTAAATTTAATTATACCAAATGTTCTACAAGAACATGCCATGTTGTCATCTATTTTGAATTATAAGTATCAATCAGCATGTAAATGATCAAATTAAATCTTTTCAGTTGTTTGCTTCTACAGCTGAAACACCTTTCTGTGAATGAAGGACTGGAAGTAGAGGCATTTGTTAGATTACTTGATATCTTGATTAGCTCTTCAGTGACTGGATTTTCAACAAAGAAATCTGAGGGGAATAAAGCTCATGGTGGTTTAGAGCTTCCTATGTTGTAAGGGAAATCACTAGCTAAATAAACATTAATCATTTAAATACCATACTTTTCTCCTCTGTTCATACACATTAGGAGCCACAGTTTGCCCTTGGACATTTGACAGCAACTCTGCAAAGCATTTAAGCATGTGCTTAAATCCCACTGAGCACATGCTAAAGCGCTTTGTTCAGTAGATATGGACCACTGAATTGGGGATTTGGAAGCTAACTATTGTGGGCTTGATCTTGCTCGCTTGCTTGAAGTCAATATAAGTAACGGATGCCATCAAGTAGACACAGGTGTTTCAATCATGCACAGGAACTAATAGTCAAAGTGAAATAGTTTGTCAGTTTCTTTTTTAATTCAGAATATGATGGGTCATTAAGTTATGCCAATAGTAAATCTGGCTCTAAAGTGGGCCTCTTAGGAATTAGGTATACTATAGTTCTTTTGATTTGCTTTTATTTCTTGAAGGCGTCTCAAAACTGTAACTAGTTTAAAAAATAATGTCAACGTTGTGATATAAAAGCCTTACAAAAATGGCTCTGTCTTTCTGAAAAAGTTGTAAAAGAAAAATATTTACAATACATCTGGGTTGATGACAACTTGTGTCCCCAAGTTTCCGCCTGTTATGAAACCCTACCAGAACTCCTCCCCACATGAAAAACAGGCCCTTATAACAGAAAAGCCAAGTGTCAATTCATTAAAACTGCTAAGTAAATAACTGCCCTAACACTGATAGAATATCTGATAACTGTGAGCTGATCTGTGTGGTATGAAGGACTACTGCTCATTTATTTGCCAGGGATCAGACTTTTTCAGGTAACCCTAACAGTTTTGTACTCACTAATATTCAGATGAAGGTTAATAGACACTTTTATTAAAAGGTACCAGAATCTCTTTTCTTTAAAATAACAACTTTCTGGAATTTGGTGATAACATGTATTAGTATGAGACTCCTCACCACTAAATAGACAAGTGTGTGAAAAGGAATCATGCATCATGCCTCTTTACAATTAAAAGATTTCCCAGCCCTCCATACCTCCTTTCTAGAGTGATCAGAGTCACTTCTGTTCATATGGATTCGAAGGCTCCTGTGTCTGAGAATCAGGATCTCCTTTGCCTCCTCTTCTGTCCCACTCTCTCCAGGAAGCGTATGCCTGTTATATGCTGGCACCTGCTCACATAAATCATAAATCATACAGATCCAGCTCCCACTGAAGTCAATGGGAGTTTTTCCATTTAATGGGCTTTGGATCAGCCCCGTATGTAGCATCACAAAAATAAATTTCCCGGGTGTCAACTTTTATGGGCAAATTCTGCTCTCACTTCCCCTGGTGTAGACCCGAGTATCTCCATTGGCTACAATGGACATACTCCAGCTTCAGACTGGTAGCAATAACCAGACCTTGATACTTTTGCACCCACTTTTTAAAGAGTTTCCCCAAAAGTCTTATCTTGTTGCCTCTCCTCAGCACAGCAGCAAGACAAAAGGTGGTAGCTTTGTGCCAAGATGCCCATATTAGCCACATTCCTAATGATTTGGCATTTCATGCCTAAGCCAAGAAAGCAAAGGCTTTAGTTGCATTTAAGAGATAAGGCTCCACATACCACCATATAAACAGTGCTTAGTATAGTATAGTATAGTATAGTATAGTATAGTATAGTATAGTATAGTGCAATTGTTCTGCAAACAGCAGGATTTCCTATGCTCCCAATGGTAAATGTTTCATGGCAAAACTGTTGAATGGCTTTAAAACATCTTTCCTTTAATTATTACTATAGGGGCACCATCTGCTGCTGCTATTGGCCAAGCTCTTTGCACACATCAGGGGCTCCCTGCATCACTGCAATTCCCTCTCCCCCAACAATGTGTATCACTCTCCCATCCCCTTCTCTTTCAGGAACTCCCCAACTCACCACCTTCTCCCTCCATTGCCCCCTCCCCAACCAGGGGTTCTGTGTGGCCCCCTATTTTCCCCTCCCCCTATGCCAGGAGCTCTGTGTGCTCCTCCATTGCCCCCTTTGCCATATGCCAAGGCCTATGTGTCCCCCATGCCCTCCTTCCCCCATACCACAGTCTCCTACCCACTCCCAGGGGCTCTGCATGCACACACAATCCCTCTTCCCCCCAATCATTCTCTCTCTCTCTTTCAGGGTGTCAACATTTTAAAATTGTATGGGGAGGATGGACAGAGCTAAAGTTACCACATTACAGACAGACAAACAGAGGAATGCCAACAAGTTGAGTGTTAGTCTTCACTTTACTTAGCCAACTATTTGCTCTCCATCGAGGGAGACCTTTAGTAGCACATCTAAATAATCCCAATATCTGTGCATGCTGGTGAGAATCAGACTAATAATATTTTACAATTCATGTAACTACTGTACTGTAGCTTGAGTGGAAAAACCTTACTGTTCTCCTTATTTTGTATAGGTTCCTTGCCAATATTTTCTGTATATTTTCCAGCACATCTGGATTCAAAGAGTCCGATTCTTTGACCATTACGGCAGACCTGTGGCTGTCACTGCAAAGAAAACACCTGGGTTCTTCATCAATGCGTAGTGCATGAGATCAATTGCAAAGGCACTTAATGAAGCTGAAGTTACAATAAGCAGCTTGTTTGCTGAGTAGATAGACTAATATAAGGAGATTGGATTGTGAACAGCAAGAACCTGGAAGAGCAGAAATGTCAGGGGGAGATGGGATCAGAGTCTAGTTACTTTAATTTCTGACATAATTGCCCAAACTTGCCATTATTTTCTCCATAATTTTTGAATGATTTTAAAGTTTGCCACCAAATGCGTGTAAGTGTTGACTGTTCAGGTACAACCGCAACACGACTTGCTGGGAGTTACACACATACCGCTGCCAGGAGCAGAGACCGAGAGCTTAGCTCCTCTGGCACTGCAATGGGGTTGTTCACCAAAAGTATTTTCTTTACATCTGTCTGGGCTACACCAGCCCTTCTCACGGAGCAACCAGCAAGGAGGGGCGAAGGGGTCAGGGAACTCTGCCAGGTTTCCAAGTAACTGTTCCCTCCAGAGGGGTGGGCTGTGTGAATGCAGATTCCCAACCCCACAGATCCTGAGTATCCACTGGGAAGGGAAGGTTAGTCCTTGTCTAATGGATGCAGAGGCATCTGCATGGAAATATGGTCAACCTGGCCCCCTTATCATCTGCTCACAAGCTGTGCTGCTTAGTCACTGTGCAGCTGCTGCAGCTGTAAAAGGTTGAGCTGCAGGCAATGCTGCTTTAAGATTTGATATGTGTGAGGGTTCCTTGCCCACGTCCCATTCCCTGCCTCCAGGATATGGCAAAGCTCTTTCCTCCTCCACACCCGTAAGCGAGATTAACTGTCTGTGTTAACACCCCAAGCAGACAACAAATCAGACCTGGTGACCCAGCTACTCCAAATCATACGACAATTTCCATTTCAATTAGGATTTTAAAGGGGTCTGATATAAAGTTATTGTACAACCATTACGTGCCAGGGGATTGGCTAGCACTCTAATCTTTCAAGGGCCCAGTCACACAGTATGGATAAACCAAATATGGATTGACTGAACCTGGTTCAAATGGTTAAACAAGAAACGTCAACAAAATTTAACAATTTTAAAAAATATTTCTTTTAGTCATTTATATTTTACCTAATGCCACAAACATGCTAATGTCTGTGTTACATGCAGGGTCACAGTGCGCCTGCAGTCAGGATTCCCAAGCAGGGAATCAACCTCCCATCAGCCTTTCTGAAGTACTTTGTGTCATTACACCAGGCTAGGAAAACACTTACAGCAAAGATGTATGGGACGGCTCATGAATTAACTGCCCTGCTTCTACTAACTCAATGGCATGTTTCCTCTCTAGCTTTTCGTAGAGCAGCACAATACTTGATTTTGGCTGGTCATACTCTCGGAGTAAGAACTTCTGAAGATACTTGCTGTTGAAATATTCCAGTCTGTTCAGGAACAAAAAACAAACAAACACTGCTGTACTGATACTGTAATGCTCATGACTTGAAGAAAACAAACATAAAACACTGCTGTGCTGAACCCGTAATGCTCTTTATTTGAACAAAATTGCACTGTCTCATTCTTTCCTCCCCAGGACCCAGAACTGGTTCTGGCAGATTGGCTGTTGTTCCTTTAGACATTTGCTTTCCAGCAACTAGTGGGTCAAGAGCCCGGTCCTGCCCACCTTGCTTTGTGGGTGTGCAAAGAACACAGGGTTGTGTTCTATATTAATTCCATAATGTGGCACATGAAGCAAGTTAGAGCTTCTCAGAATGCAATTTGTAATGCAATAAAATGCCTCCAAAGGGCCAAAATGCTCATGAACTACATTACCTTTGCTTACTACATTAGATCAAACAGAAGTGCCTGGGATCAAACCAGCAGCTTCCAGAATCCCGTCTCAAAGCAGCTCCTAGCTCAGTGGTTGAAAGAGATCTAGTTCACTTCACATACCAGTACAGATACTCAAGTTTGACCATTGTTTGGCCCCATATATCTCTCTCTAGCCAGCAATTTAGCCTAGGTGCTACACTCATAAGGAGCCAGTCCTGAGTTGCTTAGTAGACAGTGTTTTCAACACCATCTAGTGGTCATTCCAAAAACAGTCATTCTTAACAAAAGATGTATCTGTCAGATTACACATACAAGAATCCTTACCATGAAATCATGTGTGCATGTTTGTAGAGCAAATAGTAAAAGATGGTAGATTATTACCAGTGCACTTTAAAGGTCTTTTTCTTTACAAAAACAAAATTCACATATAAATACAATTTACCTCATATTTAATGAAAATTTGGCATTTTGTTATGAAAATCTCAGTGGATGGTCCATTATTTTTCAATACCTCAACGTAACACAACAGTCTTCAATCACTGTTCCAACCAGCATTGATCTTATGTTATTGACAAGAAAAACAAGGAAAAGCTACATTTTCATATTCACAACGCTTCACTGATCTAAACACAAGGATGACTTACAGCAGAAGCATTGGCAGGAAAGAGGAGAGTTGGACAAGCGAAAGGAAGGAGGAGTAAATATAATTAAACCTTAAATGTAAAGAACAGCTGTAGGTTCAACAAATGCAATTGTACAGATTCCTAATATGAAGTGATAAAAGCTAAGTGATAACAAATAACAAACAATGCTAATAATTAGGGCTGTCGATTAATGGCAGTTAACTCACGTGATTAACTCAAAAAAATTAATCGCGATTAATCGCACTGTTAAACAACAGAATACCAATTGAAATTTATTCAATATTTTTGGATGTTTTTCTATATTTTCAAATATATTGATTTCTATTACAACACAGAATACAGACTATACAGTGCTCACTTTATATTATTATTTTTGATTGCAAATATTTGCACTGTAAAAATGATAAACAAAAAATAGTATTTTTCAATTCAACTAATACAAGTACTGTAGTGCAATTTCTTTATAGTGAAAGTGCAATTTACAAATGTAGAATATGTTTTGTTACATAACTGCACTCAAAACCAAAACAATGTAAAACTTTAGATCCTACTAGTCCACTCAGTCCTACTTCTAGTTCAGCCAATCACTAAGACAAACAAGTATGTTTACATTTACGGGAGATAATGCTGCCTGCTTCTTATTTACAGTGTCACCTGAAAGTGAGAATAGGTATTCGCATGGCACTTTTGTAGCCAGTGTTGCAAGGTATTTACGTGCCAGATATACTAAACATTTGTATGCCCCTTCATGCTTCGGCCATCATTCCAGAGGACATGCTTCCATGCTGATGATGCTTGTTAAAAAAATAATGCATTAATTAAATTTGTGACTGAACTCCCTGGGGGGAGAATTGTATGTCTCCAGTTCTGTTTTACCTGCAATCTGCCATATATTTCATGTTCAAGCAGTCTCGGATGATGACCCAGCACATGTTCGTTTTAAGAACGCTTTCACAGCAGATTTGACAAAATGCAAAGAAATGTGAGATTTCTAAAGATAGCTACAGCATTCAACCAAAGGTTTAAGAATCTGAAGTGCCTTCCAAAATCTGAGAGGGATGAGGTGTGGAGCTTGCTTTCACAAATCTTAAAAGAGCAACACTCCGATGCGGAAACTACAGAACCTGAACCACCAAAAAAGAAAATCAACTTTCTTCTGGTGGCATCTCACTCAGATGATGAAAATGAACATGTGTCGGTCCACTCTGCTTTGGATCCTTATCTTGCAGAACCCATCGTCAGCATGGACACACATCCTCTGGAATGGTGGTTGAAGTATGAAGGGTTCGTCTGAATCTTTAGCGCATCTGGCACTTAAATACCTTGAGACGCCAGTTACAACAGTGCCATGCACACGCCTGTTCTCACTTTCAGGTGACACTATAAACAAGAAGCGGGCAGCATTATCTCCTGCAAATTGTAACCAAACTCATTTGTCTGAGCAATTGGATGAAGTAGGACTGAGTGAACTTGTAGGCGCTAAATTTGGGGGGGGGGTTATTTTTGAATGCAGTTGGGTTTTTTTACATAATTCTACATTTGTAAGTTCAACTTTCATGATAAAGATATTACATTACAGTACTTGTATTAGGTGAATTGAAAAATACTATTTCTTTTGTTTTTTACAGTGCAAATATTTGTAATCAAAAATAAATATAAAGTGAGTGCTGTACACTTTGTATTCTGTGTTGTAACTGAAATCAATATATTTGAAAATGTAGAAAACATCCAAAAATATTTAAATAAATTGTGTTCTATTATTAACAGTGCAATTAATCATGCAATGAATCGCCATTGATTTTTTTAAATGCACGATTAATCAAGATTAATTTTTTTTAATCGTTTGACAGCCCTACTAATAATACCACTGTATTTGTGCCTCCTCATTAAAATACATATATTTACATTTTATCACCGCACTAGCGGTGATAAAATAGTATAGTAGTGACTCTGCTATGGTTAATTCTTTCATATTGCACTTGAGTATGTCAAATACTGGATCACCAAATGTGGATAGGGCATCCTATCTTTTCTGTCTTTACCTTTAGTTTTTATTTTTAAAGGAAATGCATGTTCCATTAAAACCAAAACTAAAACTCTTAAAAGGATGAAAAATAAGCTACAGTCTGTGTCCCCACATTCCCAGTAATCCATACAACTGCAAAAAAGTGGCCATGAAACACTCATATATATAAAGTTAAAATAAAGCAGAAAGAAAAATAATACAAATAGCCAAACCAAGAGATACTGAACACACTGGAAAGACATTAATAGTCTAAGGTTTAGCTATTTCCAGTGAGGTAAACCCTTTAGTCTTTACTTTTGGTGCACACTAGTCCCTCTTTGTTATTTGGACCATTTAATACCAAAGTAAATGAGCAATATGACTTTTTGTAGCTTGTCCCAACTTTGTCCCACCAGGATATGAACGAGCCCAAATGGTGATAGCCCTTTGGTAGTGTCTGTGTTATATCAAACCAGCGCACCCTATCAGGAAGGCCTGGATCCCTGAAAAGGAAGGCTATAGCTCCTGCCATGCAAACTGTTATACATGTGCTTAATGTTACACATGTGAGTAACCCCTTCAATGCCAATGGGGTTACTCAAATGTGGCGAGGTAAGTATGTGTGTGTTTGCAGGATCAGGGCTCTAATCAGCACAACACAGGAACGTGCCAACAGACCAATCCTTGAAGCAACAAGTGTTATGTAGGGTGTTGACATGACACCTGGGACCTTCATTTACAACATCTCCATGTTTTTGTTTTGATTGAGGGGAAAGGTTTTGGGAAGAGAAGAAAGGAGTCCTCTGTCAGTGAAGTACCACCATGTATGACATCCAAATGCGGGGAGGACAGAAAGAGGAACATGGACAGTCTGTTCTGATTTGGTGCCCAGACAACCTAGTCCACCTTTTGAGCTTAAGGAAAGAAAAGAAAAGCTGTCCCTCTTTGTTTGTGGCTGTCATCTGGTTTATGACACACAGATGAATGAAGCTCAGCTATCCCCAGTGGAACGGTATGGAAACAGAAACCAGACTCTTTTTTTTCAAACATGTACACAGTTGTATTTTTGGCAAATCCTTACTTGTCTTTCCAGTAATACTGTCCCCAGTGTCCAGATATATCTTCTATGCCAGCCAGCAAATGATCCAAGAACTAAACAGAAGAGAGGATTTTGCTATACACCGGTGTATCATTGCATATATGATGAACTATGTTGGATAACATCAAAAGCCAGCAGACAAAATGAAGGACATTTTCAGCTAGGTTCAGTAATCAGTAAACAAGAACAGGAGCTGTCTGCATAATTCCCCATTCAATCATCCTTGGTTCTAAAATGCAATGAGGCTTCTTTCTTTCAGGTGTGCACAAGCAGAGAATAATCACTGAGGGACATGGATCTGTTTTTTATTAAACATGCAGGTAGGCCAATGCCTTGCATGCCCTGCATAGTGCGACTTGACAAACACTGGAAGCTCATACTGAATGTTTGGAGAGCAATGTGTTTCATGAGAAAGACATATTTGGTGCATAGGTGCTGACTACATAGGGCTGGAGCTTCTCCTGGAATAATAAATACCCCCTGCTACTAAATAAAATCAATGACTACACTGCATCTTAAACACAAGCAGCTTATTTCTATGTTAAAAATTCTGAACAGGGAAATTTTCAACCTTAAAAAGTCTCCTGAATTTCCCAAATTGCCTCCCCAGCTGTTGTCACCAGTACAACCTGCAGCAGACTCTGCTATGCCACTGTTCATTACCCCCATCATACAAGTGTTCCTGTGCAGCTTCAACCAGCTCTAATTAGAGAAATCTCCTTTTGCACACAGAGATATACTAAGCTTTCAGCAAGTAGGTGTTAATCATGTGACAGTGCTCGCTTAACCAGCCTCCTCCACTCTTTGACTTCCCCTGAGGTTACACACAGCAACCTAACATGGCTTCAGATGTGTTAGACTGCACCTTACTGGGGCTTCTCAGGGCAGGTCTACACTACGGGGTTAAGTTGACCTAAGTTACGCAATTCCAGCTACGTGACTAACGTAGCTCAATGGTGGGTAACCTGCAGCCTGTGGGCCGCATGCAGCCCATCGGGGTAATCCGATTGCGGACCACAAGACATTTTGCCGATGTTGACCATCCACAGGCACCACCCCCTGCAGCTCCCAGTGGCTGCGGTTCTCTGTTCCCAGCCAATGAGAGCTGCGGGAAGCAGTGGCCAGCACGTCCCTGCAGACCACCGCTTACCGCTGCTCCCATTGACCAGGAATGGCGAATCATAGACACGGGGAGCTGTAGGGGGCCATGCCTGCGGATGGTCAACGTTAGCAAAACGTCTCGTGGCCCACAATCAGATTACCCTGATGGGCCGCATGCGGCCCACAGGTTGCCCACCACTGACGTAGCTGGAGAAACTCTCCCGTCGACTTACCTTATATTGTCTCATTCAGGTGGAGTACCAGAGTCGACGGGAGAGCGATCTGTGGTCAATTTAGCGGGTCTTCACTAGACCTGCTAAATCGACCGCCCATGGATCAATCGCCATGCTTCAATCCCCTGGTAATTCTAGAAAAACCCTGTCACATTAAACTAACTTGACTGAGCTAACACAACTGAAAAGCACACTTTTTTTGCCCATCAAACCAGGACTTTTAAAAGGTGGTTTGGGAGGGGGAGTCTATGACATTTGTTGCCACAGAAGATTTCCTTCTCATTTCTCTCCTATTACATTTATAGGGCTTCATTTTTCCCTTTTGCTAGTGGTAGTAAGTTCTAATGAGACAATACTTGGTCTCCCAGGCTGAGTTTAATTTGAGTAACGAATACACCCAATGTTTTGAGAGATGCTTGAGAACTGGAGAGATAGCTCGGTGGTTTGAGCATTGGCCTACTAAACCCAGTGTTGTGAGTTCAATCCTTGAGGGGGCCACTTAGGGATCTGGGGCAAAAATCAGTACTTGGTCCTGCTAGTGAAGGCAAGGGGCTGGACTTGACTCAATGACCTTTCAAGGTCCCTTCCAGTTCTATGAGAGAGGTATATTGCCCACCTCCAGCTTTTTGGATAATTAGGTGAATCATATACCCATTAAATCTTAAGGAATGTCTACAAATACTACGTCTCTGTCCTGTCTTTACATTTTCTGCCTTCAAATCAACAAGGATCAGAAGCCAGAATCACTGACAGGAAGGTATTAATTATTAATTATTTTTATTTGTACAGCACCAGCAGTGTGGTGCTGACAGGCAACTGATCCCCAGTGTAGGGTGGCTACAAGACATTCTGTCCATTGGCTGGAAAGGTGTTGGGAGGGGAGGAGCGGGCAGACTGTCAAGGGGGAGAGGCAGTTCTTTCTCAAAGGATGGTGGCCTGAGGGGAGTTAGAACTAGGGGGACCTGGCAGCTAGGAAACAGCAAGAAATAGGGATTGGTGGGGCAGGAAAAGTGGAGGTAGGCGAGAGCATACTGCAGCATGAAGGGTGAACAACCCGCAGGGGAAGCTTTAAGTGAAAAAGGTGAACAATGGGAAGATGCTGGGGCAGCCAAGCCAAGCCAGCAAGGCAGGAGTAGGGAGCTCTCCGTTTGTGACTGTGCATCACCATTGCTGATGGGGTGAAGTTCACTCTAAGCCACTGTCACAGAGAGGTCACTGATTCACCAAGGCAGCAGATCAGCACATCTACTCATTTATGGGCATCCATTTCCATTCTTGCACAGGCAAAAGTTTAGGCTGTCTAAGGACTGCAGAATTAGGCCCGCTCGTTGTAACACTAACACCACAAATATTTAGTTTAAAAAATCCTAAATTGTGTCTTTCAGTCAAAATGGTAAAAAGGATCCCAGACGGAGCATTACAATAATCCCCTCTGAAGAAATAAATTAAAGGAAGAAAGCTTCCTCTGGGTTCCTGAGCGCCTGCTTTCTAGCTACCTGTATTGTTACCATGTCTACTTAATTAGTACATAGCTGTTTTCAGCTCACATTACCCAATAAACACATCTTTAGAGATGATTTACCATTCATGCTCTAACAAAAGAAGGAAGTGGTTCCTGTTTACTATAGGAAAAGCCTCTTCAGCCTATTGAACTGTTCCATTAACCTTAGACAAAGCCCCATAATACATACTAATTGGGAGAATGCCAAGCCTGTTTCCTACAAGTGCTTTCAGAGCAAACACCTGTGTTTTCATTTTATTTGTTGTTGTTGTCAAAAAGAGAAAAGAAATATTCCTTAGGAATTAGTACTCAGGTAAAAATGATTTGCCATCAAAAAATTCTATTCATAACTAATACTTTACCTTTGACAAAATGCTTCAAGGACACCGCCTAGTAAAAAATCCCACTGCCACAATACCAACACTTCGGATGACCAGAGAAAAAACAAAGCCTCTCCAGTTTGTTTCATGGGTGAGTTTGGCAGCATTTTGTGTAATTTCACTAGCTGTTTTCCTGGTATACCAGTTCCCCTATTTGTTTGATTTGTGTTTGTAATACCATCAGTATTGGCAGTGAGACTCAGAAACAGGGGTATTACCTGGACTCAGGTTTTTAAGCTGACTAGATTCCAAATGATGTTTAAACATCCTATTTGCTGTGATATGTAAGACACAGTGTGCTAGATTCTGGCCCACACTGCAGTCCCTCTGGCTGCTGCAATGGTACGAAGGTACTCTACTATGCTAAACGGGCAGCTGAGCAGTCCCCTGGCAAGCTGGAATCCTCTGTCCGCGTAGCTGGTGTAGCCAACTCTACATCACCCCTAACTAGCCCCTGAAAATGAGGGCATATCAGAGGTGGAAGGGAGCTTGTCCAAAGCACGCTGCATTCCAGCAATCCCCAGCTGGCATAACAACCCCATGGGGACTTAGACCAGCCCTGAGATTGGGCCAAGTGTAAAGCCAACATAGTCTCCCCACATTCCCTACAGCTGCTCTGAGCTGCAATTTGTCATAGCTGAGGATGTAGCCCATTTTATCCTAGAGGCAGTAGATAAAGGAACTGACCTGGGAGTGTAAACATATGGGGTCTACCGAGGACTCTGCCACTGATCTGCTGCATGACTATGGGCTAGTCACATAGCCTCTCTGTGCCTGTTTCTCTCCTGTGTAGCTGTTCAAAAGTGACCGCAGGTAGGGTATGTTTGTAATTGTAGTGCTTTCACCTCTCACATTCTAGAAACTGTTAATATTACACCAAATCATCTCTACCAATGCTGAAACACACTAAATAAAGTTTTCCAATTACATGAAGGCCCATAGAAACGGCTGATATTTAACCTCAAATAGGAAGTGAGCCAAATCCACCAAATTAAATTAGTTTAGAACTCTGTACCACTGTGTTAGGGAAACAATGTATGTTTGGTTTTTCGAGTGTGATGATCCCTTGCAATTTGAAGCTACAAATTAACATCCAATTAAATTTACCACTTCCTCGGGGCCCAGTCTTGCTCTGGGGCTCACATGATAACTCTTTGCAGGCTATTTGTGCAGCACTTGTGCACACAAGCAAGGTAGCAAATAGTGTGGTAGCTGTTCTGCATAAACCAGGTGAAGGGATTTCTCAGCCCCTGCCCACCCTATGTGTGCAAAGCCTGTAACATGGGCATTTCCGATGCATATGTTTGGGTGGGTGGGCGGGTGGCTGGGTATCTGTGCTTATGTGGGCTAAAGCCAACTTACATGGACATGGAAAACTACTACACAGCAGCCCTTCTTTGTGTCAGGAGTATCTTCACCCCAAGTATAGGATTAATTGCTCTTACTTCTATAGCATGAATCAAATGAGAGTCCTTTCAATGACTTCAGCGGGCTTTGGAGCAGGCTGCTGCTGAGGGACGGAAACTGAGAGATGTAATTGCCAGGTATATGAATATATCCAAATACATTGCCACTAGACTTGCTATCATGTCCCAGCCAGCCCCCGCAACTCCGAGCTCTGCCCACGTTTGGGGCTGTGTTTTCCTTTGGTGTCAGCTCTTTTCTTTTGGAGGGTGTCCTTCTAGCATTTGGTGATTATTAGTGGCCAGCCAGAACCCCCACAGAAACACAAAAAACAGAACTACAGCTAAGCCTATATGCTAACTTCTTACCACTAGGTCCAGAGCTGGGGCTAGTGCCTGGTGCACAGGGCACCAATGTCGGGTCATTCCCCCAACTAGGAAAGCTCACACACACCCTCCCCCATTGCCTCCTTGATCCCTTCCAGACAGGCAGAAAGGACCAGTTAGACCGGGTTAGGTTAGACTGTAAACTCTTTGGGGCAGGTACAGCACCTAGCACAATGGCACCCTGATCAGGTCCCTGTGTGCTACTGCAATAAGAATAGCAGAGCTTACTACCTTCGTATGACCCAGAGCCTGAAAAGGAATCTGCATTCAGAAAGCCCCGCTGAACTAAATAGGACTCTGCAAGGGCTCAAGGGTCTTCACAGGCAAATTGCTTGGCAGGATCAGGCCTATTAGCAAAGCAAATTGAAATGCTGTAATCATACCCACCCTTTGGCTAGGCATAAAGAGCTGACCCACTTACCCGGATGTGAATCTGTTCCCCTACCGTGGGCGCACTTTCTCTTTTCCTCTTCACATCTAATAAGTCAACGAGAGGACGGATGGTCATTCCCTGCAGCATAATGACATGCACACAAATCAGGCTCTCTTCACAACACAGCAACTTTTCAAAGGACCAGCATGTTTTCTAGTTACATATCTTTTAGCCTGTGCTGAAAATTTGCTGTTGAACAGCATCACCAACGTCAACACAAAATTAGCATAGCAACCCAGTTCCTGCTGCACTGAATCCTGACTTGTTTCCAGTGAGAAGAGTTCTTTGGGCCAGTCTCTCTCCTCAGCTTTTTTGCTCTTTTCAATATGTGAAGCCACTGTCTGTGAAAAACTCTGTACCTGTTTGCAACCCAAAAACTTTATTTACCAACAGACAAGCTATGTTAACGATCCCAGTCCTCTCACACATTCATAGATTTTAAGGCTAAAGGGACTTGCATTACCTCTTGCATTATACAGGTCACAGAACCTCACCCAGTAATTTCTGCCTCAAGTCTATGAAAACTGCACAATTAATTGTTTGGTGGCCAAACTGAAAAAATCTGGGAGAAAAAAACAAACATTTGGAGTCTAATTGAAACTGATTTTTTTTATTTTTTTCTCACCTAAGGATTTTTTTTTTAAACCATTTCAGGACAAAAAAATATTTTGTTCAATCCAAAAATATTTTTTTCATCCAAAATATTTTGTTCAATCCAAAAATATTTTTTTCATTCTACAGTGTTACATTTTCAGGTGGGTTTTTTTTACCCTTTGCAAAAAAATCAAACAAATCTAGCTAAATTTAGAACAAAAATGTCATTTCCAAATGAAAAGTCAAAGCATGATATTTCAAAAATGTCAAAAAAGCTCATTGTGATTTTTAAAAAACCCCACATGTTTTTTCATTTTTCATTCAGCCAAAACTATTTGCCAATTTAACCTGAATCCATTAAACAGTTTTGGTCACCCTGAAACTTCCTGTTTTGGTGAATAAAATATTCCAATGACAAATTTCACCCAGCTGTAAAGCCTATAACTTCTGCTTGAGCGCTAGCATGTCTTGTAGAAAAAGGTCTAGTTGAAATGTAAAATTGTTAACTGATGACAGTTCTGAGCACCTTGCAGGAGTCTTACTGTCAGCATCTTTGATTTATCTATGACTAACTGGTGGGGGGGGGGGAGAGTTTAAAAAAATCTTTCCATGGAACTCATGAATGAGAAATTCTGAAGTTCTGCTGTGATTACAATCCATTATATCTCTTAAGTTTGCCACTTTAAGAAATTACTTTCCTATGCTATGCCTGCAGCAGAAATGATACAGTAGCTGATGCTCATGACTCTCTTGAATGTCACAAGAGTTGGCACGGAGGACAGCTTTAATTGCAAGAACAATTAATGTGTCATTTTAATCACTAATGTCAATACAGAATTCATCAACATTCAGTGTAAATAATATAAATCTTACAAATTTAGAAATAACACATATTGCTAATTAAGCAGCGCCTATGTAATTTGGCCTCTTGTCTTTTGCTGGATAATCAGCTGGGTTTGTTTTCATTTTAAACTGACAGTACTGAGTTCTGTGACCATGACTCCCAACTTCTCACATACACAGAAGAGATTTCTATGGCTCTGATCCTGAGTGTTGTTTTATATGAGCAGACCCCTGTGCTTGTGCAGAGCCCCATTGACTTCAACAGAGTTCTGGTGGGGAGATGGGGCGGGGGCAGACTCCTGCAGCCACATGGATAAACTTGCTTAGTACTGATTGATGGCTGTATATAACTTGTGTGAAATGTATTACTGGTGTCCAGGGCGGCTCCAGGCACCAGCTTACCAAGCAAGTGCTTGGGGCGGCCACTCCAGAGAGGGTTCAGCACGTCCAGCTGTTCGGCAGCAATTTGGCGGACGGTCCCTCACTCCTGCTCGGAGCGAAGGACCTTCCGCCGAATTGCCGCCGCAGATCGCGATCGCAGCTTTTTTTGTTTTTGTTTTTGTTTGGCTGCTTGGGGGGGCCAAAACCCTGGAGCCGGCCCTGCTGGTGTCAATCCAGTTGCTAGTGGATAAGTGTCCACATCACACAAAAAACCCAAAACAAAAACCTTCACAATTTAACAGTTCCTTCTTAGCAATTTCACCAGGGAGGTCAAGGTCTGAATAGGCAGAGAGAGTGAACTATAAATGGAGAACATGGCATTTAGTTTTTAAAGGACATTGAGAGAAAAAACAATGACGCTTCTTTGTGGCATTCAAGACAAACCAAAGGCTCTTTTGAGGACTTTATGGTGCAAGTGGCATCCATCAGGCCAGTCTGGGAGCACTGAGCATCTGTCAATTGCCAAAAAAAATTCACAAAATTATTGATCACTCCTGCTGTGTAAATTCAGGAATGATGAAGATACTCTTGCCACAGGTTCAGATAGACCAAAATAGACATTGTGACTGAGTTATATACTGCCTGGCCACATCTAACTGCTTACATCTCATGTTTTAGGTCTAGTAAAGGCATTGCCAGATAATCAGCTGGGGCTTTCCAAGAGAAAGAAGCTCCCTCAAGATTCCTTACACATCCCTTTACCCCCCTGCACCAGCATCAAGGCCAACTACACTATGCCCTGAAGTTTTTACTCAGTCTTTACTCACACAAAAGCGCTCCCTGAGGTCAGGATTTGCACCATTGTTAATACAAGCTGCTGATGTACATCAATAAAGAAAAAGCTTTAAAAACAACAGCGCCATGAATGTTATTTTTTAACAAATCATTTATTTCTTCCCCCTTCCATCCAAGGTGAAATGCATTATGAAGAATGCTGGGACACTGACGTAATCTCCAGGCCCAGCTCCAGATGTAACTGGAAACACTCCCCTTCACTTCATAGGGTGTGGGATCAATTTACACTCCGTGGTTTTTAAAAGGTTGTCTTTAATATCTGATCTATCATTTTTATATTTTTTTCTACGTTGGGGCATGTCAAGGTTGTTGTTTCTTTAAGCAAGTTTAAATGTTTCTGATTCTTTTGGCTGTCTCTGCTAAATGGTGCCACAGGTACCCAGAATTTGAATCAAGCTAGTCTTCATGAATACTAAGTGTCTGCTGAATGACTCAAGGTCAAAGGGTCATTCTATTGACACATACCCACAGGGGAGTCCCACCCTTTCGCATGGAGATGACATCACCATTTGAGCTCTGAGGTTACACAAAAGCCCTTCCACCATCCTGAGAATTATTTTACGAAGCTTCTGTGGAATGGAACCGCTGCCTTAGAGCAACCTTTGTCAGGGACTCCGAGTCTCTCTGCAGGAGCGGTCCTGCCAAGTGACCGGATCTTTTCAATTTCTGACCCACATTTGCATCTTAAAACCTGTCAACCTGAACCCAACTCCCCTTTTCCCACCCCCTGGCCTCCGCTCACTCCATTCAGTCTGCCGGATAGGATTGGAAATTATGTTCCACAATAGAGATCCAGCTGCCTGTCTGACTCAACTCCAGGCCCAGTCACATTGGCATATCAAGATCATTACTGGTTTTGCCCAATTGATCGTATCAAATATGAGGAGCTTTGCTGTGTGGGGTTAATTGTAAAACATACCAGTGTGAATCTTCACCTCGTATGCAGCCTGAGCATGAGTGTGCTAGAGAGTTCAGCGGGGTCCACGTGGAAGAAATTCTCTCCCACCGGGTGTGGATCAGCAGTGAAGCCACTCTGCACCTCTAAATGTGGCTTCAGAAGCCTCAACGGCTGCTTCAAACCTTCTACAGGGTGGGAAGTGGGTGGGGGGAGGAGGGCAGGCATTGGATTGGTGAATCTGTATGGAGCTTGTGCACACAGGTGCAAGAAGCCCCCATGGAGCTGTACTAAATGGTGCCACCCCTTTCACTGACCTTCTGAATCTTGCCCCCATATAGATTCATGCAGCAGAACTGCCCTGGGATCTACTGTGCTGCTTTGCTCATCCAACTCTGCCAATAGAATGGGGGAAGGTGGGAAGATAAGGCTATGTTCATTCCAGGAAGCAAGAGTATCAGCATCATGTGCTTCCACAAGCAGTTACCCAGAAATAAAGGTCCTGAACCTAACCCTGGACTTTTAAAAATAGGACAGTTTGGGAGTTCCTTGACCAGATAATCCCAAATTTCCACCACAAACTCACCTTGGGCCCTGACCTGACATACCAGTCTTCAAGATGAACTAACTGTGCAAGTGCATTTTAGGGAGGTATGAAATCTGGGCTTTAATCGGGAACCTTGCTGCAACCATGGAGTCACTGCTGCTGCAGCTTTGATGATAGCACAGGGTGCAGGGCAGCAGAGAATCGGAGCCAAAATCTTTAGCAAACTAAAAGTGTCTAGGAATATTTTAACCACTAGATGGCACTTGAATGCCAAGAGATGTTTTCGATGTGCATTTTTCCTTAAAGAGAAGCACACAAGTTATAAACGGATCCCACAATCAAAGTAGGTCTTAATAACCTTCAGTATTAGCATAGACTAAAATGATGGGAAATCTTTGACCTTCATTTACATATAAGAAAGGGGAATTAGGAATCATTTTAAACTAAAAGTGGGACATTGTAAACAAGAGAGAACAACATATAGTGAAACAGAAACATATAAGCAAGAAATTTCATATAGATAGAATTCAGAGTGGTAGCCGTGTTAGTCTGTATCAGCAAAAACAACGAGGAGACTAATAAATGTGTTAGTCTCTAAGGTGCCACAAGGACTCATCATTGTTTTTGCATATAGATAGAAGTATTTTGAAACTAACGTTTTAAAAAAGATTGCCATTAGAATCCCAATGTAAAATTAGATCATTTAACAGAATAGGTGCTGGAACTTGTGATGTGGGGAGTGCTGCCACACCCCCTATCTTGAAGTGGTTTTCATTATATACAGGCTTTACAGTTTGGTTCAATGGCTCTCAGCACTCCCTCTATACAAATTGTTCCAGCACCCCTGTTTAACAGAAGGGCCATTTAATTACTCTTAAAATTCAAGGGACCTGATCCCCATTCTCTTGCAGTCTATAACGAAACCTCCATTGATTTAAATAGGTAGAGCACTGCCTGGATACAAAATTTGTATCCACATCCAATCCGCAATCTGTAAACATGGTCTGCGGATATCCACATCCACATCATAAAGGGGATATCCACAGATTTGCAGAGCTCTAAATATAAAATTTGGATCTGCACCCCTCCGTGATCCACAAACATGGTCCACGAATGCGGGATATTAACAGATATAAAGCAGATATCCGCAGATTTGCAGGAACAGGAGCAGGACTAACTTAAGTGCATGGCAACTAGTGTCAGATTCTCTAATTTACCTCACTTTAAATACACATGGAAACAAATTTTGAACCTTAATCAGAAGCATCTATGAAAAATTACATCATTTGTGAGATAGCAGAGATTGTGCAGTTAGCTCACTGGATTCTTTTTCATAATTCCATTTCTTATCATTACAAACCATCTAGATAAAGTTAGAATGCTTCCAAACTCAGTTTGGTTGGTGAAGTTTCTATCTTTTTATCTTACTAGCAAGCTAATATATTTGAGCTACCTTGGGCTGTAAGACAAGAGCATTTGGCTAACATGAGTGGTATCATCTTATTTGTCATATTATTCTTGAGGAATAGTAAACTCCTTAAAAATCCACTCTTTCCATGAAGTGGACTGTAATGAACCATTATTTTGATTGTTTATGATTTATGTTACTTATGTAACTAGTCACACACCCCGATCCTTTTTTCAACGCTAGACAATATGGTAATTTAAAGCTATCACAAGGGCAGGGCCTTCTTTCAATGAAACATAGACTCATAGACTCTCAGACTCTAAGGTCAGAAGTGACCATTCTGATCATCTAGTCTGACCTCCCGCATGATGCGGGCCACAAAAGCTGACCCACCCACCCCTGGAAGAATTCTCTCCCTTGACTCAGCTGTTGAAGTCCCCAAATCATGATTTAAAGACTTCAAATCGCTGAGAATCCTCCAGCAAGCGACCCCTGCCCCATGCTGCGGAGGAAGGCGAAAAACCTCCAGGGCCTCTGCCAATCTACCCTGGAGGAAAATTCCTTCCCGACCTCAAATATGGCGATCAGCTGAACCCCGAGCATGCGGGCAAGATTGTCTAGCCAGACCCTCTGGAAAAAGTTCTCTGTAGTAACTTTTAATATCCCATCATTGACCATTGTTGCTAATTACCAGCGATGGCACGTTATTGACCTAATGACTAAAATCACTTTATCCCATCAAACCATCCCCTCCATAAACCTATCAAGCTTAATCTTAAAACCAGAGAGGTCTTTCGCCCCCACTGTTTCCCTCAGAAGGCTGTTCCAAAATTTCACCCCTCCGATGGTTAGAAACCTTCGTCTAATTTCAAGCCTAAACTTCCCCACAGCCAGTTTATATCCATTCGTTCTCGTGTCCACATTAGTACTGAGCTGAAATAATTCCTCTCTTTCCCTGGTATTTATCCCTCTGATATATTTAAAGAGAGCAATCATATCCCCCCTCAGCCTTCTTTTGGTTAAGGTAAACAAACCGAGCTCCTCGAGTCTCCTTTCATACGACAGATTTTCCATTCCTCGGATCATCCTAGTTGCCCTTCTTTGTACCCGTTCCAGTTTGATTTCATCCTTTTTAAACATGGGAAACCAGAACTGCACACAGTACTCCAAATGAGGTCTCACCAGTGCCTTGTATAACGGAACCAGCACCTCCTTATCCCTACTAGAAATACCTCGCCTAATGCATCCCAAGACCACATTAGCTTTTTTCACGGCCACGTCACATTGCCGACTCATAGTCATCCTGCGATCAACCAGGACTCCGAGGTCCTTCTCCTCTTCCGTTACTTCCAACTGATGCGTCCCTAGCTTATAACTAAAATTCTTGTTATTTATCCCTAAATGCATAACCTTACACTTCTCACTATTAAATTTCATCCTATTACTATTACTCCAGTTTACAAGGTCATCCAAATCTCCCTGCAGGATATCCCGATCCTTCTCCGAATTGGCAATACCTCCCAACTTTGTGTCATCCGCAAACTTTACCAGCCCACTCCTACATTTGGTTCCGAGGTCAGTAATGAATAGATTAAATAAAATCGGACCCAAAACAGAACCTTGAGGAACTCCACTGGTAACCTCCCTCCAACCTGACAGTTCACCTTTTAGTATGACCCGCTGCAGTCTCCCCTTTAACCAGTTCTTCATCCACCTCTGGATTTTCATATCGATCCCCATCTTTTCCAATGTAACCAATAATTCCTCATGAGGTACCGTATCAAACGCTTTACTGAAGTCGAGGTATATTAGATCCACCGCATTTCCTTTATCTAAATAATCTGTTACTTTCTCAAAGAAGGAGATCAGGTTGGTTTGGCACGATCTACCTTTCGTAAAACCATGTTGTAATTTGTCCCAATTGGCATTGTCCTCAAGGTCCTTAACTACTTTCTCCTTCAAAATTTTTTCCAAGACCTTGCATATTACAGATGTTAAACTAACAGGCCTGTAGTTACCCGGGTCACTTTTTTTCCCCTTCTTGAAAATAGGAACCACATTAGCTATTCTCCAGTCAAACGGTACCACCCCCGAGTTTACAGATTCATTAAAAATTATCGCTAATGGGCTTGCAATTTCTCGCACCAGTTCCTTTAATATTCTCGGATGAAGATCATCCGGTCTGCCCAATTTAGTTCCGTTAAGCTGTTTGAGTTTGGCTTCTACCTCGGATACGGTAATGTCAATCCCCACTCCTTTATTCCCATCCGTCTCACTTCTACTATTCCTCAGCCTTTCATTAGCCTTATTAAATACCGATGC
The DNA here is from genome assembly GCF_011386835.1 of Chrysemys picta bellii. Taxonomy (NCBI): domain Eukaryota; kingdom Metazoa; phylum Chordata; order Testudines; family Emydidae; genus Chrysemys; species Chrysemys picta. Next base: position 77,149,915 of record NC_088799.1, read on the forward strand.
AAAATATTCATTTAGCTATTGTGCCATGCCTAGATTATCCTTAATCTCCACTCCATCTACAGTCTTAAGCGGTCCCACTTCTTCTTTCTTTGTTTTCTTCCTATTTATATGGCTATAAAAGCTCTTGCTATTGGTTTTAATTCCCCATGCAAGATCCAACTCTACACGGCTTTTGGCTTTTCTCACTCCATCTCTACATGCTCTGACCTCAATAATTTAGGTTTCTTTGCTGATTCCTCCCATCTTCCACTCCTTGTACGCTTTCTGTTTTTTCTTAATGACCCCTCTGAGACGCTTGCTCATCCAGCTCGGTCTAAATCTCCTTCCTACGAACCGTTTTCCCTTTCTCGGGATACAGGCCTCCGACAGCTCCTGCAACTTCAACTTGAAATAATCCCAGGCGCCTTCCACCTTTAGATCCCTAAATATGTTAGTCCAATCCACTTCCCTAACCAGTCCTCTTAATTTATTAAAGTTAGCCCTTTTGAAATCGTAAACCTTAGTCTCCGATTTAATTCTGTTAATCTTTCCATTTAGTTTAAACCGAATTAGCTCATGATCACTCGAGCCAAGGTTGCCCCCAAAACCATTTCCTCAACGAGGTCCTCACTACTCACCAATACCAAATCTAAAATGGCATCCCCCCTCGTCGGTTCAGCAACTACTTGATGAAGGAATTCATCAGCTATCAAGTCTAGGAAAATCTGAGCCCTATTATTGTTACTAGCATTTGTTCCCCAATCTATATCCGGGAAGTTAAAGTCTCCCATGATTACACAGTTCCTATTAGTATTTACTTCCCTAAAAACGTTAAAGAGTTCTCTGTCCATATCCAGGCTAGATCCCGGCGGTCTATAGCACACCCCAAGCACTATCTCAGGGGAGGCTCTAGTAGTTCTTTTACCCAATGTGAGTATTGCCCAGACAGACTCTGTCTTATCCATTCCATCACTTATTATTTCTTTACAGTTTACCTCATTATTGACATACAATGCTACTCCCCCTCCTTTACCTTTGATCATAAAGTGCTAACACCTGCCTTTTGTATGTATGTGAAGCTATCTCTGACATATATACTAACGCCAAGATTTTCCAGTGACTACTGATTCTGATTGCCCCAGTTGTTGTGTGCATCATAAAGAGACCTGATTTTCAGAAGATACCGAGCCCCTCAAAATCGGTACCACACACTCAAAATCAGGCCCCTTTAAGTTGTCTCATGCCAAAAACTGAGATGTTCAAAATCACTAGTTACTTTTAAAAACCTTGCTCTTAGTGTTAAGTGGGTTTAGAATGCATCCATTTCTTTGCTCTCTCCCCTGGTGTAGAGAGAATTGACCTCGTCTGGAGGACCGTTTAACTAAAGTTCCATATTACTACAAAATCCAGGTATGCCTGTCACTGGCCTTTTAAGAGGGAAGAGGCTGGTGCACTTGTGACGGTCACCTGATGCTCAGAGGGCTTAGGAGAGGGTAGGGGAATCTGGGTGAGTCAGGGCAGAGAGAGTAGATGTGGGGCTTTCACTGCCTCAGAGAATGAATGCAGAGAGCAGAAAGCTCTGCAGGTACTCCATGAGAATAGGAGACAGGCCACTAGCTGGGTGGCCTGGGGAATGGGAGAAGGAGCTGCTGGAGCAAGAGGGAGCACTGGGGAGTGCCCCTGTGGCCCCTGTCCTGTACAACAAGCAGGGAACTGGGAAAAGCCCAGGAGGAACGTGAGGCTTTTATTAAGCCCAGGTCGGATGGGCGGTGTTTGTGTTACTGCTTCATTTGAGCTTTTGAACTCTAGTGGGAGACTCCGGGGGGGCAAGCATGAGAGCCCTCCAGCCTAAAGTACAACTGAGACTGACAAAGAGCCTCAGGTCACCAAAGACAATGAAGCCAGAACCTTTTGAGTCATGGCATTGATGTTTATTTTGTGATTTGATATTAATAAATTAATCCATCTCATAGTCCAGAGTGTGTTGGAGAAATATTCTTGAGGAGCCCTGAGAAGGGGAAACTGAGGTAAAAGCTCCTGCAGGGTCATCCCATGCCAGGAGAGGGTGCTCTGAGATGGCAGCCCTGTGACAATACCCAACATAACACCTGTTTTTCTCCTTAATCGGGTATCAAATCCTAGAGTGTATTTTACTTTGGTGCTCATTCTGCTCCTGGTAAAATACCTAAGGGCCTTGCTTTAAAGGGATATCTACATTAGCTTTTTCCTACTAACCTTTTCACCATTATTATTCCTGGTAGAGCTACACCAGTGCAAAGATGGGGTTTGTCAACATGGAAAAGACTCGCGTAGACAAGGCCTAACAGTGTTACTCAGCGACTGTTGTCAACCACACAAATATAAGACACATTCTCCCAACTCCTGCCTCGTTCAATAAGAATTCTAACCTCTGCACGCCTGATACAAGGAAAGGTCTGATAGCTTTATGTTCAATTCTTTTGTCCAATTAGAGTCCACACTAAATCTAAAGAGTGTCAGCATCAGCCATGTATCTGAAACAAAACCACTGTCATGCACTATGTAATAATTGGACTGACGTAGGCATTCTACCATATGGATAGTATCCTTACCTGTACAAACACAGTGAAGAGAATAAGTACAGTTGTGGCTGCAATGAAGAGCTTCTTTCTAGGGAAGTCAGGGAGCAAGAAAACCAGAGAGAAACAGATGGCGCCTCTAAGACCCCCATATGCTATAATAAACTGATCCTTGCTGGTAACAGTGTTCACATGTAATCTGTTCACGAAGAAAGTCAATACAAGAACCCCTATTAAAGTAGGAAAGAAGATGAGAAATTAGCAAGCAAGAAGAGAACTTACACAGCATTAAAATAAGTGGCTATTACACTGTGAACAAATTACACATCAGTAGGAATAGGGCAGGGAAGACTTTGGTAATATACTACACTCCTCCACTGGCCAGATCCACTGGGTTTCTATCTGTCTGATACTAGCCCCAGAATAGCTAAGAATCCAAACCCAGTTATGTCTGACTTGGAGGAGACAGGAAATAGTGTTGAATGGCCACAGTTTGGTAGGTCTCGTAAGACCTATAAGACGTTAGACTGATCTTTTGGTAATATCCCATGTTGGATACTATCAACCTTGTGTGTCATCAAGATCAATTCTTGAAACTGGGGTTCCTTTTAGAACAAGAATGAGGTTTGACCCAGAGTTTTAGTTTATGTACATAGCCATCACTGAGGTGTTCCTAAAATATACAAATTCAGTTAGTGAATAAGTGCTAAGTATTAACTGAGTATTTAATAAATAAAACTATTATAATACAATACAGTGTAACAACGTATTTGTTTTGATGGCAGTTTAAAAAAATATTTTAAAAGTCACTCTTTGTTTCATATTAACAGTAATGCACAGGTCCAAGAATTCATATTCATTAGTATAATAATATGGGAACCGACCCTGGGAATTGACTTAAACAGTAGTTGATTCATTCTAATTGGTAATTAATTATTGGATTTTCTGGGTGATAAATAGTCTTTCAAGGGCAAACTGGCAATTTGGTTTATTTTAATAATTTAGTTACAGGTTACCTTTTGAACTGCATTTGGTTTTAAGCAACAGCCAGGGCACACAAAATATTTTATGTTTTGTAATTGCATTAAGCTTGTGGATTTGGCAGTCTCTAATTCATAGAGATTAATACTGTGTGAACTTTAAGTTTATGAAAGGTGCCACAGCAATTGATGCAATTGATAATCATTTGCAATTAAACAGAAGCAAAAAGTTGCAGTAGGTCACACTGTGGGTCTATTAATTTGACAATATCCCTGTTACAGAAACTGAGAAAGAAACACGTACGTGGCTCTAAACTTCTAGGGCTTGATTCTGACTTCATTAACACCTGTGTAAATCAGGCCTTACTCCATTTACACCAATGGAACCTGTACAGATGAGATCAGAATCAGGCCCTTAAACTCTGAAACAGTGACTATAATTAAGCAATAACAACGGAGACCCTGGACATTTCATTTCTTGAAGATTAATCTTTAAGATTAATGGCTATCTTGAGAATTGATGACATAAGAGGGTCATGAATTCTCTCCCTTGCCCCCTCACATCACTACAGCTTTTTTTTTAAATGTTTTAAAGACATTATCCACCTCATTTGTTGGGAAATAAACTTTAAAAACAATACTATACAAACACTTCCCCACACACTTCTAATAACTAGGAATAACCAATTTCTCTCATACAGAGGAACAATTTGGAGAAGGCAAGAAATCTTGGAATATTCAGTAATAGCGAACATGATTAACGGAACTGTGGCAATGATGTATTCCCAGCTCCAGGAGCGCCCGGGAATTAAGGCCAAGAGGAGCAGATGATGACAAGAACTCCAGTTTTCATTTTCAACGTTCTATCTAACTGACAATAACACTTTTAGTTTGAAAAAATGCTACGTAGAAACATATTTCACAACTAGACCAGAGCCTTCAAGTGCCATCTTTAAGTAGGAGTGATTAGTAATAAATACATTTTCCATCCATATAGTCAATTATCATTTATGTCCCTTAAATTAACTCAGGATCTGTTCGGTTGAAGATGTAGCATATGATTAACTATTTGGGCCAAAATATTTCTCCTTTTGGAGAAGCACCATAACAAACAGATAGCAGAAAATTCTAACTTGTTTAAAGAATGGCAAAATATTGGTGTCCTGGGGCCTGCTGTCACCCACTCAATTGCTTCATTTTTCTGCACTTTTCAGACCTCCTCCAACTTATGCCAGTGTGACTCCACTCAGCTGGTTTCAATAGAGTTATTCCTGATTTAGTGCAGCATAAGTGAGAGAATCAGAGTGGCTCCACTAGTGGGATGAGGTCCTGGAACCTGGTGGAAAGGGCCAAGCTTCTCCAATAACATCAAAAACTTCTCGCCACAAAGACCTTTTCACAAGAGCTTTATTCTCAGGTTTAGGGTCCTCAGGTTGCAAGAAAAAACAGCAACAAAGGTTCTTACAGAAAATAAAAGACGCATGAGTAGTGGTAAGTAGCAGGAGGGGCTCACCATCCTGAGTACAAACCCACCAGGCTCCCATGGGTATGCACTCGGGGGTGCTAGCCCGAGCCCCTGCCCGAGTTACCATGACTACACTACTATTTTTAGCATGCTAGCTTGATGAGAGCTAGTGTGAGTATGTCTCCTTGAGCTCCAAGTGCAGACATACTCTAAATATTGTAAATAGGTGAGCCAGAGATCAAAACGTTGAATGAAATTCAGCCCTGGATGAATGTGGGCCTAGCACCTTTTGAAGTCAATGGGAATTATTATTCCAGGGCTGATTTTGATGTCATCTCTTCTTTGCTCTTTCTGTTTACAATATTAAACCCTTTCCGGTAATGTGATAAGTAAATAGAGAATTTGAGGTTTACTGCCTATTCTTGGAACACCGGGGCAGTTTGTTAGGTGCTTTAATGATTGTTACTGACATTGTTTGTTACCCTCCTGCCATGAGCTATTTTCAAACAAGGGGAGTCCAAATAATTCAGAATGCTTTTGTCATTTCATTGAAAATGAACATTTTAAACAAAGGAAACCATTTTCTCATAGTAAAACACTCAAGGGTTTGCATAATTGACCAATAAATGTGCTTCCAGGTACATTTATGGCACTCAGTTATTAACAGCAAATCTAGTCATGTGTTAATAGCCAATAAAGCACATCCTGCCATGTCTTGTTGTTAATCACTGAGAATCCAATTTAAGTAATTTGTTTAATGAGCCTATTAAACTTCAGGTCAAGTTTTAACCACAAAGGTATTTCTGGTTGCTTTAGTGGTTTGTAAACAGACACCCCATGAAGCAGCTTTCACAAATTCTAGGTGCCACCTTTCTTCTCAAAAATGTACTATGTTTGTGACAACTTTGGACATTAATTTAAGATTAAGTTATAAAAGGCATCCCTAGAAGAGAAAAGAGACTGCACGTAGCTACGGGCTCCAGGATTAAATCCCAGTATCAAGAGGCCTGATTCTCCACTCCATTGTGGGGTCCTTTCCACCTGTGCAAAGTGGTTGTCAAACACCCCTCCTCGACTTTGCACAGATGTCAGTGACTCCATGTGGTGCAGGGCAGTGGAGAAGCATGCTCCCTGAATGTCAAATCAGTGCAAGTTACACTTCTTTACTACTTTCACCCATTTTCCTGACCATTTACAAACACTGGAAAATGTCTTTGGGAGTTGCACCTGCTTACATGTGGTCTGTTTTTTGTCTGGTTACTGTAAAAGTCAGCAAATATCTAGGTCACAGCCTTTTTTCAGGATTTAAGAAGATAATTTTCAACTCCAAGTGTGTTGGGAAAGGATTTGGGGGCCTATCCCTACCCTCCCATTTAGAACTTGGTCTTGGTCTCCCCACCCATGAGTGACTCTGTATTCTCAGGTGGGGGTTTATAAGCTAGTGACGGGGAGAGCAAGTTAGCCCTGGGTCTTGTTTAACTTGCCCATTTAAATGGCAAACCTTTCCCTAGCGTGCCTGAATTCTAGCTGTTGTGCCTCTATATGAAAAAAGGTGTGTTGTTTCTCTAACAAACTGTCTGTTTGAATTGAAGTGGTTGTGAAAGGTGCCTGACTGACAAACCCACACATGGAAGTCCTCTTATTAGCTACAGCTTAGGAAATGCCTGGGCAGCAGCAGTGTAAATTTCCTCACTTTAAGGCTTTAAGCCACATTTACATCATTAGAATTCTGGGCTGGTGAGTACCTAGCATTATGTAGGTGTCTGAAGGAGCTGCCCTAAGTTACAGACAGCCAGAGCTGCTCGGAATTGCTGGAGCATGATGCACCCCAACATACTGGGACTGGCAAGGGACCCTGTGTTTCCCATAACTGCATGGGGGGAATTCTCCTATTGCTGGCCCAGGGGCTTTTACGGAGCAAAGAGTGGCCATAGTGAGAGGGAAAATCCCTCCTATATTCCTATACATTGTGCCCAGGTAGGTAAACAAGAACAAAGACATAGAACAATAGGGCACAATACTAGGCTATATATTAAGTTTCTCTATTTGCGTATTATTTGTTTATATATTGTCTCCAAACTCTGGGCTAGGAGCATGTGTTGTGTGTCTTTATGGCAAGGAAGAGTCCCTGAAAAGTAATGTTGGGAGTATCCCAGGGTTGCTGAGTAAAGGAGAGGTCTAGCCCTCTGCTTTAAAAATATAAGATGAGAGAAAAAGTAATCATGGGGCCTCTACATCATCATCAAGGGAAGCGTTCATCCACTATTTGTTATTCACTGAATCTTATTCTGAGCATCGCAGTGCCCAGCTCTGAAGCTTAGATTAATCTCCAGTTTTGCTCTGTTTCCAGGATACCATTTGCCCATTAACATTTTCCAGCTGTTCCTACAGGAGAATTTACAGCTGCTGAGGTCTTGGTTCATATCATTTCCCTCCCGTGCTGCAGAGAGTGTGGATTATCCTCTACAAAAAATAACTTGATGTAACTGCAGCGCCCTTCATTTGCTTATGTTCTTAGACATGCTAGCTCAAAACTTTACCAAACCCGAGCTTCTCACATTTTTGCTGGCCGCCTCCATTTCAAGGCCCCAGTGCTCTTCTATACCAGCTCAGTGGAAGACATTCTTCCACAGGGAAGCAGAATGGCCCAGGAGTTCCAGGACAGAGAGATCCTGTGTGCCAGCTGTGATGTCCCTTTATGGGATACAGTTTGCTCCTCCTGCATAGGTAGCCAGCTCTGCTGGACAGTGCACAGATGAATGGAGTCATGGATCTCCATCCTCCATACCCTCTATGGGGCACAGAGCAAGTCCCAGGGCAGTAGGAGGGTGCAGTCCCTGTGCTACTGTGACTGCAGGAACTGAAATTCTTGTTACCAAACAAGCAAGTGATGAGCTTCTCACATGCTGTCTGCCCACTGTACCCACTTAATGGCCAGGCAGAATCTGTCCTGGGTTTAAGTACAGTTACTGTTGTCATTTTAAAATACTTCCATCCTACATCTACTGTAAGAGATGACTACACATTGTGTATAAGGACTCTGGATTGATCGCCCAGCTGCATAGATGCGCATGAGGATTCACATTTCACTACAAAACACAGGCCTCTGCTTCTCCTGCTAATAATACAGCTCATTAGCTCAGCTAGCAGAGAGAACTGGTTATACATAACATCCAGTCCATCACCTTCCCAGCTAAGGGAAATGATTCACATGCAACCAAGCCAATACAGGACTTATTTCTTCCAGTTAAGACAGCATTTGCCCTTGAATACACTCTAGAGGAGTTGAGTACTCAGGAGTCCAAGCCAATCCTGAGGCACTCATCTGAATCAATCTGTGCCCAGATACCTGCAACCACGTTAAGAAGAGACAATAAGATTCATGCTTAAGATGATCAGCTCCAAAAACAAGATCCCCCCTATTAGCTGAAGAACCAGTTTATCTTATCCAATACAGGAACAAAGGGAGTCAATCACATTTTCCATTGAAGGATGTGATAAAGTGAACTGGAAACATGGTAGAAATACAAATGGAAGTACTAAATGAACCAGCAGTTAGAATTAAAGGTTATGTTCTGAATGTTAGGCAACCAGTACTTTTCAAAGAGTCACTCCACTCCTACACTTAAATGAGATACATAATAAACTCCGAGATTGTACATGTCATTGCCACAAAGAAAAATCAGTTTTTTCACCATACCTAGTGCTCTCCAAATAAGACAGAAAATGACGGTAAAGCAAATATAAGACCAACTCCACTCATGGTTGTCTCCAATGGTAGAGACCCCAAGGAAGATGAAGATAAGGGTATCACTAACACTGCTCCACATCTTCATAAAGTATTTGATTGTAGTGTGAGACTTTAGAGAGATATTCGCCTCCACATAACGTTTCATGCCCATGGCACAAGCAATAATACTGAGGAAAGAAAATAAATCAATTACATATGGTACATAGGTTGGTTGGCAGAACATGCTAGATAGGCAAAAATTATATCATAGCCTTTCCAAGACAATGTAAGTTTTGGGTCAGATTCTGGTACGCTGAGACTCACTAAGTAGTACCTTACTCCCCAAGTAATTCTATTAAAAATCAGTGAGACTACTTGTGCCGAAAGAGACTACTCTGTGTGAGTAAGGGTATTTGGATCTGGCCCTTAATAAATAAATGCTAAGTTATTACATTGATTGTAGGGAGGTAGTGACACCTATAGTTAATGTTGCCCAACGCTTTCCATTATAAGACCCTGTTTTCAATTCCTTATAAGTTTGCCAAACTTTAACCATTTGGGCTGAAATTTTCAATCCTGGGTGTTTGCCTCAGGCTGATGTTTTCTGGAAAATTTCAGCAAAAAAGGTTCAGCTGTTTCTCAGAGTGAGGTTAGGGGAAAAAATACATTGGCTTGCTTATGTTAAAATATTCTTATAAACATTTCATTGAGAAGATCTAGCACCTCCTCCATGGGCCACCTTATTTCTAGCATTTCCTAGCTTTTGAGTGTTTTACTTTGCAATTTTGTAACATTCTTTTAATGTAGCTTTACATATCATTATTAATATATTGCATATATCTACTTCCTGTCATCTGTTTGCCATCAGCAGTGCAACAGTGACAGATTCTAATCAAGACTTAATCTCAATTTTTGGAATCAAAGACTCATAAATATTAGAAATGCAAAAGGCCTGTTAGATAATAACCAAGTTCATCTCCCAGCCATAGCAGGACTGTTCCCTATATACACAATAAAAATTGCTCCCTGCAGTACACATTGTTATTTGTATTACCATGGTGCCCCAGGGTCCCAGTTATGGATCATGCCCCACTGTTCTAGGCTCTGTAGAAGCACATAAAAAAGAGACAGTCCATGCCCTGAAGAGCTTGCAGTCCAAGTGCAAGACCAGAGACAATGGGTGGATGCAGCAAACTGGCAGTAGGGAGCATAAGGAAATGATGAGAAAATACTGAAGAGACAAGAATTACAGAAAAGGAATAGGAGCAAATTCCAACATAAGTTACACCAGTGTAAATCTGAAGTAATTCAGCTCATTCAATGGAGTTTACACCACTATGAGGCCAGAATCTGGCCCGTAAAATTTTGATCTCTCAAAAGCATAATAGTGAACTCCTTTAAAAAAAATCTTGAGAGCTTTTCCAGTGTTTTCTGTATATTGTGTCTTTTTATAACTCCACTCCCGTGCTATCCCATGTGCCCACAGAAACCAGCTCTAACTCACAGATCAGTATGGCACATAGAATAATGCTAATGAGCTGAGCATTTATTGCCCTTTCACAGCTTCCACACATTGGGGGTTTCACTGAGAAGTAGCCTGTGATGAGGAGGAAAATGTCACGCACAAAGATGTTTGCACAGATTCTGCACTGCTCTCTGATGCTTTGGGAAGCCTATCTGGTGAATTCTGGCCCTAAAACCATCATAATCAGCCACAGGAAGATCATCCCAGTATGGAGGGATCTTCAGAATACAGAGACCTGAGGTAGCAGCTCCTGTGCTGCGGGTATGAGGGGTGTGAAGAGGGCTTCCTCAAATCCGGCTGATCTGTGGCTGCTGTATCAGACTCTTGGGGCCAGGGGCAGCCAGCATAGCATACGAGTAGCCTGCAAGCTGCTCTAACTAACACCAGGCCCAGGATGGGGGAAGCACATTTTACATTCTCATCCGCATCCTGAACTGCTATGTTCTTTGGCCACAGCTGAGGAGCTGGCCCCTTAAATCAGCTGAAGGACTACAGAGAGCTCAACTAATATCAAAGAAATCTTACTGAACATTCACTAGGCTGTGTGATGAACACAGAGCGGGCCTTCAATGGGACCACTATGCTTCTGAGAAAATTAGAGAGTGTCACTACAGCAGTAAAATTTTACCTCTTCATATATTGTACATACAAGGTCATTTTAGAAGTGTGAAGCACCAATTAAAACTTTTACCCTTTAATTGTTCATAGATAATTGGTTATTTAAACTACAGGATACATGTGGTTAGCCTAATTCATCATCTTTTCAAATCAGCATAATTTCAGCCTAGCAATCTCAGAAGGTCAAAGCAATTGAAATCAAAGAGTCAAAGAACTGGGGGGAGAGGGGTATGTTACTTTGACTGAAACACATTATACTAAAGGACCAGTTGAACTCCTGAAGGTAAGACAAATATCAGTTTCTGAATTCTGGTCACCATTGCTATTTTGACAATAACTCTCTGAAGCAAAGGGCCTGGTTTTCTTCTAATCTACATCCGTGTACATCAGGAGTAACTTCCCTGAAACTGCTAGCATTACACTGAGATAAATTGGTGTGATGTACATAGTATCTAGCCTATTGACTTTAAATTTTACTTTACTGATGACTGCCACTCCATAGATTTCCAAACAGCCATTGGCTACTGCTGGTCCATTCTATTCATAGTTCATGCTCTCAGCTGGTGGTCATGCGGCATATAATACAGGGGCCACAGAATGGAAAGAGGTATACACTGCCGAGGAGATTAGCATTGGACACTGATTGCAAAAAACACATTCTGACTGGCTGTTTAGGCCTTATTGGCAAAGTCACAACTGTATACCAGCTCCCAGTGAATATACAGTACAGCTATGGGCATGAAAAAGAGAGAAAATGAGAACATTTCTGTCCAACTTTCTCCTCCCTCCCTCCCTCTCTTTGATTTTAATCTCATCATTTTTAAGTCTTATTTTACCTGTAATTTCCATCCTTTCTTATTTCATATGCGAGTCCCAGGAAATCGACAAAAGTAACCCACTACTTTTTTGCCTCCACTTCTAAACTGCAACTCCCTGCAGCAAAATGAGGCAGAGAGAGGAGCTCATCCGTCCTTTCTGTATTCACTGCCAAAATGTTGGGCAAAGTACATCCTAGTGCACAGTGGGACTAGAGTGGGCCTCAAGAATAAATGTGATCATTTTCTGTTGGAAACTGTCAATTTTTCTAAGTAGGGGAAATATGTGGCCACTGGGAAGCCTGGATGTGCAGATCTGTACTGAGCATTAATAACATGGGTAGGGAGCACTATCTGTAAGGGCAGCAAATAGTGTGTTTCAACAACTGAACAGAAGGATGACAACAGCAGCAATGGTCAAGGTTTCCATGAGATGAGATCTCATCTGACTATTTTTCTGCAACCCATGGAGAACCAATGAGCCTGATTCTCCTCTCACCAGCCTCCTCTGTCCTCTTCTACTAGTTAAACACCATTAATTTCAGCATAGTTATTCCTGGTTTGTACTGCTGTTAGCAAGAGCAAAATGAGGCTCATCTTTTTGTGATCATTCCCCCTCTGCTGGCTCAGCAGCAGGTAATTAACAAACTCTTATTGACCCAGCTGTGCAGATATTTACAGAGCAAAACAATGAAGTTAAACTACAACAGTTCATTTCAAAGCACAAAATAAAAATACTGTTAGTATGGGGGAAATATTTTCAGGATACTAAGCTGGTATCAAAAACAAGAGAGCAATCCAAAAAAATGTAAAAGGCTTAGAAAACACAAATGAGCCATAGGTGTCTTTGTACTGTGACAGACCCAGACCAGTGGGGTACAGGAGTCTGGTAGAGGGCAAATATACTGGTCACTGGATGAGTAGTTTTCTGTTCCTTGAGTGACCAGAGCAGGGGCTGCACTAGAGGAATCAGGAACCTGCTAGAACCAATTAAGGCAGGCAGGCAGGCTAATTAGGACACCTGGAGCCAATTAAGAAGACGCTGCTAGAATCAATTAAGGCAGGCTAATCAGGGCACCTGGGTTTTAAAAAGGTAGGGTTACCATTCGTCCAGATTTACCCGGACATGTCCTCCTTTTTGTGTTAAAAATAGCGTCCGGGGGGGAATTTGTAAATCACTCAAAATGTCTGGGATTTCCCCCCCCCCCTGCAGAGCGAGCCGCGGCTGGGAGGGCTGCAGGAAAGTCAGCCGCTCGCATGGGGCTCTGGCAGCCAGAGCTCTTCCCCCGCAGCTTGCCGGGCTGGACTCCGGAGCAGCTGTAGAGCTCCTCCTCCCCCCCTCCCTGCATTCTGAGCCGGCCGGTTTGCCGGGCCGTTTGCATCGGCCTCGGCAGCTCCTCCTCCCCTGCAGCCCAGCGCCCCACTCCGGCAGCACTGTGCAGAGGCAGGGACCGGGTTGTGTGTTGCGCTGGGGAGCGCAGCCACGTGTCCGGCTCCGCACAGAGCCCAACACCACGTTCTGAGCGGCAGGGTAAGGGGGCCAGGGGGCAGGAGAAGGGGCAGGGAGATTTTGGAGGGGGCAGTCAAGAGATGGGGGGGTCGGGAGTTTGGGGGGGACTTTTTGGAGGGGGTGGAGAAGGTTTTGGGCAGTCAGGGTACAGGTAGGGGGTAGGGTCCTGGGGGCAGTTTGGGGGGGGTCTTAGGAGGGGGCAGTTAGGGGACAAGGCACAGGGAGGCTTAGGTAGGGGGTGGGGTTCTGGAGGGCAGTTAGGGAGCAGGGGTCCCAGAAGGGGCCAGTCAGGGGACAAGGAGTGGGGGGGGGGTTGGGAGTTCTGGGGGGGGGCTGGCAGGGGTGGGGAGAGGGGTCGGAGCAGTCAGGGGACAGGGAGCAGAGGGGTTTAGATGGGTTGGGAGTTCTGGGGGGGCTGTCAGGGGATGGGGAGTGGTTGGATGGGGCATGGGAGTCCCAGGGGTCTGTCTGGGGGTGGGGGTGTGGATAAGGGTTGGGGCAATCAGGGTACAGGTAAGGGGTAGGGTCCTAGGGGGCCAGTTAGGATGGGGGGAGGGTCTCAGGAGGGGGCAGTTAGGGGACAAGAGGCAGGGAGGCTCTCTTAATGGCTCTCCATGCGTCTCTGGACCCTCTCAGCTGTCGGGCTTGGATGGAAACATTGCCTGAGGGTAGTGAGAGAATGGGTTATCGGTGAGGTGGGGGTGGGCGTGAGCCCGGTCAATAGGGGCAACCCCTACCAAGATCTGAGCCTTTTCTCACACGCCCGTTAGAGCTCGACATTATGCTGTTTGGGACCCCTCTTTGAGGAAAGCCTCTGGATTGCAAGTCCAACCGCTACCTCCTCGTGGTGAGAGTCGGTAACTGGCTTGGATAGCCAGGCGGATTGCGGAGGACGAACCCACATCCCACATTCAGTGGGGTGTGGGACGGGGATGGGCAGCCCCATATGGTGCCACATGGATGCCACCCTGGTAAGGGTAGCCTCCCCCAGGTACGGGTTGACTCCCCCTGGTAAGGGTTAGATTCCCCCTGGTAAGGGTAGCCTCCCCCAGGCACGGGTTAGTTTCCCCCTGGAAAGGGTTAGTTTCCCCCAGGTACGGGTTAGTTTCCCCCTGGAAAGGGTTAGTTTCCCCCTGAGAAGGGTAAATCTTTTAGCTATGGAAAAAAGTAATTTATATTTTTATACCGGATTGGTGCTGGACCGGGTTAATAACGCCCCCGCTGTTGGCTTTGATGCCCCAGCCGACAGTGTTAAATATATTAGGGGTGTGATCAGGGTCGCTGGACCAATGGATAAAATGGTGTGGACTATAATGAAGTCTCATGAGAATGAGAGTGAGAATCAAGTCCTCCCAGTGGAGCATGGAGAGGAGGTAGAGGAGAATGTTTGTGATGATCGTGGTGAGGAGATTTTATCTATCTTACCGATGGTTTTTACAAGGGACACTTTTAATGATTTAACTATGGACAGTTTTAATCCAGATTTTAAGTATTTAAGTACATTTGATGATCCATATGTTAGGGAATCGGGATATCTTAATGCTCATTTAGTTAATGGGTCTAGTTTATTAAATAGTTTTAGACCAAGTACTGATTTTAATAGGGATCGTAATAAGGATCTTAACAGTACTGGTAGTAATATAAATATATTAGAAAGTAGTTCGTGGAAGGATGGGGTTTTTTATTTAGAGTATCCCGTTGATAGTTTTAATTGTACATATTTAGTGTTATTTAATATCTGTCCTTTAATAGAATGGTTTTAACTATATAATAAATACTTATTAATGGATGAAATTCCAATTTAAATTATTCGTTTATTTTTTTTTTTAACTACTGGATGTGGATGCGGACTGGCCGCGTATAGTAACCAGGAAAGGGCAGGTAGTCACGCCTGTACATAAATAGGGGGTGGAGTCCTGGGGGGCAGTTAGGGGCAGGGGTCCCAGGAGGGGGCAGTCAGGGGACAAGGAACGGGGGGAGGGTTGGGGATTCTGAGAGGGGCGGGAAGTGGGAGGGGCAGGGGCGGGGCTAGGGCAGGACGGGGGCAGGGCTCCTCCCGTCCTCTTTTTTGCTTGCTGAAATATGGTAACCCTAAAAAAGGAGCTCACTTCAGTTTGTGGTGTGAGTGTGAGGAGCTGGGAGCAAGAGATGCAAGGAGAGGGAGAGGGAATGGGAATGCTGTTGGAAGACTGAGGAGCACAAGCATTATCAGACACCAGAAGGAAGGTCCTGTGGTGAGAATAAGGAAGGTGTTTGGAGGAGGCCATGGGGAAGTAACCCAGGGAGTTGTAGCTGTTATGCAGCTGTTACAGGAGGCACTATAGACAGCTGCAGTCCACAGGGCCCTGAGCTGGAACCTGGAGTAGAGGGTGGGCCTGGGTTCCTCCCAATTGACCTGGACTATGGGTTCTTCCAGAGGGGAAGGCCTCTGGGCTGTTCCCCCAACCCACATGGTGAATCTCTGAGGCAAGAAAATCCACCAATAAGCGCAGGACACACCAAGATAGAGGAGGAACTTTGTCACAGTACTTATATTTAAATCTTAAAATATACTGCTATCTGTAATTGCAATTTCTTATGACAAGGCATTAGCTGTCCAAGCAATCATTTTGATCCAGAACCAATGCATTATTAAAAAAAAAAGAAAATAGGTTCCATAATGGGTACAGTACATTGTGACAGAAGGAAACACCATTAAGTCTGAATGCCTTCTCCTTTCATGCTGATTATGCAGCATATTTCTTTCACTGTTCAGTCACATGATACTATAACAGATCCTTAGTTTGTTTTCCCATGAACTATAATTGTTTTCAACAATAGTGAAATATTGCTTTGTATTGGCAATTCTAGGAAACAAAAGTCTGCAAAGTATAAAAGATTCCTATTTATATACAACATAGTACCATTGGTTTCAAAATAGATCATCCAGATACTGCTGTATTTAACTGGATGTTTAATTTTTCATTTTCTTCTCATCATCGGTATTATCAATACTGGAGTTGTCTATAAGCCAAATATCAGTGGAGTCTAGGTGCACTTTACAGTCATTAGGGAAATACTAAATAGCTTTACTTTTGCAATTGTCAGCACTAGATGAGTCCGTTTCTTGAGTCAGGGTCAGAGCTAGCAGATTGCAACCAGTGCCAGGGAGACGGACTGGATGACCTCATGCAGTCTTTTCCATCTATTCTGTCTTTGATTCTAAGGTAAGATCTCTTTGTCCATTAGAAATACTAGATCCAGTTTTGCAGGGCTAAATCATTTCTTCCTCAGGCACAATTCTCATTGATGTTAGTGGGAGTTTTGGTGTCTGATTCAAGTTTGAAGGATTTAGCCCACAGTTAATCGTGTTCTTAAAGGCTAAAGTCAACTTCTTCAAATTAAAAACTAGTATCTCTCAATGACTATATAAGGCTGTACTTAAAGAACCTTGATAGCTCCAGTTAGCTTCCCCGGAGACTTGTAGGGGAGTTTTGTAAAGGAAAGGTGTCTCCATTCCTGAGATGAGTCAGTCTCTTGAATTCTTTGTTAGACTGATGCTGAAATGAATGTACAGAAATGATTTTGCAACGTTTAAACAAAAATAGTTTCTGATTTTTAAAAATCTTTATTAAAGGAGCCACATATTTTAACTGTAGATCAGACATCAATATTTTGCATTTATCTTCTTGGCTATCCACCTCCAATATTTTTGGAAACAAAATGTAGATATAGATAGTTCAACAAATACCATGCTCCTCTTGAATAGCCTTGTGACCTTTCAGTGCTGCCACTTCCCCATGCACTTTCAGTTATGGAAAAGATAATTTATTTCTGTATGGTCAAATGCCTTCTCCACTTCTAAAGAAGGCATCCTCAGCGCTCCCTGCATTTGGCTGATCAACTGCAAGTTGAACAACATGCATTTATTTATCCCTCGGTTTTCTACTGACAGTCAGTAATCCTATGACTCCAAGTGCTGGAACTTTACAAAAACCACTGAATACCAAGAAATCACAAGTGTTGGGAATCTCCATATATCCTGCATGGGTTGACCCCTGAGACTGCATGGAGTCCCAGTGGCTGCAGGGCTTCACATTGGCACAGTGGTCTGATCATATGGAGCTCACTGAGGGATCAGGGCCAAAGTCAGGAATGCAACATAGGATGACAGTCAAGGGAAGCAGCAGAAGCACCAGTGAAGGAGGTACATCCACTCAGCTAGATACAGTATTTGCCTAGTTTTACAACAGGCTACATAAAAAGCACTAGCGAGGTCAGTACAAACTAAAATTTCATAGACAATGATTTGTTTACACTGCTCTGTATACTATACACTGAAATGTAAGTACTGTATTTATATTCCAATTGAGTTATTTTATAACTATACGGTATAAATTAGAAAGTAAACAATTTTTCAGTAATAGTGTGTTGTGGCACTTTGGTATTTTTATGTCTGATTTTGTAAGTTTTTAAGTGAGGTGAAACTTGGGGATACACAAGACAAATCAGACTCTTGAAGGGAGTACAGTAGTCTGGAAAGGTTGAGAGCCACTGGTCTACACGAACCACTTAATGTGCAGTATGACCGTCAGAGGGGTGAAATATTGGAACGGCCTACCGAGGGAAACGGTGGGGGCGACGGACCTGTCTGGTTTTAAGATACAGTTAGATAAGTTTATGGAGGGAATGGTTTAATGGTAAAACATAGTAGTCAAGGAAAGCCAAGCAATGGTGGGTAAATAGTATAATGGCTAACGGGGTCGGGCTGGAGACTCTTGCCTATATGCTCGGGGTCTTACTGATCGCCACATTTGGGGTCGGGAAGGAATTTTCCTCCAGGGCAGATTGGCTGAGCCTCTGGAGGTTTTTCGCCTTCCTCCGCAGCATGGGGCAGGGATCTCTAGCAGGAGGGTCTCTGCCGATTGCAGTCACTAAAAACAGGATTGGGGACTTCAACAGCAGAGTCCAGGGAAGGGGTAGGGACGGTTTTATGGCCTGCAGCATGCAGGGGGTCAGACCAGATAATCATAATGGTCCCTTCTGACTTTAAAGTCTATGAGTCTATGACGTTGCATTTGGTTTGAGCACTGGCCTGCTAAACCCAGGGTTGTGAGTTCAATCCTTGAGGGGGCCACTTAGGGATCTGGGGCAAAATCAGTACTTGGTCTTGCTAGTGAAGGCAGGGGGCTGGACTCGATGACCTTTCAGGGTCCCTTCCAGCTCTATGAGATAGGTATATCTCCATATATTTTTAACAAATCACACCCCCGTAAAGCGCATCACCCCACCATCTAGACAAGCCCATAGTTACACACTCATCCTACTTCATACACACTACGCTACAAGCCAGATTTTGCTCTGTTACGCCACTGAAATCAGGTATAATTCCACTAACCTCAGTGGAATTATTCTGAATTTACATCAGTTTAACTGAAAGAAAAATCCAGCCCCTGATCATGCATGATAACATCAAGGTCACTGGGTGTGCGCCTGTCTATCTGTCTACCTACAATCAAAGAGTCATTATGCACATTGCCACTTCATAATCTAAGTGTAGGGGGAAACTGGTGATCGCGGATGCTGTTTTGTGACACTCACGGTATGTGAAAGTATACCTGTGAATTGAGTCGATCTAGAAAAACTAAGCTAAAACACAAGGAGCCAGTTCTTGCCCTGGGCTGAGCAGGGGCATGCTGGGGGGAGAAGATAGTGGTGGGACCTGAGCTGATCACCTTAGCAACAGTATGGCAGGATACCGAACACTCAATGGAGTGCTACAGGACTGGCTCCTGTGCATTGAAGTGCTACAGCCCCAAGGGCTGCTGGTCAGGGATGCAGCTAGGTCTTGGCCAGATACCACGTATGCTGGAGGAAGGTGTGCACTCTTCTCCTTTTTTTTAAAGGAGAAGCAGTGTGCAACCTACCACATAGTCATCCCAGTCACCATGAGGAATCCTGCCTGCCCAATCATACCATCAGAAAGTAAAGGCAGGATATAGACCTAAATAAGCTAATCAGTAAGGATGGGCAAATCACTGGAGATAAAATTAGAATGGATTCAAGTCTTGCCCAAAACCCAGATCAAACCCAAATTTTTCTGATGTTCAAAGAGTCCAATCAATTACTTAGTGCACCTCTTCACATCCTGGTATTGATTGGAACTCAAAAGACAGCTAGAAAGCCTGTTCTGGCCCAGCCAAAAACATAAAGCACTGGAAGTCTCACACATACTGGCCATCCAAATTTTCCAGACCAAAGACACTAAACCAAGCTTGAATAAGTATTCAAACATTTGGATGTCTGACTGAACTGATGAACCATATGAAGTTTGTCCAGCTCTAATCAGGACTATTTATGATTTCCAGTTTTAAAATACACACGCTTGCTCCGATCTCTACATCATGAAATGTATTGTTTCAACTTAAGTCCTTTAGCATTTCAAATCATTTAAAGTCAGATGTCATCTGTTCTGTTAAACACTACTAAGGTCATTTCTTTGTCTCTTAAATCCTCAGAAAATGTGAGCGCATTTGAAGAATGCATATCACCATTTATGTAGAATTGTATAATGCATGCAATGTGGTTATGTCCCGGTACTATTTCAAAGGCTTTTATATTGTTTTGTTTCTTTTAGTACATAGATGTTTATCATACATCTCAGACTAAGTAACGCTGATGTAATCGAGGGTCCTGTGGCACCTTTAAGACTAACAGAAGTATTGGGAGCATAAGTTTTCGTGGTTAAGATCCTCACTTCTTCAGATGCACTTCTTGCATCAAGAAGTGCATCTGAAGAAGTGAGGTTCTTACCCACGAAAGCTTATGCTCCCAATACTTCTGTTAGTCTTAAAGGTGCCACAGGACCCTCTGTTGCTTTTTACAGATTCAGACTAACACGGTTACCCCTCTGATGCTGATGTAATCATGACTGATTCTTTTCTGAATATAGCCAAAAGCATTAATTGCATGAATAAGAAAACCCGTGCATATACTTACGCCACAATACCAGAGAGGTGAAACATTTCTGCAGTGAGATACGATAGGTAACTGTACAGGAAGACAAAGAGGGGTTCAATTACACGGATATTCTTGGTAAATCGTGTGGTAAAGGCAGCAATCATCCCGAATAAAAGGCCTACCACGACCCCTCCTATTCCAACCACAAAAAATTTCCCAATTCCTGCAAACACATCCACAGTTTTGATCGTTGACATTTCGCAAAAGGATCTAAACAGCTTGTACAGCACCTATAAGAAAAATAAAAGGAAGAAGAGAGAGAAACAAACATTAGCTAGAGATGACCGCAGGCAACAGACACACCATTAAATGTTTGTGACACTTCTGCTGATGTGGTGAAATGCTTCCCTAGTGTTGTGACAAAGACACAGTGTTCTTGTTACCAATGGGTTTTGCCTCATAAGTACATCATCTACCCTATGGCCCTGCAAGGGTTTCCAAGAAAAGATAAAGCAGCCTAAGCCTTGGTTCTTGGGGCTTCAATGGATGTGGGAGGCTCTACCAGGAGCTTGGTCAGGTGTAAAGGCATACAGTTTCCTCACGGGCTGCCCTAGACCCCCTGCGGATCCCTGGGGAATAACAGGGTTTCTCCACAGCCTATCACATGGGAGACAAACCCCACCCTCCCCATAGAATGATACCGAAGGGGTGCTCTGCAAGGAGATCTTCATGGAGATTTTCTCCCTCTAAGTCTCCACTGGAGATTTGTTATATGAAAGAAACTAGCAATAAGAATTTGCCTGTGGGATAAAACGTCTGAATTTAATGGTTCCAATTAGACTATGAAGCTCACCCCTCGCTCATATGAATGAACGGGGGAGAGATGAACTCCTACCTTTGCTGCTGTTCCATGAAGGACTATAAATACAGACACACTGATATTGTATATCTATAATCAAAGCATTTAAATACATACTATTTCTCACTATCTTCCTTTTACTCACATACCAGTGCAGTTAAAATCCTAAACATTAACAGTAACTCCATCAAGTCAAATTTTGGTTGTACATCAGGCTGTTGATGCAGCCAATGATACCAGCAGTCTTATACCAATCACTGAAAGCAATGAGGGCACTATCATGAGTGGCGAATCTGGTGTACCAACTTTCTGGCATGCAGATAGGACCGGACCCAATGCCCGCTGAAGTCGAGGCAAATTATTCCATCGACATCAATGGGCTTTGCAACAGATCCTGAATATTCCTGAAGTGGGGAGCTTTGCAGAGATGTCGGACCTAAATATCTTCTTGCAAGTACTGGCTGTTTATTAAAATGGACAATTTCACACTAAACTATTTCTATAACCCAAATTTGATGTAGAAGTACTGGGGGTAACAGGTCCTGATTTTTTTATTCTCCCTTTTATTTACAGGGAAATTAAATTGTTGAGAAATAGACCTTAAATTAGTGTTTTCCTGTCTTCAGTATAAAAGAGTACCATATGCAGCATAAAAAACACTGAGTAATATAAAGTGATAGGCGGTGCCTGACTCCAGCTGCAGAATCTTACTTTGAACCCACCTGAAGAAATTGGCATTACTGAGTCAGCATATTAGATCCAATCCTGTATTCCTCAATGCCCAAACCTCACAAGAAACAAAGGAGTGGGCACATTAGATAACAATAGAGACACTTCATCTGATAAGCTTTATTTATAACTATAATGTATTGAGTGCTGATAGAATGCTCAGCATTGTACAAATGTGAGGATGTTTCCTGCCTCAGGTATCTCACCATTCAAGGGCTAAATTGTGCAGTCTTTATGCACCCTGGTGAACACTGAAGTCAGTGGGACTGCTCTTGTGTAAAAGCTCACCACTGTATACATGTTCACTGTTATGTGGACCCTACAACCTTGAACCACAGACTTCTGGCATCAATGGAAAGTCCCCCATTGAAGTCAGTGGGCTTTGGATCAGGCCCTAAATGAGTTCAGAATGGGATTCTGCGCTAGAGTGGAGACATTTTTATGTTAATTTTGATATTAAATAAGTCATTTTTTAAATCAGGGAACAGGCTTGGATTTTGCTCCTCAGAAGATGGGACACAAAGGAAAGTCACTCTTGTTATTTTAAATAAAGTAACTATTAAGAGGATTGGGGTTTAGTTCATAGTAGAAGGACGAAGAAGGTACAATATTAACAGATTGTCCTCTCAAAACATGCCTGCTCCTATTATGACAATGCAGCAAGTGTCAATAAAAACATTTTAAATAAGTAACAATTTTGGGGCCTGATCCTGCAAGGTGCTGAGCTGGCTCCAAAGAACACTTGATAGATTCACAGGTTTTAAGGCCAGAGGGACCATTATGATAACTTAGTCTGACCTCCTGCATAACTCCTCCCTGAGAGCGGCTGATTTCAATGGGAGCTGAGGCAGCTCAGCCCAGAATCATGCTTTCTTGTAGCCAATAATAGTAGCAACAAGATACGTTTGATTTACTTTTTAATTATAGTTTGTTCACTGGAAGGTTCCCCTTCCTCTCCCTGCCTCCGCCCCCTGCCCCTTGTGCCAATCTAATTCCAATATTGATGATGTTTCTGAAACAAAACCTGTTAGGCTTCTCCGCAAATTTACTTTCTCTCTTCATATCTTAGTGTCTTCATGTGCACATACGCGCTCTAGGGGAATGTTACTGAGAAAAGACTGTAGATACTACACAGTTATATGTGTGCAATTCTACACTAAAAAAAAACTTACACTGCTGTAATCACCACTGCCTGCAGCTCCACAACATCCCCGTAAGGTAGGGAAGTGCTATTGTCCCCATTATACAGCAGGGGAACTAAGGAACAGAGAGACACCAAGGGACTTGCCCAAGGTCATACAGGAAATCTTTGGCAGGACAGGGAATTGAATGTGAGTTTCCTGAGTGCCAGGCTAGCACTAGCCACAGGACCATCCTTCCTCTGTACACTAAATACCAACATAAGGGATAGTACTTACCACTGTAACAGCATCATTTAGGAGCGATTCTCCAAAAACCAAAATGTGAAGCTTTTCATTGACATGTATCTCTTCAAACACAGATAACACTGCTACAGGATCCACTGCAGCAATCAGACTGCTAAACCAGAGATTATGGAGCAATGATATATCTTGCAGGTGAAAGGATTTCACTTGGCATATCCCATACAGCGAGAAGCCAATCCCAAACACATTCCATATAGTTCCCACTACAGCATAAAGAAGAATAGTCCCAATGTTCTCAAAAAAGGGACGGCTGGGCATGAAGTACCCTGCGTCAAGGACTATAGGTGGCAGTAAATAGAGGAAAAAGATATCACTGTCCATGACTGGTGGGGACTTGTCATTTAAGCCATAGATGATTCCTCCCATGATGAGCCCCACAAATATCAATAAGCAGCTTTCCGGCACAACTGACGGCAGCTTGTTAAACAGATGAAAAGCTGGTGAACAGTAAAGAGATGACATCATTATCCAGAATCCGTATAATATGTTGACATCATCATTTCATCACACTTTTTTATAATACAAAAGAGGAATCGCTCCACATTGTCATTTTTAGCAGAGAGCATTGTGGGGTGTGAACTGATGCTGTTTATTATAAATAATAATTTTCCAGCTTAATACCAGTAGGATTCTTTAGGTGAGCATGAAGTGAATTTAAAAAAAGCTGTAAAAGTTGGCAAAATGAAAAGCTAATAAATAAATAGCATCCTATAGCACCTTTCATCCAGGAAGATCCCAAAGTGCTTTACAGTTTTATATACTCTGTTGAAACAGCCACATCTGGGGTGAAACACAGCCATTTTGCTACACCACATCAGTAGACAACATTTTTTTAAAGAGAAGCTGAAGAATAGCATATAGGATTCCAAATATGAGGGAAAATTTAGGTAGGTGAAGTATATTTACCTAAGTTGGAATTTGGCTAGCACGCCTCTAATGTTACCAAAAGTGCCAGGAGATTTTTAATAACCACACTTGGCATATTCCTCAATTCATCACAACAAAAGGTTAAAATCTAAATATTTTAGACAACAGTACAGTAGGCACTGAAAATACTCTACCTAAGATAAGTATACGTGAAGGAATTCAGGATAACAGATGGCGTAGGGTCTAAATAGCATACTCTCTTCAGCACTACAAAAGTGGAGAGCAACAGTTCTTTTTTTTTTTTAATTGTGTTCCATGTTTCCAACTAATGTTCTTTGTCAGAGATAACCTTCTTATTAATTATAAAGGAGGCCATTTTAATATTCACTAATCATTAGCTCTTTAAACAGTTAGAATACAACATTGTGAAAAGTGAGCTCAGCACCTCCGGACAAGCGGTGCATCCAGCTACTTTGCACAGATCTAGACTTTAAAGAGAAATTCATACAATACAAGTCATGAAAAGAAATAAACTGAAATAAACCAAACTGAAATGGAAAAATTAGAAAAAAATCTTATTAATCATTATTTGTATTTTATGTTTGTATTACCAGAACTGGGCCCCTAGAGTACTAGGTGCTATACAGACTTAAAACAAAAGACTATCTCTGTTCCAAAGACCTTACAATGTAAATAAGCATCAGATATTTCATATTTCTGAATAATTAAATTAAGGTTAAGGGGCTTCTGCAGTACTAATGGATTTCATAGCCTGTATTTATTATTTCCCTTCTTATAACATATTACTCTTAGGCCAAATTATTTATTGTGATGGGCCTGATCCAACCTACTCCTCATTCTTAACTCCCATTGGCATCAATGGAGACCTGAGTGCAGAAAAGTTGCGAAAGCAGGCACATAATTCAGGATTATTATTCACTTTTGTAATTTGTCACTCCAGTTATATAATTACTCAATTATTCCCATTATCCTTTCTGGACTTTCCTCTCCCCTGGATACGTGTGTGCAGTTCTTAAGTTTTGCATGTATAAACTTACACATGGCTTTGGAAATCTCACTGTCATTTGCAGCTGCAGTATTACAAGTTGTTAAGCAATTGTGTGGGGTTTTTTTTCCATTTGCAAATATGGCAATTTAATTTACAGTACTCTATTGAAACCCAGCCCCGGAGAGCCGGGGAGCAGGGCCAGGTTCACACACAGGGAAAGTCTCACACTCAGCTGCAAGATGCTTAGCGTTTGCTTACAAGAAAGCCTCACAAACCCTGTGTGTCTGTGTGTGTGGAGGGGGGAAAAGGGGAGATAAAGAAACAATCAGCCCAGAGGGCTATCTAGTTTGGTATCCTGTCTACAAGCAGCCCTACCTGATGCTGCAGAGATGAAATGCAGTCAGTTTGAGCAGCACAGTACCATAAAGGGAGGAAGTTGTTCTCTTCTATCTAGCCCAAGATTTAAAAATATTATTGATAACTCACTTCCCACCTGAGCTTCCCCAGGATATGAGAAGCTGGCTGGGAGTGGGAAGTGCATGTGTTGACTGTCTTTCCCAGCCTAGGGCAACTCAGTCAGGCACTGGGCAGGATGGGGCACTCAGAGACTTTGGAAACTTCACAGACCAATTTAGGGGTGGGGAAGGTTTTAGGCAAGGACTTTCCACCCTAGCTGGGGTTTGACGAACAGATGCCCAATGCAAGGAAGTTCTCAGAGTATCCCTCCCTGTCTGAGCTCGGCCCCGCTGCTCTTCCTCCTGCTGCAGCCCAGAAGAAACGGGGCTCCTTACCTATTTTGGCCAAAGAAGCTAGCATGATCCAGAGCGTTATTTCAAAGGGGACCTGCACATGATGATAATCCAGGGAGAAGAAGACTGTGTGCACAGAGGATTCATTATCCTGGGCTTCCTGGGACCCCCAGCTGGCATTCTCTGGGCCACTGTCCTCGAGGGGCAGCAGCAGCGATGGTCCCTGGAGTGCACTGACCATGGGAGCACCCAGCAGCAAGGAAAAGCAGGGCCCCAGCATCCATCCTGCTGCAGCCTCCCATCCCAGCCTCTGCCTCTCCATGTGCCCTGGGAGCCGTCCGCTCTGGAAAGTTGGTGGCTGGCTGCTTCCCCGCTCCTGGCTGCTACTGCGGCTGCTGCTGCTGCTGCTCTGATCCTGAGTGGCTGGGCAGGGCTCCTGCCTAACAGGCCCTGCAGAATGCAGCCTGCCCTACTTGCGTGGGTGGGTGTGAAGGCAGGAGCCACTGAGCAGCCCAGCGAATCCCAACCCCCAGAGAGCCGGGGAGCAGGGCCAGGTTCGCACACAAGAAACGTCTGCACTCAGCCACAAGGTGCTTAGCATTTGCTTACAGGAAAGCCTCACAAACCCTTAGTGTGTGTGTGTGTGATTCTGTGAGTGTACGGGGGAAGGGGAGAGATAAAAGCAGGATCCTTACCGTTTTGGGCCTCAGCCACCCAAATTCCACTGTCTAAATGGAGAACAAGTGTAACTGTTCCTTCTGCACCCCCAAGCCCCAGACCCGGAGGCAACAGCAAAACCTGGATCCTCCAGCACTGCTGGAGGTGCCTGGTTTCAGGCCCCAGCCCCCCAGTTCTAGTGCTTACACATAATACTGGTATAGATGATACCTTTGCCCAATGCATCTTCCCTTTGGTAAACCAAATGCAAATCAGAGTATCCACCAAAAAGAACTACAACCAGCTAATACGATCACTTAACAAAGCATGCAACTGGAGGGGCTAGGATGGAGGGCATCTCAATAATAAATTCCAGCAATAGCTTGTCGTCTTCTGCTGCGGTCAGGAGCAGAAGCGAGAGCTATTTCTGTGTTTACTTTTCATGCTAGGCACTCAGCTACCACAGGGATGGGGGTGGGGAGGGGAATAAAAAATGGAGAGAGAGAGAGAGAGATGTCATTAACTACCATCTCTGAACTTCAGGGGCTTTTGATTACTTGGCCATTTCTTCTCAGAACAGTTCCTTGCACTGCAGTGGCCGGTGTGGCCATTGGGAAGGTTCAGGGATAGGTACCCACTGACCTTAGGGGCTACTCTCGCACTCATTTTGGGAAGCAGGGTATTTGTTTGACACATTATCAGACACATTAATAAAATGGAGGACAAAACGCAGAAGGCCAAATTCCTCCATGATTTAGTTTCACTAGAAGCAGTGATGTTTCACGAGGGATGAATTTAGCCCATACAGCACAAACAATTAAAATATGGGGGCCCCAGGCTGCTGCTGGACTAATCGATGACCCATTTTGGTGCCCAAAGGACACCAAACCTGAGCTGCTAATGACATATTGGTGATCCATTTTTTCTGTAATGGAGAGCTAAATGGGAGACCAAAATCACATATGTATGTACTCTTGTTTGTCAATAGCACACCATGTCCCAATTTCTGATATTATTTTGTAGGTCAGAATAATAAACAGGAATCTTGGGAAGCAGTGATACATTCTGAAAATCACATTCCACCCACCCCCATTTAACATTGTTTATCAGCTTTTATACTGTGCCTTTAACAGAAATTTCTACCTTGACTAGAGAAAATGCTGCCTTGACATCTGGGCAAACTGAGATTTCAAGAGTTTTGGCAAAAAATTCTCCCTTTGTGTGGAAAAAAATGACAGAAGGGAATCCTGGGGAAGGAAATCCTACAGGGTCCCCTTTATGCATTTCTCCATAATCATTCCTTGGGGTGGGGAACAAGGCCCCTCACAGTTTGGAACAAATGGGGGTTAAGCATATGTGCACTGTTCCTTTAAATATTAAACAGGAAGTTTGGTGGCAGGGGGCTGAAGTGATCTAGGCAGAAGCTTTACAGTGAAACTAATAAAGAGGCAAAAGAGTCTTGAGAACATGCTAATAAATGTCCTTGTTCAGTGTCAGAAGAAAGTGACTCTGTGATCACTTACCAGGGTGTTCTGCCTCCAGAACCCACAGATTCTGGGATAACTCTAGTGACCATATTTCCCAAAGTAAAAACAGGACACCGTGCGGGGTGGCTCGAGCCACCTGCAGTTGCCACTCGCCTGAGCCCCGTGCTTCCCAGGGCTGGGGCTAGGCTGACCAAATAGCAAGTGTGAAAAATCAGGATGGGGGTGGGGGGTAATAGGAGCCTATGTAAGAAAAAGCCCCAAATATCGGGACTGTCCCTATAAAATAGGACATCTGGTCACCCTAGCTGGGGTTGAGCACCCGAGCCCTGCGCCGTCTGAGGCTGGGGCTGACTGCCCAGGTCCCATGCTGCCCAGGGCTGACAATCCGAGCCCTGCCACCCAGTGCCTCGTGTGCCACTCGCTCTCCCCCCCAAAAAAATGTTCCTCTGCACCCCCTGGGGGTGTACACTCCATTTTTGGGGGGAAACTGGGCATTTGTTCCGTTTGCTCTTACCAGCTCATCATCAGTTGTCAAGAGCAAATTGGACAAATGCCCATTTTTGCCAACAAAATGTCAGGACATCCAGGACAGGGCTTAAAAAGGGGACTGTCCCAGCCAAAACTGGACATATGGTTGCCCTACCTAGGAGGCCAGGACCACCTGCACCAGCTATGAGTCCTCTCTCTGGTTCCTAGTCATCTTCCACTGGACCCTTTCTCACAAAGTTAGGTTCTTCCACAGGGAAGAGGCTATGGAAAAGTTAAAATGCCCCAGAATGCATGAAGTTTTGAGTAGATTCCCTGCCGATTTGGGAAGGATGAGGTCCATCTCTCTGACATTCTGCCCACCTTCTCCCCGTGTGCAGGAACCATCCCCTCTGTAAGGTCTGAGAAAAAGGAAATGGTGCTGCAGAGATGGATGATTGCCCCTCCTGGTCACTCCACTTTGGACAGGGATGGGTCCCTGTCTGCATGGGAATCCCAGGGGATGATTGAGACCTTCATTGTTTTCAACAAAGAATAATTAAAAAAAAAATCGAAATCAGAACTTCTCCAGAAATTTGCATCTCTTGATTTCTGTGCTAGGGAAATAACAGAGGCACTCACAGTTCCCCCTTAATTACCACATTAACTGAGCTCAGGGTGTCTGCAGTCTCTTTTGATTGGGGTTCCCTCTCAAATACAGCACATGCCATTACAAACTCAAAGTTTGGTGCCCAAGTGCCCACAGTCACCAAAAGGGTCTTGAGCCCCTGAGACCCTACTGGAGCTTGATATCGCTATGGTAGTGTAAAACTTCCCTAAGCTGGCCTGTGGAGGTTTCCCTCTGCATAGGGAATCCCCGGGTGGCTCAAAGACACCATACTCGCTATTACCTCGACCCCCATCCTGGCTGTGAGTGCCGGTGGCATGGCTGGGAGTAAGGGGATAGAGCTGGTAAGGGGACTGCTGCAGGCCATTTGACACTCAGTCCAACTTAGTCTTCAGGCTGCTTTAAGTTGTACTTGGGGACTGGCCTAGCACTCACCAGCCTTAGGATCATGGAAGCACAAAGGTTGTCAAAAGCCCCCTTTGCAGCCCTTCCCCTTCCTCCTGAGCTGTGCTGAGTGCTCCTGTAGCACAGCCCAGCATCCTGGGAGCATCTTCTTAGAGTCAGGAGATCCTGCAGTACAGCAATAACTGCAGAGACAGCCAAGGGCCCAAGGGAGCTAACAGTCAGGGCAGACACAGACCTCCGCATGTAGAGCCATGACTTTGGCACATCCCCCAAGGAAGCACACGATAGATCTTGGCTGATCCATGGCTGTGGGGGGCCAAAATTCTGCCTTTTGTGACAGGGCAACACCTTTTCCCTCTGACAGATCAATATGGGGAAAAGCCCTTGACAGGGCCGGCTCCAGGCACCAGCATAGGAAGCAGGTGCTTGGGGCGGCCAATTCAAAGGGGCTGCACATTCGGGTCTTCGGCAGCAATTCAGCGGCGGGTCCCTCATTCCCTTTCCCTCTTTGAGCTGCCACCAATTTGCCGCCAAAAAGGAAGAGAGGGAGGACCCGCTGCCGAAGTGCCGCCGAAGAAGCAGCGCAATTTAGCTTCCGCCGTTGGTCTTCGTTTTTTTTTCTGAGCCGGCCTTGGCCCTTGAGGGAAATGCCAGTGTTTTCGTCTCCCCTGGGTCCCTCTTGACTTGAGGGTTTTTCTATGACAACCATAACAGTGGCAAAGAGTAATGAACACAGTTCCATTTTTCACCAAAGATCTCTATGTTTACAAAGATTAATTCTCACAACAAACCTGCATAATTATTAATTCTACTCCTTTTACAGAAGAGTAAACTGAGGCACAGACAATAAGATGAGACACCCAAAGCTACCCAGTAAGTTAGTGTTAGAGCTAACAGAACAAGGAGACTTGGCCCCAAGTCACGCTTCTCCTTATGAGGTAATCTCCACCCAGCAGAAGATTCTGGTTATGAAATTTGGGTTTGGAAGACTTGCTCTGTTTTTGGTGAGCCAGGTAATTAAAGCTTTGTGAAACAAAAGAATCAGTTTTGATTTTTGCTACTTCTAGGAAAATGCAAGAGTCGTTTTTTCCAGTTAACTTTCACCCATGTTCATCCTAAGCAAAAACAGAAAGGTTTGCATCACAGCAGAGGGCAGAGCTACAGAGCAGAGCTCAATACTGCTTGCTGCAAAATATTTTACCAGACAAATCAATGCCCATTTAATTAATTGCAACAAACAAAAATAGCAGTTAGAAAAGGGAAAGTGTGGAGGGAATATCAGAGGGAAATAATGTTAAAATTTGCTTCATGTGGCTACTTAAAAATAAAAAAATATTTTAGGGCAAATGCTTACAACCAGAAGCTTGAGATGTATGCAAAAATTGCAAGTGCGATTTCATGACAACTTATACATGCAACATTACCTAAATTGCACAAAAAAATTGCCTCTCTGAATAACACAAACTGTACTGTGGGAAATAATCATATCTGAGAAAAGAATAATGTGAAACATTTTTTGACCGATATCTATTGGAGTTTTGAATGAATTTGCTTCACTTGTACTCTCAAACTTCTGTGATCATGGCCCTGATCCTACATTGAACTCCAAGCAGGTAGAACCCTGTGCCCACATGAAGTCTCCGAACTCCAATAACTGCAGTCTTGGGGCTTCTGTGTGCAATTACGCCCTGATCCTGCAAAGACTGACACATGCGCTCAACTTTTCCCACTGATATCCTCAGCCTAATCACTGATTTACTTTGCCAATATATCTAGAGACATAATGAAAGGGTCTTCATAACGTTTAATTTTGGGTGCGATCTTAGTGGTTCTTTGTGAGTCTTAGAACTTGTTTTAGCATTTCATTAAGATGATGTATTTTTATTTTTTTGAACGGTTCTATTTTGAAGTTTGACACAAATCAGTCTACTAATTCCCTCAAGAATTTGACTATTCAGTCATCACCTTTTATTGTGGATTCATTTGTCTGTAAAGTCAAAGTCTGATTGTTTCTAAAGCCTGCAGTATGTAGATATTTATTCCTCTTGTTTTAATGGGTATTGAACCATATTGAACCACGTTTTAATGGGAGTACCATTTGGTCATATGTTTATTGATGTGCTTTTACTTTTTCTGATGTCATATTCTTTCCCCATATTCATAGAGTTCTAGGGCCAGATTCGATCCCCTTACTCATGGTGACTAGTACCTTGCTCCACAGGCAGCCCCACTGAAATTAAATGGCATTACTAGAAGAGTAAAGTACTATTTAATATGAAAAAGGTTATCAGAATCTGGGCTCATGCGATTAAATTATTGAATTAAGTTAATCATTTTAACAGGTCCTATATGATACTCCTTAATTTCATTAGTGCCAACGTCTTCTTGTTCCTTACTTTTACAGTAAAGAAAAGAATGGGCGGGGGGGAGGACTTACGATTTTATCCCTTCTGGCTCTTAGTTCTGCTGTTCTGGCATTGATACGTACAGTATTAGGCACAGCTGGGCTTATAACTCATAACTTTTATTCTTCGCTATGTATATGACACATCATGTAGTGAAACCCAAATAGCCTAGGCGACACCATATAATTTACATCGGCTACTGAAATTCATGCATCATATCATTCTGAGTAAAGCAGATACATTATACATGGAAATGACTCATCAGTAATGTGCTTTTTACCTATGCTTCCAGAAGGTCTTTCCAGGGCATTCAGACCCTGATCCAGCAAAGCACTTAAGCATGTGCTTAATTTTAAGCACATGAGCAGTGCCACTGAAATCAATGGAATTACTCACATGCTTATAGTTCAGCACATGCTTGTGTGCTTTTTTTGGATCCGGACCTTAGTGCTCAAATGGAGAAATGCTAACCTCCATTTAGGTAGTTATGTTTACAGTAGCTGACAGAAGTAAAATATATGGCTTCTGTTTTCACTTAAATTGGTTCATTCTGTTATGTTGGGCCCAGAATGCATTTTTAACTGGGAAATGCTCCATCCGTCTCTCAAGCCAGAAGTACTAAAGTAAAGCAGCAAAACAAAAGCTCCTTATGCTTTGCCTGTGTTTCTTACCAAACAGGTGTGTTTTGCAAAAATAAAGTCACTGTAACATATTAACCTCCATAGTGTTGATTTTTAAACATGATTTTTACTTACTAACAACAGCATAAAAACATAGGAGACAACATAAGCCCGTGCAATCCCCAACTATAGAGTTCTGAACAAAAGATTTTGTTTTAACACCATGGTGTTGATGCTTTATAAAATATTATTTTTTAAAAATCCTTTCCCAAGTGAAAGATGTTATCTTGTGTGTGCCTTGCTGGCTTTTTGAAACCAGGCACCATTGTGCCCAAACTTGTATTGAATGCACACATGCTGCATCCATCTCCAAAGTGAATCCCATTCAGGCCATCCTAAGACTTATACCATCCCACCATGCTGGCTGGTGATCTCTGATGAGAACACTACAGTCCCAGCCCCAGCCAATCCCAGCCTCCAAGAATGAAATGTCCTGTTGCCTCCCAGCCTATAGGAGCCCTCAATGCTGTCCTTCTGGTCACTGCCCTGTGAACGCAGAGAAGCCATTTCCACATTGCAGCTGAGCTACATTAATTTGTCTGCTGCTGATCTCATATGCTCCCTGTGGAGCTCATGGGAGGATAAACCTGTACGTGTTCATTAATCTATAGTGACTTCTCTTGAAATCCCACATGTACAAAGAATTTGAACTAATGCAAAATTACTCTGAGCAAACTACAGACATGTTAACAAGAAATGAGCAAAGAAAAAAATAAATCAAGAGGAGACGTACATTATCTGTATCCCAAGATTCTCTGACAATCTGAAAGGTGCGCAGATTTTATACTGTGTTCTGCGCAGACTTTATACTGTGCTCTGCACAGACTTTAGGGACCATTTATGCATATATTAACAACATGAGAATTATACCTGTTGATAACAGCTGATTTTACTTTTCAGGAATTTGGAGAGCCAAGTATTACAGAGAGATCTGAAATGTAATGAATTACTTGCTTCTAAACCTTCTCCCTGCCTAGTATCCCATTCTTTTCCTATGCCCTTCAAATCTCCCATAACAATCGAATACACCTGTCTGATTATGTTCCTCTCTGAGGCTAGGTCTACACTACCCGCCTGAATCGGCGGGTAGAAATCGACCTCCCCGTCGGGACGCAACAATCGATCCCCGAATCGACGCTCTTACTCCACCAGCGGAGGTGGGAGTAAGCGCCGTCGACAGGAAGCCGCAGAGGTCGATTTTGCCGCCGTCCTCACAGCAGGGTAAGTCGGCTGCGATACGTCGAATTCAGCTACGCTATTCACGTAGCTGAATTTGCGTATCTTAAATCGACTCCCCCCTGTAGTGTAGATGTAGCCTAAGCAGCTGTTCTGACAGTATAGTCATTCAGGCTGGCTGTGTTATAACTTTGCATTTAACAGCCACCCAATTAGTACTGTCTTAAAGAATTCCTACAGAACAAATACAGGCTGAGTACATTTTAATAATTTTGGCCCTGACCTCTGTGGTGTTGTATTTTTCTCAGCAACCAACTCGTACATTCTGAGCAGTCATTTAAATGATTTGCAAATGGCCTCTAATATTTGTTCTTCATTATTATCTCTAGAGAAGACCATAAGTGCAGCTTCAGTAAAATGACAAATAGGCAAACTCTCTGGTCATATATCTATGTATGATTCTCAAAAATATTTGTATGTCACTTAAATCCCATAGTTTGAGTTCTTTGAGACACCTCTGACAATTTGCAGCAATTGCAAATGGAATATTTTGAAACTCATGGTGTTCTGGTAAGAATAATGTCTATCCCCTAAAAATATGATGGCACTTCTTCCCCTCCTCCCCCATCTCTTTTTTTAAATGATCACATTACCCAAAGGCCCCTAAATTCATTCAAATAATGCTTCAGTTGACATCCCTTGGAAATACAGCTAGGTTTAATACAAATGTCCTTTCCTTTTAAATCAGTCCAAAAGCTTCTTGTGACTTCAGCAAACCACTGACTTTTTCTTTCTACATATTACAGATAGAGGCCCAAAATAGCAGAGAAGGGACTTCTCTTAACTACCATTTTAGTCCCTTTTGTTTACTTTAGCTTTAGCTGATGCCTGCCTGTGCCCCCATATCAGGTCTCTTTATACAACACTGTCAATGCTACACACAGGACCAGGCAAAGATACCTAAGAAGCTGCAAGCTCAACCTCAAACTGAGTGTGAACTGTGTTTGAGCTAGTTTGCTGTGTCTACTGCCCTCTACAGTTTCAAAGCACTAATTATTTATCTCAGGCAACATGCATTGCACCTGGTAGTAAAATTAACACTATTCATTTACCAGTGTATTCTGTTCCACTGTTCATTATAACTTTAAGGGACTTGGATGGGTGGACGCATGAACAATTATGTTATGTATTCAACAAGGTAAACCATCCCCTCTAACTTTGAACCCAATTATGTGCCATAATCATTTTAACAAGAGCCAACGAACATGGAAAGTAATGCACTTGGGGGATATTATCATGCTTTAGAATAGCATTGTCAGTGTGGAAGTCAATAAGCACTGCTAGCAGTCATGTCTGGGTGTATTGTGGGGGAGATAGGGCTCAAACCAGTGAGAAGTACGAGTACATTCATACAGTTTGATGCATTATTGCTTTTATAAAGTAACTTTTCACCTGCATGTAACTGTTGGCTAACACATGCTGACTCACAATGGTGACCCATGCGGGGGGCAAGGGTCACATGACCCGCCCCAAAATGCTGGGGGGGGCAAGGCCGGCAGCCGGGGAGATGAAGGAGCAAGGCCAGGGCCAGAGCCAGAAGGGAAGAGGTGGGGCCAGAGCCTCTCCTCTTCCAACCTCCTCTTCTGGCCACACTGCCTGGTGCAGCACGCAGCGGCTGCACTCTCACAGGCAGCCTCTGGCCACACTGCTTGCCTGGGACACTCCAGATGTAGTTACATCTGGTAAGGCAGTGTGGCCGGA
Source organism: Chrysemys picta bellii (assembly GCF_011386835.1). Classification (NCBI taxonomy): domain Eukaryota; kingdom Metazoa; phylum Chordata; order Testudines; family Emydidae; genus Chrysemys; species Chrysemys picta. Next base: position 77,185,356 of record NC_088799.1, read on the forward strand.
GGCTGCTCGGGAGAGAGCAGCCGCTGAGTGCCTGTGATAAATGAAGGGGGCGGGGCGGGGGGAGTGATGGTGCACTCCATATGATGTTATGAAAATATGCTGAGTGTGAATATAATGTAACTGGAATATGCTTCATGAAAAAGTAAGGTATCATTACAAAGCTTATAATCCACTGAGTGTGTTTATCCTATTTGTATAAATGTATTGTTCTTGTATCTGAAACTAGAAATATGAAATATAATTCTGAGGTCCTATTGTAATTATGCAAAGTGTGGGCCATTAATGGTGGCTTGGAATCCTGATGGTTCCCATTAACCAGGACAATTGGTTGTAAATGGCTCTGTTGACTTGTAAGTCTTCCTGTATATGTGGGTGCTGGCAAGTGGGTAATGAAGTCTTACAGTGACATGTGATCATGTCACCTGAACTGGAATCCATCTTTAACCTGGTGATTTTCCATTTAGAAGGAGGGGTGGGAACCCAGAGAGTGACAAAGGCTCCCTTTTATGGACCCAGCTGGCCAGTTGGCTATAAAATCCCTCTTAGTAGTTGTTCTCTGGTTGTTCTACCTGCAAATGGTTAAAAGAAATGAGTGGGCACCTGGCCAAGGGAGAGAATGGGAAGGCTGGAACTTTAAAAAATTTAAACAAGACTCCGTTTGTCTGTCTGTGGTTGTTCTCCGGGAGTGAGGGGATAGGGCAGAATGATGCCTTAAGAAACTTGGGGCCAGGTATGAAAAAATCATCAGGATCATACCTAGAAGCTACTCATTTAAAACCCTAGATATGTAAGTAGATCAGGAATTGTCTAGGAAGATGCAATTAGATTTATTTTATTTCTTTATGGCTTGTGGACTTCTCTGTGCTAACCCCAGGTGTTTTTGTTTTGCTTGTAACCTTTAATCTGGACCTCAAGAAACTATCCTTGATGCTTAATCTTTGTAGTTGCTCTTTTTAAATCTAGCAATAGCCTAAGTTCCCAGATATATTTTCTTCCTTTTGTTTTTTTAATAAAATTTACCTTTTTAAAGAACAAAATTGGATTTTTGTGTCCTAAGAGGTTTGTGCACATGTTGTTTAATTAGCTGATGGCAACAGCTGATTTCCTTTGTTTTCTTTCGCAGCTCTTCCCCGGAGGGGGGTGTGAAAGAGCATGAGGGTACCCCACCAGAAGGAATTCCCATGTGCGCCTTCCTGGGTTCCCAAAGGGGCTTTGCACTTGGGTTGTGGCAACATCTACCACTGTAAGGTCAGAGAAAAGCTGTAACCTTGGGAGTTTAATACAAGCCTGGAGTGGCAAGTATTAATTTTTAGAGTCCTTGCGGGCCCCCACTGCACTCGAAGTCCCAGAGTGGGGAATCAGCCTTGACAGTACTGCACCGGACAGTGTCCGAGGCAGGCAGCGTGGCCGGAGGGTGCCTGGGAGAGGGCATTAGAGCATGGCTCCACACCTGCCAAGGGGACTGGAGCAGAGCCCCCCTCCCCCGCCAGGTAACATGGGATGGGGAGGGGGCGGGGATGAGTCACATGGGGGGTTGTGTGGGGGGCAGGGACAAGTCACGTGGGAAGGACATGTGCCCCCTTTAGCTGATGCCCCCTTTGTGTCCCTGACTCATGATAATATATTGATTATCCCCACAGCTGTAAGCTTTGCCAGCTGTTGAGGACATTGGATAGCACCTATTTTAAAGTGTCCTCAGTAATGCATCGTATAGTGTCCCTTTAAGTTTTGATGTCGCTAAGGACAGTGTAAACAAGAGAATGTTGTGTTTAAGGTAGGAGGCTGTGATGTTAGGACATAGGCTGGGAGGAATTGTCACAGAAAGGGAAAGTGGCCAATAGTAGACTGAGGCCTACAGGCGTGAGACAGGATATAGAAGAGGGGAGAACACAGGAGACAGAAAAGAGATCTGGAGGAGACACACAGCTTGGAGAGTAGAGCAAGACGGGACTTGACACCTGATGAAGTGAGACACCAATGGTTGTTAAGTCAGAAAGACAGATGACTGGAGCCAAAGCTCCTGTAGTCAATGGAAAAACTCCCATTGTCATCAGTGGGTTTTGAACTATAATGTAAGTCAGTGTTTCTCAAACTGGGGCCACCCCTTGTGTAGGGAAAGTCCCTGGCAGGCCGGGCCAGTTTGTTTACCTGCCCTGTCCACAGGTCCGGCCGATCACAGCTCCCACTGGCCGCGGTTCGCCACTCCAGGCCAATGGGAGCTTCTGGAAGCAGCCCGGGCTGAGGGACGTACTGGCCGCCACTTCCAGCAGCTCCCATTGGTCTGGAGCAGCGAACCGCGGCCAGTGGGAGCCGCGATCGGCCGGACCTGCGGACACGGCAGGTAAACAAACCGGCCCGGCCCGCCAGGGGCTTTCCCTACACAAGCGGCGGCCCCAGTTTGAGAAACACTGATGTAAGTGAACCATATAATCAGACCATAATAGTTACATCTGGTAAGTGATTCACAGGCATTTAAAAGATCATCTGAAGTTTCATACTCTTGTAGGTACTTGCAGGACAAAAATGTTTTCTACTTTTTAAAGTAATTAAAAGGTTCAAGTTTCTGTATTTAGTCTGTTTCACAGTAATATTGGGGTTCTGGCTTATTCGCAAAACCATGCAGGACTTACTGTACTTTTCTGCAACCACATTATCTTAGAGCAAGATCCTGTGCTGCAATGGAATCTGATTTGCAACAGGTATGTACTGCAAGAGAGTGATTGGTTTGCACTTAATATATCTGATTAACGTAGCCACTTTTTGTGGATTAACCATGAGCAGATGGCAACTCCCTAGAATTTATTCATTACATAAATGGATTCAACAAATTTGTTGGCAAACTGTGCGTGAGCTCTATGGGTTTATGGTGAACAGTTCTCTGTATTTGATTTTCAGTCATTGAGCTGAGCTAATTAGTTGTGATTGGTTAGGTAAGCAACATGGTTTTGTCTCTGCTCCTTGACTGAACATGCAAACACTTCCTGTGAAAATACTCATGCATATGAACTTAAAATTCAGTTTCTGCAATTTTTGCACATCTGACTGTGAAGTTTGCACTTCATGAACTTTCATGCTAGTAAAACTTGATTGCTTGATCCAGCAAACAGGAAAGTGGCACAAGAATGGCCAAATGAATTCATTTAAATATTTATAAAGATTTGTTTATGGTATTTGTCGATCTCTAATAAGAACCACAAGTTTTGTTCCCTTTGAAACTAGAAAATGGACTCAGCTGTATTCTACTTAACATATACAAAAATGTAGAGGTGTGGCAACTGATTTTGCCTTTCACCTCTCCCTATTCTTCCTACGTAGGTGTAACCCTTCTGCCAGGTGGAGCCAGCAGGAACCAGGGCTGGGTTCAATATCTAGGGGGTCCTTTCCATCGATTCAATACAGAACCGGCTCGAGCCCCCACCCGGTAACCTGGGAAAATTACACACCAACGCTGGCTGCCTCTGAGAGGCAATACTTCCCCACTCGCAAGCATATAGTCTGAGTGTGGAAAAGAAACTTTTAATAAAAGGAGGGAAATCATTTGGAGCTAATTTGGGAAAACACTGCAAACAGGGTTCATAAACATAAACCATGAGTAAAAGACCAACTGCCAAGTAAGTTGGGCAGTGCCCTTTTCCTCTCAGGTTCTTAAGTCCAGCAGCCCAAAAGTCCCTTTCACATGCCCGACCCTTCTCTGCTTCTCTGCATCCCACTCACAGTTGCTGTCCTTGGTCAGTGGAGACCCAGAATTCACAGGTGCATCTGCAGAGTTCATCTCCCATCCTGGGTGGGGGGTAAAGAGGTATCTTACTCGCTCCACTGGCCGCTCACTGGCCACCTGCTCACCGCTGTCACTGTGCCCTTCCACCAGCCGCCCTGCTGGTCACTCATCATGCCTCTCCACCAGTCACCTTCTGCCTCTCTGCTGTGACCTCTGCACATCTGTCTCTCACTGATTTTCAGCTCTTTTGCAGGCAGGGCATAAACACAGTCTTACCACAACTGGTTTCAGCTCTGATTGAGCAATTAAAATAACAAAAGAGGCTCCTAATGAAGCCTACTTAGCTCTATTCTTTGAACACTGGGGAAGAAGAACAGGTTAAGCCAGTCTAGAGAGGACCTGGGAAGGTTGTGCAGCCTCCTGACCAGGGCACCAGGACTTCTGTCCCCACCCTTCTTACTTTCCCAGGCCTCTGACATTCAAGCCCCTGCTTAACGATGTTATTTCAACTGAGGGTGCCCCACCTCATTTGGGACAGGTTAAGCACAGTCCTGCTTTCCTGTATTGCTACAATAATTACAACACTGGTAACCATATTTCACTACCCCTGCAATCAATACTAAGGTCATTTGTACCCAACACCAGCCAAAGTTGATCCTTTGACACAGCTGTAAATGATGAATATGTAAACAGAACAGGAGCAAACTGTATTTACTAGAGTGGTTGATTAATCGCAGTTAACTCACGCGATTAGCACAAAAAAATTAACTGTGATTAAAAAAATTAATTGCGATTAATCGCACTGTTAAACAATAGAATACCAATTGAAATTTATTAAATATTTTGGATGTTTTTCTACATTTTCAAATATATTGATTTCTATTACAACACAGAATACAAAGTGTTCAGTGCTCATTTTATATTATTATTTTTTATTACAAATATTTGCACAGTAAAAATGATAAACAAAATAAATAGTATTTTTCAATTCACCTCATACAAGTACTGTAATGCAATCTCTTTATCATGAAAGTGTAACTTACAAATGTAGATTTTTTTGTTTACATAACTGCACTCAAAAAAGAAACAATGTAAAACTTTAGAGCCTACAAGTCCACCCAGTCCTACTTCTTGTTCAGCCAATTGCTAAGACAAACAAGTTTGTTTACTTTTACAGGAGATACTGCTGACTGCTTCTTATTTACAATGTCACCTGAAAGTGAGAACAGGAGTTCACATGGCACTTTGTAGCCAGCACTGTAAGGTATTTATGTGCCAGATATGCTAAACAGTCATATGTCCCTTCATGCTTTGGCCACCATTCCAGAGGACATGCTTCCATGCTGATGATGCTTGTTAAAAAAATAATGCGTTAATTAAATTTGTGACTGAACTCCTTCGGGGAGACTAGTATGTCTCCTGTTCTGTTTTACACACATTTTGCCATATATTTCATGTTACAGCAGTCTCGGATGATGACCCAGTTCATGTTCGTTTTAAGAACACTTTCACAGCAGATTTGACAAAACGCAAAGAAGGTACCATTGTGAGATTTCAAAGGATAGATACAGCACTCGACCCAAGGTTTAAGAATCTGAAGTGCCTTCCAAAATCTGAGAGGGGCAAGGTGTGGAGAATGCTTTCAGGTGTCTTAAAAGAGCAACACTCCGATGCGGAAACTACAGAACCTGAACCACCAAAAAAGAAAATCAACCTTCTGCTGGTGGCATCTGACTCAGATGCTGAAAATGAACATGCGTTGGTCTGCTCTGCTTTGGATCGTTATTGAGCAGAACCCATCATCAGCATGGACGCATGTCTTTTGGGATGGTGGTTGAAGCATGAAGGGACATATGAATCTTTAGCGCATCTGGCATGTAAATATTTTGCGATGCCGGCTACAACAGTGCCATGCGAACGCCTGTTTTACTTTCAGGTGACATTGTAAACAAGATGTGGGCAGCATTATCTCCTTGTATTGTAACCAAACTTGTTTGTCTGAGTGATTGGCTGAAGTAGGACTGAGCGGACTTGTAGGTTCTAAAGTTTTACATTGTTTTATTTTTGAATGCAGTTATTTTTTGTACATAATTCTACATTTGTAAATTCAACTTTCATTATGTCGGGGACTCGAACCCAGATGGCACGGTTCGTTGTCTGACTGCAGAGAGACAGGCAACACCAGCCAGGTCCAAACACAAGCTCTTTATTGAAGAGTGCACACAACAATAGAGAGCGGCCCGTCTCCAAAGAGAACCAGCCCCAATTACAATAACTAGTAAGGTTATATAGACAGTTCCGTCGCGTCATAGTTAAAACAACCCAACCCCACTTTATTAGTTAGAAAGCTTTTAATATTCATGCATATCTATCTTCTTTGACACTACAAACAATTTGTGATGCTTCAACAACTTCTTATGAGCTTTGTTATCATGCACCAGAAACTAGGAGAAAGGAGGGAGTTAAGAACAGATGAAGAACAGAAACGGGGAGTGGAGACTGCAAGTTTCCATATGTCCAAAGAAACTGTTCCTAGCACTTCTGGTACAAGAATGCGGCCCCCACCTCTTATCTCATTCTCTGCAGCTCAAGCAAGCATGTCCTCATGTTTCACAGAGAGACAGGAATGGCCCAGCAACTACTGTTAGCCTAACTTTGGCTAAGCTGGCCAAACAACCTGTTCTATACTCCATATTTTTGGGCCTAACAATCCCCCCTTTGTCCCTGGAGTGCCTTGGAGGGACTCCTGGGACAACTAGCTGCTATGAGTGGTGAGCTTGGAGTTGATTACTTTTGGACAGAACACAGCTTGGTGCCCATCCAACATCCAACCTTTAGCATAACATACAAAGCTAGCAGGCCACATATAATTACAACGGCGCTTCGGAGTACATTATAGAGCCAACCACCTATGTTTGGAATCCAATTGAACAAGTTACTCCACCAGGATTCAACCTGCTCCCCTCCATGGTCCTTTGCTACTTGTATGAGGTGGTTTGCTCTGTCCCAGGTGGCATTATAAACATCAGGAACATATACGCAGCATTCTTGCCCAATTAGTGCACATGTTCCTCCCTGAGAGGCCAGTAAGATATCTAGAGCCAAGCGGTTCTGGAGAACCATCTGCCTTAGTTTTCTCTGTGCGGTTGCCAAGTCCACCAGGGCATTGGCGGTAGTCTAATTTCCCAGATGTCTTGGTGAATTACCCAATCCCACATGCATCCTCCCCATGGACCCGGCAGGATTCGGTATGTGGGAGCCCACACACCCCCAACCGGTCCATATGCTTGGAAGGAGCACTGAGAACGTCCGCACTTCCACCCAGAAAATCTCCAAGTATGTCTCCATGGCCACAGATCAGATGGTACTCCTGATGTGTCTGTAAGGGCAGTGGGCCAAGCCTGAACATGCTAGATCCCACTGCAATGCCTTCCCAGCCTCAGTGATATTCAATACCATCTCTGTCAGCAACTTCTGGGTCATAGAACTAAGGGCGGAGATAACATGTAACTCACCAATTCCAGCCTGTACCTGGGTTAGCTGTGCCCCAGAAATAAGGCTTGTGGCCTTCTTTAGTTGCCCCAATTTCTTATCATGTTTTTGGTTCTTAAAAATATTTCATACTGCTGCTGTACTATTGGCCCCATCCTATAGGGATCCGGTCAAGTCTCTCTTCTTTCTAGAGGAAATAACTCAAGCTCTCTGTTGTGCTAATCTAATAGCAGCCCCTTTTGAACAATTTGGGTATGTAGAGGTGATCTGGAAACTGGATAAGGACAATGAAAATTTAACAGTCCTTAGTGTAGTGTTAATCACACAGTCCATTGATATCCTAATACATCTCTCTTTGGTGTAGTACTATACCACATCTGTTGGTTGAACACTTTTATGTATTTCTGGGAGGCACTGATATTAATGGCATAAGAAGGGGTGTATTGCAATAAGGTACAGGTAACATTATTAGTCACTGGAATAATTTCTATGCAGGTAAAATTTTCAGTGGCAGAACAAACTCTTTGGGTAGTCGTTTGATTATTTACTAATTGGGTGACCAAATACCAATAAGGGCATCTCTCATTTAACACAGTGCAAATTCCAGGAACAGCCATCATATCTCCTTCACTATAGAACCCATTAATTTCAATTACAAATTCTTGGGGTTCACTTGTAGTGATATCATGTATTTTTATCTCCACTGATCCATTCTTTTTCATTCAATTGTTCGCTTATATGGGATATCCTGAACCTTAAAAATATTTTTTTTTCAAACAATATTTAAATAAATCACTAAAGTGTGAAGGCCTTGGCCATTGGTTTTATCAGATATATGGCATTGTCTGTATTTGGATGTGTTACGGGGTAACAGTGTAATGGAGGAGATGGCAGGGACAGTGGCAACAAGGTGCCTTTGGTACTTGTCATTTAAAATCCAATTAGGGTGGGCAACACATGCTGAAGGACTTATCCAAAACACAGGGTGCAGCCTGTAGAATAAACCCCAAAATCCAATCAAAACCACATTCCTAAGCATGGGTCCCACAAGTTTCTTCCTGCCAGTGTATAATTCTTTGTTTCTTCACCAGGGTCAGTTCTTAATGTTTTTTGTAGTCAGGAATTCCCGGATTTTGGTGGTTTCAATGGAGCGAGTGTTCCTTCTTCTCTTTTTCTGAAACAGTGTGGTTCAGCATCATACAGGGGAGAGGTTACTAGCACATCACCCTGTAATGGTTTTGCTTCTTTTAGAAAAATCCAAAGGCACTGTCAGTGGACAAGGGAGAGATTACTAGCACTTCACCTTGTCTTTTTTTTCTTTTTCCTGCTGTCCAGAAGGCACATCAGAGTTAGAAGGAGGAATAGGCTGATCATCAGTCGGAGAGTCCTCCCGAGGTGGAGGGGCCTTTTTGCAGTGAGAAGCATGGGTCCAGGTAGGCAGTCCTTGGCACTTCACAGCAGTGTTGGTGGTTAACAGGACTTGGAAAGGGCCTTTCCAGCATGGAGTCAAAGCAGTCTTTCGTTGATGGACTTTACGTAGACTCAGTCTCCTGGTTTCAATGAATGGCAGGGCTGCTACGGTCTCTGAGTAGTGCTTCTTTACCTGTGAGAAAAGAAACCTAACACATTTCATTAATGCCTGGCAGTGTTTTGCAGATCTCATAGTTGCTTGGGCACATTCAGGCCCCCCCTCTTCTTGGCTGTCAGACAAGTCTTAGCTGTGGGCAGTATCCTTGGATGGGGCCAGCGTCTTATCTTTGGACTGAGCTTGCTAGCTATTTTTTTCCAGTTAACTCGTTCTGTTCTTTTTCCTTCTCCCCTTCTTGGCTTCTTTTAACCTACAAAGGAAACTTCCACTCTTCACTCATACACCTTTTCCCAACAATGAACACATACACATTGCCATTATACAGTACATTAGTCTTATTATTCAATGTATGCCATATACACCATTCCAGTAAAATAACTTATATACAGAGCTTTGGAGCAACAAACCAGGACAAGCACACCCACCTTTGAGGAGTCCAGTCGGTACAACCTCTGGTGTCCAATAGCTTTCCTCCCTCCCCAGCCTCTGGCTAGAAATCTGAGGTAGCCAGAAGGATCCCATGTGCAATATGGGGAGTGGGTTAACCTTCCATGTCCTTGCTTCCAAAGACTGTTGATATGCAAATTTTAACAACATTTTTTTTCAATTAAAAGATCTGACCAATGAAGTTTCTTTTTTTTTTACTTAAGCAAATGTATTAGACTTTAGTATATCACATTTTTCCTGATTTATCCAAACACTTTGTATTCCAAGTTGAATAAAACAAGTATCTGCTTTTTTATTTAACCCTTTTATTTAATTTTGAACTAGACTGTCTTATGAAAATATTAAACACAACAATTCTGGCCACAAGACAAACACCACAAGACAGGACATAGAACACAAAAATAATTCCTATTGTACCAGTAAATGCATGGTACGTTGAATGCTGTTCAGCTGGCATCCGTTTTCTCTGATGATTTGAAAGACATTATTTACTTAAAATATTTCCTTTATATACACATACGCTTGTTGATTTTAGGCAAAACAGAGGAATTACCCCATATTTCATTGTATTTGTTTTATAGGCAGCCCAGGTTTCAGTGGCTTCTACCTTATTAGTTAGATAATTTGCATTAATACAGATGCTTTCTGGCTTGCTTCCAGATCCAAAGCTATCCACAGCTTAAAGATTTTTACTTTAAAAAAAGGACACAATTAACTTTCCCAGACTTTTGATTGCCTTTTACTTCTAACTCCTGCTTTCAAATGCACAGTGATCTGAAAAAGACAACACAACCTATATTGGTAGGTTTGCATTTCTTTTACCTCTGCTACAATATACACTGCACATGTTCTGGGGAAAATGCGCATCCTCTCCACAATTCAATTTCCACAACACTAGCCACATCAATTTCTACACAAGTTGTAACTGTTTCTTTTATGCGTACAAAATCTCCATGCACCCACAGCAAAGTGACAGCTCGATCACACAGAGCCAGGGGCACTGTCCTTCTCTCTCTTTACCAGATCTTTTATCTGCTATTTTGTTACCCAAAAACAATTTTAAATCTTTTATTCTTCTGGCTTTGACTACCCTGCTGCAGCCACAACCTTTGGTCTTTATTTAAAACATTTTAAATCTTGTAGAATTAAGTCACTTTAAGGATTAAATGCTAAATACCTTAAACTACACTAGTTTCCTGTGCCTGGCAAAAGTATTCTCGGTTTTGCAACTTTAAACAATACCAGTTCATCTTAAACTTATAAAATACAGATTGTACACAGCAGGAGTGTTCTTCAGCAAATTCGACTAAATTATTCATAGTCGAATAATTCCACTTAAATAACCTCTTGCCTGGATTACTTACAGAAATTCTTACCAAGTTTCACTGCTTAATTCCCTCTAGCAACTATAGAGTTAACTTCTCACTCTCTTTTTTTTTTTTTAAATCACTTGTTTGTCTCCCAAAGCGACACCCAATCAACTCAGATTTTACCATTCCAATTATTGTCCTGGGGATTTGAAATCGCCATGCTTATAATTACTTACTCCTTTTCTTCCACTATGCCCTTAACGTTTCCAACCTGTTTTCTAATCTATCTGTTGACTGCCCGTTTGGGCCCGATCCTGCTTTTCTTGCTGAACCGTCCCTTCCATGGGCACCGGCTTGATCCACTATCAATTTAGCTAGGAGGGTGGGCTTCTCAACTAGCCCCCACCCTTCCTGGTCTCTTCCCTTAAACATTCTTACTCACAAGGCTACCCGAGTCCTCCCTCGTGAGGCTTGCCACCTGGGCAAAAACGCATGGCCCATTGGCGTTTAACTATTCAATTTTTTTTTTTTGTGGCAAACACACTGCTGTTACAGCATATGCAAACACAAATGGTTAAATTCTGACAAGTCCCTGAAGGACCAGTACTTGCTTAGCCAGTGCTTCCTTTTCTGCCTGGAAGTCCTGTCTCAAGGCTTGCAACTTGCCCTGGGCGTAAGTTTGAGTTGCTGCCTGGTTCATGATCTATGCTCTTAATTGCTTAATTCTAGTTATCAAGTACACAACTCTTCCCTTTTCTCCAACTTTTGTATTGCTCAGTCTTGCTACGACTGGGGTAGATCCACCTGACACCCTTCCCAGTCAACCGGGGTGGAGAAAGGAATGCTTAACCCCTCTCCGGTTCTCAGACTTACTGCGGCTGAGAGTGGGCACACTTTCATACTCACACACGTATATCCAGACTGGCCACGTCTTTGTATAACGTCCAGAGAAGGAGGAGAGGTGGAAGGGAGATTATCCTGTATACAGCTTGTCCAGAATCTCTGACTTGCTTTCACTCTTGGGAGGGCTGTTCTTTTACACCCTGGGGTCTCCTGCGGCGTCTCTTTCAGAGATTCCAGTCCAGGACGGCTGCCTGTGGCTTCTTCACAGCGTCCCCAAACCACGCCAGCTCCAGGGTCTCAAAGGCAGACTGTTGGATCTCACTGGACAGTTAAGCTTTGCAAATGTAATCTCAGCACTTGTAACTTGTATTGTCTTTGGTTTGCCTCTGTCTATATTTTTTCACAGCCAGCTGGGGCCGAAAGCAGTTTTTCTTTTGGTTTATAGTTATAACATACAAATAAATAATCCATTTGTCCCGGTCTAAGATCAACCAGAATATCCCTGAGGGAATCCATCCTGTCTGCAGAAAAGGTTCCGCAGCTTGGCCAATCTTTAGTTGGGGACAAATGAGCAGTAAAGGAAGGCCATTGAATTTGGCATAAATTTCTCATCTTAGATTTAGTCAAACCGGTTGTTCCAGAGATTTCCTTCCAATCTCTGAGTACCAGAGACAACGGGGCATTCCCCCAGGCATTTACTGCCAAATTGTCCCATTTAGACTGTAGGGGCCTCTAACCCCAACCCGGGGCCTCTAACCCTAATCCAGGGCCTCTAACCCCAATTGAGATGGACCAGGGACTCTAACCCTACCTCTCAATATCTGGCGATCGCTTACCTCCCCAGGGACTCGAACCCCGAAGACCTGACCTCCCCAGGGACTCAAACCCCAAAGACCTGGATCCTACTCAACGGGTAGGTGGACGTTGCTGGGTTTCTACGGGCTTCAGCTGGTTCACAGGACTCGCCTTATCGCCGACGCAGGGATCAGGTTACCGGGCAAGGCTCCTCAAAGCCAGAGGATGCACGCTGTGTTGCTTCAGAGTCTGATCTCGCACCGGAGAGTCAGATGAGTCCCGGCGGAGTCGCCAAATTTGTCTGTAAGCACAGTCAGGATGAGCTCTACCCTGACATCTGGTGATGAATTATGGCGAGTGTGGAAAAGAACTCCAGGGGCTGATCTTGTTTGCATAGGCACACCCACTCGCCTGGCATGAAACAACAGCAACTCAAAGTGGTTACTTTGGCTGGTGTGGGATCCCCAGTTTTCTCTGTTATTGGGGCAGGAAGAATAAAGTTTTGTTACCCTGATTCTGTGAATCAAGGCCAGTGGAACTGTTGTATGACAGAAGGACTGAGTGAGTCCTTCACCATTACCTAAGTAGCACTTGCTTGACAAGGGGCATGGGTTACAAAACCCAGTGAATTGAGAGAGGATGGGGACAGGTATTTGTACCTGATGGTATGGGCCCCCCTCTGAGGGTTTGAAGCACCAATTGCACTACTGCTTCTCTCCACTGTTGAATGTCAGAGCTAATTTTGATTCCATTAGGAGTCTACTTACAGACTGCTGAGCTGAATTCACTTTGGGACGATGGTGCACTAGCACTAGGGCTCCCCTACTATGAGCTGAAATTGCTAAGAGCTGAAATCACAAAAGAGCTAAAGTTATTAAGAGCTGAGATCACTGAGTGCTGTGTTAACTAGTGGGGGAGCCTGAAGCTATATTGCTAAGCAGCTGGCGGAGCAATTTGTGGGGATGACTGGAGGAGCAGCGAGAGGCGCGGAGCCTTGTGGGGCCGATTGGAGCGGCACAGGGAACGGCGAGCGGAGCTGTTTGCGGGGACGGCTGGAGCGGCTCACAGGTCGGTGAGCGGAGCGGAGCAGAGCGGAGCAGCTTGTGGGACAGCAAGAAGTGGACTGGCTCGTGGTGAAGGCTGTGGCGGAACCCCACGGAGAGACGGCCAGCCAGCCTTCGATCACGTAAGGTGCCCCTTAACACCCTGCGTGCCCCCCCCCTTTTTACTCTGGGGCTGCACTGACCAGGGACAGAGACTTTGGGGTCTGTTGGACTTTTGGGACTTTGGGTGGTTGCTGGACCCAAGAGACTTTGGGGGTGTTGGACTTGGGGGACTCTGGGTTGCTGGATTCAAGAACCAAAGGGAAAGGACACAGCCCAATTTGCTGAGGTGGGTTTTTGCTCATGGTTTGTGTTATGAATCCTGTTTGTGGTGTTTTTCCAATTTAATGCTGATGTCGTTTACCTCATGTTATTAAACATTTTCTATTACACTCAGACTCCGTGCTTGCGAGAGGGGAAGTATTGCCTCTTAGAGGCACCCAGGGGGTGGTATGTAATTGTCCCAGGTCACTGGGTGGGGGCTCGAGCCGGTTTTGCATTGCATTATTGAAACGGAACCCCTAGATACAGAACCCGGCCCTTGTTGCTGCCAACTTAGATGGGCAGAAGGGTTACATGTCGGGGACTCGAACCCAGACAGCACGGTTTGTTGTCTGACCGCAGAGAGACAGGCAACACCAGCCAGGTCCAAACACAAGCTCTTTATTGAAGAGTGCACACAACAATAGAGAGCGGCCCATCTCCAAAGAGAACCAGCCCCGATTACAATAACTAGTAAGGTTATATAGACAGTTCCGTCGCGTCATAGTTAAAACAACCCAACCCCCCTTTATTAGTTAGAAAGCTTCTAATATTCATGCATATCTATCTTCTTTGACACTACAAACAATTTGTGATGCCTCAGCAACTTCTTATGAGCTTTGTTGTCATGCACCAGAAACTAGGAGAAAGGAGGGAGTTAAGAACAGATGAAGAACAGAAACAGGGAGTGGAGACTGCAAGTTTCCATATGTCCAAACAAACTGTTCCTAGCACTTCTGGTACAAGAATGTGGCCCCCCCTCTTATCTCGTTCTCTGCAGCTCAAGCAAGCATGTCCTCAGGTTTCACAGAGAGACAGGAATGGCCCAGCAACTACTGTTAGGGTATGTCTACACTACGAAATTAGTTCGAATTTATAGAAGCCGGTTTTATAGAAATTGGTTGTATACAGCCGATTGTGTGTGTCCCCACATAAAATGCTCTAAGTGCTCTAGTTGGCGGACCGCGTCCACAGTACCGAGGCTAGCGTCGACTTCCGGAGCATTGCACTATGGGTAGCTATCCCACAGCTATCCCACAGTTCCCGCAGTCTCCGCCGCCCATTGGAATTCTGGGTTGAGATCCCAATGCCCGGATGATGCAAAACAGTGTCGCGGGAGGTTCTGGGTACATGTCGTCAGGCCCCTCCCCCTCCGTCACAGCAACGGCAGACAATAGATTCGCGCCTTTTTACCTGGGTTACCTGTGCAGACAACATACCACGGCAAGCATGGAGCCTGCTCAGCTCAGCTGAGCTCACCGTCACCATATGTCCTCTGGGTGCCGGCAGACGTGGGACTGCATTGCTACACAGCAGCAGCTGCTAACTTCCTTTTGGCGGTAGACGGTGTAGCATGACTAATAGCCGTGGGGCTGGCAGCCGTAGGGCTGCATTGCACCAGCCCCTTGCCCTTTGGTAGAAGATGGTATATTACGACTGGTATCTGTCGTGGTCATACTGCAGTGGCTGTCAATCATGGGCACCTGGGCAGACATGCTACTGTCTCGATGATGATGGCTATCAGTCGTAGTATACTATTTTCTGCCAATTGCCCAGTATTGTCTGCTAAGCACCCAGAAGAGGCCGAGGGCGATCTGGGTGCTGGCAGACGTGGGGCTGGCAGACGTGGGGCTGCATTGCTATACAGCAGCAGCCCCTTGCCTTTTGGTAGAAGATGGTATATTACGATTGGTATCCGTCGTCATCGTACTGCAGAGGCTATCAGTCATGCTGCACCATCGGCTGCCAGCTTAAGATGTAAAAAATAGATTTGTTCTGTATTCATTTGCTTCCCCTTCCTCCGTGAAATCAACGGCCTGCTAAGCCCAGGGTTTTCAGTTTAATCTTTGGGGGGACCATTCTGTGTGACAGTTGTTTGTGTTTCTCCCTGATGCACAGCCACCTTTCTTGATTTTAATTCCCTGTACCTGTACCTGTACGCCATGTCGTCACTCGGTCCTCCCTCCCTCCCGCCCTCCCTCCTTCTCCTGGTCCGTCAGATACTAGTTTCGCGCCTTTTTTTCTGACCAGGCGCCATAGCTAGCACTGGGATCATGGAGCCCGCTCAGATCACCGCGGCAATTATGAGCACTATGAACACCACGCGCATTGTCCTGGAGTATATGCAGAGCCAGGACATGCCAAGGCGAAACCCGGACCAGCCGAGGAGGCGATTGCAGCGCGGTGAAGAGAGTGATGAGGAAATTGACATGGACATAGACCTCTCACAAGGCACAGGCCCCAGCAATGTGGAAATCATGGTGTCACTGGGGCAGGTTCATGCCGTGGAACGCCGATTCTGGGCCCGGGAAACAAGCACAGACTGGTGGGACCGCATCGTGCTGCAGGTGTGGAACGATTCCCAGTGGCTGCGAAACTTTCGCATGCATAAGGGCACTTTCATGGAACTTTGTGACTTGCTTTCCCCTGCCCTGAAACGCCAGGATACCAAGATGAGAGCAGCCCTCACAGTTGAGAAGCGAGTGGCGATAGCCCTGTGGAAGCTTGCAATGCTAGACAGCTACCAGTCAGTCGGGAATCAATTTGGAGTGGGCAAATCTACGGTGGGGTCTGCTGTGATCCAAGTTGCCAGGGCAATGAAAGACCTGGTGATATCAAGGGTAGTGACTCTGGGCAACGTGCAGGCAATAGTGGATGGTTTTGCTGAAATGGGATTCCCAAACTGTGGTGGGGCTATAGACGGAACCCATATCCCTATCTTGGCATCGGAGCACCAAGCCACCGACTACATAAACCGCAAGGGGTACTTTTCAATGCTGCTGCAAGCCCTGGTGGATCACAAGGGACGTTTCACCAACATCAACGTGGGATGGCCGAGAAAGGTACATGATGCTCGCGTCTTCAGGAACTCTGGTCTGTTTCGAAAGCTGGAGGAAGGGACTTTCTTCCCGGACCAGAAAGTAACCGTTGGGGATGTTGAAATGCCTATCGTGATCCTTGGGGGCCCAGCCTACCCCTTAATGCCATGGCTCATGAAGCCGTACACAGGCAGCCTGGACAGTAGTCAGGACCTGTTCAACTACACTGCATTTTAAAACTTTAACTCTTATTGAAGGCCAGCCTTCTGATGCTTGGGCGATCATCTGGGGTGGAGTGACTGGGTGGCTGGAGGCCCCCCCACCGTGTTCTTGGGCGTCTGGGTGAGGAGGCTATGGAACTTGGGGAGGAGGGCTGTTGGTTAAACAGGGGCTGTAGCGGCGGTCTCTGCTCCTGCTGCCTTTCCTGCAGCTCAACCATACGCTCGAGCATATCAGTTTGATGCTCCAGCAGACGGAGCATTGACTCTTGCCGTCTGTCTGCAAGCTGACGCCACCTATCATCTTCAGCCCGCCACTTGCTCTTTTCATCCTGCCATTCAGCCCGCCACCTCTCCTCTCATTCATATTGTGCTTTTCTCATGTCCGACATTGACTGCCTCCACGCATTCTGCTGTGCTCTATCAGCGTGGGAGGACATCTGCAGCTCCGTGAACATATCGTCCCGCGTCCTCCGTTTTCTCTTTCTAATGTTCACTAGCCTCTGCGAAGGAGAAACATTTGCAGCTGGTGGAGGAGAAGGGAGAGGTGGTTAAAAAAAGACACATTTTAGAGAACAATGGGTACACTCTTTCATTACAAGGTCGCATTTTTCCTCTGCCTGCCGGTTTGGTATGAGAGATCATTCACGCAGTGCCCCAGGCAACATATTTCGGCTTGCAGGCAACCATGGTAGGCCACAGTCTTTTGGCTTTTTTAACCTTCTTAACATGCGGGAAAGGTTTCAAACAGTAGCGCATTTCCCATATCAAGGATGAATTGGGTTGGCCATTTAAAATGGGTTTTCAATGTAAAAGGAGGGGCTGCGGTTTCCCGGTTAACATGCGGCACAAACCCAAGTAAACCACCCCCCCCCACACACACACCCGATTCTCTGGGATGATCACTTCACCCCTCCCCCCACCGCGTGGTTAACAGCGGGGAACATTTCTGTTCAGAAGAGCAGGAACGGGCACCTCTGAATGTCCCCTTAATAAAATCACCCCATTTCAACCAGGTGACCGTGAATGATATCACTCTCCTGAGGATAACAAAGAGAGATAAGGAATGGATATTGTCTGCATGCCAGCAAACACCGGGACCATACGCTGCCATGCTTTGTTATGCAATGATTCCAGACTACGTGCTACTGGCCTGGAGTACATGAAGGAGAGCTTTCTGGAGATGTCCCTGGAGGATTTCCGCTCCATCCCCATACACGTTAACAGACTTTTCCAGTAGATGTACTGGCCGCGATTGCCAGGGCAAATTAATCATTAAACACGCTTGCTTTTAAACCATGTGTAATGTTTACAAATATTTACAAAGGTACACTCACCAGAGGTCTCCTGTGTGCCCTGAGGGTCTTGGGTGAGTTCGGGGGTTACTGGTTCCAGGTCCAGGGTCACAAACATATCCTGGCTGTTGGGGAAACCGGTTTCTCCGCTTCCTTGCTGCTGTGAGCTACCTACAGTACCTCCATCCTCATCTTCCTCGTTCCCCGAACCGTCTTCCCTGTGTGTTTCTCCATTGACGGAGTCATAGCACACGGTTGGGGTAGTGGTGGCTGCACCCCCTAGAATGGCATGCAGCTCCGCGTAGAAGCGGCAAGTTTGCGGCTCTGCCCCGGACCTTCCGTTTGCTTCTCTGGCTTTGTGGTAGGCTTGCCGTAGCTCCTTAATTTTCACACGGCACTGCTGTGTGTCCCTGTTATGGCCTCGATCCTTCATGGCCTTGGAGACCTTTTCTAATACTTTGCCATTTCTTTTACTGCTACGGAGTTCAGCTAGCACTGATTCATCTCCTCATATGGCGAGCAGATCCCGTACCTCCCGTTCGGTCCATGCTGGAGCTCTTTTGCGATCCTGGGACTCCATCACGGTTACCTGTGCTGATGAGCTCTGCGTGGTCACCTGTGCTCTCCACGCTGAGCAAACAGGAAATGAAATTCAAACGTTCGCGGGTCTTTTCCTGTCTACCTGGTCAGTGCATCTGAGTTGAGAGTGCTGTCCAGAGCGGTCACAATGAAGCACTGTGGGATAGCTCCCAGAGGCCAATAATGTCGAATTCCGTCCACACTACCCCAATTCCGACCCGCAAAGGCCGATTTTATCGCTAATAGCCTCGTCGAAGGTGGTGTAAAGAAACCGGTTTAAAGGACCCTTTAAGTCGAAAGAAAGGGCTTCGTCGTGTGGACGTGTCCAGGCTTAATTCGATTTAACGCTGCTAAAGTCGACCTAAACCCGTAGTGTAGACCAGGCCTTAGCCTCACTTTGGCTAAGCTGGCCAAACAATGTTCTATACTCCATATTTTTGGGCCTAGCAATTATAAAGAGATTGCACTACAGTACTTGTATTAGGTGAATTGAAATATACTATTTGTTTTTTACAGTGCAAATATTTGTAATAAAAAATAAATCTAAAGTGAGCACTGTACACTTTGTATTATGTGTTGTAATTGAAATGAATATATTTGAAAATGTAGAAAACATCCAAAAATATTTGCATAAATGGTATTCTATTGTTTAACAGTGTCATTAATCAATTAATTTTTTTTAATCGCATGATTAATCGCGATCAATTTTTTTAATCGCTTGATAGCCCAAGTATTTACATAAACACACCCATAGTCTCTTCCCCTCCCAGCCAGCTGTCAGGGAAGCATTCATTCAGACCCTGCTTACATAGGAAAGAACTCGGGGCTTGTTTACACAGGAAAGTTATATCAGGATAAGCTAAGGTGTGAATTTAAACTGGTGTGTTATACCAATATAACTTCCATGTGGATACTCATATTCCAGTATCAGAATGGCTTTTTTTTTTTAGCTTATGACACTTAGGAAGGGGTTTAAGCTAAAAAAAAAAAAAAGCTCCCTTATACCTGAATAAACCATAACTATACTGTTATAACCAGTAAAACTTTACCAGAGAAAGAAGATGGCATGAAAAGGAGAAACAGAGGTTTTTTAATCACAATTGCCCAACATCTAGGTCTGGTCTACACGATAGGCTTACATCAGTATAACAGCATTGCTCAGGGGTGTGAAAAATCCATACCCCTGAGCTACATAGTTATACTCACCTAACCCCTGCTGTAGACAGTGCTATGTCAGTGGGAGAGTGTCTCTCAGGGAGATGGATTAACTGCACTGACAGGAGACGATCTCTCCTGCCGGCATAGAGTGTCTTCATTAAAGCACTACAGCAGGTGTAGCCGCGCCGATGCAGAGTTGTAAGTGTAGACCTGAGTGTGTCATTTACACCATTGCAATTGAGTGCAAGGTAGGTGTAAAACTCTCTCATTCTAATCTGGTAGCATTTTACGCCCACTCTGCAACTGCTGTGAATAACTACACAAAGGGCTGGTCTACACGGCGGGGGGGGAGGTCGATGTAAGATACGCAACTTCAGCTGGGGAATAGCATAGCTGAAGTCGACGTATCTTATTTCGACTTACCTCAGGTCCTCACAGCGCGGGATCGATGGCCGCGGCTTCCCCGTCGACTCCGCTACCGCCGCTCGCCCTGGTGGAGTTCCGGAGTCAACGGTAGTGCGTTCGGGGATCGATATATTGCGTCTAGACAAGATGCGATATATCAATCCCCGATAGATCGATTACTTGGACGTACCCACAAAAGGGCAACACAATAGTGACTTGGGCCTAGAGTAATAAAGACGATGGTTTGGCGGGCTCAGAAAAAGAGATGTAGAAGGAAACACAGAAAGAGTGAGTGGTCATTCAGAAAGCCAGAGGCACCTCACCCCCTTTGCTACTACTTTAGGGACTACTCTTAGCACCATAACTTTGCCCATGATCAAGCTCTTGCCTGAGGGAAGCTAACCCCATCACCGTAACAATTATATGGCACCTGAAAGGCGGTCATGACTCTCTCCCCGTCCGTCAGGGAGGAGACCACGCCCCCTCGCTACAACACCTCTGGAGCAACTCAGTTAGTAGGCCCAAGCCTGCAGTCCAGGCCAGGCAGCAATTGGGTCTGTGAGCCCCAGCCCTCGACCAGGGCGGGGCAGCCAACAATTAAGGGCTCTGGCCTGCAGTCAGGCTGAGCAACAATGAGTCTATAGGCCCAGGGCCCTCAATCAGGACAGGGCAGCAAATAGTTAATGGCTCTGGCCCGCAGTCAGGCAGAGCAACACAGCAGTCTAGGGGGATGAGCTTTCTGGTGGGTCAGACAGCAAAACCGTCTGGTGTGGACCACAGACCAATGCAGGCCTCTTGGCATAAAGGTGGAGAGGCTGCCACCCCCAGGGGTGGGGAGGTAGGCGGATGCAGGCCCACCTGATTCCACTGCATCCCAGCCCAGGTCCCTAATAGCGGCGGAGTGGTCTGCCACTGGGTCAGCAGGAAATCCGGCCGCAACATGCTGGGCGGCTTGCAGTCAGTAACACAGCCGAACCGTATTCAGCTTCCCTGGGCTCCTTCCTACACTCCCAGTCAGGGGGTACCTGCATTCCGGGGTCATCGTTCATCTCGCTGGGGTAAATGGCTAGTGGCAGCCCAACAGCTCCTCGGTGTCCCCAGTGCCTGGCAGCTCCAGCAGTCCCTCTAGTCTCTGGCACTGTAGTGGCCTCCATCAAGTCTGAGCTCCAGCAACAGAGGGGAGACATCCTGTTCCTCTGGCAACTCTGCCCCAACTGAGCTGGAGGGCCTGACTTTTATATTTCCAGTTCCTGTCCCACCCCTCTGCTTCCGGCAGGGTGGTCATGGGTGTCCCGGCTCTGCTCACCAGAGGGCGATCGCGGCTCTCTCCCCCCCCATCAGGGAGGGAGACCACACCCCCTCATTACACACCTTTTACCTGAGGTTTTCAAAGTGCACCTCCAGTACTACTAAGTCTCTCCACACCACTGAGAGGCAGGTAATTTTAGATCCATTGTATAGGAGGCTATAAACTGAGGTGCAAAGAGGTTAAATAAATAAACTGTCCAGGGTTGTAGAGTGTCATTTGCAAATTTGGCAATGAAAAGCAGAAATGCTAGATTCCAGTCCTCTGCTCTAACCACTAGACAATAATAGCACAGGATATTAGGTAATCATACTGTTGCACAAAATAAAAAAGTTTTCAAAGTGGGATTTCAAGGTTCTTTGCAGAGAAAGTCAAAGATTGCATTAGCCCAGCTTGCATTAGTAGCAGCTTTACATAATGAGTGAACTTCCACATTCCAGAGGAAACACTGGTAAATCCCCTAAAGCAAAACAGAACAGGCAGAAAGAATTGCCATACTTCTGTAACCAGTGTTAGGACCTCACCATCCACCCTCTGAGAGCAGTGAACTACCACATCTTCCGAGCACTCATACTCAAACTAGTTTAATTGTTAATAATTTTCCTGGGATCAATATAATAATTTATAAAGCAGATACAATAGGTAAAAACAAAGCACCGAATGAATACCAATCAAGGAATTTCAATTGCATACAGCGACTTGAAGCTTACAAAATCTATTCAGAACATGTAACATTATGGAAACAATAGGACATGAAGATCTTTTGGACACAGGCCCTTGTTGGTGTTGGAACCAGAGCAGCCACTATGGGCCTGATTTTTAAGGGTATGTAGGTGCTGAAAGCTGCAGATAGGCACTGCGTGGGATTTCCAAAAGTGCCTTAGCACCTAACATCCTCCACGGGTCAGGTCACAGTGTCCTAGAAATGTTTCTGGATGGGCTTTGGCATGAGGACTGGACGACAAGTGGAAAAATTCTCTCCTACATTTCCCATTGGGTTTCAGATTTTCTGGCCTGTGCATAATTGCCAGTCAGGAAATACTATGCTTTCCCCCACTAAAAATATTCTGCTGTGAGGATGCACTTCCTAAGCACGGAGGTGAGTTTTCAGTTGAAAATTTGGATTAAATGTAGTTTAACACATACTGAGGAAAAAACAGTACAGATAATCCTTTGCCACATGTCAAAATGCATAGAATCAAAGTGGAACATGTGATGGGTTAGATCACAGAAATCCCCTTGGGAGCTGCCACCTGATGTTCCAAGACTACTTCTGCCCCTGCTTTCCTGCCCTGGCAGCTTAGGACTTCAGTGCCCTGCCTGGTTTGAGCCAGACTCGCTAGCCTGCTGCAAACCCAGACCCCAGGACTGAACCACATCCACTAACAGCTATAGGCTTGACTGAAAGCAGCTTACAGACATGTTCTTATCTTTAACACTCAGGTGCCCAATTCCCAGTGGAGTCTAAACCCAAATAAATCCGTTTTACCCTGTATAAAGCTTATACAGTGTAAACTCATAAATTGTTTGCCCTCTATAAAACTGATAGAGAGAAATGCACAGCTGTTTGCCCCCCCTCCCCCAAGTATTAATACATACTCTGAGTTAATTAATAAGTAAAAAGTGATTTTATTAAATACAGAAAGTAGGATTTAAGTGATTCCAAATAGTAACAGACAGACCAAAGAGAATTACCAAGTAAAATAAAATAAAACATGCAAATTTAAGTCTAATACAGTAATACAACTGAGTACAGATAAAAACCTCACCAGTAAGCTTCCTTTTACAGACTAGTCTCCTTCTAGTCTGGGTCTAGCAATCACTCACACCCCCTGTGGTTATTGTCCTTTGTTCCAGTTTCTTTCAGATATCCTTGGGGTGGAGAGGCTCTCTCTTTAGCCAGCTCAAGACCACTTGGAGGGGTCTCCCATGGGCTTAAATAGACTCTCTCTTGTGGGTGGAGACCCCCTCCTCTCTTCTATGCAAAGTCCAGCTCCAAGATGGAGTTTTGGGGTCACCTGGGCAAGTCACATGTCCATGCATGACTCACAGTCTTTACAGGCAGAAGCCATTGGCCACATGGTATCTTGTTTCAGAGTAGCAGCCGTGTTAGTCTGTATCCGCAAAAAGAAGAACAGGAGGACTTGTGGCACCTTAGAGACTAACAAATTTATTAGAGCATAAGCTTTCGTGGACTACAGCCCACTTCTTCGGATGCATATAGAATGGAACATATATTGAGGAGATATATATACACACATACAGAGAGCATAAACAGGTGGGAGTTGTCTTACCACCTCTGAGAGGCCAATTAATTAAGAGAAAAAAAACTTTTGAAGTGATAATCAAGCTAGCCCAGTACAGACAGTTAGATAACAAGTGTGAGAATACTTACAAGGGGAGATAGATTCAATGTTTGTAATGGCTCAGCCATTCCCAGTCCTTATTCAAACCGGAGTTGATTGTGTCTAGTTTGCATATCAATTCTAGCTCAGCAGTTTCTCGTTGGAGTCTGTTTTTGAAGTTTTTCTGTTGTAATATAGCCACCCGCAGGTCTGTCACTGAATGACCAGACAGGTTAAAGTGTTCTCTCACTGGTTTTTGAGTATTTTGATTCCTGATGTCAGATTTGTGTCCATTGATTCTTTTGCGTAGAGACTGTCCGGTTTGGCCAATGTACATGGCAGAGGGGCATTGCTGGCACATGATGGCATATATCACATTGGTAGATGTGCAGGTGAACGAGCCCCTGATGGTGAGAGAACACTTTAACCTGTCTGGTCATTCAGTGACAGACCTGCGGGTGGCTATATTACAACAGAAAAACTTCAAAAACAGACTCCAACGAGAAACTGCTGAGCTAGAATTGATATGCAAACTAGACACAATCAACTCCGGTTTGAATAAGGACTGGGAATGGCTGAGCCATTACAAACATTGAATCTATCTCCCCTTGTAAGTATTCTCACACTTGTTATCTAACTGTCTGTACTGGGCTAGCTTGATTATCACTTCAAAAGTTTTTTTTCTCTTAATTAATTGGCCTCTCAGAGGTGGTAAGACAACTCCCACCTGTTTATGCTCTCTGTATGTGTGTATATATATCTCCTCAATATATGTTCCATTCTATATGCATCCGAAGAAGTGGGCTGTAGTCCACGAAAGCTTATGCTCTAATAAATTTGTTAGTCTCTAAGGTGCCACAAGTCCTCCTGTTCTTCTTTTTATGGTATCTTGTATGTCTCCAGGAAGACTTCTTATGTGGATTGGATCATTCCAAGATGCATTGTTCCTTAAGTGCTTCTTGATTGGGCACTAAACTTTCCGAATTCCTTTCTAAAGAAGCTGATCAAATGCCTCACAAAGTTTACTTAGAAATCAAGCAAGTATACAGCCAATATTCTTAACTTCAAGTTCAAAAATGATATATGTGTACAAATAGGATGAATAGATATAGTAGACCATAACCTTTACAGAGATATGTTATATGGCACAGGTATCATAAAACATATTCCAGTTATGTCATATTCCCATAAAGCATTATGGGGTACAGCGTCACAGAACATACACTCCACAATCATTAGAAGTAAGAATATGCATTTATACAGCCCCTTGCTTACATTACTAAAATATGCAATGTGAAAAGAAGCAAAATAGATTAGCAGAAAAAAATATTTTCCCCTTGAGTATAGTAACTCCCAGATTAGCTACTCTTCTTCTACCTGATTCCTTGAATAATTATCAGAGTAGGCAGGCATATGCAGATTTCTCAGTCTGTTACAGCTCAATGCATTTAGTGGATGCTTCTGCTCCCATTAACATCAGTGTTAAAATTCCTATCGACTTCAGTGCGCAGAAGCAGGACCACAGAGCTTTATTTATCCTTTAGGGTGGGTTTCTCCATAGGTTTCTCCCTTTGCATTTCTGAAGGTCAAATTCTAATTTCATTTGTGCTTGAAGTCAATGAGCTTGTTCTGAATTTATAAAGATGTAAAAGATCAGAATCTGGCCCCTAGTCTTCATATACCCAGTGTCCCTGAGCTAGAACTGTATCCAATTAATTTCTTTTAAGTCCTTGGTTTGAACTATAACTACACAGGTAAAAGGCTAGATCATGGCTGCACAAATGGCACGGGACAGCCCTTCATAAGGTTGACTGCAGACGTGGATGACTTTCCCACTACTCCTATCTCTGCACCTGTACCTAACAATTTCCCAGAATACATTTGGACTTTGCAAGAATTTAATTATACCTCTCACTCTCACCAGACCCCGATGTGATTTAACTATTCATGTTGAGAAAGTGATTGTGAGGGTATGTGAATTTAGGGACAATGTACAGGAAGAGCAATGTTAGAATGATATGAAAGCAATGTACAGGAAGAGCAATGTCCTCTTCTGTTAGGCGCTAAGAAGCTAGGGGCCTGATCCTACATTCCTTGTGCTCCCTGAACTCCAAATAGAGTCAGTGGGAGTTTTGAGTAGGCAAGGAGTGCTTGACTAGGCCCTTGATGTGTATGAGTCTTCTTGTTGATTATATATATATATATATATATATATATATATTAGATAGATAGATATGATTCCATATATAATATAATTCCAGGAGATATTAATTTGCTAGATTCTATCAGTTGTCTTCGCTGTCAGTTTCTTCATAGAAGATAGAAGGTTTCTTGCTTTTTAGTCACAGTCCACTCACTATCTTTCCTCAGTAAGAACTGAATTCTGTACATACAGTCAGTCACTTACCATATTGCTGTGACTTTACTGCTAAATGTCTACCCTCTTTCAGGGCCCCATAACACCCCCCTGTAATAGGGTCCTTGTGTGTTAAGATGGCCTAGTGGC
The DNA here is from genome assembly GCF_011386835.1 of Chrysemys picta bellii. Lineage (NCBI taxonomy): Eukaryota > Metazoa > Chordata > Testudines > Emydidae > Chrysemys > Chrysemys picta. The sequence continues at coordinate 77,211,544 of NC_088799.1, forward strand.
TAGCGCACCTACTACCCTATCCCAGTGGGTCGCTCTTACAGTGCTGGCTCACTTCTACTCAGAAGTACAGTGAGCAGTACAGGTGGTTCAAGTCCCTCCTGTAGTAAGGGCAGTGGTAGGGGAGCCTGAGCCTACCCACTCCACTAGGCTCCAACCCAGGGCCCTAAGAGGGTCAACAGTGCCTGGCCCCCAAAGGTGCCCTCTGAGTTACCTCCCCTGGGTCACTTCTTGCTGCTGCTTTCTTCTCTCAGTGGTCAGGCCCAGATACAGTGAAAAGAAAAGGAAAAGGTAACCAAACCATTACCCCAAACGGACTCAGCATACAGTCATACTCCCTCAGGGAGGCTTCTCCAGCACCCTTCTCAGGAGCCTTCAGGATAGGTCTGACCTGTTCCTCAGCCTCCCCTTTCTGAATGGGGTTGCTCCCTTTTCAACCTCTTCTCCAGTTCGAGCATGATCTGCAGGGATGGAGGGGTGGGGCTACCTGGGCCCAGTACTGTCCTTTAACCTCTTTCAGCCCAGTGTGGGGTTTGGATACCCCATTACACCACATTGATGAGTTCAGCTGAGATTCAGTATTACCAGCAAGACTAATATATATATTGTCACAGTTTCAGACTAACTGCACAAGTCTTCCCCCTACATGGTCACTCAAGGGCACCCACATAAGATTTCTGGTTCCCAGATGTCACCTCTCTTGGGCAGAGACCCAGGTCTGCCTCCTTTCTGAGTAGGTTTTAAGGCTGCACATCTCCCAGCCTTACACTGTGAGATCCCAAGCAAACCAGTCTGCCAAAAGGCCAGGCCTGTGCTGTGCTTTCTCTTTGAGGTTATTGCCAGTAGTCACAAATTACCACACAGCTCTTTCTAAGCAAGCCCATTTATTCTTAAGGCAAAAGAGAAAACATGTAAAAAAACAGAAGTTCCTATATGCATGCAAGCAGCTTACCAGAGGTCACCCATCAATCTTATGGGGCCCTAATAGGCCAAAGTCTTTCCAATCCTTCTGCAAGGGTTGTGACCCCGCTTAGACAGAAGGTCCTGTCTGTTTTCTGGATCAGAAAGGAGGTCCTGAGTCAATTTGAATGAAGCCTTTTTATGCCAAAGCCCTTTCTTTTTCTGTTGGTCTCTGGAAAACCCAGTTTGAACAAGTATATGCAAGACTTTCTGGGGGTGGTACTTCTCTGGAGGGGTTTAAAACCTAAGTGATTCACCTTGAGCATCCCCTACTGTTTTTGATTCCTGAAGGAGTTGTGATAACCCTCCCCCATGGAACAGAACACAACCATACGTACAATCCCTGGCCCACTGTGATACATAAACTTCATACAATATGTTCCCCAAAAAATACTGCAGGCGGTTTTAATATCTGTCACACACGTCTACCCACATGGCAATCACACCTTTAATTTCAATGTAGACATACCTAAGACAGAAAGTATGGTATTAAGGTGAGGAACATAAACAGCAGGACTGAGGTTTTCAAGACACCTAAAGGAAACAGGTGCCCAACTCTCACTGGAATTCAGTGGAAGTTGAGTATCTAACTGCCTTAGGTTTCTGGCTGGGATATCAAAACCAGGATGTACTTTGAAAGAAGAAATGGCTCAGGATGAGGCAGGGTATAAAAACTAGAATGAAAGAAGGGCATGTAACAGCAGTTCACTTTATCACATATCTAAGTGATATGGAAGATGGAATGCCCACCAAGGAGATAGCATTTGTTGAATTAGAAGGATAGCCAATATACAGAAGGGAACTTAAGAATGCCTTGGTTATTCTGGGAGTATAGACAAATCACTAATTGATTTTCATTAAGAAGAGAAGGAATCTTAATGACAGGCAAGGTCCTGTGGAAAAAATAATATTTGATCATGTGCTTAAAGACTGTATTGTAATGTATATGCATAGGCAACCTTAATTCTGCCATTTCCTTTTTAGTGCTTGACTTTGCAACTTTAATATTCTTTAAGTGTCGTATTTTGTGTGTAATTTTCTAGGTTTAGAAAAGCAAACTGAAAAAAAAAACTATTATGTAGAACTGTACTGATGCTCACACATTTCATCAGCAAGTTTAAAACCTTTGGATCCACCACACAGACCTTTGTCACTTGAGGTAGTGGAGTAACTGACATCAGTAGTAGGTTGCCATCCTGTGTATGGGCCAACCACTAGAGGAAAATGAAGCACCAACTTGCCAGTTGGTTTCACAGCTGTTTGCTGACAACAGATGAATGTTGAGGCCCCAGGAATACTTGGTTTTATTACAGGTTCTGAGGGGAGGTGCTCTACTGGTTACAGATCCTTCTACCCCTATACCCTCAATGCCTGACCTCTTCTGCCCCTGGCTTGTCCTGCCTCTCCATGTCCAAATCCCAATCTACAACCCCCTCAGCGCCTTGACACAATTTCCCAGCTCCTTGTCTCAGATACCCTACCTCCCAGTTCCTCATCCCAGTCTCCCCCTGTGGCACTCTGTACCTCAAAGCTGTACCCTGGAACCCCCATATTGACTCTTCATATAATTATGATATATTTTATACAAAGCATGCCATGTAAGATATCAAATGAAAAGTCATGATCTGCTGAAACCCATTGTTCTGTCAAAATATGTATATCATTAGTGTGTAGGAAGTTATCAGATTTTGCTGTATGGTTGTTACTGAAATATGTTGTAGTTTGAGAGTCTCCACTGCTAGTTCTCCAGTGACAACAAAGGAAGTAACCCACTCTCAGGAGGGTGTTAAATGATCATTAATCAGCAGGGAAGTTGTAATCAAGGGATTTACAATGCTGTAAAAGAGTTGTGCAAGCATCACACAATGGGGGATTGCTCAACCCTGTGACTCAGCAGAGCACACCTCCAGCGGAGAGCAACAAAAATTATTAAGGGGCTGGAGCACATGACTTATGAGGATTGGCTGAGGGAACTGGGCTTATTTAGTCTGCAGAAGAGAAGAATGAGGGGAGATTTGATAGCTGCTTTCAACTACCTGAAAGGGGGATCCAAAGAGGCTGGATCTAGATTGTTCTCAGTGGTAGCAGATGACAGAACAAGGAGTAATGGTCTCAAGTTGCAGTGGGGGAGGTTTAGGTTGGATATTAGGAAAAACTTTTTCACTAGGAGGGTGGTGAAGCACTGGAATGGGTTACCTAGGGAGGTGGTGGAATCTCCTTCCTTGGAGGTTTTTAAGGTCAGGCTTGACAAAGCCCTGGCTGGGATGATTTAGTTGGGGATTGGTCCTGCTTTGAGCAGGGGATTGGACTAGATGGCCTCCTGAGGTCCCTTCTAACTCTGATATTCTATGATTCTATGTCTGGGCTAGTGTTTTCCAGGCACATGGACTGAGGATATAAAATAAGGTACAGCAGCATCAGGTTTTTACCTTTCTCCTCCTCCCCTACACTGGAAGCAACAAGAATGCTGGAAAACAGAGACTTGAACTGAGGAGACTGGTCCCAGGCTTAAAGGGGAAGCCTGTGTATTAGGAACTGTAACTACCTGAAACATCCAGTGGGGTGAGAAAAACTGCTTGGCCCAAATACTGCCTAGACTAATAAAGTTTAAGATTTAGACTGCACGCTTACCTTTTTATTTTCTTTGTTACCTATCTCTGACCTTTTATGCCTACCACTTATAACCACTTAAAATCTATCTTTCTGTAGTTAATAAATCTGTTATATATTTAACCTAAAACAGTGTGTTTTGGTTGAAGTGCTTAGGAAATCTCTGCTCGGTTTACAAAGACTAGCATGTGTCCTCTCCACATCGAGGGAGGGGCAGACTGGGTAATGAACTCACACTGGCCAGGCTTCTGGGGTACAGGGCTGGGGAGATTTACTGGTACCTTTCTCCGTGTGATTCATGAGTGGCTCAGGGAGCATTCATGCAATTTAGCTGGGCGTGGGGCTCCACATGAGTGATAACAGCACCTGGAGGGATTTGCTGTTTGTCACTAGCAAAAGATTGAGAGAGACAGCCCAGGCTGGAGAGTTAAGAGGGCAGAGCAGTACCGCAGTTCCAGGTTGTACCCCGGGATCCCGTCACATCCCCTTTGCAGTCCCCCCGTCCTGGCTGCTCACCATTCTCTATTCCAGTCAAGCCATTTCCTCCTTCTCCTCCCCACTGCCTGGGCACCAGCAGCAGAAGCAGTGAGAGCACAAGAGAGAGAATCTTCCCGCACTCAGCTCCTGTGCCCAGTGCCACAGCAGGGAAAATCCTGCTCAGCCCCCACAACCTTCAGAAGGAGCAGTCTCAGTTCAGACAGAATCTTCAGAGAATTTAGGTGCCAAACTAGAAAGTTTCTTCTGAGCATGTGCAAACTGAGATTTTCAGAAGCTCAGACCTTGACCAAATTTCATCAGATTTTCATGGAGACAGCAGAAGGTCATCCCTAACATCAGAGCAATCCCCCTGCCAAAGGTCACCTTCCTATTCCAATGTCTGGGGCATGCATAGATCTTCTCAATTAAAAGGATATAAGAATTTTTTTAACATGGGCAAAAAGAATGTATTTTTCCCAAGCCTCATTCTGAGAAATGCCTAAATTGTTTTTGCAGAAGTTTTCTAGATGTCAGCTGGAAACATACACCTAGCATGTCAAATTTAAGCCCCAATGGATAACGTCTGGCAATATTAGAAGTAATTGAAAACAGGGTTTTATAATGGAAGTTGTCGGACATCCTTAACTATAAGTATTGCTATAGGCACAATCTATAATGGCCCAATGCTGCAAGATATTGAGCACCTTCATAAGGTGCTGACCACCGTGAGATTCAGCTGAAGTTAATGGGAATCAAGGCTGTTTATTACTTGACAGGAGGAACTCAGGCAACCAGGCCGAAACACTTTAAAAATATATATTTTACAAATTCTTGGTGGAATACTTTATCTGCCCCTGCCCACCCCTGTTTTTTCCCCCAAAGAAATTATCTTTCCTGGTGTGTTTTCACATATAGGGAGAGATACTCAGCCGGTGTAAATCACTAAAGCTCTGTTGATGTCAGTGGAGCTGGACTAATATGTCTGTTGCCCTTAGACCTCCCTTGAACAGTGCATTTAGAAATGTGGATTGTACAAGAAATACTATTGTTCTCATTTAGGAATATACACATGATCTCAACATGCAGGAAGCTACATATACATCCTTGTGTATCTAGAGGGAAATAGATCTCTTCATCTTAGGCCTTGTCTACACTACGAGAGTAGTTCGATTTTGCTTGCATCGAATTTTTGTAATCGATATTGCAAAGTCGAACGTGTGTGTCCACACTAAGGACAGTAATTCGACTTTGTGCGTCCACACTAACGGTGAAAGCGTCGACATTCGAAGCGGTGCACTGTGGTCAGCTATCCCACAGTTCCCGCAGTCCCCTCTGCCCATTGGAATTCTGGGTGTAGCCGGCAATGCCTTCTGGGTAACAAAATGAGTCGAGGGTGCTTTTGGGAAACTGTCGTCATCCGTCCATCACTCCCGCCCTCCCTCCCTGAAAGCGCCGGCGGGAAAACAGTTCGCGCGCTTTTCCAGTCATTGACAGCGCGGACGCCACTGTACTCCGAGCATGGAGCCCGCTGCGACCATCGCTGCAGTTGTGGCCGCTCTCAACGTCTCGCAGCTTATCATAAAGGTTTCCCTGAGGCAGATGCAGAAAAGTCAGGCGAGGAGGCTACGGCACCGCGGTGATGTCCTGAAGTCTGAGAGTAGCACAGACCTGTCAGAAAGCAGGCGACCCAGCGCCGAGGACATCACAGTGGCAATGGGTCATGTTGATGCCGTGGAACGGCGATTCTGGGCACGGGAAACAAGCACTGAGTGGTGGGACCGCATAGTGCTGCAGGTCTGGGATGAATCCCAGTGGCTGCGAAACTTTCGCATGCGGAAGGGAACTTTCCTGGAACTTTGTGAGTTGCTGTCCCCTGCCCTGAAGCGCAGTGACACCCGGTTGCGAGCTGCACTGAGTGTACAGAAGCGAGTGGCCATAGCCCTCTGGAAGCTTGCAACGCCAGACAGCTACCGGTCAGTCGCGAACCAGTTTGGGGTGGGCAAATCTACCGTGGGGGTTGTTGTGATGCAAGTAGCGAAGGCAATCGTTGATGTACTGCTGCCAAAGGTAGTGACCCTGGGAAACGTGGAGGCGATCATAGATGGCTTCGCAGCGATGGGATTCCCAAACTGCGGTGGGGCCACAGATGGAACTCACATCCCTATCCTGGCACCGGACCACCAGGCCACCCAGTACATTAACCGAAAGGGCTACTTTTCCATGGTGCTGCAAGCACTGGTGGACCACAGGGGACGTTTTACCAACATCTACGTGGGATGGCCGGGCAAGGTTCATGACGCTCGTGTTTTCAGGAACTCTGGTCTGTTTAGACGGCTGCAACAAGGTATTTACTTCCCGGACCACAAAATAACTGTTGGGGATGTGGAGATGCCTATAGTCATCCTCGGGGACCCAGCCTACCCGCTAATGCCCTGGCTCATGAAGCCCTATACTGGCGCCCTGGACACTGAAAAAGAACTCTTCAACTACCGGCTGAGCAAGTGCAGAATGGTGGTGGAGTGTGCTTTTGGCCGTCTCAAGGGGAGATGGAGAAGCTTACTGACTCGCTGTGATCTCAGCGAAACCAATATCCCCATTGTTATAGCAGCTTGCTGTGTGCTCCACAATCTCTGTGAGAGCAAGGGGGAGACCTTTATGGCGGGGTGGGAGGTTGAGGAAAATAGCCTGGCTGGTGATTACTCACAGCCAGACAGCCGGGCGATTAGAAGAGACCAGCGGGAAGCGCTGTGCATCCGGGAGGCTTTGAAAGCAAAGTTCCTGAGTGAGCAGGGTAACCTGTGACTTTATAGTTTGTGTACTGAGAAGCTAAACCTGCCCCCGTTTCTTTACCCAGGTAATGTTGACTATCCTATCCAGTTACAAACCCCCTTCACCCCCCCTCCAACACACGTGTCGAAATAAAAATAGTTCTACTTTGTTAAAGCACACCGTTTTCTTTAATACTGTTTTCGCGGGAATTTTTTAAAACTGGGACGCAGACTGTGGTGCGGAGCGGGTGCAGTGTTGTGACGCGAATGCAGCTTCTAAACTCAAGGATTGACAGGCTCCGCTGCGGTGGGATGCTTGTTTCAACGGAGCCTGTCAACCCTCCTGATCGGGACTGTGTGTATGGGGGGGGTCTATTTGACTTTGTGGCAGGGGGAGGACGGTTACAGATCCCATGCTGTGTGGCTCTGTGATCCTGCCTAAGGACCGGCGCTTAAGATCTGTAACTGCCCTCCCCCGCCACAAAGTCACAGAGCAACCCACCCCCCCCCAACATTACATCAAAACAACCTCCCAGACTAACCGGGGTAACTAGTCACTGCATCACTGCACTGTGTATGTGCCCTGCTGCTGTGCCTGCCCCCGACTATGTACCCTGCCAAAGGAGACTGTCCTGTCCAATTACCAACCCCCTTTCCCCTCCTCCTCCAAAAGAACATGATTGAAACAGTAGTTAACAGAAACAAATTTTTTATTATCAACTACACATGGCATTGGGAGGTGAAACTTGGACGTGGGCTTCTGTCAGGCGGGAAGGAAAGAACTTTTCAAATTTTGGGAAATGAGAGCCTTCTGCTACTAGAGCTCTCTGCAGGGGTGGAGTGAGACTTAGCAGGGACTCTGCCGCCTCTCCTTCTTTGCACTTTGGGTGAGGTGGGTGGACTTGGTGGCGGGGGAGGGCGGTTAGAGATGGACTGCAGCGGGGCTCTGTCCTCCTGCCTCCGTTCCTGCAGAACATCCACAAGGCGCCGGAGCGTGTCCGTTTGCTCCCTCAGTAGTCCAAGCAGCGTTTGAGTCGCCTGCTGGTCTTCCTGCCGCCACCTCTCCTCCCGATCCATGTTGGCTTGGTGCATTCGGGTCAAGTTCTCCCGCCACTGGGTCTGCTGTGATGCCTGGGCTTGGGAACAGGCCATAAGCTCAGAGAACATGTCCTCCCGTGTCCTCTTCTTCCTACGCCTAATCCGCGCTAGCCTCTGGGAGTGTGATTCCAGGCTAGGTTGTGAGACAGTCGCAGACGGGGCTGTGGAAATGGGAAAAAGGGAGTGAATTCCTAAGAAAGATAAATGTAGTTGTGAACAAAGAACATAGTCTTTCTCTGTGAACAAGACCATGCACAGCACCTTTCACATGCGCACTCAGCACAAGGTCGAATTCTCGGCCTTCGCATTCAGTGCCTGGGGTCTTGAACAGCACATTTGAGAAGCGAGGCAGCACAACGGAATTTCTGTTGCAGGCAGACATGGTAAGCCGTACACTTGTGGCAGTTTAAAACTTTTATATTACCACTGGCCTCATTTCACATTTAAATCAATGTCAGTCCCTGCTGCCAGCAATCCGGCAAGCGGGAACTCTGCCCCTGTCCCACCCCCTCGCGGCTGTCCCCGGGAACAATCCCTTTCGGCTGCCCCTCTCCCGCCTCCACCGCGTGGCTGCAAACCAGCGGTTACAGTTCTGTAAAGGAACGGGAAAGCAGTCCCAACACTAACATTCCCCTACCTAATTAAAAGCAGGTCACCATGGCCGACATCACCCTGATGAGGATCTCCGAGAGCGACAAAGAGAGAATGCTCCGGGAAAGCCTCCAAAGACCAGGGCCGTATGCCGCCCTGCTGTGCAGAGCAATGATCCCCGAGTACTTGATAATCTCGTGGCGCGGCAACGTGTCGTACTTCGGAGGATCCAATAAGGCCGCTCTCCCCAAGAACCTCATGCAACGGCTTTCAAGTTACCTCCAGGAGAGCTTCATCGAGATGTCCCAGGAGGATTACTGCTCTATCCCCGGACACATAGACCGCATTTTACTGTAGCTGCAGTAGCAGGGAATAAACAGTAGAGCGGCTTGTGCAGGACAATCACTGAAAACCGGACATTGCTAGATTTCTTTTCAAAACTTGCACTGCCCCTTACTAAACCGTTAAGCGCCTAGGGCACACTAATCATGAACAACCCATTCTTTTAATTGTTAATATTCCTGTTTTGTTAAAAATAAATGTTTAGATGTTTACAACACTTACTGGCTGATCCTTCACCAGATTCTGTGTCCGGGGTAACGGCTGGGGACGCTTCGTAGGGGATCTCTGTAAGGGTGATGAAGAGATCCTGGCTGTCGGGGAAATCAGCGTTGTGAGAGCTGCCGACTGCCTCGCCCTCCTCAATGCGTGGATGAGACAATGATGTAGGGAGGAGGGGGTTAGATTTAGTAGGAACTGGGGAAATTTTTGGGAAAGGGGGAGCCTATACAGCAGGGATGGCCAACCTGTGGCTCCGGAGCCACATGTGGCTCTTCAGAAGTTAATATGCGGCTCCTTGTATTGGCACTGACTCTGGGGCTGGAGCTACAGGTGCCAACTTTCCAATGTGCCGGGGGATGCTCACTGCTTAACCCCTGGCTCTGCCACAGACCCTGCCCCCACTCCACCCCTTCCCATCCCCTCCCCTGAGTTTGCCGTGCCCTCAATTCCCCCCTCCCCCAAGTCTCCTGCACACCATGAAACAGCTGATCAGGAGGGAGAAGGAGGCTCTGATCGGTGGGGCTGCTGGTGGGTGGGAGGCGCTGGGAGCGGGGGGAGCTGATAGAGGGCTGCTGACATATTACTGTGGCTCTTTGGCAATGTACATTGGTAAATTCTGGCTCCTTCTCAGGCTCAGGTTGGCCACCCCGGTATACAGGAAGGATGGGCTCCACCTAAACCAAAATGGAACCAGATTGCTGGCACTTAAAATAAAAAAGGTCATAGAGCAGTTTTTAAACTAAGGGCTGGGGGAAGCCAACAGGTGCGGAGGAGCACTGTGGTTTGGACAGAGGCATCCCTTAGGGGAGGATCTATTAATGGAGATTCTCTATGTCCTAGTAAAGAGGAGAGAATGGAAGATGATAAAATACAGGTAGGATCTGATGAGAAACAGTCAAATGAAAAAGAATCCCATTCAATTAAATCATGTAATGGCAGACTGCTAAAAAGTGACAAGTTTTTAAAGTGCTTGTATACAAATGCTAGAAGTCTAAATAATAAAATGGTTGAACTAGAGTGCCTCGTATTAAATGAGGATATTGATATAATAGGCATCACAGAAACTTGGTGGAATGAGGATAATCAATGGGACAAGTAATACCAGAGTACAAAATATATCGGAAGGACAGAACAGGTCATACTGGTGGGTGAATGGCACTATATGTGAAAGAAAGCTTAGAATCAAATGAAGTAAACGTTTTAAATGAACCAAACTGTACCATAGAATCTCTATGGATAGTAATTCCATGCTCTAATAATAAGAATATAGCAGTAGGGATATATTACCAACCACCTAACCAGGATAGTGATAGTGACTGTGAAATGCTCAGGGAGATTAGAGAGGCTATAAAAATAAAAAACTCAATAATAATGGGGAATTTCAACTCTCCCCATATTGACTGGGTACATGTCATCTCAGGACGGGATGCAGAAATAAAGTTTCTTGACACCTTAAATGACTGCTTCTTGGAGCAGCTAGACCTGGAACCCACAAGAGGAGAGGCAATTCTTGATTTAGTCCTAAGTGCAGCACAAGATCTGGTCCAAGAGGTGAATAGAGCTGGACCACTTGGTAATAGTGACCATAATATAATTAAATTTAACATCCCTGTGGTGGGGAAAACACCACAGCAGCCCAACACAGTAGCATTTAATTTCAGACAGGGGGATTACACAAAAATGAGGAAGTTAGTTAAACAGAAATTAAAAGTTACAGTGCCAAAAGTGAAATCCCTGCAAGCTGCATGGAAACAAAGGCTCAATTTAAATGTATACCCCCAAATTAAAAAAAAATAGTAAGAGAACCAAAAAAGTGCCACTGTGGCTAAACAACAAAGTAAAAGAAGCAGTGAGAGGCAAAAAGGCATCCTTTAAAAAAGTGGAAATTAAATCATATTGAGGAAAATAGAAAGGAGCATAAACTCTGGCAAATGAAGTGTAAAAATATAGTTAGGAAGGCCAAAAATTTTTTTGAAGAACAGTTAGCCAAAGACTCAAAAAGTAACAGCAAAATTTTTTTTAAGTATATCAGAAGCAGGAAGCCTGATAAACAACCACTGGGGCCACTGGACAATCGAGATGCTAAAGGAGCACTCAAGAATGATAAGGCCATTGCAGAGAAACTAAATGAATTCTTTGCATCGGTCTTCATGGCTGAGGATGTGAGGGAAATTCCCAAACCTGAGCCATTCTTTTTAGGTGACAATCTGAGCAACTCTCATAGATTGAGGTTCGGTTTTGGAACAAATTGATAAACTAAACAGTAATAAGTCACCAGGACCAGATGGAATTCACCCAAAAGTTCTGAAGGAACTCAAATGTGAAATTGCAGAACTACTAACTGTAGTTTGTAATAGGGTGACCAGATCACTGACATGAAATATTGGGACGGGGGGGGGAGGGGCGAAGGAGGCGGAGCAAAAAAAAAAAAAACATTTTGCGGGTGCCTGGGGAATTAGCAGGCCCCGGCCATGCCGCGGCCACGTACACTGCCCCCCCCCCCCCGGGGCCCCATGCACATGCGGCGTATCCCGCCGCCCCGTGGGGAAGGAGCCGCTGAAGCGCAGCCGAGCAGGAGAGGGAGGACAAAATTGCTTGTTTGTCCAGTGTCCCGACCGCACGTATATGTGCTGCCGAAGCAAGCACTAATATACGAACAAAATTGTCAGACACATAGATGAACATAATTTGTTGGGGAAGAGTCAACATGGTATTTGCAAAAAGAACAGGAGTACTTGTGGCACCTTAGAGACTAACAAATTTATTTGTGAAAATTTATTTGAGCATAAGCTTTCACAAATAAATTTGTTAGTCTCTAAGGTGCCACAAGTACTCCTGTTCTTTTTGCAGATACAGACTAACATGGCTGCTACTCTGAAACCTGTCAACATGGTATTTGTAAAGGGAAATCATGCCTCACCAATCTACTAGAATTCTGTGAGGGGGTCAACAATCATGTGGACAAGGGGATACAGTGTACTTTGATTTTCAGAAAGCCTTTGACAAGGTTCCTCACCAAAGGCTCTTAAGCAAAGTAAGCTGTCATGGGATAAGAGGGAAGGTCCTTTCATGGACTGGTAACTGGTTAAAAGATAGGAAACAAAGGGTAGGAATAAATAGTTTTCAGAATGGAGAGCGGTAAATAGTGGTGTCCCCGGGGGGGTCTGTATTGGGATCAGTCCTATTCAATATATTCATAAATGATCTGGAAAAAGGAGTAAACAGTGAGGTGACAAAATTTGCAGATGATACAAAACTATTCAAGATAATTACGTCCCAGGCAGATTGTGAAGAGTTACAAAAGGATCTCACCAAATGAAATTAATAGGCAGGTTTAAAACAAACAAAAGGAAGTCGTTTTTCACACAATGCACAGTCAACCTGTGGAACTCTTTGCCAGATGATGTTGTGAAGACCAAGACTATAGCAGGGTTCAAAAAGAACTAGATAAGTTAATGGAGGATAGGTCCATCAATGGCTATTAGCCAGGATGGGCAGGGAGGGTGTCCCTAGCCTCTGTTTGCCAGAAGCTGGGAATGGATGACAGTGGATGGATCACTTGATGATCACCTGTTCTGTTCATTCCCTCTGGGCAACCTGGCATTGGCCACTGTTGGAAGACAGGATTCTGGGCTAGATGGACCTTTGGTCTGACCCAGTATGGCCATTCTTATATTCTTATTTGGATATCTTCATTTCCCCAAATGGATTTTGCTGTGCAAGAAACTGGTTAACTTCCCTTTCAGGAAATAAGAAAACAGAACCCAGCCGCAATTCTGTCAAGATCAGATGCTTATCTTAGTTATAAATAGAAAAGAGGTAGGTGGAACATTTGAAAAAAGCAGCACTGGTATACAAGGAATTATTTACTAGGGAAAGCTGCTAGGTTAATATTTGCCTAGCTTAATCATGCAGTTTTTACAGATGTTTTTTTCACCATCATATCAAATTTAATGGAGTATTTCTTAAAAGAGGATTCTGCCATACCATTTAGCAATAAGGCCATTATTTAGTTTTGTAATAAGGAAACAAATTGCTCAATGTGATTGGCTAAGAGATGTCTCAAGCCTTTCATATCATATTTTAAGTGAGTGCTCAGATCTACTTCAACCTATAAAAGTGAGAGCTCAGATCTACTTCAGCCTATAAACATTTGGGTCATATTTTCAAAAACAGCCTCTACAATGGCACCTGCTGTTTTGTGCCTGCAATTTTAAGTGCAATCACTTACAAACACAAATAATAAAATGCAGACATCTGAATACCTGAATTGATCAGACTGTCAGGCATCTAGGTTCTATTACTACTCCAGGAAGTCCACTACGGAATTTAATATTGCTACTAATCACATGTGGAAGGTGCTCAGATACTACAGTGATGGGTGACAGTATAAAAGGGATCAGAAGATTATTTTTTACATTCATAAAATTGTGGGGCAATTCATTAGGCTTGGATGAACTCTTGTGAAAATTTGCCCCTAAACTGTAGAGCTTCATTTAAAAAAAATTTAAATCAGTATAATTAAGAAATTAAAAAAGAAAACACCTAAATTGAATAAACTGAATGACAGAAAGATGAGTGGGTCAAATCCTCAGCTGAGGTAAATTAGCATAGCTCCTTTGACTTCAAGTCCAATGACTTGGGCGTTATGATCTCACCCACAAATTTTAATATCTTCAGTGAAAAAAAAGTGTTCAAAAACATCATCAGATGTAAAATGAAATCAAAAACTACACCTAATGTTAACCTGGCCTTTCTCCTAAGATTCTCAAACACGAGACCTCCAAACTGAGCATGGAGGAAATTGCAACCCTAATTGTTTTTGAATAATCTCACCATACACATAGTTAATTTAATAATGTGGCTGTTGTTATATTTTTATATGCCTATCTCTTTATTGTCACCTGCCCCAGTTTCACCTGGTCAAACAGTAGTTCCTAAACACAAAATTGAGTGAATTATATCTTTTCTTTTCTTTTTTTGCTTCACAAACCCTTTATAAATCAATCCCATAACATGGGAATCTATTAAATTAACAAATAATAGCTCTGAAGTTTCTGCACAGTTCCTGATGTATTCAGTGTTTGAGGTTTAAAATTTGATCTCAAAGTGAGTAGTTTGAATATACATATTGGATGTCAAATACATGTATTTGCAACTGAATACGAGCATTAGACATCAAATACATGCATTCAGCTGAATCATCCAGACTAGTTTTGATGACTTGAAGAGACTCAGTGAAATGAAATCTTTATAAATACATCAGAGCATAGGCGCCGACTCTGTGGGTGCTCTGGGGCTGGAGCACCCACAGGGAAAAATTAGCTGGTGCTCTGCACCCACTGGCAGCCAAGCTCCCCCGACCCCCTCCGCTTCCTGCCGCCCTGCCGCCTAACAGCTGTTTGACAGCGCTTTGGACTTTCCGGGAGGGAGGGGGAGGAGCAGGGACATGGCACGCTCAGGGATGAGGCGGAGAAGAGGCAGGGCAGGGGCGGGGACTTGGGGGATGGAGGTGGAATGGGGGGCAGGGACTTTGGGGCACGGGTGGAATGGGGGCGGGACAAGGGTGGTGCAGGGGCGGAAAGAGGCGTTGGGAGGCGGGGCCGGGGCAGGGAGGGGTCGAGCACCCACCAGGCAAAGGGGAAATCGGCGCCTATGCATCAGAGAGGGCGGGGGAGAGGACTTCTTTAAATTAAGGGCCAATGCTGGCATATGAACAAATTGATATAAAATGGCCATCAATAACTTTAGGCTTGAAGTTAGATGAAGGTTTCTAACCATCAGGGGAGTGAAGTTCTGGAACAGCCTTCCAAGGGGAGTAGTGGAGGTAAAAAACCTCACTTGTTTCAAGAATGAGCTTGGTAAAGTTTATGGAATGAATGGTATGATAAGATTGCCTACAATGGCATATGGCCCATCCATAACTGCTATTAGCAAATATGTCTGACAGCCAGAGATGGGGGCCCTGAGTTACTACAGAAAATTCTTTCCCAGGTCTCTGGCTGGTGGATTTTACTCAGAGTCTAACTGATCATTTCCCCACAGGTCAGGCTGGCAGAGACCCTGGGGATTTTCACCATTCTCTGCAGCATGGGACACACGTCACTTGCTGGTTTGAATTAGGGTAAATGGTGGAGTCTCTTTAACTTGAAGTCTTTAAATCAAGATTTGAGGACGTTAGTAACTCAGCCAGAATCACAGAATATCAGGGACCTCAGGCAGTCATCTAGTCCAAACCCCTGCTCAAAGCAGGACAAATCCCCAGAGAGATTTTTGCCCCCATCCCTAAATGGGCCCCCTCAAGGATTGAACTCACAACCCTGAGTTTAGCAGACTAATGCTCAAACCACTGAGCTATCCCTCCTCCTCCAGAAGTTGAGGGGTACTCTAGGAGTGGGTGGGTGATGTTCTGTGGCCTGTGATGGTCAGACTAGATGATCCCTTAAAATCTATGACATATTCATGCTTTCTGTCCCACTATTTGACCAGCTATATAGTTAGCAGATTATTTGAAACCATGTCCTATAAGAGAAAGTTGGTGCAGAATCCTCTAATTGTACCATCTAGAACTGGACAAATACTGACTGAACCAATTTTTTTAAAAATAAAATTGTTTTGGGTTGATTCAAAATGGAATTTTTTTAGGTTTCTCAGCAAAACAAATATTTAGTTTCACTTTGGGGGTTTTAGCCCCTTTTTAAAGTCTTTTAAAAAATTGGCAATTTTCAAAACAAAAGCTTATTTTGGAATGAAAAGTCAAAATGCTTCATTCCAGAAATGCCAAAATGAAATGGTTAGACTTTTTTAAAAAATCGTTTTTTTCAACCAAAGCTATTTGCTGAATACAATATGAACTTACCCCCAAAACTGCACTTTTCAGCCAGCTAATTCCACCTCTAGTACCATCATGCCATGCTGTGCTATGAACCAGTTTTAAAAAGAGATACTTAAGATATGGCTCTCATTCTGCTCCACTGAAACTCAACTACACTATTTCTGCAAGTTACCTGATTCCTACAGGCCAAGGGATTGACAATCTCAAATTATAGCCCAGTCCTGAAGCCTGAACTAATGTGAATAGTACCAATGAAGATAACTCACTTGAGTAAGTGACTGGACCCTTTATGAATTCAAGTGTCTCTCATCTGATATTGTTCTTTCAAGCCTGCTGATATTTTCATTGTGACTTGCAACAAAATCACAAATGATTTTTTTTAAATAAATAAAGATGCTAGGTAAGAAACACTTTGCTCTTTGCAAAGTACCAATCAGATGGAAAGGATCTTGATTTATAAACACAAAAATATTAGCATTTGATATATTATTACTTAAATGTCACAAGATCCTTCACATTCCCTTTGAGGATTGACAGATTTAGAATCTGTGTGTTACACTGTTTAGCAAATGTTTCAGAAGAAAAAAATACTTTTACATCGACTACTACATATTAAATTTCACTGAGAAGCACTAATTTATAAAACAGTGTCCCATACCTGGGTGTTGCTTGACATCAGTAACTCTGAATAATATTATTTAACTACCAGTACAGCATGCATTCTGAAAGTTTATCGTTAGGCAGAAAGGTTAAATACATTTTTCTGCTAGCATTTACACTGGTAAATCCACTGAGTTCAGGATTGGAGGCACAGAACTGCAGGTGCCTCAAATTACCTCATTGGTTTTGGTGTGAGTCAGAGCAGTAGCTTACCCATTGAGAGAAAACTTGCTTGTACAATTGAGATATCAAACTTCCGTTCATTCATCACAGTATAATATCAACATAGTGATAATTTACAACAAAAGACATTTCCAGCAGGGAGGAAATGATGGCTGCAGGCAAAGTGAACAAATTTTCGTAATGAAATCTGCATGTAACATTTAGGGCAGGGGTTCTCAAACTGGGGGTCAGGATCCCTCAGGAGGTCACGAGGTTATTACATGGGGGGTCACGAACTGTCAGCCCCATTCCAAATCCCACTTTGCCTCCAGTATTTATAATGGTGTTAAATATATAAAAAAAGTGTTTTTAATTTATAAGGGGGGGGGGGTTCACACTCAGAGGCTTGCTGGGTGAAAGGGGTCATCAGTATAAAACTTTGAGAACTACTGATTTAGGGTAATAGGAACAAAACTTGCAATATCTTTGCCTTTCAGTAACATTGCAACACACTCTTAACTTGCTGAGGTCATAAGGGTGTATTTTTCAGAAAAAACACAATAAGGAGTCCTATTTTTAAAATGCAAATGGTAGGCAGAAGTAATCATTTTATATATTCTGGGAATCTGAGTGGATTTTGTTGTCTAATATATGGAAACTTTTATTTAAGTAAATGACATTTTAAATTAATAGAAATGTCACCTTTACAGTAACTGAAATATTTTTAACATTTTAGAAACTTGACCTATTTAAATTTTTAGAAGCTAATGTATCTGTAGTTTTCCATTGTAATGTACTCTACCTGTATAATACAAAACATGTTTTAACCTCATATAAATGCACATTTCATCCTTCTATAGAGTATTGTCATTGATTTTCCTCTCCGATAAACATTTTTATATACATTTGATATATGTAAGATGCTATGCAAAATAAACCAAATTGTTAAACAGGATTTTCAAAACAGAAGGCCATTTTCTCAGACATAATGGGTGAAATCTGCAATAGCAACCTCTAAATTTAAATGCACAAAATTATGGGTTCAAATTTATGGCCTGATCCAAAGACCACTGAAATCAATGTGAGTCTAACCATCAACTTCATTGGGTTCTGGATTAATTTCTTAGGGCAAAATCTTACCAACATTAATGCATGTGACTAACTTTGACTGCATAAGTACTAGTCCTATGTATAATTAGTCACACACTAGGTGTTGGCGGGGCTGGACTCTTAGAAGCTGGTTTTAGGCCACTTTGAAAATTTAGCTCAATAGGATTTTGTATAAAAATTTCATTTGGATTACATTCAACCACACAAAGACACATGATCTTTATTTTAGTCCGGTAATAAGCAATGGAGTGGTACCACAGACAAAGTGTGGTTTAAATGTCAAAATTTATTTTAAGAAGTCAGTAGTGTCTAATTTGGTACATTTCACAAAGTAATCCTGAAAGAAAAGAGACCGCAGCTGAAAAATAGGCTGTATCCCAGGGGTTCTCAAACTGAGGGTCAGTACCCCTCAGGGGGTCCCGAGGTTATTACATGGGGGGTTAAGAGCTGTGAGCCTCCACTTCAAACCCTGCTTTCCCTCCAGCATTGATAATGGTGTTAAATATATTAAAAAATGTTTTTAATTTATAACGGGATGGCACTCAGAGGCTTGTGTGTGAAAGGGGTCACCAGTACAAAAGTTTGAGAACCACTGCTGTAACCAAACAGTTCAATCATGATGTAAACTGTACCCGGGAGCTCTTTCTCTTGCTTAGTGAGTTTGAGAACTGTAAATTTGGAGTGCTAAATTCAGAGCTGTTTCCACTGGCAGCATTGCGGAAACTAAACAAAGCTAGAGAATGTAAAAGCACTTCTCTAGCTTTACATGTTTCTAAAGTCTGTTCTTGGGAGATCTGAAGGTTTATCTGTTTTAGGTTATTCATGATCAAACTGGAAGTCAGGAGGTTTGTTACAGAACCACACCTGGTCAGGTTCTCTTCAAAAAACTGTTTATAGAGCTCTTCCACCTTTGTATCCATGTAGTTATTCAGCACAGAATTCGAAAGAGGCTGCTTGTGGAGTGTCATACTCCTTTCTCCACCTTCATCACCATTCAAGGACTTTGTAGCTGTTTTTTCAAGAGGCTCATTTTGGGGGGAATGACCCAATAGAATATCTCCTGACAATAAAACCGGGCCATCAACAAGTTCATCACTTATGTGGTCCATAATGCAACCTGAATCCCGCATATAACCTCCTACATGGTCTCCTCCAATATGTAAGTCAGGATAGTTTTGATAAATACTGTGGCATGACCAGGATCTATACAAATCCACCTGGTTGTCATGAATTTGTTCTCTTCCTGGTATATGTAAAGCTTTAGATATTGTTCCTTTAATGTGTGCACTATGTTCTTTTGCAGGTAGCTCTTCTTTAGATTTCCATTGAAGCTCTTTATTATTTTCAATTTTGCTACCTTTTGCAATGATCTCATTCTGCTTCTCAGATTCTGAAGCAAAATCTTTAATTGCTGGTGTATCTATAAGGTGATCTTTCCAGGTTTCCCTTTCATCTTTTCTGTGACATTTGTGGGGTTTATCTATGTTCTGTTTTCTTTCTTTGTATATGATTCCAGTTAGGATGCCTTCTGCCAACATGTTGATCAGTGCTAGAGACTCACTAACCAGCAAAGTTCACTATATTCCTGCAAATACAAAGAAGCCATGTAAGGTAATGCAAAATAAGCATAACAGTAAGGGCTATTTTATCCTTAATTGATAAAAAGTTTTTTTAAAAATGTATGCTTCATGCAGACTGCAATGTGTGGGGCATTTTTTATTTTAACAAACAGTAACTTAATTGCTTTTTCACCAATTTCATTTTTATAGCCAGATAAAGTAAAGCCATCATGTCAATAAAAATCATTCTGAAAAAGAAAAGAGTTAGGCCAATAATTTGATCCTTCATTTTCCATATCAGCTCAGTCTTGGACCCTTCTTCTGAATTGTGACCATTGTGCTACATTATGCACATGACTTGTTCTTAGAAAGATTTAATCAATGAAGTCTTTTTCATTTGGTGACTGTGCCAGATCCTCAGCTGGTGTAAAATCGATAGTGCTGCTGAAAGAAACAGCGCAACAACTGATTTCACCAGCTGAAGTTCTGACTGATGATAATCCTCTACACACTTTTTTTTAGTAAACTAAGGGGCTAATCATGCAAGGTGTTGAGCTCGCCAGTGAGATACCGAGTGGCCGCAACTTCCACTGCCTTCAGTGTGAGCTGAGGATGTTCATCACTTCCCAAGAATGCTCAGCACCTTGCAGGACTGAGCCCTCATTGCAGCAATATCTTGCTTATTTACATAAAAATGTTGGGTATATTGCCGAACTATTCGCCAAAATTTAAGCAGATACTGTAATGAGCTCTTGTATTACTAAGAGTCCAGAATTTTACTAAATTCACTGCATTCGTTCACTAATACATTATGAAATATTATCATGAATAATTAAAAACTAAACTACACATCTCAAAATAGTTAGCTACTACATTTTGTGATTCCTTGGCTTTGCCTTTTAATTGTATTTGCTCACACAGGGCTTGATCCTGCACCCTTTGGAGTCAGTGGTAAAACTCCAATTGACTTAGATGGAGCAAGCCTTTAGGACTCAATCCATCTCCTATTGAAATGAATAAGAGTCTTTCCATTGACTTCAGTGGGAGTTGGCTCTGACCCACACTCACTGAGGACCACATTGTGGCTGACCCTTATGTGGGAGAATGAAGCAGGAGAACACCAAAAGTCTCCTCTTCACTTTGAATGCCTTTGCAATGTTGTCCCAGCACAGGGGGGCTGCTCCCTTTGGGCATCTCTGGAGCACTCAGGATATGTCTACACAGCCTCACAGCCCAGAATTGACAGACTTGGGCAAGCAGGGCTCACATCAGCACTTTAAAATCTGTTTAAATAAGGGGATAGTTGTTTAATATAAAGTGACACCTCTGTAGAGCAGGTGTGATACCAGAACCAACCCTTAAAATAACTCTTTCCAAAGCAGAATTGATTTTAAGTACTCCACATATTAATAAGCACACTCTAATTCAAATGTCATAAGAATGACACCAGTGCTCAGAAAAAGCACAATACACAGATCCTTCAGCAGTTAAAATAATTTAACCATTTTACTTTATTTTTAATACCTCTCACACAAGCAAAGATGCAAGATAAAAATTTTAAAAGTGCCCAGGTGCCATTTTCAAAAGAGACTCAGGCACTTATGAGCCTAAATCTCATTGAAAGTCAATGAGACTTAGGCAACGACGTGCCTGACTCACTTTTGAAAATGGGAGTTAAGCCCAGATGTGCAAAGGTATTTAGGTGCCTAACTCCTATTGAAATCAATTGGAGATATGTGCCGAAATAGTTTTGAGGAGCTGGGCCTTAGTTACTTATGAAAAGTTTGCCTCTAACACTTGGTTCAAAGTATTAGAGCAAGTTGTCAAAAATATGGCAAGTATACTTTAAAAATAAATACATATACTTTCAGTTATTTTAAGCAAAATAAGTGGGACTCTAAATTCCGTAACAAAAGATAAGCTAAGACAAACTAAAGTAAACCAGACTTACCCTTTCAGAATCAGTATAAGATGTGGATAGTCACATAACCTAACATTCCATGACTACAGCTGCAGCAACCTTAGAATAAATTCTCTTTATTCACTTCAGACAGTGTGAGCAATAACTGGAGCACACACAATTTTGTTCCTCTTTTTGTGCAATTTTTAAAACAGAAGTGCCGTCACCAGTGGAAAACTGTGTGGTCTGTAAACAAGCAGTGACACCAAATCCAAAAGAGGATGTAAAAAATGAGTCTGGATGGGCCTGATTCTGGTGTAATGTTCACAACTAGTATGACTGCTTTTTAATTTTGCAATATGTCAACTAAAAATAACTAAGATTACTAAAAGATTAGTGTGTCTAGTAGATTTCCGTTCGATACCTTTGGCCATGCTCGTAGTACATTTCAAAATGCAAGGACGCAATCAAGCATTCTATTGCTCATTTCCATCTACAAACAACGGAATTTAGTTATTAAATTAGATGTATCTCTGATTTGCAGAGGCAAATGTTTGTAGGTACAAGTTTCTTCATTTGCAGGTACAGAACATGCATAAGTGAGGGTAAAAGTATAAAGATTGTTTTTTAAAATGTAATGCTCAGAACAGAGCCAGTAGATCACGCTGTTATGTCCCTCCTTGTAGCCAGAGTGCACACAGCTGGCAGTTTGCAGTGTCCTAGTCCTATCAACTGTAACTTGGGCACCACTGACTACCTCAGCTGTGACATGATCTGGGATCATCGCAATAATCAGACAACCCATGGTTACGGCTTCTCCAGACCCTAAAGGACAACCATGGGTGACTGGAAGCCAAGGCACTGTGGATAACATACCATCTTTAGAAAAAAATCAGTGACAAGCTTTCAAAACTCATGATTGGTTTGCTTAGGTTTTCTTTACAAGGAAAAAGGTTAGAAACTTATTTTGTTTTAAAATTAAAACTAACTCTCACCTTCTCATTTCTCTTTCCTCCAAGTTGGGGGGGGGGGGAGGGAGCGGTAATTGTAAGCTTCATTGGTTAGCAACAGCAGCTCAAATTAAAGGTTGAATTTCAAAACTAGCCTCTAAATTTGCAGACTAATTCTGCATTCCGATGAATTGCCATGACATATTATAGCATTTAGAGATCTAAATATCTGATCTATGTTTAAATACTATCATTTCTGTGGGATGACTTGCAGACTGGGTTGAAGGCTGTTTAAAAATGTGTCTTTGTCTATCAGACTTCAAGAGCCACACACCAATGAATTTACACCAATTTACACTAGCTGAGGATTCTGGTGCCAAAGAAATATCTAACAAAGGATAAGATTGTTCATCATTTTTTCTTTCACTATTGCTGATGTTTCTCTGAGGTGGACCCTTCCCGTCCTACTCATTACTTTGTACCACTTGGTAGAAGCTTTTTGTCACAGGATGTGTCCCTTTAAGGGAACAGGACCAGTCCCCTGGGACTGGGTAGCTGCTTCTCAGTGTGGTGCTGATCTAGCCTATTTGAGTACACCTGGACTAACTCAATTGGAGCTATTAGTCTCAGCTGGGAAAGGGCTAAGAACACATTATATAAAGAGGAAGCTGCAACAAGAGAGGGTCTGTTTACAGGGCCTGTTTGGGGTTAAAGAGGCAGAGGAAGCTGTGGCTGAAAAGGGTTCCCAGAATCTCCTGGAGGAGACAAAAATTCAGGCAAAGTGGTTTATAATTGTTTGGGACTAGGGTTTAACCTCAGGATGGTAAGGACCGTGTAAGCCCTTCATTAGGCAGGGGACACTGGGAAGGGGGAGAATCTGGTGGTCTAGCACCAAGAATGAGAGTTGCATGAGGCTTAGGAAGAATCTGGACAAACAGACAGTGATGAGAAGTCATGTGAGATCGATTTAAGTTGAATCTGTAGGACTTTACGTTAAGACGTGCAGTGGGGTCAGACTGGAATCTTCTAAACCAATAACAGAGCCCCAACAAGGTTTTCCCATTGAAAGAGGGTTTTCTTTGTAGTGATTTGAGAGACCTTCAAGGGTGAATATCTGTCACATGGGGGCAGCAGGAGGCATTGACCCCTTACATTGTTTCTTTGTTATTTTAATAAATGTACCTTCTTTAAGAAAAATAAAAATTCTATGATAATAGAAGGCCTAATCTGTGCATGTGGATTTACAATGAAGAGCAGTAAAGCTGAGAACTTTCAGAAGTTTGCCTGCACTTGCTGATGGCAAGAGCATATTGCTTCACGGATGGATTTTCAGAGGTGTTGAGATCTTGCAGTTCCTAGTAACTTCAGTTCAAGCAGAGGTTATTCAGCATTACTGAAGGTCAGTCCCTCATGACTCTGTGAATATGCAAAGGATGAAAGGATATCAGGCAGATCAAATGGACAATCAAATAATCATAATGGATTGCACATTAAGTGGGTTAAAATATACTAACTAGAATATTCTATGAAGAATTAATGTTTTAAAAAAATCAGTGTTTTTTCTTCACTATTGGCTTCTTTAGAATGTAAAGTTCCAAGAGCCTAATTATTAAACTATTTCACCCCATCTCCTAAAGAATAAAATTAAGGCCACAGTTAAATATATATGGATATTCGTCTGATCCTTTGACAGATCCACTAGCACTAAAGATACATTGCATATGTTTTTTCTTTTTCACATAAGGACTTGGTGAACTAATTTCTTAAAATACAGGGTTCTTCTAAGGATACAAGGGCCTAAATAGGTTAGATGCTTTTGAAAATCCCACTAGGCACTTATCTGCATCTTCAGGCACCTAAATATCTTTGACAATCTTTCCCAAGTCCTTACAATCTACTCAGACTACAAATTCTTTTGGTTAAGAAAGTTTCTTTTTGCTCTGCATTTGCACAGGGCCTAGCAAAATGGAGTCTTGCTTCATGACTGGGGCACCAATGTGCTACCATAATACAATTAATATATTCTAATAGTAAGAATGTCAATTTCTGAAACTCTTACCCAATGAATAGTCCCATTGGGACTATTTGTTGAGTATAGTACTAAAATTGAATGCGAGTAAAGTTATCAGAATCTGGCCCACAGTAAAAACTCCCAGAAACCTCTGAGATATCTGCCCCTCAGAAGCCTGCAGGATTATGTTGTAATATACTATACACAGACAAGGCAATCAATATTGTTTTCTACCATTTTATATTGCTTGTGCAGTTAATTTTTTCAGTAGATAAAATGAAAATATAAAATCAGGGGATTAGTTTACAATTCTCCATTAGGTTTGATTCAGCAGGGGCAGAGACTGTAATTTGCTGTATGAGAAACTGAATAGCCAAGTGTTAAATTGATAACTTCAAATTTTCTTGGAAATGAAGTTCCTTTTGTGGAAAATCAAAGGCTTCTTCTTCCTGCAGCATTTCCATTTGTAACTGGATTATTGGACATATGAAGCTAATTTATAGCTTCAGACAAGTGCCCTATCACTGAATGGACTGTGTAGTATGTTGTGTATCTTAAAGTACACAAAAGATTCATTTGGCATAATCAGGATAGCAAACTCTCCAAAACTAAAATTTTAATAAATTCATGGGTGCCTCAGCTCCTCACATCTTTTTCCATTGACATACATTACAAGGAGTCTCCAGATATAGAAAAATGAGACCGCAAATTGGGAAATGTCTATCCTTCACTATCTTAGTTACTTCCCTTTTCTTTAAATTAAAGTGCTGTTTTACAAGAACACAGTGGTACTTTCTTTAGTTGCAGAACTTAGATTATATTGTGACATCTGTTTAATCAGGTTTAACGCCCTCGCCAACAGACGCCGGTTGTCGGCAGACGGGATTGAACCAGGGACCTCTAGAGCTTAGTGCATGAGCCTCTACCGCATGAACTAAAAGCCAACTGGCTGTTAGCAGTCTCTCTCTCTCTCTCCTTCTCTCTCTGATGTTGGTGCCACTAGATGGGACAGAACACCATACCCAGAAGGTGTGTGGGTTACACAGGTAAATGGGAAAAAAACTAACAAAACATAATCCTTCAAATGAGATAGTACAGAACAAAATATAAAGTGCCACTAGTCCCAAGTTGTAGAACAAACAAGAACTCATGAACTGCAGAAGACAAATGTGGTTTTGGTTTTCAGATCAGTCAGTGACCAGCTGATATGACTGACAAGTCATGTGGATTTCCAAGTAGGAAAGCAGTTTGCTAACATTGTACAATCCTCTCAAGCACTAGTTAATAGATAAATAGGCACCGAAAGAATTTTCGGTTAGTTCCCTTATCAAGTTTCCTACTCTTTGGCAGATAATAAGAATTTAATTGTCTTGCAAGTACTAGAATACTACCCATATGCTGATGGAGGGAAAATGTAGAAATGAAACACACAAATGATGTGTAATACATGGGACATCGTGAATGTGGTACCCTCTTTTTACATTTCAATAATAACCACCAATTTATTGATTCCTCAGTAGTAAAGTACTACAGACAATGTATCCTAACTATGAATTAAAATAAACTAGAAGCAAGGTCCTATATAACTTTGGCCCTCCCTCTTTGTCCAATCTAATCTTGTTAGAATGACTGTTGTCCCCTCTTCAGCAAAGACATTATCCTTTATGTAAACTCTTCTAGGAAAAGACCGTGTCTTTTTGTGTATTTGATAAAGCAACTAGCACACTTTGAGGTGATACAAAATAATAATGCGCTTGTATGCAAACATTTATTTGAATGAAATTAGAGATAGCTAAACCAAACACATTCCAGCTCTCGTCTTGTGCAAAGTGAAGTTGGTTATGTGAGAAACTGGACTATGATGTGGATTTTTAACACAGATGGGATTATGCATTACAAATATTAAAATCCAAATTAATCCAGTCTCCAAAAATCAGAGCATGTAAACTATATGGCAACTACAATATCTCATAGGCCCTTATCATGAAAAAGTGCTTTGGGAGGAAATGATCTTCAAAATAGCACAGCTAATGTAAAGAATTCTCCAACATATGTTCCAGAATCCTGGTATCCTTGTATCTGTCCACTACCAGCTACTGCTGGATATAGGGGAAGAAACCGACATAGTCCAGTTTTGGCTATGTGAATCTGCATTTGCATGACCCAAATAATCAACCATGTTCCTTTGTCAGTGACTTGTCCATTTCCTCTTTCTAAATTCCTCTGAAGAGTTTCACTACCTGTCATGTGCACTGCTTACATGCGGATTTGAAACCGTTCTGTGTAGATCCTCCACTGCTTTACCCCCAACTAGCAGAAATGCATACTTTCTGCTGTATTATTTATTCTCTTATATACCCATACTGTGTTCTAAGTGAATAGATTCATAGATTCATAGACTCTAGGACTGGAAGGGACCTTGAGAGGTCATCGAGTCCAGTCCCCTGCCCTCATGGCAGGACCAAATATATAAGAAACAGATTTAATATAGAGCTGAGTCCAACTGAACTCATAAAAATAATCTAATATTTAAAGGTTATTTGAAATAACTATTTCCTCCACTACATCATCATGAGTGAAATTCTCTTTCTACACAACAGATTCAGTGCTGATAATTAAGCATTTCTCCATCTTCATTAATATGCCTCAACCCTGACCTGGAGGAATTAACTTTGAGAGCAGATGGGGTAGTTCAAATTCCATACAACTCACTCCAGGGCTCCTCTACTGAGACTACTAAATTAGTGTCAATTGCAGTACTGTTGTTTATGAATTAGAGCCATGCAATTCAGGGATAACACACAACCAGATTAAGTAAAATAATAATTTGGAGGATAACAACAATTAAACTTGCTATTAAAGTGTGCCAAGGAGTCAGCAGCACAAAGAGGGAGGAAGAAGATCTTTCCACCGGAATGTGTCAGCCTCCACAAATACCCAATATTTAAACTAACAAAATGTAGTAAAGGAGACACTAAAGGTAGCTGAGAAGGTGAATGCAGATTACAAGTGGAAGTGTAAACAGTGATAAAGTCACATAAATGTGTTAGTGTAGGTCTTTGAATTACAAGTCTAAAATGTTAAACAGAATTTATAAGGAAAGAGGTATCTGAAGATATCTGACTCTAGAAACTCAGGTAAGAAAAATGCAAACACAGAATGAAGCCTTCCTTCTGGTCCTATGCCAAGATGATGAACAGGTAAAAACAGGCATATCTTATGATCTTCCTCTGTTGCGACTCATTCTCCCATATCTCTGTCTTCACCCATTGTTTATTGTCATCTCCTGCAGTATTGACTTTTTCAGATTGTAAGCTACTTGAGGCAGAGACCTCTCATTTTTATTTACTTGTAAAGTGCCATGCACACCTATGGTGCTGCCTTAAAAATAAATTATAATTAGTAGCAGCTCAGGGTGAGATTTAACATAATCTTTTCCAAAAAATCAAAATATATCCCATATTTCAGCTAAGACTATATCTTTTATACACACACGAATATGAAATAGAAAATGATTACACTGATTGATTTTTCAAACTTAGCTGGTGTAGGTCTATCTGTCTCTTTAACCCACTCCAGCAACACTGCATTTTTCGCAGCCCTAATCTCTTTCAACTCCTCAAATACATCTCAGTTCCTGAAGCAACTGCCTGCTCACCTGACCATGCGTTCCAATTTCTCAGTGAGGCCTTTTCTGTTTACCTGTTTATTGTGAAAGTGTATACGTTATTAACAAACACACACATTTCTATAAAAATCACTAAGAGCCCGATCCTTTCCCCCACTGAAACAGGATTGAGCCCTAAATCATACCAGGCTTGTGGCTTGACATGCCCCTGCATAAAAGTCAGAAAGGTGCAAGAAGCCTTCCACCTTTCTTTTTTCAGGTTGGAACAATCAGAATCCTTGTGTTTATTATGGGCCCCCAAAAGGGAGTTCCTCTGCATAGTCTTGGGTCCAGAGGGTGCTAGGGGGAAGGGTGGTGTCTCCCCTCCACCCCCCAGCTGCAATATCTTCTTGATGCTGCTCATGCCTGTGGCTTCAGTTTCTTTGGCCCCTGGGCTGGCTCCTCACTGAAATTTCTTTCTTTCTTTCTTTCTTTCTCAAGCCCACCGGACTATGGGGAGGAGGCTACCATATGGGACCTAGTGCCCCAATGTAGTGATCTGTCAACGCCCCAGTGCTCTCCACACAAGCCAGCTGAGCTGGCCACATGCAGAACAGGAGCGTGTCCTACAGCCTGTTGAAGGATTGTTCTTTGGTGAAACTTCTTTTACACTCCTGGAGGCATCACGCCTAGCTGAGGCACAACTGTTCCAGGATTTCCACTGGAGGCAATATGCCTCTGCACTATCCCCCAATATGGAGCTGTGTTTTAAAAGAACAACTGAGTCCATTACTTCTACAAGGATAGTAATATGACTACTACAACTCAGTGGTTTGAGCATTGGCCTACTAAACCCAGGGTTGTGACCTCAATCCTTGAGGGGGCCAGTTAGGGAACTGGGGTAAAAATCTGTCTGGGGATTGGTCCTGCTTTGAGCAGGGGGTTAGACTAGATGACCGCATGAGGTCCTTTCTAACCCTGATATTCTATGAACTATCACTTTCATAAAATAAATCTATGCAGATGCCCCCTCTTGTTCCAGTAGTGTAAACGTAACGATACTTTCCTCATGAGATTTTTAGTTGTGCTACAGTCACGTCTCTCTTGCACCACCTGCTTGACTGTATTGTTTCAACTCCTACAATTGCTCATTACCTTTGAGGCCTAGTTGCATTTTTCATAGACAAAAATGACAAATTTCTTTAGTGCTTACTCTTATACTTCTTCAAAACCCACTTGTCTCTTCCCTTTTTATAAGTTGTAGCAAATCAGAAAGATATAGTAGGCACAAATTAATTTGGATTTATACGGTAGTACCATTTTGAATTATAATAGCCCTCTTCCATTTGGGATCTCAAAGCACATTACCAAATTAAGCTTCACAATACTCCTTGTGAGGCAGGCATTGTTACTCCATTTCAGAGATGGGGGAAAAGTCACACAAATTGCCCAAAGTCAGAGATGAAGCAATTACAGCCACTGGCATTACGTCAGCAGATATTTTGCTCTGAAGTCCACAGTGCACAGCTGGGAAAGAAAACCAGATCTCTTTAGCACCTAACCTCTTTTGCTGGAGTGACATTCCCATATGTCTTAAAAAAAAAACAAAGACACACAAATAGGGCCTCACAAATCACCAGGCTGGCTTTGCTGGGACACTGAGCATTTGCGGGATGTCACAGATCTTCAGGCTCAATGTTGTATCTGTGAGACATGGGCCCAGACAGGGGCTGCTGAAATCTGAGCCCCAAGAGGAGCCCCACTCTGGCTTAGTAGCCCTGTGAATTGTAGGGTCACATCTGGGGCTGCCCTCTTCTTGCTTGGGAATGGGGACATGAGGGGGGGCTGAAGGGGTTCAGCTCCTCCCTGGGGCCCTGGTGTGCACAGGAGGACTTGGGGGGGGGGCGCCACACTTGCTGGTGTGGTGGGGCCCACAAATGACAGGGCTGGCAATGGGGGCAGCCCTTTTCTTCCTTGAAGCTCGCAATTCTCAGGGGCGGGTGCCCCACAGACACGGAGGCGTGGCGGGTCGGGCAGGAAAGGCAGCTGCTGGGAGCCCAGAAGACACCGGGCAGGGCTGGAGGCCGCCTGGCCGGGGTTGGGCGCTCCCCAAACCAGGGCGCTGCAAGGGGAGGTGAGTAGCTGCCGGCTTTGCCATCGCGGGCGGGCGGGCGGGCAGTAATAGCTGCTCCTCCCCACTTCGGCCCAACCAGGCCTAGCAAAACAGAGCTCTCTCCTGTACACGCGCGCGCGCGCGCCCGCCCGCCCAGAATTCTTCCGCGATCCTACCACCAGCCCGCAGACCTGAGCAGCAGGCCAGAAGCTGAGGGGCGGGGCTGACTTTCACTGACAGTCCGGATCGGCCAATCAAAAGCAAGAAACGAACCTGGCCCTTCCGAGTCGGTTGGCAGTTCGTTGCCTTAGCAACGGCGTCTGGCGGACGGCCTGTGAGTGAGGAGGGGCCGGGCGGGGAGGGAGCGGCTCGGCCCGCTCACCATGGGCATGGGGACCATTAGGGTCTATTACACCAGCGTCACCGGATCCAGGCAGGTGAGCGAGGCAGGCCCCCCCTCCCCCGCCGCATCTTCCTCTAGCTCCCAGGGGCCCAGCGCCACCCGCTCGGGGCTGCACCCCCCTCCCCATCACTCCGGGACCCAGCGCCCCACCATGGGGCTGCATCCCCCTCCCCCCACCCTGGGACCCAGCACCCCACCATGGGGCTGCATCCCCTCACAGAACCCTAGGGCTCAGCGCCACCCCCATGGGTCTTCAGCGCCCTTCCCCAACACCCTGGGGCCCAGCACCTCCCCCTTGGGCCTGCACCCTCAGTACCAAGAGGGACCTGAGTTCCACCCACATGGGGCTAAACCTCCACCACCAAGAAAGGTCCCAGTTCCACATGAGAGGCTGCACCTCCACCCACCCACCAGCACCAAGAGGTACTTTACCATCCACCCACCACAACCAAGAGGGGTCCTCCTTCCAACTTCATAGTCACTGCTAGCATCAAGCATGGCTCCAGCACCCACATAAGGCAGCACCATCCTAACCTCCCACCCAACTTGAACATGTCTTTCCCCCACCCCCACATGGTGAGCAGTGAAATAGGATCCTCCCACCTACAAAGGCTGCACCCTCACCACCCACCCACCATGAAGAGATGGGATCTCTGACCCCCATAAGGTTCTTAAATGATTCTTGAAACCTGAAAATATTCAACTAATTTTGTTAAAAATATTTGAATACAAATCTTTCGCAGGCTGAGAGCATGCGTGCCAAGTTCCAGTCTGAATAAAACAACTTAAAAGGGAAAAATCTGAGCAATATATACTGCACATGAGCTTTCCTAATTTATTTTTGATTAGCTATTTAGGTAGAATATTTCAGTGTGAGGGGGTTATTTAAAAAAAATTAAAATAAATGGGGCCATTAACAGGAATAATAGCCTGTTTTTAAAATTTGTCTTTTTTATCTAGGTGAAGCAGAAACAGGCAGAAGTTACTCGAATTTTGGACATTAACAAAACAAAGTATGAGTTAATAGATGTATCCATCAGTGAACATCTGCTTCAAGAGATGAGGGCAAAGGCTGGTAATCCTAATGCAGTACCGCCTCAGATATTCAATGGTGATGACTACTGCGGAGTAAGAAAAAAAAATCTAGATTTTGTTTTTAAACAATAAGGTATACAATAAGTATGTTTGTGGAGAATTTTGCATGCCTTGAATGACTTTTGCATGCTAACTCACTTCAGCTATCAGATAAATACAATAACAGTATTTTAAAAAGACAAACTTTTATGACCATGCATTTTAGGGATTGAATACTGCCTCCTCCAGTGAGCACAGTGAATGGCAGCACAGATACTACTGAGAGCACCTTGTTCACAAGGAGTTCTGCAGGAGTTGCTAGCCATGTCATTTTTCAGCAAACCAAATCCCTTAAGCCATACTGCATGCCTCAGAATATTAATTGGGCTTGTTTCTGGCCAGTTACATCACATACAAGGTTGCTTGTGCTAGCTTTGGGTCTGGTCTACAGTGGGATAGGCACCAGTGTGGCTGCACTGATGCAAAACACCAGTGTAGATGATTTCTGCAAATACATTTTACCGAGTTTCAGACAGGGTAAGTTTCCGCAGTGTAAATCTCACTAGAGGTTCGTTATCAGTGAATCTATATCAATGACTAAATTCCAGTGTAGACAAGGCCTTAGTGGCTCTCTGCATGCTTTTCCTTCTTGTACAATCAGAAACAAGATTAAGCCATAGAAACTAAGTTCTACCCTTGTTTAGGTGGGTGAAACTCCAACTCTGTTCATCGGGAGTTACACAGCTGTAACAGAGGAAAGACTTGGCCTGAAGTATTTAGCAATACTGCTGTATGAAAGATGTTATACAAAACAAATTGTAATATGCTTTTTTATGCGGTAGGCTTTTATCATGGACATGGCACTGTTAATGGTTAGTCCTAAAGGTCCATTTCCTTCAAGTTATCTTGTAATTTGTTGGGAATAAGGAGATGGCTAGTATTTACTGACCACGGATTTGGCATTAGGTATTTGTGTGTGCACTAAATGCAGATGGTCACACTTTTTGAAATCTTCATATCACAGTTATGAATTGGAATATGTTAGAATGTTGTTTGTGCAAGACAAAAACAATCTTGCCAGTGTGTGCAGGTGTTACTGCTGGGAAAGTTCACATACGTATCAGGTTTTACAAAAACAGAATTGGAATTTAATGCCATTAGCACATATATTTGCATTTCTTTTAGGACTTTGAGATGTTATATGAAGCAACTGAAAATGAAGAAGTTTGGAAGTTTCTGAAGATGGCATCAATAGACAAGCCTGCACGAGAGGAAATTACTGTTTAACGGGTGTATCCAGATCTGAACTCCAACAATTCTTTAGGAACCAAATCTACTAAATATATTTATTTCTTAATTGTTTTGTTCATTTTCAGGGTAAATAAATCTTATGTATTTTTGTGTTTTAATATTAAAATATAGCAGATTCAGGTCTTCTTTGATAGACTACACATTGTACCATTCGAAAGCAGTTTTTCAACCAAACTAGAAGATAGATGTCCTAAAGGCTTCTAAACCTCTTTTGTTCTGAAAGCCAACTTACATTGTTTTCCATGTTTCTGAGGGGTCTTTTATTAAACAAAGTAGTTCATACATATCTTCTTTAGACCTTTGGCATGAGGTAATCTTTTTTTCTAATACAGCATACGTAGAAAGATTATATTGTTATATTCATTGAGCAGTTTTATTTATGTGGGACATTCAATAAAAGGTAATGAGTATAGTAATAATTGTTTTTGGTTTAACTGCAATTCTTTTCTATTGGTAGTACTACCTCATATCATCTTTCTTCCACCATGGGACAATACTGCATCCTACTATTACGACACATAGAATTACTTTCATATTCTATATATTCCCTTTCTTGGAAAACATTAGTCTCACTCGTTGAAGCTGTTCCACTGTGGATAGATGAGGAGTGATTGGAGCAGGGGGACTGGAGCTGGGGTCTCCTACCTCCCATGTATGTGCCCTAACCACTAAACCACAAGGTCATTCTCTCCTCCCACACTTGCTCTCTGGTCCAGTGCCTATTGAAGTATATATCCAGAGTGGAACAGTCATTGGACCACAGAGAGAGAGAGAATGACTCTGTAGTACAGTGAGTTTAAGTGCCAGCTGGGTTTGTCAGGAGCTTTGTGGATCACAGCAGAACCAAATCTGTGACTTTATCTCAAACTTGAAAGGGGTGTGGGCATGAGGCCACAAATGCAGAGCCAGCTGTAGTGGAATTTAACAGGCATGGGGTTGAATCCTTATGAAGAGCCTTTCCATTAAGTATTTTAGGTAAAGAGGCTTTAAATAACCTGAATAAAAATCACTTCTCCTCTCAATTAATCAGATTTAATTTCTTTGGTATTTATGTCAAACCTCATAGTTGTCCATTCATCCACAGAGTGTCAGGGTACTAATGCTGAAACAAACAAACACAAAATAAACTTCTCTCGCTCTATATTTATCTTAAGCCAAAAAATGGTAAAACCTACTTTCCCCTCTCTTTGGAGGTCTCACTTAAATTAGGGAACAGCATGATGAATTATAAGGAAAAGCTATCAAACAAATCATGCCAAGCCAACCTAATTTCCTTCTTTGTCAGAGGTATTAGTCCAGTGGATGGGGGTAGGGGAAAAGCAGTAGATATGATATATCTTGATTTTAGTAAGGCTTTTGACGCAATCCCACATGACATTCTCAAACAAACTAGGAAAATGTGGTCTAGATTAAATTACTATAAGGTGGGTGCACAGCTGGTTGAAAGACCGTACTCAAAGAGTAGTTATCAGTGGCTTGCTGTCAAACTGGGAGGACATATCTACTGTGACCCCATGTGGGTCAGTCCTAAGTCCAGTACAGTTCAATATTTTCATTAATGTCTTGGATAGTAGAGTGGAAAGTATGCTTATAAAATTTGTGGATGACACCAAGCAGGGAGGCGTTGCAAGCACTTTGGACGAGAGAACTAATCCAAAATGTCCTTGACAAATTGGAGAATTGATCTGAAATCAAGAAGATGGAAATCAATAAAGATAAGTGCACAGTGTTTCACTTAGGAAGGAAAAATCAAACGCATAACTACAAAATTGGGAATAATTGACTAGGTGGTAGTACTGCTGAAAAGGATCTGGGAGCTAGAGTGGATCACCAATTGAGTCAATATGATGCAGTTGCAGAGAAGGCTAACATGAGCTGTATCCACAAAAACACCAGGGAGTTCAGTGGCATCTTAAAGACTAACAGATTTATTTGGGCATAAGCTTTCGTGGGTAAAAAACCCACTTCCTCAGCTGCATGGAGTGAAAATTACAGAAGCAGGCATTATTATACTGTGTAATAATGCCTGCTTCTGTAATTTTCACTCCATACATCTGAAGAAATGGGTTTTTTACCCACGAAAGCTTATACCCAAATAAATCTGTCAGTCTTTAAGGTGCCACCAGACTCCCTGTTGTTTTTGTGGATACAGACTAACATAGCTACCCCCTGTATAAACAGGAGTGTTGTAAGTACGACAGGAGGTAATTTAATTGTCAAAGTGGCATGGGTGAGGCTTCAGTGGGGGTACTGTGTCCAATTCAGGAAAGATGTGGACAAATTAGAAACTGGAGCAGAGTAACAAAAATGATAAAAGGTTTAGAAATCTTGTCCTGGGAGGAAAGTTAAAAAAACCCTTGGCATGTTAAATCTTGAGAAAAGAAGAGTGATGGGGGAATCTGATAACTGTCTTCTGTTATAAAGAGGATTGTAGTCTAAAGCTTAAGTTAGTACTGCTCAGCTGCTAACATAGCCACTGTGTAGTGTGGATACAGGCTGCTTCCACTGGAGTGCTACTAGTCCTCCAATGCTTTCCCACTGTACCCCAAGTGTACCCAGAAATGACAGACAAGTTCTCCCACACTTCACTGGGAAAGTATTCATAGACCAGCTCAGTTTACTGAAAGACTCTGGGATATTCCCCCAGAAGTCTTAGTGCAACACCCGAGGGACTGCAGCGCCAGTGTGGACACAGCAGCTCAACTGTTATTTTGCAGAGTGACCACTTTCACTCAAAGTAGACTAACTTGAGAGAAGTAACTTGAGTGTAGATAACTTAAGTTAACTCTGCAGTGAAACCATAGCCACAAAATTCATAACCCCTAATAAATTGCTAGCAAGGGCTCCTCTACATCCAAGTTAAACATGGATTAAATTAGCAATAAACACTGCAGAGGCATTCCAGTTCCCAGTATATTTCCAAATAACTGAGTAATGAGTACATGACACTGAAATGCTTCAACAACAAAATATGGAAAAAAAAAATGAACAGAACTGTGTATAGTAAAAATTTATTATTACAGTGCACACCACTGTAACCTGAAACAGCAAGTTAAGTAAACATTAAATGCAGACATGCAGTTTTTATTGCAGATTTTTGGAATTCATTTTTTATTGAAGAGCTTTGCATTTCTGAGTAACAATATTCTTTGCTTTTAAGACTAAATTTTTAAAACAGTAAACAAAACATGAAATGAATCTGTGTTATATAAGTGAAACATATAAGGTAAAAGCAAATGGGATTCATTGTGATGAGAGACCACAAAAGACACTTCCTAGATGACATTATGGACCATTTATTAAAATACCAAATAATGGCAAGTGAGAGTGGAAGATACAACAGAACTAAGACACTATTCAAAGACATGACAGTAACTGTGATAACTGCTCCCAATTCTGCTTTATTCTGTTTTAGAAACAAGAAAAAAGTTCATCCTATAAATAGGTAGTAAATATGCCCTTTCCTCATTCAAAAACATTCTTTAAAAACCTAAACACACACATACAAATAATAGTTCAACTGAAAACACGTGAATAGAGTCTGGAATTCTTGTGACAATGTACAGTACAATTTATGGTTGGGAATTCAGTTTAGTGCTTCTATAGCATCATGTAGAAAGATTGCTAGCTGGTTTAATAACTGAACATGCAAAGCACATAGACCCTCTGAGAGCTATTATTTGGCTACTGAATCAACCAGCCAGATCAGATATTAGAACTGCAGTGAGTTAGGACTCAATCCTGGAAATCCTGACTCCTATTAGCTCTCTTTTATGAATCAGGGTTACTCACATAAGTAAGGATTGCAGGACCAGGCCCTTAATATGTTGTTTCCTGATCTGCTTGAAGGAGGGTTCTTTTACCAGGGAACTTCATTCTGAAGCTGCATCTATATAGCCTGATCTTGTCAGATTCAAACTCAAAACTGCCACTGAACTCAACAGGACTTTCACATGTATACAGATAGGAGGATTGGGCCCCAAGACAAATAATTTTTTTATTATCTTACAGAGCTGATATAAATACAGAACCTCTAAATAAAGGTGAATGTTAGATTTCTGTCCCACCTACTTAGTATCACTGCAGCAATTGCCATATTACAAAAATGAACTATGTTTTAGTTTAATGTAACATCAAACATGTGACCCACTGTCCCTCCTGCAACAAGTATGAACATGTCCCACCCTTATAGATAGGTTCAACCGAGTTCAATATCCACTGTGGCAAAGCAGGCTAGGTTGTCTAACAAGCTTTACTACAAAAGGTGAAGCCGGTTAACTTATCCATACACTCTAGATCAGTGGTGCTCAACCTTTCCAGGCTACTGTACCCCTTTCAGGAGTCTCATTTGTCTTGCATAACGTCCCAAGATTCACCTCACTTAAAAACTACTTGCTTACAAAATCAGACATAAAAAGACAAAAGTGTAACAGCACACTATTACTGAAACATTGCTGACACACTCACTTTTACCATATAATTAATAAATCAATTGGAATGTAAATATTGTACTTATATTTCAATATACAGAGCAGTATAAACAAGTCATTGTATGAAATTTTAGTTTGTACTGACTTCGCTAGTGCTTTTTATATAGCCTGTTGTAAAACTTGGCAAATATCTACATGAGCTTATGTACCCCCTTGAAAATCTGCGTACCTCGAGGGGTACGCGTACCCCTGGTTGAGAACCAGGGATCTAGATCAATTAGATTCAACATCAGTTTGAGGAGGGAGTGTAGATGTGGGGTAAAAACTATATTTGACACACATTTTCTAACACAGATCATTTAAGTGGTGTGAATACATCGATGAGACTAATAAGCTTAATTCCAGCAACAGGGCACGAAACTATTAACATGAATTAATAGTAATCGGGGGGAGGGAAGGGGAATGTATTCACTGCATTAATTTTGTGGCTGCTACAGATACTGAAATTTTAAAGCAACTCTTTTGGTTGAATATACTCAGATTTGCTTTGCAAGCTAAACAAAAAGGATCCTTTCCAACACTGAAAATACCAAGCCAAAAACACCCAACAAAAATCAAACTAATATAATGAAAAAACATTCTAAAACAATTTTATTGGAATGATACATCAATAATTAGTAAGAAAGAGAGTTTGATGCCTCATCACCTTACCTTCTATACAGAAAAAAAGAAAGGGGCAAGAAGAAATGAACAAGTTCTTCTTAAGAAGCAACATCCATGTTTGACCTAAAAACATAGTAATGTGAACCACAGAACCAATATGTTGAGAACACCACACAGGTATATTCTCACCTCTGTCACTCCTAAACACATGCATGAAATCTACATTAATACTACTGTGAGTTCTACATACAGGCCAAAACAAGAACAGACCACTTAGATATTTTTCAGTTTATGTTCATGCTTTGTCCCCCAGACACCAGAAAAAATAAGCCAATCCCTGTCTTCATACTGCTTCCTCAGGAATGCAGATGCAGTTTGAGTGTTACCATCTGGCAAAGAAGAGGGTCTGGAAGGGGGAATGGACATTGCTTTCTTAAAACTTGGCAACTTTCTCAAAGATCAGAAATAGAGATGACCTTGTTTCAGAATGTTTTGTGTCACTGAGCTGACAAAATTTGGCAATAATTTTCAGTTATAGCTTCTTCAAATAATGGATGCAATTCACAAAAAGTAATGCCACATTTTGTTTACACAGGAAACACAGCGAATCAGCAGGAGTATAGCAACCTGTGTGTCAAATTCCATTTTCTTCACAAAACTCCTTTCAATATTCTTATTCATTTCCTCAAACGCATCTAGTAGGTCTAGGGATAGAAGAGATACTGCCAATAATACCAGAGATCTTATATAAAAAGACTAAGTCATGCTGAATCATGAAAGGCAGACACTTGATTTAAAACAACAAAAATAAAAAACCCAATAATAGTCTCCTCCCCTCCCCAGCAATTAATAGTAAGCCTTCTAGAGAGAAAGCACAAAATATGCTATGGGTTCATCCTGAAGATTAGGCAACTTTTAACTGTCCTACTTTCATATACACAGGGACAAGGGTCAGGCATCTGTAAGCAGAAACTACAAAATGTCTATTCCCAGGCTCAAAATTAGAAAAACCATGGACTAAATGCTAATGTAACTAGCTAGGTTCCAAACACCATTACAGGCCCAGTCCTGCTCATGCTGAAATCTATGGGGATTTTGCCATTCACTGTGTGGGAGCCAAACTGCTCTCACAACTGTGCAAGGAAAAACATTTCTCTGCTACTTATTTAGTAGTTGATGAAGACACTTCTTGCAGCTGGGGAAATGCAGAGCCCAAAAGAAATATGTTGGCAAGAGGAAAATATTTAATTATTCTGTTGTAGAGTATAATTAAGTCTTTACTTCTATCCTGTCACTAATTTTGGATCTTAGAATTATAAATGTCTCAGCAAGCATTTTAAAGCACTACATAACTTTTATTGCATCAGTATAAGTAACTGAATGGCCATGATATGCTACAGTTTGCAAGTGGCATAAAACCTTTATAAGTCTTTTACTGATCTATACCACCTGTTTCTATGTTATAAAGCAGATGAAAATAAAATTTGTGTGCTGTGCTGTGCTTGTAGAATGCCCCCGCAACTACAGGATTTATGGTGTCGATGCATTCAGGAAGTAAGAGTGGTTTATACTGTGCAAGATATTTAAAAATCACACATGTAAATTTTAAAACTACTCCTTACCACATCAGGTGCACCTATGATTAGGATTTTAAATCAGTCTTCATGATTTTCCAGTGGATGGCCATAATATGCAGGTTACGTGAATTCCCCTTTGCCAAATAACTGATGTATACCTAAGGCATGGAATGGGTTAACATTGCACTTGGTGAATTCACTGATACAGAATGCTGTTCTTTAATAGGATTCACTAATTCCATGGCAATACAAATCAACTTAAAACTTGAAAGAACCCCCCCCCCCACTCAATTACAATACTTGTTACAACTCAAACATTTACTTTTAGATCCCCATATGAAAAACTACTATATGCAACTAGTAACCTCTAGAACATGCAACCAAATGCCTAAAACTATAAACAATGTGACCTTGTAGAATATTACATTAAAGGCTTTAGCTCTTACACGTGTAAGGAAATGCCATTTCTGGCCATTTTGGCTTATTTGTGATACTGCCTAGGAATTAGTCCATACTGTATTTCATTGAAGTGCACTAAATCTAGCACACAA
Source organism: Chrysemys picta bellii (assembly GCF_011386835.1). Classification (NCBI taxonomy): domain Eukaryota; kingdom Metazoa; phylum Chordata; order Testudines; family Emydidae; genus Chrysemys; species Chrysemys picta. The sequence continues at coordinate 77,251,522 of NC_088799.1, forward strand.
ACATGTAATCAAGTCATGGTTAGAGAGCTATGTGGTGAACGTGCCAATGGAAATGTTATCCACTGCTCAATCTCTTTTTTGTGGAAAAGGCCCCCCACATTGGTCGCTTAAATGAGAAATACATGGGGAAAAAATTGTTAAGATCTGTACAATGTGTTACAATACAATTTTAAATCTTCATTCTACAAAAGAACAAATGTCATAATTTCCATAAGCGATTACAATGGTTACTACGCTACACAACACTTAGAATTTCATTTTAAGCCACAATTTAAAAAGACATTGAGAAGTTACTGTATTTTTGTATTGTTCAAGAACATTTGAGGCAATTCAGGCACTAGAGTTATTTGATAAGGTTTTATGTTGTTGCTCGTTTTCTCCTATGTTTAAATAGCTGGATCTTTAGGTGTAAGTTTATCTGCATAATTAGTACTAAAATAGGTTTTCTTTAAGTTTACAAAAATGGATAAATTGCCCAGACATAGTTTAAACCACTTTAAAATCAATCATTTCTAATTGATTCAGTTACCTATGCTTCCAACTTTGCAATAGTGTCTTCCATGCTCTCTACCCTAATGTTCCCATATTCACCGTGTTCAAATTTATATTCATGTACCGTGGATGCTGCAAGCACCAATCAAAATGTTAGAAATTAAATCTATTTTTCTTGAAGCAGAGACAATTTTCTATTTTATAAAAAGCTGTGGAAGTTCCGTTTACAGAACATTTAAGGCAGTTGAAATTCATGCTTGCTGCTTCGCCAATGCTTCAGCTTCCTGAAATAATAAAATAAAGATTAATAAGTACTTTATCAAAGGTAACAATCTGTATATTTTTTGTTACGAGTGGACATCTGTACTACATGATAAAAAAATTCCAGTGATACATAGCCAAAAAAAGCAAGTTGCCCTGAGCCTTCAAGTCAAATGAAGATCTCCCATTTACTTCTCTGGGGCAAGGTCCTGCCATACATTGATAAGGGCCCACTCCCCTAAAGTGCTAAGTATCCTCAACTTCCACTGAATTCAAATGGGAGTTGCAGGTGTAACCAAAGAATGCATGTTCTCTCCACTAGCTGCTAGGTTTTCCAGACCATGATAGGTCATGTTTGCTATCCAAACAGTGTGTTAAAAGTAAACAATCAGATTTAATATTTTCTTTCATTATTCATGTTAGGCTACAAAAAAATGATTAAACCATTGTTAAAGCCTAGAGAATGACAGACTTTTTGAAGCATGACTGCTAGGTAAGATGGGGGAGGGGGGAACTTTGTATAAAAAAGCATGAAGCAATTTCACTATGGAAATATAAAACAGGTTCTTGGAGAGATTTAATCTACCATCTAAATTAATACTATAATGCAGTGAGAAGTGGCTAATTAACTTTGTCATAACAGAAACAATGTAACAGACATGTCAACTAAGCTCTAGAATTGCTTAGTAATGAGAATTTTCAGAAGAAATGGTTAAAAAAAAAAATACCCCACACCTTCTGGTCTTCAGTTTTCAGAAGGAAAGGGAATAGATTGACAAAATGGAGGGAAAGCAAAAGGAGACTTACTTTTCTCAAAATCACTTTTGCTATTGTCCTTAATTCTTAATAAAAATGAAGATTAAATTTAATTCGATTTTAATGCTAACTAGGTCCACTGTAAGTGTCTTCACGCTAAGGGCCAGATTGCCAAGAGCTCAGCACTCAGGATCTTCCACTGTGGGACAAAATTTCAAAAAGAGACCATCACACAATGTGCTGAGCTTTTTTGAAAATCCGGCCATTTATTTTGGTGCTTAAATGGGAGCAGAGCTCTTTTGAAACTCCGGCACTACATCATGAGCGTGAACAGTTATGTCTGTTTTACAAATATGCAATATAAGTAAATCGATACTCAGAAAAGGGAAATTATGCAAAATTTTTACAAAACTCCTCACGTGAAGGAGAAGAAAAGAGGCACCGTGAATGACCTCAGCCAAAGGGGAGTACGTGCCCTGCATATTTCCGTTATCTTAGAATTGGTGGATGATTCTGGTTGTTGTTGCTTTTTGGCCATTTGCCTGTGTAACATATCTTACTCCCTTTAAATTCAAGAGCGTGGGAACAGCGGGTAGCTCTGCACCACTGATTCAGGTCTCCTATACTCCCTGTAATCTGTACTCTGCTCTGATGGCAGAGCATCAATCACCTGGTGGTATGGGAGGCATCCACACAAAGTTTATTCAATGGGGAGGTGGCAGAGAAGGAGGGTGAGAAAGGAGCAGAGAGGAAAGAGGGGCAATAGGACAGGGCAGGAAAAAGATGCCCCATGTTTTCCAGAGAGTAGCAGTATCTCACACGGCAGCATGGAACTGATGAAAGGCGTTGTGCTTCTTGTCAGCTTCTAGTAGCTCCCTCTGGCCAGATGCCAGCCCGCTATGCCTGAGGGAAAGGCACCACAGTCCAGGCCTTTGGGAGCAGGGAACTCAGAACACCCCTCCCATCACAAAGTGCACTCCATAGTAAACACATTGCCCTCTTTCTCTCAAAGGTCAATCAACTTCCTCCCCTTTCTCAGACCCAATGCTGCAAGATATTTACGAAGGGCTCAGATCTTCAGAGGATCGGGCCCCTTGCTACTCTCCCCTTTCAAATCCTTCCTTAAAGCTAATTTCTCCCATGACACCTTTCACTGAGCATACTGTCAGCCCTTAAAAAACAATGAGTCATAAGCTTTAACTCCTCAAGCCATGCATGCATGGAAGAGACCAGCATCCCTTGAAGCCTGGACAATTAATGTATCAAGCTGTCTGTATTTACTTTATTCCAGTGTTATCTATAGGATCATGTATTTCCCCCCAAGTGTGCAGAGCATTGAACAAACAATTGATGCTCAATAAATAGCTATTTGTATCTCTAATAATGTTGTAGAGGCTTGGCTCCTAATGCTATTCACTTTACATAACACCTCTGTACTGCTGTCAAACAAATTCTCTGAACCTCTCATGGAACACAGAGGGCGTGCTGTCAAAACTCCTCTCTCCCAGATGTGTGGTACGCAGCTGCTCTGATACCTCCTTCCATTTTACATAACACTGTTCAAAGGGATTATGTAGATAGCTATTATATAATATAGCCAAGCATGGTCCCTCCAGCTGCAAGGATGTTTTTCTTATCTGCCATACACTGATATCCAAACATTTTAAGGTAAATTTCTCATTTTAACTAACAGCCAATCAGTTTGATCTGCTAGCATTTAGTGGGAGCACACTTGCCAGAAATTAAGCTGATAGCAAAAGTAATAGATCTCTGTGGGTACAAGTCACATAGTATAGGGTTATCTCCCATTTACTAAATGGTCCCCTAAAACTTAGAAGGCAATATAGGGATTAAATAAATAATGCTACTGCACCTGTTTCTCTTTTTTACAATGATCTTTTCCTTCCAGTCACCCTTAATCAGGCTGACAAATGGCCGCACCCACCTGGAAAGTGGGTTTTCCTTCACTGCAGTTATTAAGTGTCGGTCAAAGAATTAATCAAGTTGGTTATGTCAGCTGTGATGTTTCTACATGGGACATCAGTGATAGCCCCTTACAGGATCCAGCCCTCTCAGTGCCCACCCGTCCCACTGAACCCCACTGACTTCAGTGGGAGGGGAGCATGCTCAGCACCTTCCAGGATCAGACTCCGATTGAGCAATCTGCTTCTATTGATAGATATACAATTCACTGACTTCAGTGGGGCTGCGTGGCTGGAGCAGAACAGAATCTGACCCAGCATGCTTTTGTCTTTCAGTCTGACTGAACTCCTTTGGGGGAACATCGAGTGCGGAGCCCAAGTCGGCAGGCTGTGTGCGGCGAGAATCCTGAGCACACGGTGTGTATGTGGGTGGGTAGGAATTCTCTTGCCACAGCTGTGGGGCTGCTCCACAGCTCCTACTGCAGCAGCTCCTGGTCTGGCTTGCTCCCAAAAGCTCTGTGAATGACATCGCTCACAAAGCCGAAGTCTTTGCTCTATAAATTGGGCCCTCCTACGTAGTAGAAATGCACTGGTTGCACTGCACGCAAGGACCTCAATACCTGGAAGGCTGGGGCTAGGATTTGCCCCCAGAGATTTTTTTGCGTGAGCAAAAAGTGACTGCAGGTATGAGTGATTGGGGCTAGTTTTTGTGCATTTGTCCAATTTGTACAGATTCTGTTCAATATTCTGCAGATGCTCCCAAAACCTGACATGGGTGCATTTAAAATATCCCTATGGAATTTAAATAAGTATTGCATTGTGTGCAATTGGCCTTTTGACCCCATTAAACATTAATATGGGCATGTACCACTGTCTTTTGTTACTCTTGAACTTTGTAGATCTGAGACACAGAAAGAATGGGCCATATTCATCACTAGTGTAACTCCACTGATATCAATGGAGTTACCTCAGGAGATTAATCTGGCCCCCAGAATTTTGAGCCTCAACCTGACCTGCAACTGCACCTGTTAATACTAACGGCTCACAGACTATCTTAGCTCAGGTGTCTGGATGAAATGTATGCAGAATGGAGCGTTTCAGGTCGCCTCCTAATTCTTAAATAAATAAAGTTTATCCATGTGAACAAAAAGGCTGGTATTGAAAACCTGAACAGTGACTCAGGGATCCTAATGACCGCCAGTAAAATGCATAAAGCATTCATGTCCTATCGCATCAAAATCAAGAGAGGAATTCAGTTTGGTGGATCTGTATTACAGCAACCCACTTTATAAATGGTAAAGAAAAGACACAGCTTCAGGTAATGGAGGGTGTGGAAGAAAAGAACATTCTAAGATTGAGCTATCTATGGCAAATCGGTTGCAAAAAACCTGAGCAGCATATTCAAGACATGTTCCATTGCAAAATCTTAGTGAATTTGAATTTCTCTTTTTTTGGGGCCTCTCTTTCAATTTCTTTTTCCCAGGATTTCTAGTGAAATGTACCAGAATGGAAGTTCCTCTGAGCAGGGATTGTGTCTGCCTATGGGTCTGTACAGAAGACACTGTCCAAAGTCAGGAGACATCAAATACTAATGCAGGGCCTGATCTAGCTCCTATTTCAGTCAACAGGGGCTTTGCCATTAACTTAAATGGAATCAGGATTGGGGCCACCGTGAAAACCAATGTCAACTATTACAGTAACAAGTCTGCACACTGAATCATCCTGGTCTCATGGTAGAGGGGTGGAGGGGTGGGGGACAAGGGGAGGGGTTGGTGAATGCTGCATCCTCCAAATAAATGGAGCAGTAACACCCATGCTCAAAGCAAAACTCTTTAGAAAGTGAATGTCAGATCCACTGGAATACATACACACAGCAACCACAACACATTAACAGACAAAACATGATATTACCTGTTGTGACTGGAGAAGGACAAGAGAGCTATGAACAGGCTTGCTGCTTCGCTAGTACCCCTTTGTGACCTGTAGGTTGCTACACACTACAGGTAGTCTGCCTCAGTTTCCTCTCAATGACTCACAAAAGGATTCTGTCTGTTCAGAAATACCCCTCCTTAGGGTCTGGTTTCATGGGCATGACATTCAAAATAAACAGACACAAAAAATCTATCTATAGCCTTAAACTAAGTACAGCACCTCCTCTCTTAGGTACTGTCTCAAAACTCCCCAGGTGTCTCTGGAACTTTCCTGCTTTAGCAAGCCACGCCCAATCCTTCATTGCTGGGGCAACTCCCCATACTTCTCTGGCGTCTGCTCTCCCTAGCCCTCTGACTTCCAGGCCCAAACTTTTCCCCACTAGCAAAGGGTTTCCTGTAAGAGCTTCTGGCTCATTGCATTTCCTCTGCCATAGCTTCCTTCAGTTCTGCCTCCTCAAACACTCCCCACTCCCTGCAGTGTCCTGCTGCACTTTACAAGGGAATCATCTCATCCCTTCTGAAGTATGCCTATTTAGTAATTAGTAGGGCTGTCAAGTGATTAAAAAAATTAATCATGATTAATTGTGCAAATAAATGACTAATCATGCTGTTAAACAATAATACCACCGTTTAATTAAATATTTTTGGATGTTTTCTACATTTTCAAATATATTGATTTCACTTACAACAGAATACAAAATGTACAGTGCTCACTTTCTATTTATTTTTTATTACAAATATTTGCAATGTAAAAAAAAACAAAAAAAATAGTATTTTTCAATTCCCCCATTACAAGTACTGTAGTCAAATCTCTTTATCATGAAAGTCGAACTTAAAAATGTAGAATTAGGTACAAAAAACCTGCATTCAAAAGTAAAAATGTAAAACTTTAGAGCCTACAAGTCCACTCAGTCCTACTACTTGTTCAGTCAATCGCTCAGATAAACAAGTTTGTTTACATTTAAGGAGATAATCCTGCCCCCTTCTTGTTTACGTCACCTGAAAGTGAGAACAGACGTTCACATGGCACGGTCATAGCCAGCGTCACAAGATATTTACATGCCAGATAGGGTGACCAGATGCCAAAGATGAAATATGGGGATGCCAAGGGGCGGAGCAAAAAAAAAAGCTGCCAGAGCGCCCCCCCAGGCAACACTCTGCAGCCGCTGGCTGGGCCCCCAGCTCTGCATCAGAGATGCAGCACTTGGCTGCTCTTCTGCCCTAAAAGCCAGCCTCCCTCCCGGCACGGGCTTGTCCCTCCTCCGCACACAAAGGCTGGTGCAGGAGGCAAAGTCCCGGGGGGTGGGGCCGTGAAGCCCGCAGAGCATGGGGCAGCGAGAACCCACCTGGAGACGGGAGAGCACTGCAAAGGAGGCACAGACCCACCCTTCCCCACCCTGTAGCTGCCATAAGCTCCAGTGAACAAACCGGAGCGCTCCCCCCTTGGTGTGTGTGGGACTGCCGAGCCACTTCCTTCTTCCCCCGCCGCCTCCACTCCACTCACGGGCAGGAGGTTTCAGGTTACAGCGCTCGCACCCCGGACCCCCCAGAGCCGCCGCGCCAAGAGAGAGGCGAGGACTCGGAGCAACTGCCCGACCCTCCTCCCTCCATCCCCCCTCCACACATCCCTCCTCCGCTGGCCTCCATGCGCAGCTGCTGCACCGCACCACCTTCTTAATTAGGGTTACCATCCGTCCGGATTCCCCCGGACATGTCCGGCTTTTTTCAGTTAAAAATAGCATCCGGGGGGAATTTGTCAATGTCCGGACTCCCCCCCTCACCCCCCCCAATGCAGAGCGTGCGGGGCTTACAGGGCAGCCGGCCGGATGGTGTCACTCGCACGGGGCTCCGGCAGCCAAAGCCCTTCCTCCTCTCTCCTGCAACTTGACACCACTCCCCTCCTCTCCCTCCCTCCCCCTCCCGCATTCACAGATCACCGGCCGTCGCCTCGGCCTCCGGCAGTCTGGAGCTCCGACCCTGCTCCCCTCCCCCGCTGCCGAGCGTGCTGCTCTGCAGCACAGTAAGGGGGCCGGGGGTCAGAGAAGCGGCAGGGAGGTTCTGGGGGGGGTAGTCAAGAGACAGGGAGCAGGGGGAGGGTTGGATGGGTCAGGAGTTCGGGGGGGGGCTGTCAGGGGGTGGGGAGTGGTTGGATGGGGCGTGGGAGTCCCAGGGGTCTGTCTGGGGGTGGGGGTGTGGATAAGGGTTGGGGCAGTCAGGGGACAGGTAGGGGGTAGAGTCCTAGGGGGCCAGTTAGGATGTGGGGAAGGTCTCAGGAGGGGGCAGTCAGGGGACAAGGAGCAGGGAGGCTTAGGTAGGGGGTGGAGTCCTGGGGGGCAGTTAGGGGCAGGGGTCCCAGGAGGGGGCAGTCAGGGGACAAGGCGTGGGGGGAGGGTTGGGGGTTCTGAGGGGGCAGGAAGTGGGAGGGAGTGGAAGGGGCAGGGGCGGGGCTAGGGCAGGACAGGGGCGGGGCTCCTCCCGTCCTCTTTTTTGATTGTTGAAATATGGTAACCCTATCTTAATCTTCATGGCGGCCGCGCCACACACGCCGGTGTCTGGCCTCCCTCCAGCGCTTGTGCCGTTGCTATACAGCTGATCGGCGCGCAAGCGGCGTGCGTGGGGAAGAGGCGGGGCCAGGGTGGGGATTTGGGGAGCTATCCAATGGGGGAAGGAGGGAGCGGAGTTGGGGCGGGGGGTGGGGAGCCAGAGCGGAGGGCAAAAATTGCTTCTTTGTCCAGTGTCTCGACCAAACATTGGTCGGGACGTGGGACAAACAAGTAAAAATCGGGACGTCTAGTCACCCTAATGCTAGATGCGCTAAAGATTCAGACATCCCTTCATGCTTCAACCACCTTTCCAGAGGACACGCATCCATGCTATAATGGGTTTTGCTCGATAACGATTCAAAAGAAGGCAGACCAATGCATGTTCATTTTCATCATCTGAGTTAAATGCCACCAGCAAAAGATTGATTTTCTTTTTTGGTAGTTCAGGTTCTGTAGTTTCCGCATCAGAATGTTGCTCTTTTAAGACATCTAAAAGCATGTTACACACTTCGTCCCTCTCAGATTTTGGAAGGTACTTCAGATTCTTAAACCTTGGGTCAAATGCTGTATCTATCATTAGAAGTCTCACATTGGCACCTTCTTTTGTCAAATCCGCAGTGGAAGTGTTCTTAAAACAAATATGCTGGGTCATCACCCGAGACTGCTATAACGTGAAATATATGGCAGAATATGGGTAAAACAGAGCAGGGGTGTAGCGGGGTTGTCACCCCGTTCCGGCCCTGAAGGGGTTAAAGCAGCCCTGGAGAGGGCTGTGGCGGAGAAGCTAGGCTGATTGGGAAAGCAGCCACAGCTATAGCCAGTGCAATCGGGGCCCAGCTGGCCCTTATAAGAGAGCTGTGGGCCAGAAAAAGACTCTCTCTCTAGCTTCAGTGAGAGAAGGACGTGGCTGCCTGGGAAGCTGAGGAGGGTACATAGGATGGAGCAGTGCTGGGGAAGGGCAGAGGGAGCGGGGGAGCTCCAGCCTAGCAAAGCCCCAGGCTGCAGGCCGAGTTAAGGGCCCACAAAGGTACTGGGGCTGCAGAGGGGCAGTCCAGATATAGACAGAGACAGCTGGTCCAACCCCCCTTGGCAATGATGAGTGGTTTATAGACTGCAGTCTGCCCCAGGAAGCGGAGGCTAGATAATGACTGGCAGTAGCCACTGAGGCAAGATGGGGATAGGAAGTTGGGGGTTCCCCAGGGTGGGGAGACCCAAATTGCGGGTTACTGCTGGGGGCAGGACCCTGACAGAGGGGCTGGGAGGGACATGGGGCCAGCGGCAGGTGGGACACCGGCCTGCAGAGGGCGCTCCGGGCTGGGAAGAGCTAATTCCCTAGACAACCAGCAGGAAGCGCCGTGCCGGTGAGTCGTCACCCCGCCACAAGGTGACACAGAATTCTCCCCCAAGGAGTTCAGTCACAAATGTAATTAACGCATTATTTTTTTAACGAGCGTCATCAGCATGGAAGCATGTCCTCTGGAATGGTGGCCGAAGCATGAATGGATATATGACTGTTTAGCATATCTGGCATGTAAATACCTTGCAATGCCGACTACAAAAGTCCCATGCAAATGCCTGTTCTCACCTACTGGTGACATTGTAAATAAGAAGAGGAAAGCATTATCTCCCATAAATGTAAACAAACTTGTTTGTCTTGGCCGTTGGCTGAACAAGAAGTAGGACTGAGTGGACTTCTAGGGTCTAAAAGTTTTACATTGTTTTGTTTTTGAATGCAATTATAAATCAAAAAATAATCTACATTTGTAGGTTGCACTTCCACGATAAAAGCAATGGCACTACAGTACTTGTATGAGGTGAATTGAAAAATACTATTTCTTTTGTTTATCATTTTTACAGTGCAAATATTTGTAATAAAAATAATATACAGTGAGCACTGTACATTTTGTATTTTGTGTTGTAACTGAAGTCAATATATTTGAAAACAAACATCCAAACATCCAAAAAAATCCCAAAATATTTAAATATTAAAACTGTGATTCTATTGTTTAACAGCGCGATTAAACTGTGATTAATCATGATTAATTTTTTTAATTGCGATTAATTTCTTTGAGTTAATTGTGTGAGTTAACTGTGATTAATCGACAGACCTAGTAACTAGGATTTGCTGCCCCCGCCCCTCCCCCCCCCCCCCCGGGGCCTCTAGCCTATAAACAGGGTCAGCCACCCTGTTAGAAGAGTGTAAATACAAGTTGTATATGTTAATCTGAAACAATACAGAATACCACCTACCTTTGAACCAGGAGGAGCAGTCAAGCCTAAAAAAGCATACACTGCATTATTCTCTCTAGCTTCGAAGAAAGCTTCATAATCCTTCATGGAAGGGGGTGGGGGGGGGAGAAAGAGAGAGAGAGATTATGAGCCATCCAAAAATAATAAAGTATTAGTTCGATACACCTCTCCCAAAGCCCACACTGAGCAAACTAAAACTTTTCAGGACTTATGTGGCCTAAAGCACAATTCAGAGGTCAATTCATATTTCTAGCACTAATTTTGGTATCCGTAAATTTAAATTTTAGTACTTGAGAAAGGGGCCAGGATGGCAACAGGTAAACCACAAGCAGTGACAGCTTCACCAGTATGTCTCGACTTTGACTGGGAAGCAGGGCCGGCTCCAGGGTTTGGGCCACCCCAAGCAGCCAAACAAAACAAAACAAAACAAAAAAAAGCCGCGATCGCAATATGCGGCGGCAATTCAGCGGGAGGTCCTTCGCTCCGAGCAGGAGTGAGGGACCCTCCGCCGAATTGCCACCAAACAGCTGGATGTGCCGCCCCTCTCCGAAGTGGCGGCCCCAAGCACCTGCTTGGTAAGCTGGTGCCTGGAGCCGGCCCTGCTGGGAAGCACCACATTCATGGCAATTCAGTCCTTGGTCTCTGCTGTTACGGTTGATAATTGCGCCAGATGGAGGCAGCAAATGCTGTGGCATGGACGCCTCTCCACAAGGACAGAGCTGAGCCCCGTAACTTGTTTCATCACGGGAGATGTCAAAGTGTTGCTACTAATCTCAGTCAGATTCAAACCTATTATCTGAAAATGAAAAGCTAAAAAAACACTTCTTCATGTTACTAATCCTCAAGTCACAGCCTTGCCATTACACTGGCATTGTTTTCAATGCTTTTGTGTATGTGAATGCACAAAAGCAAGTGGTTCTCCTCACTCCAAAGGCCAACATCTGCCTTTGCACACTGCTTTGAGGTAAGCTCAGTTAATGCACTAGCCCAGTAAACACTAGAGGTCTCTGCCTCATAATGTTTGGTGCTCAATTAAAGTTACAGAACTGCAACACTAACATACACAGCCACTTCTCGGGAGAAAAGGGGAGGTGGAGAATGAGGGAGAAACCACCACCACACACACCCTGCTTTCTGTATATTTTCTAACACAGAGAATGCAAGTCTGCCCTGAGCACAGAGACTCTATGCTCATGGCTCTGATAAGTGTGGAAAGAGCTACACAATGAAACTGGTTTTGACAAACAGTTGCGAAATACTGGCTAATCATGCTTAGGAGACTTGCATAAGCCACCCGTCATTTTGATTACCACACACATCCCTAGCTCCGATTTCCAAAGTCACATTACAGACCTAATGTAGGCTTTTTTCCTACCCTTTCTCCCCCTTTTCACTGAAGCTGTAACACTGGTTTTCTCTGCGTCTGATGGGCATGCTTTTGATGCAAGAATCCTGGCGAACCATCTAGCTGAGGAATGCCAGTAATACGAAGAAGGCTGAGTAGTGGGTTGAAGTTAGTGAGGAAGCTGCCATTGAGGGCAGGCTGTTTCACACGCCCCTCCATCTACAGGCAGAAGCATGAGAAATTAGCTGAATCAGAATGCTGTAGACTGGAATCTGCAGGGGAATGCTGTGGTCAGGAGCAATATCCCGTGAGGCTCTGTGGCAGTTGGGAAGAGAGGGCAAAACAAGGAACTGCCAGTTTGTGTGAACTGGAGATCGGAGATGTTCGATTGTTGTTAAATTTGAACGTGTAACTTTCAGGTTTTAGTTTTTTAAATAATGTGTACAGATTTGTTAAATCCTCCCTGAAGCCCTTAGGCTAATGCACACTGGAGTCATTTGATAACAAGTGTTTTGAGTGTCCTGCTTCTGTATGGTCCAGCAACCTGATTCCTAGCACAACTACTAGGAAAACAACCCTGTCAGCTACAGAAGAGGGTGACCCTTGCATGGCAAGTTATTGATGCATAGAGTTTATAGTCACAGTTTAGAAGTGTGAACAACAAGGGTGATGTCGTGGTGGGAGTCTGCTATAGACCACCAGACCAGGGGGGGATGAGGCGGACGAGGCTTTCTTCTGGCAACTAACAGAAGTGACTAGATCACAAGCCCTGGTTCTCATGGGAGACTTCAGTCACCCTGATATCTGCTGGGAGAGCAATTCAGCGGTGCACAGACAATCCAGGAAGTTTTTGGAAAGTGTAGGGGACAATGTCCTGGTGCAAGTGCTGGAGGAACCAACTAGGGGCAGAGCTCTTCCTGACCTGCTGCTTACAAACCGGGAAGAATTAGTAGGGGAAGCAAAAGTGGATGGGAACCTGGGAGGCAGTGACCATGAGATGGTCGAGTTCAGGATCCTGACACAAGGAAGAAAGGAGAGCAGCAGAATACGGACCCTAGACTTCAGAAAAGCAGACTTTGACTCCCTCAGGGAACTGATGAGCAGGATCCCCTGAGAGAACAACATGAGGGGGAAAGGAGTCCAGGAGAGCTGGCTGTATTTTAAAGAATCCTTATTGAGGTTGCAGGAACAAACCATCCCGATGTGTAGTAAGAATAGCCAAGCTGGTCGTCTGCCATATTTACTAAACAGTGAAATCCTTGCTGATCTTAAACACAAAAAAGCAGCTTACAAGAAGTGGAAGATTGGACAAATGGCCAGGGAGGTGTATAAAAATACTGTTCAGGCAGGCAGGAGTGAAATCAGGAAGGCCAAATCACATTTGGAGTTGTAGCTAGCAAGGGATGTTAAGAGTAACAAGAAAGGTTTCTTCAGGTATGTTAGCAACAAGAAGAAAGTCAAGGAAAAAGTGTGGGCCTCTTACTGAACGAGGGAGGCAACCTAGTGACAGAAGATGTGGAAAAAGCTAATGTACTCAATTCTTTTTTTTGCCTTTGTCTTCACAAACAAGGTCAGCTCCCAGACTACTGCACTGGGCAGCACAGCATGGGGAGGAGGTGACCTCCTGTGGAGAAAGAAGTGGTTCAGGACTATTTAGAAAAGCTGGACGAGCACAAGTCCATGGGGCCGGATGCACTGCATCCGAGGGTGCTAAAGGAGTTGGCAGATGTGATTGCAGAGCCATTGGCCATTATCTTTGAAAACTCATGGTGATCCGGGGAGCTCCCGGATGACTAGAAAAAGGCTAACAGAGTGCCCATCTTTAAAAAAGGGAAGGAGGAGAATCCAGGGAACTACAGGCCAGTCAGCCTCATCTCAGTCCCTGGAAAAATCATGGAGCAGGTCCTCAAGGAATCAATTCTGAAGCACTTAGAGGAGAGGAAAGTGATCGGGAACAATTAGCATGGATTCACCAAGGACAAGTCATGCCTGACTAACCTAATTGCCTTCTATGACAAGATACCGGCTCTGTGGATGAGGGAAAGCAGAGGATGTGTTATTCCTTTACTTTAGCAAAGCTTTTGATACGGTCTCCCACAGTATTCTTGCCAGCAAGTTTAAGTAGTATGGGCTGATGAATGGTCCATAAGGTGAATAGAAATCTGGCTAGATCGTCAGGCTCAACGGGTAGTGATCAATGGCTCCATGTCTACTTGGCAGCCGGTATCAAGCGGAGTGCCCCAAGGGTCGGTCCTGGGGCCGGTTTTGTTCAATATCTTCATTAATGATCTGGAGGATGGCATGGATTGCACCCTCAGCAAGTTTGCAGATGACACTATACTGGGAGGTGTGGTAGATATCCTGGAGGGTAGGGATAGCATACAGAGGGACCTAGACAAATTAGAGGATTGGGCCAAAAGAAATCTGATTAGGTTCAACAAGGACAAGTGCAGAGTCCTGCAGTTAGGACGGAAGAAGCCCATGCACTGCTACAGACTAGGGACCGAATGGCTAGGCAGCAGTTCTGCAAAAAAGGACCTAGGGGTTACAGTGGACGAGAAGCTGGATACGAGTTGGCAGTGTGCCCTTGAAGGCTAATAGCATTTTGGGCTGTATAAGTAGGAGCATTGCCAGCAGATTGAGGGACATGATCATTCCCCTCTGTTCGACATTGGTGAGGCCTCATCTGGAGTACTGTGTCCAGTTTTGGGCCCCACACTACAAGAAGGATGTGGAAAAATTGGAAAGAGTCCAGTGGAGGGAAACAAAAATAATTAAGTCAGGTTTGACAAAGTCCTGGCTGGGATGATTTAGTTGGGGACTGGTCCTGCTTTGAGCAAGGGGTTGGACTGGATGACCTCCTGAGGTTCCTTCCAACCCTGATATTCTATGATTCTCTCTGCTGAGCATGTTACACGTGTACATACAGAACATGCATCCCCAGGTAAAACAAGCAGGTACCAATTCATGTTTACAGTGGAACTGATAAAAATATAAAGGTGGGGGTCCATGTATAATTTAAGTTCCTGCAAGCTGAATTCCTGTGATTTGGATCCAGCTTTCCAAGCTGATGGCATCTTTCCTAATAACTGCCAAGTAGAATCATCACTCATGAGAATTTTTGCAGCAACAGAGTGCTGCTCTCTTGGCATTCCTCCTCCAGCTGATGATTCTTTACACATAAAAAGAAATGACATCTATCTTAGCCTATTAGGGCCTGATCAAGTAGCTTCATCTCCCATTAACGTCAATGGAAGTTGGGGATCTCATCACCTGGCAGGATTAGAACCTATGGGAACCATACTCTAAACCAATAGATTAGAGTACCAAAAATCTCCTGTATGATGGTTAGGAAAATCTGCCTCTCTGCCACTTGATCCATTAAATCATTTAGATAAGAGAAATGCAGCAGATCTCATTTATCTGGACTTCAGTAAAGCATTTAATATGGGAAATCATTAGTGAAGCTGGGGATTAGTACAAGAATTGTAAAGTAAGTAATTGGGTAAATGGGAAACAAAAATGGGTTGTTTTGAAGAGAGTTCTATCGGGCTGGAGGTAGTACTACTGGGGTTCCTCAAGAATCAGTCTTGAGACTGATCTTATTTAATATTTTCAGGAATGATCATGGCACAAAAAGTAAACGTGTGCTAATGAAATCTGCAGATGACAAAAAGTTGGGAGGTGTTGTCAACACAGCGGAGGATCGGAATATTATACAGGAAGACCTTTGAGCGCTGGAGTAACAGAAATAGGATGAAATTTAATAGTACAAAGTACAAGGCCATGCACTTAGGGACTAATAAGAACTTCTAATATAAGCTGGTTGCTCATCAGTTGGAAATGGTCGAGTAGGAGAAAGACCTGGGTATATTAGTTGACCACAGGATGACTATGAAGAACCAATGTGATGCAATCCTAGGATGTACCAGGCAAGCTATTTTCAGTAGTGATAGGCAAGTATTAATGCCATTGCACAGGTCACTGGTAAGCCCTCATCTGGAAAACTATCTACAAAACTATCTGGTCACCCATGTTCAAGAAAGATGAATTCAAAGTAGAACAGGGTCAAAGAAAGCTACTAGGATGATCAGGGAGCTTGACTTGTTTGACCCAGCAAAATGAAGGCTGAGAGAGAATACAACAGCTCTCTACAAATACATCAGGGGGGTAAACACTAGGGAAGAAGAGGAGCTTATTTAAGCTAAAGGACAACATTGGCATGAGAACAAATGAGTATAAACTGACCATGTTGTGATATCCCTGAGGTTTTAGGATCCAGGCCACCAGTTATTCAGGACGACTAGCAATTAAAGAGAGGCTGAGGGCTTTAATTTCATTCTAGCCTGGAGGAGAATCTCCTTCTATTCTCTTGGAGATGCGGTTTTGTTTTTTACTTAATATTTTTCTAGAGCAATCCATGTAGTTGCCAGTAACGCCTTCTCCCTTGTTGTTTCAGGCTCACTCTTGCTCTCTTTAAGCTACCTATATCACACTTTTCTTCAGTCCTTCTCTCCCAGGTTCTGGCAGCTAAAGACCAAACTGGACTCAGCATGGCTGTGCTCCTGTGGCAGATTCAAACCTCAACTATGGGCAACTTACCAGAAGAGAGAGAACAGAACGCTCAGCTGGTCATTTGCAGAGGACACTGACAGACTCAGTGTCCTGAAAAAACCTTTGCTCAGTACCCAACTGTGACATTGCACCCCATAAGACTTTATGGAAATATGCTTATGAATGTATATATGACATAACAGAAATATGTTTTATGCTACATATACCATGTAACATATCTATGTAAAGGTTATGATCTACTGAATCTATTCATCCTATTTGTATGCATGTCTCATTTTTGTGTTCAAAGTTATGAATATTGGCTGTGTACTTGCTTGATTTCTAAATAGCCTTAGCAAAGCATTTGGTCAGCTTCTTAAGAAAGAAATGTGCAAGTTAAGTACCCAATCGAGAAACACTTAAGGGATCTTGGAAGGCTCCAATCCACATAAGAAGTCTACTTGATGACGTTCAAGGCAGCATGTGAACCATGCCTGCTACCTGTAAGTTCCGAGTCATGCATGGACATGTGACTTACCCATGTGACTCCAAAACTCCATCTTGGAGCTGGACTTTGCATAGGAGAGAGGAGAGGGTATCCACCCACAAGAGAAAGTCTATTTAAACCCTCGGGAGACCCCTCCATTTTGTCTTCAGCTGGCTCAAAAGATATCCTTGGGGAGTGGAGAGGCTACCTTAAGGAAACTAGAACAAAGGACAGTAACTAAAGGGGATATGAGTGATTGCTGGACCCAGACTAGAAGGAGACTAGTCTGTAAAAGGAAGCTTACTAGAACACCACTGAGGGTGAGGTTTTATCTGTATTCAGTTTTCTTAACGTATTAGGCTCAGACTTGTGTGTTTTATTTTATTTTGCTTGGTAATTCACTTTATTCTGTCTGTTACTACTTGGAACCACTTAAGTCCTACTTTCTGTATTTAATAAAATCATTTTTACTTATTAATTAACCCAGGATATGTATTAATACCTGGGGGGGGGGGGGCAAACAGCTGTGCATACCTCTCTATCAGTGTTATAGAGGGTGAACAATTTATGAGTTTACCCTGTAAAAGCTTTATACAGGGTAAAACGGATTTATTTGGGGTTTGGACCCCATTGGGAGTTGGGCATCTGAGTGTTAAAGACAGGAACACTTCTTAAGCGGTTTTCAATTAAGCCTACAGCTGTTCGGGAACGTGGTTCAGACCTGGGTCTGGGTTTGCAGCAGGCTAGTGGGTCTGGCTCAAACCAGGCAGGGCTCTGGAGTCTCAAGCTGACAGGGCAGGAAAGCAGGAGCAGAAGTAGTCTTCGCACATCAGTTGGCAGCCCCAAGGGGGTTTCTGTGATCCAACCCATCACACCAACAAATTACAACAAAATACAATATAAGCAAATGCCACCAAACCCGGGAGAAGCAAAGAACAGTCTATTATCAACTACTCTATAATTCTGTGCTAATCCTTCTTACTGTATATGGAACTCCGATTCTATGGTGATGGGTGCCCTAGAAAAACGTATGATAGAGAGGCATCCCCTGTCATTACAGTTGCACAGTTTTCTTCATTCCCTGTGCTAAACCACTGTGTAACATTGTCATGCTTCATTTGACAGCTACAGCTCTGCAATGTAAAGGTGGCTGCATTTAATTGGTAAAGGACATCTGTGAAGTGACCCTGCAGGTATACACATGGGCTCTGCAGTGCTGTAGGAAAGAAGGTGACACTGTATATAATTGAATGCTATTATGAATGTTATAGGAGAGTTCTACAAAAAAATATTTCAGAGGGGCAACCGTGTTAGTCTGTATCAGCAAAAACAACGAGGAGTCCTTGTGGCACCTTAGAGACTAATGAATTTATTTGGGCATTTACTCTAATCCCTCAGACAGAGACAAACACCTACAGGATCTCTATCAAGCGTTCTTAAAACTACAATACCCATCTGGGGAAGTGAAGAAACAGATTGACAGAGCCAGAAGCGTACCCAGAAGTCACCTACTCCAGGACAGGCCCAACAAAGTAACAGAACGCCACTAGCCATCACCTACAGTCCCCAACTAAAACCTCTCCAGTGCATCACCAAGGATCTACAACCTATCCTGGAGGATGATACCTCACTCTCACAGACCTTAGGAGACAGGCCAGTCCTCACTTATAGACAGCCTCCCAAGCTGAAGCAAATACTCACCAGCAACCACACACCACACAACAAAAAAACCAACCCAGGATCCAAATCCTGCAACAAACCCCGTTGCCGACTCTGTCCGCATATCTATTCAAGGGACACCATCATAGGACCTAACCACATCAGCCACACCATCAGGGGCTCATTTATCTGCACATCTACCAATGTGATATATGCCATCATGTGCCAGCAATACCCCTCTGCCATAAACATTGGCCAAACTGGACAGTCTCTACACAAAAGAATAAATGGACACAAATCAGACATCAAGAATTGTAACATTCAAAAACCAGTAGGAGAGCACTTCAATCTCCTTGGACACTCAGTAACAGACTTAAAAGTGGCCATTCTTCAACAAAAACACATTTGAAAAACAGACTTTAACAAAGAACAGGAGTACTTATGGCACCTTAGAGACTAACAAATTTATTAGAGCATAAGCTTATGCTCTAATAAATTTGTTAGTCTCTAAGGTGCCACAAGTACTCCTGTTCTTCTTTTTGCGGATACAGACTAACACGGCTGCTACTCTGAGACTTTAACGAGAAACTGCAGAACTGGAACTAATTTGCAAACTTGACACTATCAAATTAGGCCTGAATAAAGACTGGGAATGGCTGGGTCACTACAAAAAGTAATTTTCCCTCTGTTGATACTCACACCTTCTTGTCAACTGTTGGGGATAGGCCACATCCACCCTGATTGAATTGGCCTCATTAGCACTGACTCCCCACTTGGTAAGGCAACTCCCATCTTTTCATGTGCTGTATATTTATACCTGCCTATTTATTTTTCACTCCATGCATCTGATGAAGTGGGTTATAGCCCACGAAAGCTTATGCCCAAATACATTTGTTAGTCTCTAATGGTATGTCTACACTATGAAATTAGGTCGATTTTATACAGTCAATTGCGTATGTCCACACTAAGCACATTAAGTCGGCGGAGTACATCCTCACTACCGTGGCTAGCATCAACTTACGGAGCGGTGCACTGTGGGTAGCTATCCCACAGTTCCTGCAGTCTCCGCCACCCATTGGAATTCTGGGTTAAGCTCCCAATGCCTGATGGGGCAAAAACATTGTTGCAGGTGGATGAACTCAGAAAACATGTCATCGCAAGTGCAGTTTTTTCACCTTCTAATCTGTGATAACCTCAGGGACGGAGATGATAGGGGGAGCATAGAAACATTCTACGCTCTACGATTCTGGGAGGACTGCATGGTCACCTGTGCTTCTGAATTCGCCACGCTGACCAAACAGGAAATGAAATTCAAAAGTTCCCGGGGCTTTTCCTGTGTACTGGCTAGTGCATCCGAGTTCAAAGTGCTGTCCAGAGCGGTCACAATGCAGCACTATGGGATAACTCCCGGAGGCCAACACTGTAGATTTGCGTCCGCACTACCCCAAATTCGACCCAGCAAGGTCGATTTTAGCGCTACTCCCCTTGCCGGGGAGGCGTACAGAAGTTGGTTTTAAGAGCCTTTATGTCGACGGAATGGGGTTGCTTGTGTAGACGCATTCATTATAAAATCAACCTAACGCGGCTACATTTGACCTAACCCTGTAGTGTAGACCAGGGCTTAGGTGCCCCAAGGACTCCTCGTTGTTTCTACAAGAGTTATCCATATATATGTCAATAGTTAGTTACTAGATACGTGCACCTCTTCATTACTAACTCTTTCTCAACCATCAGTCCCTCAGTTATTAATCATTTCATGCAACACAGTGCAGAATGTTTTTTATGTTCTGTTTGAGGGCCACATGGCACATAGTTTAATATGCAAGCTTAGTTAGTATACTGAAGATTTAGGTTCAAATTTTGACTCAGTTACAAGGAAATTCCCTTTCTCTTCATAGAGAAAAAGCCACCTCTCAGTCACCACATAATTGATAACCTATTCCTTTTCTGTTGCATCTGGCATATGCCATCATCAGAGCAATATTGTAGTTGGCAGCAGGATAAAGTCTAGGAAAGTCAAAAAGAGAAGGCCAAGGAGAAGCTTCAAATGGTTTCTTACCCCAAGATATCGGCTATCATTGAAGATTCGAGGGGGCAATGGGTTTCCACTCGCTGGTCGGCTCTCTTCCGGGACATTCTCTCTCATCCATTTCCGGTTCTCCTCATTGGCTGCAATATCTTTTTCTTCAAATTCAATCTTGTTGACTTCCAAGAAGCCTAACACATCTTGCTGCTGTTTTTTGATCTACAATAAAAGATGTGCGAAGGGAGAGAGGGAAATAAACCAGTCAGTGATCAAATAGAAGCTCAAAGGCAGAGCAATCTATCTGTGCAAGTCCAAGGGTGCAGGTCACTCAGCGCTGTTACAAATTCTCTCTCTAGGCCTGGTTACTGCCTTTAAGAGAAATAGTCCATTGTACATCTCTCACTCCCCCTTAATATTCTTTTTGGTGTACATTAGTACAAAGTGCCACAATGACAACCCAGGAGACCAGATCCTGCACAGAAAAGGTAAAATGTGGGTAACTGCTACTCAAACATTCCTTAGTGCCCAGCATGGTGCTGCAAGCCCTGTAGTAGAGGGACAACTTCTAGTGGAGGCAGAGCAGTTTAGTCTCTATGTCCACTGAATCTGCAACTCCTCTGATGAGGCTGCCTATTAGTGTTCCAAATGTGATGGTAACTTGTGTATTGTGGACACCTGCCCTCTAGGAAGAACGCTGCGACTTCTCTCCACTCACCAAACCATTTCACATACAGCAGTGAGTGGTCATCAGACCCCCCCACTGAGCCCCACTCACCTTCACCTGGATCCCCTGCAGAGTCCTATTGCTCCTGCACCCGGAACCCCACAACGAACTCCTGTGCATCCAAATCTACCACTGAGCCACCCGCACCCAGACTGCCCCACACAGAAACCTCTCACCCCACACTAAGCCCCTCCACACTTGGATCCTGCTGAGCTGAGCCTGCCTGCCCACACCTGATGCAGAGGCAGGGCCCCCCGGGTGTTTCTGGGGTAGGCCCAGCCCTTGCACTGTGTCAGGGTCGGGTGCAGCCTTCCCGCCGAGTTCCTGTACCGGGAGGATGTGGGGGAGTTAGGGTGATCTCCCACCTCAATGCAGCCAGTGGCCTGTGCTCCCACTGCTATGCTGGAGCCACATTTATTGATAAATAAAATTTGAAGAATTTTAAAATATTGTGCGCATAATTTTTTCTTTTTGGCGCAGAATTCCCTCAGGAGTAAATGGTGCATGTGTGCAGCCCACTGCTATATCTGTAGGCACAGGTATGTCACACCCATCCTTCAAAAGCAGGTATCATTTGAATTTCCTCTTAATTCCCTTGAAAATGGAGCCCTACAAAATTGTAACCTATTGTTTCTAACACTTCAGGGATTACAGACAGAAATCAATAGTCCCTCAGAGAAATCAAATATTGTCCAAAGAAGAGCTGAATCCAAATGCTAGATATTTGTATTGTATTCAACACACGTGTGTTTGAGTCAACATGAAGGATTACTGGAGTGTAAATCAAACAAGGCTTTCAAAGGGCCACAAGCTCAGAAAATTCAAAACCCATTTTTCTTCTGTACTTCAAAAGTTGGAGACTCAAGATATACACCACATCATCATATAATGCAGAGCGATTTAACAATCATCGCCTATAGTGAAGAGTTGCTTCCCAGCAAGCCTGATTAAGCCCCTTGCCTGTTACACCAAGAGTTGAGTCTCTTTCAAAGAAATTACTCAGTTTGGCTCCCCATATGATTTACAAGACATATTTTAAAAGGCATTGTACACGTACACACGTGAGTATTCTAAACACAAACGGACAACCAAAATATTCCCTCTGGCTCTTGAGCTAGAAGAGATTCTTACTGTAAAAGATGTATGCACCAATATACCAAGGCATATTCTTAAATTAGGAGGTTACACGGAGAATGACTTTTTTATTTCACATTTTAGTCAATTATATCTGTTCAAAGACAAAGGGAGGTTAGTGGTCTTGCGGATACCATACCTATATGTCTAACGATTATCCAGGTAGCTGTAGTTTATTAACTACAGTTAAGTTTGCTGGAGAAAGTAGTTCATGGTGCAAACCTCTGACTTAAAATATGTACACCCATGGGAATCATAGGTTCAAGTTCCAGAAGGACTGACTCAGTCTTTCATCCTTCTGAAACAGACAAACTGAGGGCCATACAGCTTACTATGTGTGGATCTTTCAGCTAAGACCCTACAACACAGAGGTCCTGTTTGCTCAGCGGTTACACTGAAGACCTCTTGGCAATTTCCATAAGAGATGAGGCTTGCTCAATTGTTTTTGGCCTAAAACCGCTCCTCCCACCACTTCTGTGCAGTGTGATGACTGACTGCTGTCCCTTCACTCCAGAGTTGGCCAAGTTTCAGCAGTGCTATAAAGGTGTCAATTGGGAAAGGCTTTGTGATACACATTAGAATGAGTGGTGCTACACATCAGATACTCAGCGAAATCCTGGTCTTAGGGAAATCAGTGGAAGTTTTCCATGGACTTCAGTGAAGCCAGGATTTTACGCACAATGTTTATCATCATTGTTCAAGTATTCTACAATAGTCCTTATTCCCAGAAAATATACTGATATTGCATCCACACAAGCAATGGGAGCATGTCCATGTACGTGATGGGGGAAGAGGGTTACAAACTTCCACTACTTTTCACAATTATTTTTTCCGTCTGTCTGTTGTCATTTAATCAGAGCTGGGCTTTTCATCCCCACCTTCATTTCAAGGGAAAACCTTAAAGGAAGTGTATGGAGTGAACAAGACCCATTCACATTCAATCCAGTGCCTCCTCTATGCTCCCACATGACACCAAGTGGAAACAGGGATCTCTACTGCAAAAGATTTTGATGGCTTCACATGAAAGTTGGCTTTGATTATTGTCATTCATAAAAATATTAGTTTCCTGATCGAGAGACGTCTTCTGTTTACACTCTGGTTTGCTTCTTTATGACTATACCAGGATGAAGGAGATTATAAACCATACCTACCCTTGCAAACAATGAAAAAGCAGGATTTAACAGTAAATTTACTTTCTTCAGACTGCCTCCTTCCCAGTGAAAGCAGCTGAAGTCCTGACTTTAGCCTAATTAGTGCATCCTGACAAAAGCTGAACTCCATATAGATGTTGAATTACTTCTAATTCAGGTCAGATACCAGACTCCCCAAGCAGCCTTTCCATATATGGACAAGTAAAAACACACAAACCCTCAAACAAGCAGATATGAGGTCAGTGGACAGGCATATGAGCTCCAAATATGGTAGCTGAGCTCCCCGGCTTGCAATAGGACGTTTAAAAAGAAAGCAACAGCCACAAACCCTAGCTGACTGTAAGATCTCAGATCAGAACATAAAGCCTATTAGACCATTTACTTTAGAGCAGGGTTTGTACATTTTATAGTTTGCTTTGGGGAGTAAAAGTTTGACCCTTTAAGCGCACAGGGTTGAGTTTCTGAGGTATTTAAAAGGGAAAATAGCTACCACCGAAATATATAGAAGTCTAGCCATCAGAATACAGCATCTCAAAAGATGCCATTGAACTCTGTTGTGTAAATTCATATCTAGACAATTCTAAAGCATCTATTTATTCAGATTTTAGTGGTTCCTTTGTAGCCATTAAAATTCATTGTATGTCAATCCATAATATGGTGCAGTTCTATGTTTAGCTAGATATCACTTAAAAATCCCAACAGTTTATTTATAACATCACTTTAAAATCATCAGAGGGCTTAGTGTTAGGGCGCCCACTGCGGTAGTCTTGAAGAAGGCAATAATTTTACCCTGACTTCATCAGGAGAGCGGCTTGCCTAGAGACTGCAAGATCGAAAGCAATAATTATGGCTCAGAATATTGAGTCAGTGAAGTAGTTCATAGACAGGATTAAAATCCTGATGCAAAGACTAAATATGAGAATGTTGCTGTGCATTAGCTGAAAAATCACTGCTAAAAAATAAATAAAATGAACAAGTTAATACCACCTGGCGGAAGTAGTTCACATTACAGGCTAAGCACAAAAGCATTTTTCAACAGACTCGCATCTGCCTCTAGAAGATAATGGAAGGGGAAAAAGGGAGGCAGAGAGGAGATTCTTCTCAGCCAAGTTATAAAGGCCTAAAAAAAAGTTTTTAAGTGATGCACTTTCTCCATAAATGTTCTAAAGCAGGGGTGGGCAAGGGCCACATCTGGGTATGGAAATTTTATGGCGGGCCATGAATGCTCACGAAATAGGGGCTGGGGTGTAGGAGTGGGTGAGGGCTCTGGCTGGGGGTGCGGGCTCTGGCGTGGAAGGGTTGGGGGTTCAGGAGGGTGCTCTGGGCTGGGACCGAGGGGGTTTGGAGGGCGGGAGGGGAATCAGGGCGCAGGAGGGGGTCACGGGTGCAGGCTCCAGGCAGCGCCTACCTCAAGCAGCTCCCAGAAGCAGCGGCAATGACCCCTTTCCCCCCCCCCCCGGCTCCTACATGTAGGCGTGGCCAGGCAGCTTTGCATGCTGCCCCGTCCACAGACGCTGCCTCTGCAGCTCCCATTGGCCGCGTTTCCTGGCCAATGGGAGCTGCAGGGGTGGCGCTTGGGGAAGGGGCAGCATGCAGAGCCCCCTGGGTGCCCTACCCATAGGAGTCGGAGGGAGGATATGCCGCTGCTTCCAGGAGACGTGCGGAGCGGGACAAGCCCCCAACCCTGCTCCCGGCTGGAGCACCGGAGCGGGGCTAGCCCCCAACCCCGCTCCCCAGTGGGAGCTCGAGGGCCACATTAAAACATCTGGAGGGCTGGATGTGACACCCGGGCCGTAGTCTGGCCACCTCTGTTCTGAAGGGAATCTTGACAAATGCCAACCATGAACAGGAGAGTGGTCTTTATAACTGTGGGCTGAGAAGAGTACCTAATGTACTGTACTGGCCTAGGTGGAAGATCAGGGCATTTGCTTACTTTAACAAAAACAAAAAACCCTGGATTCTCCATAGGCTTAGCTATTAACAGCTTACAAAAACTGATCTAGATAATTTCCAATAGCCTCAGTTCCTTCATCTTCAACAAGAACGAATATAAACAGACCCTAATTGGAGAACTTCAAAATCTTTCAGTAAAAATTCACAAAAGCACCACCTTACCCTCTTACCAATCTCCTGTTAAAACCTACCTCTGCCATAAATGACAACAAATCTCTATCATCTGGAGGCTTTTAAGATTGTGACAAACTGCTACCTCTGGTTTATGCAATCATGCCCACCTGTATGGTTACCTCATCACCCCAAAACCCCGCTTTGCCGGTTTACCCCCCAGTAGTATCTTGTCACAATCCTAGATAGTGAGCTCTCTGGCACGGGGACTGTCTAACTCTTTTGTACAGTGCCTAGCATAATGGGGTCTTGATCCCTGCCTGGGGCCATCAAGGATATGCAATACAAATAATAAAATGTCCTCCAATTGTCCCTAAGTACCATTCTTTATATTAGGCATCCAACACTCTTCACTAGATCTGTAAATCATATAGACAGCACAATCGTGCAGAGGTGCTAAATGCCTACAGCTCCCACCGACTTCAAAGTTCAGCTATGAATCACCCATTGAAGTCAATGGGAGTTGTAGGTGCCCAGCACCCCGCAGTACCTGGCCCATAAAGATGACATGTTTCCAATATTTGAGGGGAAGATTTTATTCATATTATGTGTCTGTGAGATACACCTGTCTGCTTCCCTGTCTATTGTCTCACTGTTTTCTTGTGCTCCCATGTCTGTCTGTATCCACCTGTTGTCTCTCATCCTATACTTAGATTGTAAACTCTTTAGGGCAGGGACTATCTCTTTATTCTGTGTTTGTACAGCACCTAGCACAATAGAGTCTTGGTCCATGGCTGAGGCTCACAGGTGTTACTGCAATACAAAAACAACAATACTCTGATTTCTTTTGCCTTATCTATGAAGGTTAAAAAATTGCAGCTGCTGGGAGGGGGAAAAGTGTCTATTAGGCTAGGTCAGGTGTGGTGGTGAAGGTAGTCAGAGAGTAATAGTCTCAGCACTGCTGTCAGTCACCCCTCTTGAGATGGGAAGCAGTTCTATTTCCAAGGCAGCGGACCATAAGAGTTCCCCTTAAACAAAAGCAAGTGACTGGTGCTGGAGTGGTTGGTGGTTTGCCACTGTGGAGTATTAGGGTATAATCTAAGCTGTCAGGACCCAACTCATTTTACTCTGTCTGATCAGAACAGTTAACACCTTCTCAGTTCCTAAAACAAACATTTCAACCACAGTGACAGGATGTTTGCACAACTGTATGAATGCCAGAATTATTCCTGATCGAGATCATCTCAATGGCTGTGTATAGTTTTGCAGAGCTGCCAACTTTCATTATGTTATCACATCATTTTATGTGCTTTAAAAAAAGAAGACGATTCTCTTGATTTCAGATGCTCAAATAATACAGCAATGTAATTACCTAGCTATACCAATATACCACTGCACCAAGTTTTTACTTATTCTAAAGGGCTACAGTCTCCTATTGTTTTCAGTAGGCCAAAAGACAGGTTTCCTTCAATAAAGATGACAGTCCTAATATCCACATGTGGACCACGCAGGAGACAAAAGCCTGAGGCACTGGGAAAATACACTCTGAAAATCAGCTCTTTTTCCAGGTGTTTCAAGTTGGACATGCAAAAAATTGAGGCACCCAAAATCACCTGTCACTTTTGAAATTGTTGGGCTTAGTATAGTCAATGGCTGTCATGTTTTAAATCGTGTTAGATGTCATGGTTAAGCACAACCTGCTAATATGATTTTAAACACAACTGTCCTTGTCTAAAATGAGTGTGAAGATATGTTTACACTTTCCCAACCCAGAGGATGCATGGGAATGGGTGTGGAAAGATAGAGACAGTAGAGACTGAAGAGAGATACTAAAGCGATGGGGTGGCCGTGAAAAGATGGAGTGGAAGAGGGAGGCTGAGGAGAGATAAATGTGGGACAGGAGCACAGAGACTGAGGAGGTAAGAGAAATATAAGGTGGGCGGGAGATTGTGGGATAGTCATGGGGGGGAGGAAGCGGAATGTGAAGTTGGAGTAAAGGTGGAGGGTGAGTGAATGTTGCATGCAAGTTGGACACAGAAAATTGATGGGAAGGGGAAAAATGACAGTAACTGAAGTCCCCATCTGAAGTAGCCATGAGGAAAGCCTGCATTTGTGTATGCTCCTGAAGGATGAATAATCAATTTAAATTATCACAAAGTGGGGGCAGTGGTCTTTGCCGAAACAATCAAACAGTCACTGGGCAGAACAGAATGAAAAGTGATTTATTATGTTTTTTTAATCTCTATTTTTAAGCCAGACTCACAGTTTATGACTGCTGACAATACTGCTCTCACAAAAGCCATGTTTTTTCCTTAGTATTTCCTATCTAGGTGATTTTACTTTTCTTCCCCATTAAAACACGTAGTTGCTTGATCTGAAAAACACCACTGCTTCTGCTTTTCAGTGTGCCATTCATTCTGCAAAATATCTAGAATTACAAAACTTACAGGAGATCCTACACTTGTTGCTCATGTTCCTAAGACAGTGTTGAAAGGAACAAATTTAACCACATTAATTTATCTTTCATTTTCCATTCTAATGAAGGAAATACCCTTACATTAGGTCTTATTTAAAAATAGTTGGATGCTAAGCAAACTACTGTTGTTCCAATTTCATAACCTTTGGAAATCAAAATCTGCATTAAAAACATTACAAGCGAGGGTCCCACCAATTCTTCATTCCTAGTCCATTCAGACCACTCACTCAAGTTAATGAGAGTTTTGGGAGCACAAGGACCCTTTGTTACTGTGCTCCAGGATGATGTTTAAATAGCCTGTTCTCTAATTCACTTTAAAAAAAACAAAAACAAACAAAAAAAAAACATACTTCTCCAGAGCATTTTTTATGATTTGGTAATCTACTATAATCTCATTCCTGTGATGAATACACACACTCACACACAGAATGAAATTAAAATGATATACATACTAAAAACTGGTTAAGACATCTTAAGCTTTTAACTTAACACATGCATAGACAAACATTACGTTTGAGAGCTATTCACTATGAAAATACCAGCCCCTCATTTGACTACTAGCAAGACCCTAAACCAGGGGTAGGCAACCTCTGGCATGCGGCTCGCTAGGGTAAGCACCCTGGTGGGCCGGGCCACAGGAAAACCATAACTATGAAGGAGCACAGCCCCAGAATAGCAAAGGAATGACAGCAGAATATTTCTGTTTAGCAAAAGGGAAAGTGATGGATTATAATTCCACAACCAGTTTTGTTCCCTGGAAGGAACAAGGGGCCATTCCTAACAGTATTTTGCTGCAAGAAAAGGTTTATTTTCTATTTGTTAATTATTCATTTATTGAAGTGAGCCTGAGAGAGATTCCTGTTATATCTAGTAGGACTTTGACACATCCAGGGAGTACGAAGAAAAGAACAGCCTGTTTTGTACCTTTGTATAAGGATTCCATTTTTTCCCAAGTCTCCCTATTTCTCTGTTTATAAACCAATTCACAGCGCACACAGTAGATCAATTCATGAAGCAATCATAGAATATTAGGGTTGGAAGGGACCTCAGGAGATCATCTAGTCCAACTCCCTGCTCAAAGCAGAACAAATCCCCAGACTTTTTTTTTTTTTTTTTTTTAAACCAATTCCCTAAATGGCCCCCTCAAGGATTGAACTCAACCCTGGGTTTAGCAGGCCAATGCTCAAACCACTGAGCTAGCCGAACCTTGAGTAATTTTCTGGAT
The DNA here is from genome assembly GCF_011386835.1 of Chrysemys picta bellii. NCBI lineage: Eukaryota > Metazoa > Chordata > Testudines > Emydidae > Chrysemys > Chrysemys picta. The sequence goes on from NC_088799.1 coordinate 77,280,522, forward strand.
TGAGTGGTGCCACTGAACTCAGGTTTGGATAACTCAATGAGACCGCTTATGTCCATAAAGTTCCTCTCATGCATAAGTATCTGCAGGATTGGAGCTTTGGTTCTATCAGGTGCAGTTAGCATACAGTATTCTGTTCCATTAGTTAAGGGTGATGAATCCCGATCTCTGTGAATTGAAGTGGCCCAAGGCTATATTTGTAACTACTGATAAAATTGGCTCACTTGTGTGAGGATTTAAAACAATTTGATTAGAAAAAGATTACATACATATAAAATTAACACTGAAAATTAACCTTCCACTTCTGTGCCACTTTGGCACTTTGTCAATTTACACCAGATGAAGATCTGTAGAGCCCTGCATTGATACAAAATTTGTATCCGCATCCAAACCATGATCCGCAAAAATGATCCATGGATTTGCAGGGCTTTAAGATATAAAATCTGGATCCACATCCATCCATGAGCTGCAAAAATGGTCCACAAATATACAGCAGATAGACGTGGATTTGCAGGGCTCTAAGAATCTGGCCTAGAATGTTTCATGATTAACTCCATTTTCTTCTACCCAATACATTTGACAGAGTCCTACATTTTATTACTTTTCTGCAAGCATCATGAAACAGAGGATATAGAACTGGATACACTGCTCTGAATTCACACAATTCCCCAACTGATTTCAGGAGCACAGGGACTTGAATAGGCTTCTAAAATTGCAGATTTCCATGCACTCCAAAACCTTAAAAGGTTCATCCATAACTACATGCAAGACCCTCTAATGTAATACATTTGATTTTAATTTCATCATCACTGATAACTTGAAACATGTCACTCATTCAGCTTTTTCAGTGTCATATTTTTAATGAATGATGCCTCCTGTAGGATTTGATAATATTTTAGAACATTTTTTTGATAAAGAGGTTTTAAATAGCATGAGATCTGATTTATATAGGAAGGCAAAAAAGTCCTCACATGAAGTTAACATTTATACAAAGTTCAATAGCTCCCAACAACTGTTGATCCTTTACATTTTTATATAAGGGCTGTCAAGCGATTAATTGCACTGTTAAACAATAATAGAATACCATTTATTTAAATATTTTGGATGTTTTCTACATTTTCAAATATATTGATTTCAATTACAACAAAATACAAAGTGTACAGTGCTCACTTTATTTTTTATTACAAATATTTGCATTGTAAAAAAACAAAAGAAATAGTATTTCAATTCACCTAATACAAGTACTATAATGCAATCTCTTTATCATGAAATTGAACTTACAAATGTAGAATTATGTACCAAAAAACTGCAGTCAAAAATAAAACAATGTAAAATTTTAGAGCCTGCAAGTCCACTCAGTCCTACTTCTTGTTCAGCCAATAGCTTAGACAAACAAGTTTGTTTACATTTGCAGGAGATAATGCTGCCTGCTTCTCGTTTACAGTGCCACCTGAAAGTGAGAACAGGCGTTCTCATGGCACTGTTGTAGCTGGCATCGCAAGATATTTATATGCCTGATGTACTAAAGATTCATATGTCCCTTCATGCTTCAACCACCATTCCACGGTACATGCGTCCATGCTGGTGACGAGTTCTGCTCAGTAACAATCCAAAGCAGTGCGGACAACATGAACATGTGCTGGGTCATCATCGGAGACTGCTATAACATGAAATATATGGCAGAATGTGAGCAAAACAGAGCAGGGGACATACAATTCTCCTCCAAGGAGTTCAGTCACAAATGTAATTAACGCATTATTTTTTTTAACGAGCATCATTAGCATGGAAACATGTCTTCTGGAATGGTGGTCGAAGCATGAAGGGGCATATGAATGTTTAGCGTATCTAGCATGTAAATACCTTGCAATGCTCGCTACAAAAGTCCCATGCAAATGCCTGTTCTCACTTTCTGGTAACATTGTAAATAAGAAGAGGGCAGCATTGTCTCCTGTAAATGTAAACAAACCTGTTTGTCTTAGCAATTGACTGAACAAGAAGTAGGACTGAGTGGACTTGTAGGCTCAAAAGTTTTACATTGTTTTGCTTTTGATTGTAGTTACGTAACAAAAATAATGTACATTTGTGAGTTACACTTTCATGACAAAGATTGCACTACAGTATTTGTATGAGGTGAATTGAAAACTACTATTTCTTTTGTTTATCATTATTACTGTGCAAATATTTGTAATAAATATACACTGATTTCAATTACAAAACAGAATACAATATCTATGAAAATGTAGAAAAACATCCAAAATATTTAATAAATTTCAATCCGTATTCTATTAACAGTGCTATTAAAACTGCAATTAATCACGATTAAAAAAATTAGAATTAATTGCGTGAGTTAACTGTGATTAATCGACAGCTCTAAAATATATAAAATAAGTGAACCCATTTATTTCAACATATAAGAATGGAAAATTACAGCAAGAAAAGATCTTCAAGTAAATCCTGCGTGCTACAGCACTGCCCTTTCAATCGCTGCAATTGAGGTGATAATACTGAAAAATCCTGTTCCTTGAAAAGGAAAATTATGATACAAAGAATACTGTACCAGTGCCAAGACAAATTAATCTGCCACAGGGAATCCTGCCAGACTGAGGTTTTAACTGTGTGTTGTGCATTAGACTAACATTCCAAAGAACACTACAAATGTACTTACAGATCCAAGTCAATAATACACATTGCAAACTGTCCAGCTGAGAACAACAGCTGTGCTTCAGTCTTACTTCAATGGTTAAACAAGGGCAGCACTACGTAGTCCAAGAAGTTAAGCAGCATGACATTAACCAATAAAGCCAAATATTCTTAAAGAAGTTCATACTGATTTTCTAGTGTCACTGGCGACAATTTGTCAGATTTGGCTGCCCATGTTGCACAGTGAATGCTGCTCTAACTAGTTAGCAACATGACTGTTCAAACCCATATTTTGATAGGGAAAAAAATCTGCTTTTTGTGCTTTGCATCCTGTTTCTGATACATTAGTGTCCTCCTGCTCCCATCATGTGGGTTGCTAAAGCAGAAGCTGATACTTGCAAATCAGTTGCTGAAAAGGTAGATGGAAATTTATAATTTTGTCTCCAAGTATAACATAAGTCTGAGAGTTCAGAAGCATGGCAACTAAGTTAAGCAATTAAAGGTCATGGATTCCTAGAGACCCCTTCAAGTCTGTCCTCCACCAGTGATAACATAACTCCGAGACTCCCTTCTGAGACGGAATATTTGTAAGCAGAATCCATTCCTTGGCTGCATTACAATTTTCTCCACTTTATTGCTATAATAGTCAAGGAAAAGCCAGTTACCTGTTTCCGTAACTGGTGTTCTTTGAGATATGTTGCTCATGTCCATTCAACTTAGGTGTGTGTGCTAGCCACATGCACCAGTGCCAGAAGTTTTTCCCTCATCAGTATCTGTAGGGGACCAGCTCTGGCGCCCCCTGGAGTGGCATGCATATGCCGCGGCATATAGGGCACCGCCAGCCCCCCGCATCCTCAGTTCCTTCTTGTCGGAAACTCTGACAGTGGGAAGGAGAGTGGGTCGTTGAATGGACATGAGCAACACATCTCGAAGAACACCAGTTACGGAAACAGGTAACTGTCTTTTCTTCTTCCCCTCATGTAGGGGCAAAGCTACCCTGGCTGGGGCTACAGGGCAGAGAACATGGCTCCCCTGCGAGCAAGACGGGGCTGAGTGGTGGCTCTGTTCCAATCAGTACCCATTGCTCCTCCTGGAGTTGGATCTGAATGACCTCGACATGCGCCTGGATCAGGGTCTCGGCGACCGACAGCGCTCGGCGGATCCGCGATGGCCCCAGGCCAGCGATCTACGCCTCATGCTTGACAGGTGGTACCGGGACGTGGAGCGGGACTGGGAACCAGAGCGGGCTTGGTGTAGTGAAGATGCACCCGCACACGGTAATGCCGTCCTGGGAGATCGGCAACGGTCCAGAGAACAGTACCATCGGTCCCTCGACTTGTCCCTGGAGCGGTACTAGTGCCACGGAAATTCCAGGCGCTGACTCCGAAATTCCTGCTGGGGGGCGCATGCCTCCAGAGGTCTGCGCCCGGTCACTAGCAAGCCGCGCCTCAGGCCTCTCTGCCCTTGTCCGAAGTCCAGAAACCAGATGGGGCTGTGAATCTTCTGCCTATCCTGGTCAGAAGCAGGTCGGCTGCGAGAGGGTGATCGTTGGTGGGACTTCCCCCGCGACGAGGAGCATTGCCGTAGAGGTGGAGACTGTGGTGGTCCAAACACGGGTTTATCCCATGACTGGGACCCCTCAGGGGCCGGAATAAGCAGCACTGGGAGGGACATCATCTCTTGCGCCACTTGCAGGGCCTTCGGCGTGGACGGTTCCCGGAGCTGACGAGGACCTCTGTCACTATCCAGGGCAGCCAGTGGGGAGCGGGCTGGGCTATACTGCTCGACCTGAGCTGGGGCCCGAGATCCCGAAAGGGGTGAAAAGGTGCCTGAGATAGGCCCTTGGTCCACCCCAGACTCGTTCTTTCCCTTACGGGAAGCTGGAAACCTTCCTCACCCCATCTTCCTGGGCTTCTTGGCTGGAGCCATGGAAGGGGACTGGTGCCAGCCCGCAGATGGCACCAGCAGGACACTGCGCACTGAGATCACGGTCCTCGGCACTAAATCGGAGCGCTGCTCAGGCATCAAGGTAAGGTCAGACTCCATAAGGAGCGCTTTCAAGCGAATGTCACACTCCTTCATCCTGGGCTTGAAGGACTTGCAAATTCTGCACTTACCAGTAATGTGACCTTTACCCATGCATGGTAAACAACTGTTATGTGGTTCGCTAATGGGCCTTTTACAGCGATCACAGAGCTTAAAGCCTGGGGACCAGAGCGTGCCCCATCCCGAGGCAAAGTCCAATTTGGGACCTAAATAACAGATAGGGAAACTAAAACTAGAGGGACATTATATACAATAATATACAAGAGGTAAATGACTTTGAACGAACGAGAAACAGCGCTAGCTGAAGCAGCAACAGTTCCATGCACTGTCACTGGCGGCAAGAAGCTACTGATGGGGGAGGGGGGGGCGCGGCGGCACCCTATATGCCACGGCATACGTGTGCCAGTCCAGGGGGCACCAGAGCCAGTCCCCTATGGATACTGCTGAGGAAAAAAACCTTCCAGCACTGGTGCATGTGGCGAGCACACACACCTAAGTTGAATGGACATGAGCAATCACTCGAAGAACCAGCTTTCATATACAACATCTATGCCAAATACCATGAAATATTTACAATGTAGTTCTCCAACATAAGGACCACAATTTTGCAGATGCTGTCCACCCACAACTTCCATGAATGAAAGCGGTGCAGCAGGCCCTCGTTAGCCCCCCAGGAGGAGCTCAGAACTTTGCAGGACTGGCCCCAGCAGGTCTAGCCCATTATTCTATAAATCTCAGTATTCTATTTCACTGTCTGATAGAACACACAGCTATTTTTAGAACTGGACAATTATCATTACAGAACTTTAACTACTTCTTTGGAATGGCTATTTTAAGACAACTATTACACATACCAGTGCTACCCTTATCTCCTCTAATGCTTGGTTTCACTGCCATAAGGTACAACCTTCTGGGCAACCACAAAAGAAAGCATGTGAACTAAACCAAGTGCTGAGGATTTGAAAAGCTCATCTCAGCAGAGCTGCATACATTTGTTCTTATTTCTGCATGATAGTCAGTGTTCAGATGGATACCATATGCACCCATTTTTTCTCTCCATGGCTCTTCTGGAAGTCTAAGGCACATTGACAAGTATCCTGCATCCCTGCTACAGTAATGAAATCTTGTTGAAGTTGTCTTCTGCTAGCAAAGAAGCTGCTTTCAAATGCTTCCACCCCCCCCCCCCCGATCATGTATTTTCAATGTTGATCGTGCCACTGTGATCCGAGCAATCGTCACCTCCATGCCGCATTACTGCCATTTGCTTTGTCTGGAATTTAAGGTGGAAGCAAAAAAGGTGCTCCAGCCTATGCACTGTGCAGCAAACCAGCTCCTTACTGGGATGCAACACTGAAAACACATCACACCATTGGCTCTCCTAGCACCAATTCAATAATGTGGACATAATCTAAAAGGCTTCCAATGGGTCAAGATCCATCTATGTCTAGTTTAGTCTACTTATCCCTGCAAGCTTTCATGTCTCCCTCTGTCCCCCTGCCTGTAGCATTTTCCGGTCCAATTCATTTCTGATTATGTTCAGGGGCATTTACTGTTGCTTCCTTTGACAGTCCATTAATTAATACGCAGAATCAAAATCTCACTGCCTAGCCTCTTTTAGCTGCAATTTGTGCCCATTACCTCTTTAAAGTTTAGGAAACAGGCTCTCTTGGAGACACTCACAGATAATGTACATACCACATATTTTAAAAGTTATTGCCGCTGTTACAGTTTCAAACTCAAATTTTAAACATATGTAAGGTTGATCAGTATTTATATTTACAGTGCTCCTAAAGTACAAAAGCAGAACTTTAATTGTGGCAGCACCTGCATAATTAAGGTTGAGTTCATTTTTAATATATTTTAAATCTACTGAATACGAAGGCATCTTCCTTCAGGTTCAGTACACAACTAAAGCTTGGGCCAAATTCTGCCCTTAAACACATGCACAACACCCACCCTAAGTCAATGGGAGATGCAGCAGTCCAACTGAGAGAAGAATTTGTCCTTTGATACTAGTCTTTCAAAAGGCTCTTGCAGAGGTACGGGGCTTTTAACATACAGAGAGGCATTTTTTCCAATAAACAGAGCTTCAGACAGTTCAACAGAGCTGTTTACTAAATTCCTGGTGTTGCTCTGATACACGACATGACAATAATGCATCATCACAACACAACAGCAAGTTCTTTCTCAACTCAAGCCAGTTTGGGAAGACTTTTGTTTGTTTGTATTTTGTTTACTCCCTCTCTTGCAGCCCTGCTCCCGGCTGCAGAGAAAAAGAGGGGATGCTCCTTTCTCACCTGCTGAAGTTCCTGTTTACTCCTTTTCCCATCCCTTTGCCTGCCCCTCTTATGTGAGCACTGAGGCAACTCCCACACACTCCACTCGCTCAATATTCCCTAGGCTGCCAATTCACAAGAACAGTGTTCTGTCTGCTTTGCGCAACACTCAGATTCACTGAGCAGTGTGCCAGTCAGGTGCACAAAACCCATGAAAGCAACACATATGGCCATCCAGACTAGATGCAGTCTGCATGCTGTAAGTTGTGCATGACTACTCTGGTGCCTTCTCTTCAGTGAGAATTTCTTCATGTTCGCTCCGATTTCTTTGCTGAAAAAATATGCAGTCTAAAGAATTAACAAGTGCCTGCCAAATACTGAGAAGGAAACAGAAGCCAAGGGTGTAGAACCAGAATTCTACAGAATGCGCTTATAATGTAACATTCTGGATGGATTTGGTTCTCCTCCTATGCCTTACACAGCAAAACAGTAGTAATATTTATTCATTGCATTTTCTAATTACTAAACGCTCCTCTCTGTAGCAGCTCAAAGTGCCATAACATTAATTAAAAGATCACAAACATAAAAATAATATTTATTTTATTTCAGTGTTTTATTACCAAAACAGACAAAGGCTCACTATCATTACACACACATTTCTCCAAGAGCCCAGGGTACAAGAAATAATGGCTTCCCTGCATTCAGGCTGGGGGTCCATAAGTGATATGGTCAGACTACTTTGTAGGAAAGAGCTGAATTGCTAAACAGCCTGAGTCCCAACAAAGAGATTAATTTGGGTGGTAGTCTGGATAAACACTCAAGAGGCTCAACTCTCTATTCATTATATTCAACTATTCTTGGCTCCATGCTTTTAAACATCGTGTCCAACATTAATAAACTAAAAACAATGAGCCCTTCACAATAAGATTGTTAATTATAATGGACAAATTGTTTAACATTCAGATATGATTTATTTCTAGAGCCAAGGGGGCAGAAAAAGTAGCCGCCCCGTTTAGTCCATCAATCACAGACCAAAATACCACATCTTTTCCGATGACCGAATGAAAGGTAAAATAAGAGGTAGTTGGTTTTCTTAAGGGAGGCAAAGATGTTAGCTGAGACTCCCAGCTGACAAGTTTCAAGCTTCATGCACATTCAACACACAGAATCAAGCCCCCGAGGTTAGCTGGGAGTCAAGCAGCTTTAGAAGTTGAAACAGACATTGCAGAAAGATTTATATGATAGGTGTATGTGGCGGGGACAAGGGAGTCCTGCCTCAAAAAATGAAATGAAATTGAACTGGAGAGGAATGGCATCAGCAATGAAGATCCCTGTGGGGCTTCTGAGGTATACTTTCAGGATTGTTAATTAAGGGCTCAATCCTGCAAGGAGCTGAGCGCCCTTGCAGACAATGGGACTTGAGGATGCTCCGCATTTCACAAGACTGCTCAAAATCTTGCAGGGTCAAATCCTTATTGACAGAAAGCCTGCATTAGGCCCTATTGCGAAACTGATTTTTAAATGGAATTCAATCTACAGGCTCTAGGTTGGCAAACATCAGATATTAATCACTAAAATGCAACAAATAATCCCAGAACTGCCATATGTTTGAATAAGAACAAATATTCCCAGAGGTGTGGTTTAGATAGTGAATGCATTGACAGTAAATAATCTAGATTTTTAAACACTGATGTTCCTGGTACATCAATATTCCAGTACGCTTTATTGCAGTGGTTGGCGTACAGTGCACATGGGGCCCATAAGTCACAGCTCTAACATATATTCCTTCCATGTATCAAGAAAAACTCTTTGTCATGCAGATAAAGACAGCAGTGCCTGATGGGACTGTTACAGTTTAGGGTCCAGACGTCAAAAAATTATTTTCAGGGATCTAAATGCAGAACTTTAAATAAATATATATTTTGGGTTAATGATACAGAAATTTGGTCTCAGGATGGTAGCTCACCCAGTTGTGCTATGTATTTTACGACACACAATACATCAGATCCCTCAGTGATCTCATACCCATGCAATAGTGAGAAGTTAAAACCCTACCAGAAGCCATAATAAAGACTTAAATCCACAAAAGTAAGGTATGTTAACATTAGAATTACTGCTACAGATAACAGTAAATATCATTAAACACGCACACTTTTTATAGCAAACGTAGCGGTCTAAACCTGTTTGAGGGCAAAAACAAGAAATGCAACGAAACATTTAAAACCAAATATATATTGGGCCTTCCGTCCTGATAACTGTTGAAAACTGCTGGACCTACATTTCCCCTTTCAAGTAAGGATCTGTGCATGTCAGATATTTTATTATACACCTTTCACACTAGCACAGGGGTGGGCAAAGTACGGCCCGGGGGCGCATCTGGCCCTCCAGACATTTTAATCCGGCCCTCAAGCTCCCACCGGGGAGTGGGGTTGGGGGCTTGCCCCGCTCCGCGTGGCTCCCAGAAGCAGTGGCATGTCCCTCCTCCGGCTCCTACGTGTTCCGCACGCTGCCCCCGCCCCAAGCGCCGCTCCTGTGGACAGGGTAGCGAGCAGAGCCGCCTGGCCGCACCTCTGCGTAGGAGCCAGAGGGGGGACATGCCGCTGCTTCTGGGAGCCGCTTGAGGTAGGCACCGCCCGGAGCCTGCATCCCTGACCCCCTCCTGCACCCCAACCCCCTGACCCAACCCTGATCCCCCTCCCACCCTCCAAACCTCTCTGTCCCAGCCCAGAGCACCCTCCTGCACCCCCAACCCTCATCCCCAGCCCCACCCCAGAGCCCTCACCCCCCCACACACACACCAACCCCCTACCCCAGCCCAGAGCCCCATCCCACACCCTGAACTCCTCATTTCTGGCCCCACCCCAGAGCCCGTATCCCCAGGGGGAGCCCTCACCCACTCCCACACCCCAATCCCCAATTTCGCGAGCCTTCATGGCCCGCTATACCATTTCCATACCCCGCTATACCTTTTCCATACCCAGATGTGGCCCTCGGGCCAAAAAGTTTGCTCCCCCCTGCCCTAGCAGCATAATTTAAACATATGCAACCTTTTAAAGGTTGAATTAGCAGTGGGGTAGGAGGGAGGGATACCACGTGGTCATGGATGTTACTAAGACTGTTATAAATTTCAGTCCCCAGTATTCTCCTTAAAAGTCTAATGATATCTTCTTCAGCTCTTATCACGTTACCAAGGATTGAGGTGACTTTACACTTATTTTGTGGGACGGGAGGCTGAAGGTCAGTCAGAAAGGTGTCAGGGCAATGTAAAACAATTCACCAAAGTTTTATAGACATTAACAAGCAAAAATTGGAGTAAAATACAAAAAATAACTTCCAGACTATCTGTATCTTCCCCTTGGAGTTACATGGCCAACTCTTTCTAAACATGCAACTTCTCCTTTTCCTAGCCAGATTTAAGAACTAATTCATGTAGAGAAAACAAATGTGTCGCTTGCGCTAATTACGTGGGTTATAACTTCATGGGCTTCAAGTATCACCTTGTGAAATGAGATTGGCAGCATTAGCCCTTCTTTCCACACCTCCCATTTTGTGACTCCTGCAAACAACCTCAGGGGGACCACTGTTCTATTAGTCTGAACTTTATACTTTAATAGAGCCTAGTGCCTCTTAGTACCAATCAAAGATGATTATTTGAGAAGCCGGGGTGTTTCCAAACTGCAAATATCAACATAAAGTAATGAAATCTAAGTACTCCTGTGATAAGAGTGCAAGAGGGCTAACCCAAGCTTTAGTTTCCTCTCCCCTTGCACAGGTGATCAAAAGAAAGATTATAAACGAATGGTATGTCTACACGACAAAATTAGGTCGATTTTTTAGAAGTCGATTTTATAATCTATTGCGTATGTCCAAAGCGCATTAAGTCGGCGGAGTGCGTCCTCACTATCGCGGCTAGCATCGACTTACAGAGTGGTGCACTGTGGGTAGCTATCCCACAGTTCCTGCAGTCTCCATTAGAATTCTGGGTTAAGCTCCCAATGCCTGATGGGGCAAAAACTTTATCGCGGGTGGTTTTGGGTACGTCGTCAGACCCCCCTGCTTCCCTCCTTCCATGAAAGCAACGGCAGACAATCATTTCGCACCTTTTTTCCGGGGTCCCATCTGCCAGACCCGCTCAGCCCGCTGCCTGCCTGGATGATCGGAACCCCAGGCAGGCAGTGGGCTGAGCGGGGCCGGCGGACGGAGCCCCAGACCGGCAGCGGGCTGAGCGGCTTAGCCCGCTGCCGGTCTGGGGCTCCGTCCGCCGGCTCCCACTCAGCCGGCAGACCTCGGTGAAGACAATCAGGGCTATCCTCCTCTTAGAGCACTGAATGGGAGTGACTCCAGGTCATTCTCTTCTTTAAGTTTCATCTCAAGGAGATTCAGTCCTGCCTGGAATATCATGAAAGCTGGAGGCTTCTGCCTCAGGCTGCTCTCCCAGCCGGCAGCACCGCACGGTCGTACCTACCCCAGCCTACCCCTTGCTCCCATGGCTCATGAAGCCTGGACGGTAGTAAGGAGCAGTTCAACTTGTGGAATGACAAATCCAGAACGAAGGATTGCACTCTATGGGCCACGTTAAGATTATTTCAGAGTCCTAGATAGCAGTTAGTCCCTATAAAAGGCTTCATGAAAATTTTCCCCCGCCCCATAACGAAAATGTTAATTTATCAGAGCAGCTGAAAGGGTAAGGAACCCAGGACTATAACTTAGAGAGAGCTTCCATATTATTCAACTCATAATTGATACAATTCAAAGTAAAATTTCACAGCGTGGTCTGTTCTAAGACTAAAAATGCAGGAGGGGAGTCAGAAAAAGGAACAGTGACCTGTTTCCACCCAGTTTCAAACCGGGGATGTTTTGCATGTTAGGTGAACGTGATGACCACTACACTACAGGGCTTCTCTTTTTTTGCCACAGACTTTGCCGAATGCACAGGAATGTTTTCTCTAGCTACAGAAGCTACCTAATGCAATGTCACCTGTGCTGCTGAGTTTGCCACTCTGGCCAAACAGGAAATGAAATTCAAAAGTTCCCGGGGCTTTTCCTATGTACCTGGCTAGTGAATCTGAGTTCAAAGTGCTGTCCAGAGCGGTCACAATGGAGCACTCTGGGATAGCTCCTGGAGGCCAATATCGTCGAATTGCATCCACACTACCCCAAATTTGACCCGGTGATGTCGATTTCGGCGCTAATCCCCTCGTCGGAGAGGAATACAGAAATAGATTTTAAGAGCCCTTTAAGTCGACAAAAATGGCTTCGTCATGTGGACGGGTGCAGGGTTAAATCGATCTAACATTGCTAAATTCGACCTAAACTCGTAGTGTAGACCAGGGCCAAATGTTTGGCAGACAGAGAGGAGAAAGACTGCCTGCGGAGTGGTCCACAGGCTTTGAGAGCGTTGTCTGTAACTGGGTTTTTGTTTTGCTTGTGTTCAAGGGATAGTGTTCACCTTAAAAACAATGCACACTCCAGTCTGAATGTAGTTACCTTCTATTACAAGTAACCCCTAAAATTGCTAAAACGGACAGACTAAAGTTACATTCTCCTTCCACTGTTTATTTTGTGCATTTGACAGCACTTTGTACAGAGTCAGTGTCACTCTTCCTCTGCTACATGCAGTCACCTCTCCCATTTGCGTTCTTTTCCTCACACGGCCTCTGGGTGAGCTCTGTGGGGGGGGGGAAGGGAATATTGAAATACAAAACAAAAGAGCCCTTTGTAAGGTTTCTATTCCTATTAGTTTTTATAAAAATATACATACATTTTACTAACCAAACTTCCGGGCCTAAAACTCTGACAATGTCGGTTAAGACTAGAACCCAAACAAATACTGTCAGATTGCCAAACCATGCCTTCCGGCATCTGTGTTCTGCCTTTTGACAGAACAGAGCAACACCCAAACTTATCATGGTCAAACACAAATTACTTCCTTACAGTATGAAAGAGCCTGTCCCCTTTCACAAATCAGCCGAGTGACATTTGACTTTTACAAGCCTCAAAACTGCCTTTGTCTGGTCCAAAACTAACACAGAGGAAACCACCCCATTGTGGGACTATCAACTCTTATCTTAGTTATTCATTAACAAACACAGCCAGGAGAAGAATATGAACCCAATCACGTCCACACTTTACAGCTGTTCTTGTGTCTCACACACACACACACCACACACACAGACCTACTTCCATTTTGGCTAGGTACATTTTATTTTACTTATTTTTAAAGCACTTCTTGTCATAGCATCTAAGTACTATATCACATTAAATTAAGAACAAATTATGCCAGCTTCCCGCAAGTAGCACAAAACTACCTTAATTGCTGTGAGTCAGAATATAAGAAGCCATCAGAATGCCAGGAACAACACATACATTTAACCAAATATATACACACTACATTATGCTTTGAAGACTGCCATGCCAGACCGTGGCAGACTGCCAAGGAGAACAAGCTGGCAAGTCAGGAGCCCACGGCGGAAATAGCTTTACCACAAGCCAGGAGAGCTCAACTCCAGGTACTGACTGCAAACACCCTAGCCAGTCTTAACTGCCAGTACAGGATGTAAGGCAAGCAAGAAAGGTAGGGGTTCCAGGAGTAGCCCCTTAATTGAATTCACGGGAGCCCTTTAGCCAGACATATAGGAAAACTGGTGCAACGACCTCCTCTGAATTTTCACTCTTCATCATTTGGTTCTTAGACTTTGTTGTCTGTTGCTCTAAGCTTAAAACCTGGATCGGGGGGATGGGATAGCTCAGTGGTTTGAGCATTGGCCTGCTAAACCCAGGGTTGTGAGTTCAATCCTTGAGGGGGCCACTTAGGGATCTAGGGCAAAAATCAGTACTTGGTCCTGCTAGTGAAGGCAGGGGGCTGGACTCGATGACCTTTCAAGGTCCCTTCCAGTTCTAGGAGATAGGATATCTCCATTAATTTATTTATTTAATTTATCAGTGAATTGCACTACACTTTTCAACTAGAAGGGCTGGTCTACATGGGGGGGGGGGGGGGGGGAATCGATCTAAGATATGCAACTTCAGCTACGAGAATAGCATAGCTGAAGTCGACGTATCTTAGATCGATTTATCTCGCGTCTTCATGGCATGGGATCGACGGCCGCGGCTCCCCCGTCGACTAGGCTCCCTATACAATGCCTGAGGAGAGTCAGGCGCCTAAGAATGGGGTTCACAAAAGCCAGCACATTAGGCAAGGGGCCGCTTAAGCTAGCCAATAGCAGATGCTGAGCAGATCCTAAGGCTCTCCCCCTCCCTCCGGGACTTAGGCATCTAAATCCATGCTGGAGGGAGGTGAATATCTCTACTGCCCACTCACAGCTCGCAACCCTCTCTGTAACCAGATGCCTAAGTTGTTTCTTACAAGAATGACAGCGGCCCATGCCTAACTAAAAGGTCGAGGGGGAAGGAGTTTGTGTAGAGTTAGGCGTGCTCTGAGAAGAGCAAACTGGATTGGGCCCTGCAGATGAGATAGGTGGGCCCAGGCCTAGTTTCACCTGGTGTGAGAATCACTCTGGTTGAGAGATAGGTGCCCATGCACCTAGACCAAGGAAGCAATGCTCATGCTCAGGGGCAGACACTTAGGCCTGGTCTACACTACGGGTTTAGGTCGACTTTAGCAGCGTTAAATCGAATTAAGCCTGGACACGTCCACACGACGAAGCCCTTTCTTTCGACTTAAAGGGTCCTTTAAACCGGTTTCTTTACACCACCTCCGACGAGGGGATTAGCGATAAAACCGGCCTTTGCGGGTCGGAATTGGGGTAGTGTGGACGGAATTCGACGTTATTGGCCTCCGGGAGCTATCCCACAGTGCTTCATTGTGACCGCTCTGGACAGCACTCTCAACTCAGATGCACTGACCAGGTAGACAGGAAAAGACCCGCGAATGTTTGTATTTCATTTCCTGTTTGCTCAGCGTGGAGAGCACAGGTGACCACGCAGAGCTCATCAGCACAGGTAACCGTGATGGAGTCCCAGGATCGCAAAAGAGCTCCAGCATGGACCGAACGGGAGGTACGGGATCTGCTCGCCATATGGGGAGATGAAGCAGTGATAGCTGAACTCCGTAGCAGTAAAAGAAATGGCAAAGTATTAGAAAAGATCTCCAAGGCCATGAAGGACCGAGGCCGTAACAGGGACACACAGCAGTGCCGCATGACAATTAAGGAGCTACGGCAAGCTTACCACAAAGCCAGAGAAGCAAACGGAAGGTCCGGGGCAGAGCCGCAAACTTGCCGCTACTACGCGGAGCTGCATGCGATCCTAGGGGGTGCAGCCATCACTACCCCAACCGTGTGCTATGACTCTCTCACTGGAGAAACACACAGGGAAGACGGTTCGGGGAACGAGGAAGATGAGGATGGAGGTACTGTAGGTAGCTCACAGCAGCAAGGAAGCGGAGAAACCAGTTTCCCCAACAGCCAGGATATGTTTGTGACCCTGGACCTGGAACCAGTAACCCCCGAACTCACCCAAGACCCTCAGGGCACACAGGAGACCTCTGGTGAGTGTACCTTTGTAAATATTTGTAAACATTACACATGGTTTAAAAGCAAGCGTGTTTAATGATTAATTTGCCCTGGCAATCGCAGCCAGTACATCTACTGGAAAAGTCTGTTAACGTGTATGGGGATGGAGCGGAAATCCTCCAGGGACATCTCCAGAAAGCTCTCCTTTATGTACTCCCAAAGCGTTTGCAAAAGGTTTCTGGGGAGGGCTGCCTTATCCCGTCCGCCATGGTAGGACACTTTACCACGCCAGGCCAGTAGCACGTAGTCTGGAATCATTGCATAACAAAGCATGGCAGCGTATGGTCCCGGTGTTTGCTGGCATGCTGACAATATCCATTCCTTATCTCTCTTTGTTATCCTCAGTAGAGTGATATCATTCACGGTCACCTGGTTGAAATGGAGTGATTTTATTAAGGGGACATTCAGAGGCGCCCGTTCCTGCTCTTCTCAACAGAAATGTTCCCCGCTGTTAACCACGCGGTGGAGGGGAGGGGTGAAGTGATCATCCCAGAGAATCGTGTGTGTGTGTGGGGGGGGTGGTTTACTTGTTTGTGCCGCATGTTAACCGGGAAAACGCAGCCCCTCCTTTTACACTGAAAACCCATTTTAAATGGACAACCCAATTCATCCTTGATATGGGAAATGCGCTGCTGTTTGCAACCTTTCCCGCATGTTAAGAAGGTTAAAAAAGCCAAAACACTGTGGCCTACCATGGCTGCCTGCAAGCCGAAATATGCGACCTTGTAATGAAAGAGTGTACCCATTGTTCTCTAAAATGTGTCTTTTTTAACCACCTCTCCCTTCTCCTCCACCAGCTGCAAATGTTTCTCCTTCGCAGAGGCTAGTGAACATTAGAAAGAGAAAACGTAGGACGAGGGAAGATATGTTCACGGAGCTGCAGATGTCCTCCCACGCTGATAGAGCACAGCAGAATGCGTGGAGGCAGTCAATGTCGGACATGAGAAAAGCACAATATGAACGAGAGGAGAGGTGGCGGGCTGAATGGCGGGATGAAAAGAGCAAGTGGCGGGCTGAAGACGATAGGTGGCGTCAGCTTGCAGACAGACGGCAAGAGTCAATGCTCCGTCTGCTGGAGCATCAAACTGATATGCTCGAGCGTATGGTTGAGCTGCAGGAAAGGCAGCAGGAGCAGAGACCGCCGCTACAGCCCCTGTGTAACCAACAGCCCTCCTCCCCAAGTTCTATAGCCTCCTCACCCAGACGCCCAAGAACACGGTGGGGGGGGTCTCCGGCCACCCAGTCACTGCACCCCAGATGATCGCCCAAGCATCAGAAGGCTGGCCTTCAATAAGACTTAAAGTTTTAAAATGCAGTGTGTCTTTTTCCATCCCTCCTCCCCCACCCATCCCAGGCTACCTTGGCAATTATCCCCCTACTTCTGTGAGGAACTAATAAAGAATGCATGAATGTGAAAAAACAATGACTTTATTGCCTCTGCAAGCGGTGCTCGAATTGGGGAGGGGGTGGGTGGGGTAGGGTGGGGTGGTTGGTTTACAGGGAAGTAGAGTGAACCGGGTCGGGGGGGGGGGGGGTTTGGAGGGTTCATCAAGGAGAAACAAACAGAAGTTTCACACAGTAGCCTGGCCAGTCACAAAACTCGTTTTCAAAGCTTCTCTGATGTGCACCGCGCCCTGCTGTGCTCCTCTAACCGCCCTGGTGTCTGGCTGCGCGTAATCAGCGGCCAGGCGAGTTGCCCCAACCTCCCACCCCGCCATAAAGGTCTCCCCCTTACTCTCACAGATATTGTGGAGCGCACAGCAAGCAGCAATAACAATGGGGATATTCTTTTCGCTGAGGTCTGAGCGAGTCAGTAAGCTGCGCCAGCGCGCTTTTAAACGTCCAAATGCACATTCCACCACCATTCGGCACTTGCTCAGCCTGTAGTTGAACAGGTCCTGACTCCTGTCCAGACTGCCTGTGTACGGCTTCATGAGCCATGGCATTAAGGGGTAGGCTGGGTCCCCAAGGATCACGATAGGCATTTCAACATCCCCAACGGTTACTTTCTGGTCCGGGAAGAAAGTCCCTTCCTCCAGCTTTCGAAACAGAGCAGAGTTCCTGAAGACGCGAGCATCATGTACCTTTCCCGGCCATCCCACATTGATGTTGGTGAAACGTCCCTTGTGATCCACCAGGGCTTGCAGCAGCATTGAAAAGTACCCCTTGCGGTTTACGTAGTCGGTGGCTTGGTGCTCCGGTGACAAGATATGGGTTCCGTCTATGGCCCCGCCACAGTTTGGGAATCCCATTTCAGCAAAACCATCCACTACTGACTGCACGTTGCCCAGAGTCACTACCCTTGATATCACCAGGTCTTTCATTGCCCTGGCAACTTGGATCACAGCAGCCCCCACCGTAGATTTGCCCACTCCAAATTGATTCCCGACTGACCGGTAGCTGTCTGGCGCTGCAAGCTTCCACAGGGCTATCGCCACTCGCTTCTCAACTGTGAGGGCTGCTCTCATCTTGGTATCCTGCCGTTTCAGGGCAGGGGAAAGCAAGTCACAAAGTTCCATGAAAGTGCCCTTACGCATGCAAAAGTTTCGCAGCCACTGGGAATCGTCCCATACCTGCAGCACGATGCGATCCCACCAGTCTGTGCTCGTTTCCCGGGCCCAGAATCGGCGTTCCACGGCATGAACCTGCCCCAGTGACACCATGATTTCCACATTGCTGGGGCCTGTGCCTTGTGAGAGGTCTATGTCCATGTCAATTTCCTCATCACTCTCTTCGCCGCGCTGCAATCGCCTCCTCAGGTGGTCCGGGTTTCGCCTTGGCATGTCCTGGCTCTGCATATACTCCAGGACAATGCGCGTGGTGTTCATAGTGCTCATAATTGCCACGGTGATCTGAGCGGGCTCCATGATCCCAGTGCTAGCTATGGCGCCTGGTCAGAAAAAAGGCGCGAAACTAGTATCTGATGGACCAGGAGAAGGAGGGAGGGAGGGCCGAGTGACGACATGGCGTACAAGTACAGGAACAGGGAATTAAAATCAAGAAAGGTGGCTGTGCATCAGGGAGAAACACAAACAACTGTCACACAGAATGGTCCCCCCAAAGATTAAACTGAAAACCCTGGGCTTAGCAGGCCGTTGATTTCACGGAGGAAGGGGAAGCAAATGAATACAGAACAAATCTATTTTTTACATCTTAAGCTGGCAGCCGACGGTGCAGCATGACTGATAGCCTCTCCAGTATGATGATGACGGATACCCGTCATAATATACCATCGTCTGCCAAAAGGCAAGGGGCTGCTGCTGTGTAGCAATGCAGCCCCACGTCTGCCAGCCCCACGTCCGCCAGCACCCAGCATCGCCCTCGGCCTCTTCTGGGTGCTTAGCAGACAATACTGGGCAATTGGCAGAAAACAGTATACTACGATTGGTAGCCATCATCATCGAAACAGTAGCATGTCTGCCCAGGTGGCCATGATTGACAGCCACTCCAGTACGACGACGATGGGTACCAATCATAATATACCATCGCCTACCAAAGGGCAAGGGGCTGGTGCAATGCAGCCCTACGGTTGCCAGCCCCACGGCTATCACTCATGCTACACCGTCTACCTCCAAAAGGCAGTTAGCAGCTGCTGCTGTGTAGCAATGCAGTCCCACGTCTGCCGGCACCCAGAGGACATATGGTGACGGTGAGCTCAGCTGAGCTGAGCGGGCTCCATGCTTGCCGTGGTATGTTGTCTGCACAGGTAACCCAGATAAAAAGGCGCGAATCTGTTGTTTGCCGTTGCTGTGAGGTTGGGGGGAGGGGCCTGACGACATGTACCCAGAACCGCCCGCGACACTGTTTTTGCATCATCCGGGCATTGGGATCTCAACCCAGAATTCCAAGGGGCGGCGGAGACTGCGGGAACTGTGGGATAGCTGTGGGATAGCTACCCATAGTGCAATGCTCCGGAAGTCGACGCTAGCCTCGTACTGTGGACGCGGTCCGCCGACTAGAGCACCTAGAGCATTTTATGTGGGGACACACACAATCGGCTGTATACAACCGATTTCAATAAAACCGGCTTCTATAAATTCGAACTAATTTCGTAGTGTAGACATACCCTTAGGTGCTGTGGGATTTTAGCCACCTCCCAGAGCCAAGATTCTTTTGGGACATGACAAAAATTAAGGTTTAGACATTCAAAAGTGCTCAGCACCCAGCAGCTCCTACTGAGAGCAATGGGAGTGATTTAGGTGCTGTGCACTAGTGAAAACACAGCCACTTTATTTACATGCCTTAGGCTACATCTACACTACGGGGGGAGTCGATTTAGGATATGCAAATTCAGCTACGTGAATAGCGTAGCTGAATTCGACGTATCGCAGCCGACTTACCCCGCTGTGAGGACGGCAGCAAAATCGACCTCTGCGGCTTCCTGTCGACGGCGCTTACTCCCACCTCCGCTGGTGGAGTAAGAGCGTCGATTCGGGGATTGATTGTCGCGTCCCGACGGGACGCGATAAATCGATCCCCGAGAGGTCGATTTCTACCCGCCGATTCAGGCGGGTAGTGTAGACCTAACCTAAGTGGGAATTGAGTTTCTGAAAATCTGGACTAGATTGTGGCTGTCGAGCACTTTTCAAAATCATGATTCCAGTGAGTCTAA